>NC_051321.1:64335864-64993267 GCF_015220235.1 Choloepus didactylus | reverse complement strand
CAAACCTGTACAAATGTCCTGCTGTCGTGGCTCATAGCCTCACGATTACCATCATCAGTGGCTCTGACTCAGAAATTTGCTAATGACGCTGGCAGGGACTATGACCTCAATCCTGCCCTCACTGATGGAAACTAATGCAAGCACACCGTTGCTGACAAGTCCTTCTGGAATCCAAGCCACAGCCTACCCTAGTGCCCTACAGCTGCACAAACCAGATCCCATTTATGGAGGCAAAAGCATACATCCCAAGGGCTAAGAGAGCCTCATCAGAGTTTGGCTCTGTGTACTAAAGACCATGTTCCCACCATGGATCTAATGCTTTTAGAGATTTTATCTAACGACATATACGAATGATTAATTCATTTTCCCATTTTTATCTATCTGCCAATCAGAGCATCTAGCTGTAAGGAGGTAATCAGTCACTTACATACACCAAATAAAGGAATCTAAACCTGATGCTATAATCAGCCCATGAGAATTAAATACAATGGATAAATGTAAAAGTCCTGTTGGACTATTTGAAATAATAAAACTGAGCTCTGGACCTATTATTACCTTTATAGTCTAGCTATTCAAGAAGATAATGATGAAAAAGAACCAGTTGCTTCCAGTCCTGACCAGTTACTTAGGAGAGATAGAAAAGTAAACAGCTTTATTGCTATGATAAATGTTGTGCCAGAAGTATGCACCATGTGATATCCATGCAAGGAAGACAGAGCACTAAGAAAGATTTGAAATCGAGTTGAGATAAGGCCACCTTTCTGGCATCTGGCTGGGTGGATGGTGATGAGGAAGGGAAGAGAGGAGGAGGAGGTTAGTTGGAACTGAGTGTAAATTATTCTGCGGTTTAGTTGTCCTGAAAAGTCAGCACTTTTTCTAGGGTGTGACAAATTAAAGTAAGTGTCATGATTTCTGGGGCACTTAAGCTCTATTTTAAGGACAGGTAACTTAGCAATGAAATAGTAGACAATAGGAGGTAGCTCTATCAGCTATGTTTTACACACACACACAAGCCCATTTATGACTCATGAAGTTCTTATATTCTCTAAGTCACATGTTGCTTTCCTATTTCAAACCTTTGAAAATAGCAAAGCTGAAACCCAAAATGCAAGTTATAAGAAATGAATCTGAAAAATCAAGAGGTATCTTGTTTTACATAAGAATGTTTGCCTAATTTGATATGGATATGGGTAAATATGTCTCACTCTAAATCCATGCTTGATTTTGGAAAACCATCTTGAGTGAGCTGATAGAGATGTTTCTGTGGAAGTTGTGGATTTAGCTGCTTCTTTAAGGATAAATACTCACTGGAAAACAGACAATATTTTTGAAGATTTACTCTAAACCAGGCTTTCTCAATCTCAGCATTATTGACATTTTGGGCAGGATAATTCTTTGTTGTGGATGGCTATCATTCTATGCATTATAGGATGTTTAGAGCATCCCTGGCCTCTGAACATTAGATGCCAGTAGTACAACCCCCCAGTTGTGGCAACCAAAAATGTCTCCAGACATTTCCAAATGCCCCTTGGGGGGCAAAATTAACCCTGATTGAGAACCACTACTCTATACTAAAGCATATTTCTGAAAGGATAAAATCTCTTTGGGTCTAAATTTGCTGTTCTTACAAACAATAAATGCTACATCCAGACATAGATCCCATCTATTTGCTCTTCATAATACCCCCAAATCCAATGTGACTCAATTTTTTGACCTTTGAACTTACTGTTTTGGGCAACTTGTAAATAAGTCTATGTTACATAACAGAAAGAACAATAGACTGACAATTAGAAGAACTTGTTTCTGGTCCTGATTCTGCCAATAACTGGTCCTGTGACATCTGATAAATTCTTTAATCTCCCTGGCCCTTTCTTGATTTTTTCATTTGTATTGAAGGTGCCTGACTAAGTTTTCCAGCTCTAAACATAAAGACTCAGATTTTGATACCACCATGATGGTTGATATGATGGAAGAGAAGAAAAAATGTCTTTGTCCTAGAGTTAGGCATCAGTGTTTAGCTCCCTAAGAGCATTTAATTCCATTTCCTTGAATGCCAAAGATAGGTATCTGCAACAGATTCTTTTGGAAGTCAGGAGAAACCCTTGGCTAGAAACTTACCACCTTACCTCTAGGTGCAGCTACTGTGTTTAACAAGCTGGCCAAAGAGATCAAATTGGTGAGAGGGGAAGACATTTCTCTCATTATAAACATTGTTATTAGAAATCTAGGACTTGAACTGATACTGTAACACAACTACCAAAAACCCAAAATCTTATACTCTACTTATGAGACCAAAATCCTGAGATAAAATCAGTAAATCTTGGATTCTACAACTTTGTTTGAGTGTTGTGATATGTTCAAAGCCATGACAGAAAGAAGTAACATTTTGATTACCTTTGTAAACACAGGAGCCGCAATGATAGGTTTTCCATCCAATCCTTGCAAATAGTTGGTAGGGCTCTGACACTGTTCGAAAGGAACCAAGAGTAGAGTCATTGTCACTAAGAAGATTAGATAGATAAATAGATGATTGATAGATATAATAAACCTATGGAATTTGATGCAAGAAATTAACCCCAAACAAAAAAACGGATTATATTCTAAGACTAGGAATCACATACTTCAAATTTTAGATTGAACTGATTGCATTTCATTCCAGGTCAAGGGGGCTATAAAATATGTGTCACCCATGCCTGCTTACACATAGATACATGTAATGAGCTATAATTAACCCTAAACTCCTAAGGAGGTTACATAGAAACCCTGGGGCTCACAGATCACAGTTTAAAGACTACAGGATTAGAACTAAAATGTGATTCCTCTACATTATTAAACGGGCTAGATAAATAGCTCTCTTTTAAATTAAAAAAAGTTATAGGTCAATATATTAGCAATACATTATCAGTATAATTAGACAGTATGTTTCATATGTTTTAAAGTATGTACATACATATATATTTTATATATGTACAGAAAATGCCTGGAACTATCTACCAGAAGCTATTAATAGGAAGTACTTCTGAGGAGTGGGAGCCTGCAAGTAGAAGTGTCGCTAAAGTTTTTAAATATCCTTCTGCGCTTTTTGAATATTTTTACAATAAGCATGTATCATCATCATCATCTTCATCTTCTTCATCATCATTATTTTTAATTTGAAGGATGAGAGCCTTAAATATTTTCTAAAAATAATTTCTTGGTTGTTCCATCTTAGAAAGTAGAATTATTTGCAGCTCCATGGAACTGAGTTTCATGGTATAGTGTGTTTCTCCTGGGCCAGTGTGAGAGTCGGTAGCTCATTATAGGAAGTCAGCATCTTTCATAAATGGAATGTCAGAGACACTAGTTTGCAAAGAGTTTCTTTTCCTATGAAATTCACCTATGAAGCTGGAGAATATATTCCTAAAGCAAGAGGAACCACTGATATTGCAATCAGAAGTACAAGGTGATTATCATAAGCATATAAATGTATCACCCAAGATTATGAAGGTGCAACAGAGGCAAGTGCGATCATGCCATACAAGACGGTCATGTTCACAGCGCCTGCCTGTCACCTCCAGGATGCTTTTGTCTCACTTAGACTCTTGTACCTGCTGGATGGTTGAGACACCAGGCCGTGCCACCAAAGGCTGGGCTTGTGGGGCTGCTGGAGGAATGGCTGGAGAAGCAGTGGGAGGGGTTGACACTTCATTTGGCTTCTGGAGTCTGAGAAATGATTAAAATATAGATAATAAAACATTGTGTGTGACACTTCATTCAGCAAACCTATGTCAGGCCATCACTGCTTACATTTGGATGTAATTAAAATCTCCGCTCAGCGCTATTCCACAAACGTTTCTGAGTGCTTCCTTGCTACACACTTGGTTAGGCAGTACAACCGCAAAGGTGGACAAGATGTCAATCCTGTCCTTGAGTTAGTCACTCTCAGTGTAGCTGGAGAGTTAAGCTTATTAACAACCGACTGAGGTTCAAGACAATTGCTATGGCAGAAGCATGCACGGAAGATAACTTTTTCAGATTTATTTTGTTGTTGTCCTCTGTATTTTCCTTCTTCCTCCCATTTCACACAAGAGGCTGGGCTTTGTAAATCTTTGCCCCTGGGATAATTGGCATGGCAGAAATAGCCTGAAATCAACAAGTTCTTTAAGTTTATGCAAATTAAATTAAAGAGATTATTTGAAGGGTAAGGGAGCCAGGACGTTTTCTTGAGAAAATTGGGGAGGGGAGATTATTTTAGTTTTGCTGGGGAGAAGAGAGAGGTCTGTGGATCCTGCCAGAGGTGAAAACCTGAGTTCAGAGGGGACTGCAACACCTCTGAGTACAGGGGCTCCCAACCTTCCTAAAGATAGCAATACCCAGCATGTCAGGAAGCAATGAAACACTAGACTTGAAGGGACCTTGAGAACTGGGACATGGGCCTCTCCCCCCAAATCATGGAGAGAGATGACAGATGTCAGGAAGGGCTTCCCTTTTGTCTAGATGTTACCTCTCTCTGCCTTAGCTTCCTCATCTCTAAAATGGGGGTGTAACAATTCTTATAGAGCTTTTGTGAGGGTTAAATGAAGTAATTTATGTAAAAGGCTTAGAACAGTGCTGAGCAGACACCAAATTGTGATCTCTCCCTCTCTCTCTGTCTCTCTCTGTCTCTCTCTGTCTCTCTCTCTCACACTCACACACACACACACACATCCCAGGCATGTTTATACAGCCTGGAGGGGAAAAGGGACACCCAGTAATGACTGAGATTGAATTTTATCTGAGGATAGGGTCTCAAAAGCAGAATTTTGTAACGAGGCAGAAACAATCAGAACCTCCAAAGTATCCGTTTTCTTCTACAGTAATAGAAGCCCTGATTTCTAACTGAATATGTGGCTACTCAAAATAAAGATTGTATTTCTCTACCTTCATTATAGTTTGGTGTGGCCACATGACCACTTTCTGGCCATGGATATGAGGACAGTGATGTGTGTAATTTAAGGGGGATAACCTTAAAAGTGGTGGGAAAATGCCTTTATTCCTGCCTATCTTAGAGGAAGAAGATGAGGGCCATACTTTGGAGTGATGAAACAGAAAGCAGGAAGCAGACAGGGGAATGCGAAATTGTACCAGCCCAAATCCAGATTTTTATGTAATTTAGAAATAAATGTCTGCCTTATTTAATTCATGGCTTTTTTGGGTCTCTAATACACATAACTGATGCTACCTCCAAACCACTACAAGTAGATTTAACGAAAACAAATAAATAGGATTTTTTTTTTTACTTAAGCTTAAGTTTTTGCATCAAAATTCACAGCAATTAAGTTTGTAACACATGCTATGGGAGCCTTGAGGAAGGAGTGATGAATTTATCATGGGGAGGAGGAGTTTATTAAAGGACTTGAATGGGGTGGATATTTAGACAGGCTTTTAAAGGATAAACAGCAGTTTTCCAGGCAGAAAAGGGAATATGAGCATTCTTAGAAAGGCCAACAGATCAGAAAGGGCTGAAAAGGAACTGCACATCTTCTGAGTGAGATGACCGCAGTGTATAGAGCCTGGGGTGGGGAAAATGGAGGAGGAGGGGGCAGGAAAGTCTGGCTGAAACTCTACTGAATAAGGCTTTGTATGCTATGTTAAGATTTTTTTTAATGTTGTTTGTTTTTTGTTTACATTTTGGCATAGATAAAAATCTTTTTAAAATCAGGAAAATGAGAGTATCAGAATGATCTCTTAGAAAATAACTGGTTTTGGTTGGAGGCTCTAAAGGAAATCATAAGGCTGGAGCAGACAGGAAGAACATTAAGGAGGATATTGGCATGAAACAGGCAAGAGAGAACAAGGCTCTGAACCAAAGCCATGAGGGGTTGAACGGAGGAGTCATTTACTCTGGCTACGAATTTTCATTTCTGCACGAAGGTTAAAAGCAAATTATCATCAAAGGAAGGGACACACAAAGGATTTTGAAGAATAGGACACGATTTCTGCCCTGAAGGAGCTTACTCTCTGAGATGGAAGACAGAACATGCAAACACACTTAACAACTCTTCAACTGGTCTAAATAGTGCCATTTGTTTCAGATAATCTGAGGAATGACTCCTGTGCCTGTTTCCAGTTTCCATGCCCTTGTTCTACAGCCCCCTTGGCCTGAAATGCCCTTTTCTCCCTTGTTTTGGGGGTGTCTACCTACTGAGCTTTCAAGACTGAGCTTGGTCACCAACTTCCTGATTTCTCTCTCCCTTCCCAACCAATAAATAGTCCTTTATGCCAAGTATCTTGAACATGCTTACATCATAGAGTCTACTACACTTTATTATTCTTACTGGCTATATGCTTGTTATAATTTCTTGCTATACTTGCTATATGTCTTTTCTCTACTAGACTGTGAGCCGCTTGAAGGCAGGAGGCATCTGATTTTTCTTTGTATCCATTGCATCCAGGAGGGGCTCAGTCAATGATTGTGGAAATGAATGAATGGAGGATGCAACTTTGTTCAGTATAAGGGACAATTATTTAGTATATATTTAAAGAGAACCCTAGGGACAGAAAGTTTATGACTTGCCCAGATCACTCATATATATATATATGAGTGATGTTATATATATATATATATATTTTGATGTTACATATAGATCTATATGGGTGAGTATATATATATGATGTTATATATATCTGTATGGGTGATATATATATAATTTAAGTTCACCAGATTTTGTGTTTTTTGTGAGTGCCATTATTCAACCAGAAAACATGAATGTTTTGAACCATTATCTCTACTCTGTAGAGATAAATATTATGATATTTCATAGGGAATATTTTATTTCTGAAATATTAGAAATAATAAACTTAGACTTCTAGGCAAGACCTAAGGAAAGGAGAGTCTCCTCCGGATCCACTCAGTCTTTTCTTCTCAGGTCATACCCTGGAGCCACCCTCTTCTGCAGACTTCAAGTTCTAGTAACCAATTAGCAACTTTCTTGGGATCTGAGGCAGTAAGATAGAATACTAGAATTACCGATTCATCGCTTCCTTGTTAGGGTCCCCTTCCGAGTCAGAAGAAGAAACCCCTGGAAAAATAAAAGCAAGACATGAGATTTTTAAGATGACAATTTCTTAAATAACACCCATTTTTCAGATGAGAAAACAGACCCTAAGAAGTTGAGATGAGAAAACAGACCCTAAGAAGTTGAAGGACTTGCTCAAGGTCACATGGCTAGTTATTGAGAGAGTTCAAATTAACTGCCTAACTTCCAAGTGTTCTTGTATGTAAAACACCTGCTGATGCCTTTGGACTAACACAGCAAGTCTTTGCAGACATTTATGGTGGATTTAAATCCTCTTGGTTTATACAGATTGGATAAGAGAAGGGATTATATTGGATTCCAAACATTGTAGGCGTAGGTGGATGCTCTTCCGTTCAGTCCTAACATTAAAAGTCATACTTCATCTTGGGAATGGGGGTGTTTGAAGCCTTGTTGCCATAAACAAACAAACAAAAAGTCCACAATCCAATCTCAGGGCCATTAGCAGAGCTTTAATTCCGGATTTACTCCTCAAGATAGTGACTTCTAGGAAGATATAGCTGAGCTAAATCTGGAGGTATTTATTGCACATACAACGCACTTCTATTTATGCATTTATTCAATGAATGTTTATTGACTCCTACTATGAACTTGGTACTGTATAAGATATTGGTGGTATAAAGAAGATTGAGACTGTCTTGGCTGTACAATCTAGCTGGTAAAGGGGCATGTATGCCATAACAATACAATCTTTAAGTGCGAAAACCAAGGCATATGCATAACAAAACTTAGGCAGATATATAAAGAACATAATTTTCTTCCCTAAAATTAGTTGTATTCGTTTGGTGTTAGTATAAATGGATTTCTGAGGCTCCCAACTAGTCTCCCTCCTTTTACTCCTTGACTCCCTCCTTTTACCCTTGACTCCTTTTACCCTTGACTCAGTATATTCTCAGCCAACAGCCAGAGTGATCCTGTTAACAACTAAGTCAGATCATATCACACCTCTGTTCAGAATCCTGCAGAGCTTCTCAACTCCCTCAGAGTAAAAGCTTAAGTCCTTGCGATGACCTACAAACATCTACGTGATCTACTTACCTGCCTCCCTCTAACCCCATCTTGAACTTCTGACCTCATCTCCTGTTAAATTCTTCCTTGCTCACTCAACAGTGGCCACACTGGCTTATGTCTGTGTATCTTAAGATGGGCACACTCCCACCTCAGGGCCACTGTACTTGCTGATTTCTCTACTAAGAGAATGTGAATATCCCTGTAGCTCACTTCCTCACTTCCTCCAGGTCTTCACTAAAATGTCACCAGGTCAGTGAGGTTTTCTCTGGCCGCCCTATCTAAAAAATGCAACCTATACAGATAGACAGACAGATATTGTCATACACATACACATTCACATACATACTTTTACACACAAACATGCACAAATACACACCCTCACAACATACTTCCTATCCATTTTCCTTGCTTTCCTTTTCTTCCATAGTGCTTATAAATACCTATTACACTATATATTTTATCTCATTTATTTTATGTCTCTCCCACTAGGATGTAAACTCCATGAGCCTTGGGAGTTTTGTCTATTGGGTCACTGCTGTATCCCCACTGCCTAGAAGACTGCAGAGTAGAGCAGTCCTTCAATAAATGTTTATTTATTATAACTACATGTCTTATGAGTAAATGCCACACTCAAAGAGTCTCTGGTTTTACCTTCTATATAAATCTCAGCAGAAGTTGAATCTGTCCCATAGATATTAGAAGCAAAACAGGAATAGCGTCCCGTGTCCTCTTCGAAGGCTTCAGCAATGGTCAGTGAGTGTAGATTTCCTGCCTGGAGGATATGAATATCTGGGGAATTTTCAAGTTCCTTGCCTTCACAGTACCACCTGCAAGGAAGGGAATATGGTCATTGGCTATCACCAAAAATGTAAGAACTAATAACATAGATATTCCCTAAGAAGGAAACTAGCAAATTTCGTTTTTAATCAGAATGTTAAATAATCTCTTCTTATTGTATTAGTTGATTGTAACAATGAAAAGAGTTGGCATATCCAAACTACATTGATACTGTACTCAGGAAATTAGAAAGTGGCTCCTAATAAGAATGATTTAGCTGAGAGAAGATGGGTGAGGAAGCAAACACAACTAACCAGAAAGAGTAGGATCTTCCATGTGGAACTTGGCTTTTCCTTAAATGACTTACAGGTCTCTATAGTATGCAATAAATAAGTGCTACTTTAGCTTATTTGGAGAGATTCTAAGATGCCAAAGATTTGTGAGGTAAAGTACACTCACTCCCTACTATTAAATTACATCTGACCTAGCTAAATAAAAATTTGTTCTGTCACTGGAGTAAGGAGCATGGGTCATACTTTTGCAGGAGTGGCTCCACCCTGGAAAATAACCTAAGTTAAATATGTTCCTATAGGTTACAGTATTTTATTTCAATTCTATATATTTGGACTCTTATTCAACTGTATTCTTATATTTTATTACAACATATACATTTTTGCCAAAAGATTACACAAAATAATATATAAAATAATGTCTAAAATGTAGAGATGCATAATAAGGAACTGCACAATAAATTTACATGGAAATCCCATTTCCCTGGTCTCAAAGTCTAAAAGTTTCACTATTCTTATACACTGTAAATGGTACAACCCCTATGAAAGGAATCTGGCAATATCTGCCAAAATTACAGATGCATTTACCCTTTGACCTTCCAACCCCATTTCTGGGAACCTGTACTACAGATACACTTGCATATATGCAAGATAACACATGTACAAGGTTATTCATTGTGGCATTGTTTGAAATAGAAAAGGATTGGAAAAACCCAAGTGTCCATGAAATAAACTATGATACATGCACACAGTGGAATCTTTGCAGCTCTGTTAAAGAATAAGGAAGCTGTCTATGTACTGATATGGAAAGAACCTAGAATATCTAGTTAAATTTTAAACAGTAAGATGCAGAATAGTGCAGGTAGAGTGCTACCTTTAGTGTAGTAAATAGGGAACAAGAATAAGAGAATATATTAGTGTGTTTTTGTTTTTGCATAAAAAAATCTGGAAAGAGAAATGAAAAAACAAAAGTAGCAAATTACTGAGGATGAGGGGAAACAAGATAGATGAGAGCAGGACAGGCGTGAGACATCTCAGTGTACCCTTTTCTAAGTTGTTTAATTTTTTGAAATAATGATTATTAGTCAACAGCATAACAAAAAGTAACCGAATAGGGAGGTGTGAAAAATTAAGGAGTCCTGAAAGTTGCTAATCTTTACTGTAATTTCCAATCTAACTGCTTAGTGCTTTAATTACCAACCCCCAAACATACAAAAATCAAGATTCTGAAGCACATTTAAGAAAACTCACCTATTCAACTACTTCCCAGCAGTCACGCTGTTCTCTGCTGTTCCGTAAATACATCATGCACACATCTCCACATTCAAGTCCCTGCTCATGTTTTTCTTTTTCTGTATCTGAGATTCTCTCTGTCTACTTTTCAGGTCTTCAAATATAAATGATCTATCAATGTTTGACTCAGATATTACCTCCTTTGCAAAGTCCCTTTATTACCAATTCTCAGAGATTGTTGCTAATTCCAATGTCACTGTTTTTTTGTTTTTGTTTTTGTTTTTTAATCTGTACTACATCATGCAGGACTTGATAATACACTGTCTTTTATTATTCTCTATTTTTAAGGTTTTTCTGTCTCACCAACTAGGTTGTAAATTCTTTGCTGTAGGGAGAGTATCTTCTATGTTTTTGTGTATCCACAGTGCCTCGTAGACTTCTCTGTTTACTGTCTTCCTTGGCCATCTGATCTCCTCCCAGTCTTTTCTCCTCCCAATCTTACCTCGTCCCAGTTTAAATTATCACTTCTATTTGAGAAAACATCCAAATCCTACATTTCCAAACCTGACTTCTGGACCTCATCTCCCATCATTCTTCCTTTCACTCCTTATGTTTCAACCACATTAGTCTTCCTTCTATTTCACGAACACATTAAGCTTTTTCCCCCATTTCAAGTTCTTTAAATTTCCTGAAACCCTCTTTCCCCAGCCCTTTACAAAGATAGGTCCTTCTTTTCGGTAAGGCCTCAGATCAAATGTCACCTCCTCAAAGAGGCCTTCCCTGACCCTTTTCCTTGCCCTTAGTCACTCTATCACATCCTATTTTATCATTGTCACAGTGCTTCTCATTATCGGAAATTATGTTATATTATATACAGGTTTACTTTCTTATTATTTGCTGCCCTCACTAGATTGTAAAATCCATGACAGAGACTTATGAGTCTTATTCCCCTCTATAATCCTATAACAGTGCCCCTGGCACTCTGAAAATATGTGTTGAAATACTGAATGATGGGAAAAATGAATAGTTAATATTTTGGAAGTATTTTTATTTGCTTGATCAACTTCTATGCCAGTCTTCTATTTCTGTTGTGATAGAAGCAGTATATGCAGCTGCCTAAGCAGGTTCGTAAAGCTACCAAAGCCTAACTCTCAGCAAGATTTCAAGGAGTTTGAATGAGCAAAACATCAGTGATTGTGGTGTTCCAAATGCAAATACCAGATGTCCAATTAAGCATTTTCATACTGAATACATGTTTATTTTTAATCCCCTCCTGAAATGCCTTACAATAAGAATAAAGGAATTTAAAAGGAATAGCCCACAAGGACAAAAAAGAATGGGAGAGAAAACAACAGCAGACCAAAGACCTCAAACAAACCCTGGAAAGCAGATCGAGGAGCCAGGGGAGCGGAAAATCTGAAACCCAAGAGTCCACTTGGGGATGGCAAAGAGAGAAGCCATTTTGTGCATCAGAACCCCAGAAAGGTTCAGTATTTGGAGACACAGCGTTGCTAATAATGGGGGAGAAGACACAAAGCTTGGTTACAAGTTTGGAAAATGATCATTTAGACGCTCAGGCGTATCCCGTCCTGAGCAGTCAGGGGCTGTCCTAGGACCATGGCTGAGTTGTAGGCTGAGCCAGCAACTGCTGCACACTGGAACAGGAGGAAGGAGGGATTCAGAAGGGATTTCTCTAGGGAAAAATAAATGGGCCCAGTGGATCACCTGAGGTGTTTGTGTGGAACAGAATATTCAAGAGGAGTTTTACAAATTTGTTGGAGAATTGAGACAAATTCGTGATAGGACCAAAAACTAAGCACATAAGGAAGAAAAAAAAAAAAAAAAAACACACACAACAGTGTTTAACTCCAGAAAAACAAAAAGTTATACAAGAAAGGAAACATTAACCTTACCTCACTAGGCTCGACAGTAAACAACACATACACAGTAATAATAAGGTGAGCTTTAAATATTGTTTTAAACAACAACTATGATATAATTATAACTGAGAGGATGAAAGAAGGGATAATGGGGGTGCTGGTTTAGTGTACAGGTGCTAAGCCTCTGTCTCCCAGAACAGGAAGTCAAAGAAAATAACCAACATCAGCACATCAAGAAATAATAGTATAAGCATGTTACAATGGCTCTCAAAGTGTAGTTCAATTCTGTGAAAACAAAACAATTTTTAAATAATATTAAGACATTGTTTGCTTTTTTTCACTGCATTGACATTTACACTGATGGTGCAAAAGCAATGGTGGGTACAACTGCTTGTGCTTTAACAACACAAATCAAGGCACTGTCTCAAAACCAACTAGTCGTCATTGTGTTCTTCACTGGTTTCACTTAAGAATGTCCTTGTTGAAGCAGTAAAAATAATTAATGTTATTAAATCTCAATCTTGAGTCCATATCTTTTTAATATTCTGTGTGATGAAATGGGAAATAGCATAAAGCATTTCTGGTGCATATGAAAGAGCACTTGTGTAATTGAGTTGAGTTCAACTAGCGCGTAATTCATTAAACAGTATTTGAACTTGAAAGAATGACTGACAAACTACAGTTCTTCAGACTTGGGTATTCAGAGAATTTTTCTCAAAAATGAAGGAAGTAAACCTGCCATTTCAAGTGAAGATAACAGTATTTGTTACCAATAAAAAAATTTTGAACTTCCAATGGAAAATTAGAATTTTGGAAAACCTGTATCCCCCAGAGTGGGTTTAGAGTTTCTCAATATTTAAAGATTTTTGAAGAAATGTGTTGTTGTTAACAAATGTGATTTTTTGATGTTATATAATAAAGTGTGTCAACATTTGGAATATCTGCATTATTCAATGAACCAATATTTTCCAAATGACCAATGCAGAATTTTATCCATTCAAGGTCAAGACAGATTGATGGGTGCTAATATAACAAAGTACAAAAGTTTATGGCTATGGTTTCAGATTTCACTTCACAACTAACCTGTAATAAATCACTACTAGCTGAATTTTGATGTCTCAAACAAGAATGGTCACAATTATCTGGAAAGGCTCTTAAAATATTCCTCCTGTTTCCAACTACATAACTGTGTGTAAAAACTGATTTTTAAAAAATATGAGAATCCAGCTGTCTTACATTAAGCCAGATATTACAGAGATTTGCAAAAATATAAAATAATTTACTCTTCTATATTTTTGTTTTCTTTTGGAAAAATAGTTATTTTTCATAAAATTTTTATGTTAATATGATTTTTATTTTTAAATGAATTAATAAATAACTATTTTTAAATGCTGAATTTTAATTTCTACTATGGTAAAGATTTATAGGCATAATGTAAATATTTGGCCCCTCAATTTTTAAGACTATAAAGGGGTCCTAGAACAAAAGTTTGAGAACCACTGGCATAGTTTCTGGAAATCTAGTGGTAAATAGATAAGAAATGGCAAAAGGAGTCAAAAGTGGTCTGTTCTTTAATAATATTTGACTTTTTAAGCAATGTACCTGTATTAATTTGATAAAACAAATATAAATATCTATCTCAAAATGAATAAAAACAATTGTCCCTCATATAAACATTATAGGATTATGTCAATTCTTTAGATAACATTTCTCATCCTTACCAAAATGAGAGTGGAAACATCTATGAGCAATTGGATAGCCAGAAGGAGATCAGTGGAATGATTCAAACGCCCAAACTCCCTGTCAGGAACCACTCAGATGGCAAGGATGACTTCAGCCAGGTCCAAAGAACAATCAGTAACTGCTGCTCTGAATTTAACATGATGACCCACTCAGAAATAACACATCATCAGGCAGCCTTGGAAGCATTGTTAAAATTTACCCAGCTACCCTGAAGACTGTTGAGAGTGAGGAGGGAAACGTACTTTCCTCAAACGTCTGCCCATGTTAGGGAATGCTTTCATAGAAATGCCCTGACTGGCTGCGTGTTTTTAGAATGTCAAATCCTCATGACGCTTACCAAATGTCAGTGAATGCCAGATGTGATTCATGGCCCAGCAAAAATGAGTCAATGATCTGGGGAAATGGGGCAGCTCCCAGTGATGAAGGACCCACCTCTAAGGTTCTAGGATAGCTGGTCAAATCTGCTAATTTTGGCTAGCTACCAGATCTGTGAACAAAGACACTGAAGAGACACAATTTTTTTTTTATTTAACTGAACTCTTTGGCTGAATATTACTATTCTGTTATTAGGCTACTATAAGTCTGAAATATGACTTGGATAAATATTACAGCTCATTATTTTAGTGCATTACAACTTCTAAGTGAAATTTGAATGTGGTTATTTGGACTCACCAATAATAATTCTCATTAAAACAAGAGTTGATAAATCTTTCTTTAACCCTGCCCCAGCTCTTCAAATGTCCCTATCCTACTTCCTATTGTTTCCTCTCCTAATCTTTTCCTTCATGGAACCTAGATATCACTTATAATTATATATTTGTTTGTAGGTTTATTTGTTTAATGTGACTCTCCATTACTGGGCCAAAAAACAACACATGGGCAAGGATTATCATGTTGTTTTGTTTACTGCTTTTTTATCTGGCACCTAGCACAGTGTTCGTACATCATAGCTGCTCAAAAAATGTTTGTTGTGTGCATGTTAAATGAGTGAATTCAAATTAGGATCATTGTAGCCTCAAGTTTTTTTCTTCACATTTATAGAAAAGCAACATGTTAATGAAAAAACAAGGCCTGGGGGATAGAAAAGAACTTTCCTTGAATTGTCTTTAACCCCAGGTTCATCTAATGTCTTGAATTCTTAAGTGATGAGTGTAAGGTCTGAAACACAGCCTACAGTAAAGATAGTATATTTATCTACTGACATTTTCAGCCCTCTCCATGCATCAGAATAACTTTTCATATACCGAGAGCACCTGGAGTATATGGGAAAATAAGATAATAGTAGACTTTTTCTAACAGCACTCAAAGTTATGCTGGATTTTGTAACACAGTTCAGTGTTTTGTATGTCCTGTTAGACTGACTGCTACTGACTTAACAATTTAGTTTTCATGTCCAATGTCTATACTCAACTCAAAGGAATGTGGGGGTATAAGTGGGGAGGATGTGTTTACACTTGAAGTTTTATAAAAATTTATTGAATTCTTCCAGGTGGAAACTTCTTGATAATTTAAAAAAAGCATAAATAAGCAATTGGCTAATATCAAGACATCAAGATCACCCCTTTACTACATAGCCAGTTTTAGACATAACAAAAGGGAGGATGAATAAATGTGAAGATGAAAACAATTCCTAAAATAAGTTTTGAAAAGACTAAAATAGGATGACATTCTTTGGGTCAGACTGACCAGAAGCTTTTTATTGCCTCTTTTTAGAATTCCTACTTTTTTCTTTTTCTTAGTGCTTGTTACTATATTGCAACATAATTTAGTTATTTTTAAGTTTATTGTCTGTCTTTCCCCACCTCATCTAGTGTGCAATAGGGCAGGAAACTTTGCTTTGTTTACTGATGAACACCCACCATCTGGAAAAATGCCTGAGGAATAAATGGGTGCTGAATGAGTTTTTTTGAATGAATGAACAAATGAATGTATCAAATTTTCTAGTTTTGTTGATGATGCAATGTACTCGAATCTTTCCAATTTTACACATCTTTTTTTCTTCTGTTTGCTATGTTAATCTTTCTTCCAAAATAAATTCTTTAATTTCTCAATTTGGAATCTCTTTCATGGTGCTGACTTTCCTCAGCTCTTTGAAAATATTGCTTTTTAATGAATGTTGCTTCTGATTACAAGAGATTTCTAGTGATTGTGTCTCTCCAGTACACATCTGCTGCTCTGGCCTCTGTGCAAATGATTGTGCTCATTACTTAGTCCAAGCAGGGGAAGAAGCACTGACCTACAAATCTGCTCTGAATATAGTTCCCAGACTAATCATCCTAATTGCCCCTGGGTCCCCTCCCACTTACTGTATCTTTTGCCTCTGAGCCTGGAGCACTCCCAGAAGAGTTCCTGGCTCTGCAGCAGTCCTGTCTGGAATATGATTTGGGCTTTGGATTTCCTTGACAATCAGATTTCGTCTACTTAGAGGTAGGTTTACCGTGAAGCTGATGAGGCTTCAGATTTCCTTACCTGCATGACCCCCTTCCGAGGCCCTGTACCTAATATTTTATTCACAATTTTGTATTATTTATCTTAAAGAGGGTTTCCCAAATTATATAAACTTCAGGACACACAAAACTTGAATCTGTCCCCTGCAGATGCTGTCTGCTTTGGGGTAATTTCTAAAAATTTCATGTTTACAGATGACATTCTACTTTGTCTTCCGATTAGCTTCAGAGTGTTGGGAGGGAAGGTACATTCATGTGCTCAGTCTACCATCTTGTTATGATCTCTCTATTAATTGTTAAATCACTTCTAATCTAGCTTCTGTACCAATCACTCTCAAAACTATTCTTACTGAGGTCACCAGTGGCCTCCAGGCTATTAACTCAAATGACACTTTACAGTTTTCATCTCATTTGACCTCTAATTAGTATTCAATGTAGTTGACTACTTATTTCTACTTGAATTAACTCCTCTTTTCATTTTGTTTTGTTTTTAGTAACTGCCTTCATCTTTCTATTACCATTTGGGATGGACCTTCCCATTTTCCTTTGGGGGATTTTCCTTATCTACCCAATCTTTAAATGTTGGAATTCCTTGGCAACATGGTCTAGAAAAGAGTGATACTCAAAATAATTAACAACAGATTCAGAATGAATGCCAGAACCAATCAGAAAGATGCAAGACATCAGCAGCCTGTAGAGCTATACTGGTTGTACTGACTAAATATTACCCTCTGGTCTTGTGACCAATTCTCTTCTCACAAAAGTATGAGAAAGAAAATTACAGGCCAATTTCATCCTCAAACAAAAATGCATAAACTCTAAACAAAATATTAGCACATCAAGTCTAGCAATATATAAAAAGAAATAGATTATGAACAAGTTGTGTTTATCCCAAGAATTCAAGGTTGGTTTAAAAGTATAAAATCAAAATAATTCATCATATCAACAGGGTGAGGAAAAATTTGTATGGTCATCTCAATAGATGCAGAAAAAATGTTTGATAAACATTCAACATCCATTCCTAATTTTTAAAAATTGTAACCTTCCTTAACAAAAGAACTTACAACAAACATACTGTTTAATGGTGAAAAACAGAAAGCACTTCCTTTAAGTTCAGAAACAGGACTAGAGTGCCCACTATCACCACCTCTATTTGATATTATACAAGAGGTCTTAGCTCAACAAGGCAAGAAAATGAAATACAAGATACAATATTAGAAAGGAAGAGCCTCCAAATAAACAATCTATAGATAAATTCCCATGAATTTAGCAAGGTTGTTGGTTCGAAAACCAATAAACAGAAGTCAATTTCATTTCTCTATATAACAGAGAATGAAATTTTTTAAAAGGTATTATTTATAATAGCATAAAAAATGAGGTACCAATGAATAAATCCAACAAAATATTTGTAAGACCCAGAAAAAATTATGAATCTTTATTGAAAGACATTAAAGAATGCCCAAATAAATAGAAAATAACCCTACTCCTGGATATGAAGCCTCAATATTTTGAAGACGTCATGTTCTTCCCAAATTGATCTATGAATTCAATGCAATTTCAAAATTCTTATTGATTTTTTAATGGAATTTGACAAGGTGATTCTAAAATTTATATTGTAGAACAAAAGGCCAAGAACAGTAAAAAAAATCCTTAAAATGAAAAAGTTGGTAATTAAGAACTATTAAAAATCTGTTGTAATGAGACAAAGAAATCACAGGAAAAGAATGGAGAACCCAGAATTAGATCCACATATTTATGAAATTTTGATTATATTGATCAGTAGAAAAAAATATACTTTTTAACAATTGGTGCTGGAACAATCCGTCATCCAATCTAAAAAAAAATTAGAAAGAAACAGGGTTTCTGCCTCACTACATACAGAAAATCAACTTTAAATATATTGAAAACTATAAAAATTTTAGAAATTCAAAAATATGGATTCAAAATGTGAAAGACAAAATTACAAAACTTTCAGAAGATGATATAAGAGAATATGTTTATGAGCTTGAGGTTAGGAAGAATTTCTTAAATACAAAGATAAAAACACAAACCATAAAGGAAAAATTAATAAATTTGACACTAAAATTGTCTAATAAATTTGGCACTAAAAATGTCTAATCACCAAAAAACACCACTATAAAGTAAAAAGACAAATCAAAGTGGGAGAGCATAGTTTCATAACATATATACCATATGACTAATATCCAGAATATTTTAAAAAGTGCTACAAATCAATAGGAACAAACAAACCAATAGAAAAATGGGCAAAAGATGTAAACAAGCCCTTCATAGAAAAAGGAATCCTGAATGGTCAGTAAACATGAAAAAATGCTCAACCTCGTTAGTAATTATGCAAAAACCAGGAGATAACACTTCATAACCACTAGATTGACAAAAATTTTAAAGTCTGATAATATTAGTATTGGCAATGACGTAGAACCAGAACTATTATACAATGTTGGTAGAAATGAAAATTCAATCAAATTCTTTGGAAAACAACTTGGTATTATAGAAAATTGAAGTTGTACATACTCTACAAGCAATTCCATGCCTAAACACACTCATGTAGCAGAAAAAACTTGTGCACCAGAAGAATGTATTAGAATATCTATAAAAGAATGGCTTATATTATGAAAAAATATGGAAACAACCTAAATGTTCATAAAAAATATAATAATCTAGCCATACAATAAAATACCATGTAGCAATGAAAATGAATGAATTAGAGTTACTACGTGCAACAACATGGACATACACTTTTTTTTAGAGAAGAAGAAACAGAAGAACATATACATTATGATTCCATTTATATACAATTTTTAAAACGTAAAGCTTACCAATATAATTTTTTTAAAACTTTTATTGTGGAAACTTTCAAACATTCACAAAGTAGAGAGACTAGTATAATAAATCCGCATATCACTCAGTTTCAACAAATTATCAACAAATGTATTTCTTCTGTATTTCCTACATTTCTCCATGTTGGGTTATTTAATACAAATCCAGGCTTTTGTGTCATTTTCACCTGTAAATACTTCTTTACCAATATTGTTATACAACCATGACCCATATGCTATACAACGATGAAGAAAAATGATAAAGAAAAAGATAAAGAGAAAATACATGTTTTGGCATAGTGGTTACCTATGAAGGGGAAGGAAGTGATAGCATCAAGAAGACACCAGACACAAAAATAATGATAATGTGAGCATGCGGATGTTTGTGCTACTATTCCTATGCCATACACATGTGTTAACATTCTTTAGTACCTGTTCAAAATGTACTTTAAAAACAATTAAGAAAATTCAGCCTGGTGAGCTTTAATTCATTTGGAGAGAGTGTATGAGGTTGAGAAACCAATATAAGGCTGGTAGTCAGATTGGTAGACAAGTGAGAAGAACTTCTATAGAAACCTTTGGAGAGCTTGACCTGTATTCCCTGGAGTTCGTAGGTTTACAGAGGCTTATTCCCAACTCTTGCCTCAAAATCTTAAAGATGAAAGGCTTTCTGGCATTGCCCAGGAAGGAAGAACAAGAAAAGAGAACTTCAGTGAGAGCAGCTTACTTTCCAGAACTTGGAAGGGCAAAGATGTGGGTTTTCCCACAGGCCAAGTGGACACCACAGATATTAGCCTAGGTTGTCATCTCAAAAGAGACCCACCCCAGAGGACCACCTGCCAGAGTAGGGTGACTCCAACAACATGAGTCTGTGTGTACTTCTGGATAAGGACTAAGGAGAAGGTGCTAAAATGTTAGCTGGAGATTGCAACAACTGGGACAAGGAGGAGAGAAGAGGGAGTTCTTAGGGGTGAAGAGGGGAAGGTTTCTCTATAGAAATTGCAAAAGTGCTCAGCACAGAAACAAACAGCAGTTTGTTAAAACAGATTGCTGGGCCACACCCCCAGAGATCCTGATTCAGTAGGTCCAAGGTGGGACCAGTGAATTAGCATATCCTTCAAAGTCCCAGGTGATGCTGATGGTGCTGGCCCAAGGTCCATTTTGCCTGTTTTAAGTCATTCTTAACAATCTAGCCTCTGCTCCCTCTCTGGACCATCTCAACCCATTCCTTCCTCATTCTTTATGTTCCAGTGACATCAGTTCCTTCAATTTCTTAAACTCAACAATTACCTTGCTGCCTCAAGGGCCTCAAATGTGCTATTCCCACAACCTGCAACACTTTTCCCCACACCCCACTCTGCTGGGCTAGCTCCTAGTCATCCTTTATATTTTAGATTAAATACCACTTTTCAGGAAAACCTTCCCCAAAATAAAACCTTTGCTCCCTTTCCTATAAATGCCCTCCTTTATAATACTGATCACAATTGTAATTAGATAATCACTTGTGGAATTTTTGTTTACTGTCTGTCTCCTTTACCAGGACTTTAAGCTCCATGAAATCAGGGAATTTGTCTGTTGTATTCACTGCTTTATCCTAAGTACAGTGCATGGCTTAGAATAGGTGCTTAATATTTGTTGGATGAATGAGTGGACTAAAGTGTCTAGATTTTTCCAAAAGGTGGGGAAAAAACCCTAAATAATATAATATGAAATTTCCCTGTATCGTTTAAGATACACCTTTTCTTTATATCCATTTTGTTTCCCTTTAATTTCCCCAGCATACTACTCGCAGGAAAATGTCCAGAAGCAGCACTAGCAAAACTTAATAATGATAGTAGGTATTGACATATATAAAAGGTAAATTTGTGCTGCTTCAGAAGGTTGTATACAAAGCAAACATACTTAGTGTGACCCAGCTGTACATTCCTGGGAAAAGAACTTGGAGTCAAGATACAAAAAGGGATCATGGCCATTTGCTGTGAATTCCTGCAGACTCTTTCATCTGTGGGTAAATCCTGAATGTATTTCATTCCCTAAAACAACTCCTCCAATGAAGCTATGTCCAAGATTAATATAGGATACAGGACCCCACCCCTACTTATACAACAATTTCTACCCAATTGACTTTGAAATCAACAATATACAAAAAAAGGACTTTTCAACTTTCTAAACTAGGGTTTTATTGCATTTTCTATTCTTGTTGACTGTGTTGTTCCCATGTAGCAAACCAAAACTTCTCATTATTTTATCTTAATGCATAAAAAATAAATTGGAGAAAGCCACTGAAGCAAGAAGCTGAAGGCAACTAAACCTAGAAGAGAAGGGAGAGACCAGCAGACGCTGCCAGGTGCCTGGCCATGTGGCAGAGGACCCAAGGATGGCCGGCAGCCAGTCTTAGGGAAGAAAGCATCATCTTGATGATGCCTTGATTTGGACATTTTTCTCAGTCTCAAAACTCAAAGATCAGTACATCGTGCCTGGTGAGGCCATGATGAAACAGGCACTTTCAAATCCTGTTATGTCTGAGTGAAGACTGGGACAACTCTCCAGAGGGAAACTTGGCAACATATAAGAACATTTAAAATGCACATAATGTGGTTCCAGCAGTTCTCCTGCTGAGGATTTATCCTATAAACACAACCCCTCATGTGCCCAGAAACTTATGTGCAAAATATTCACCAAAGCATTGATTGTAAAAGACTTCAAACAACTTAAATACCACCCAGTAAGACAATAGTTAACTTTTTAAAAAAATCCATAAAGCTTTTGTTATTTTACTCATACAAGGTATGTATCAATCAATCAATCAAACAAACAAATAAATACTCTGCAATCAGAATCTGTGCTCTACAGAGTCCTGGGTCTTGCGGAAGTGCCTCGGGAATTTCAGTGGCAAGAAAGCAGTAGCTCTCCAGGCTTCCACCACCCAATCCCTCTTCAGTCACAACAGAGCTAATTCTATCTTTAAATACACACACACAGACATATGCACATATATGTGTGTATTGGGGTAAAAAGTAATGTTTGTGTGTGTGTGTGTGTATGTGTGTGTGTGTGTGTGAGCGCGCGTGTGCAGGCGATGGGCTGGTGGGAGGTGGTGGGCAGAGAGTTATTGCTAAAAATTAGGTTGAAAAACACTACTCCAGTGTATCCCTACTAGAAGGTGGTTCCAAGTGTTACCTATAGATATACATACCCTCTGTAACTAGAGAGGTATTGGGTCATCCTTTTCCAGTATCCAGGTCACTTTTTGGCATGCCTCCAGTTACAGTACCCTCTCCTATGACCCTTAGTCCTGCATTTCCAACTGTCTATTAATTATGCTTCGTCTGACCCCTCAGATTCAATAGCTATATCCCAAATCTGTGTCAACCTCCTCCACAAATCAGTGCGCTCTTCCATTTTCCCAGTCCTTGCCAGCAACCACATTTTTCTGCCAGGAATGCAGCTTCTGACCTGGGGAGTACTTTTTTATTCATCCTTGCTATCCAGTCAGTTACCAAGTTCAGCTTGATTTCTTTTCTTTTAAATGTTGCTAACTAACATCTTTTCTCCTCATTCCCACTGCTCCCACCCTAATCCAGCCAGAGCATCCAGTGCCTGGGACACTTCCACAGCTTCTTGTGGCCTCATGGCTCCATTCTTTGCTGGTCTAACCCTTTCTTTCAGACTTATTCTCCTCAAATGCTCTCTTTCATCTTGTTACACTTCTCAAAATACAACCTTAAATGGTTTCTAGTTTGTTTTGAAACCAAGTCTAAACTACTCGGTTTTGTTTTCAAGGCTCTTCAAAATCATCTGACTGCACTCTTCTTTCCTGTTAGGTCACATAAAACATTATCATGATTACCATGTCTGTGCCTTTATATAAACATGATGAGTTGATCCTAGCCTGAAGGGACCCATCACTTCCACCTTCCTCTTCAGTCTTCTTTGTCTGGATTTGATGTTCTCCTGGACATATCCAAATACTTGCCATTTCCTGAGAATACTTACTTGCCTTTGGGTCTTTGCACTTGCTTTCCCCTTCTGCCCTGGTCTCCTCAAACTAAAGTGTCACCTCCTGGGTTAACTCTTCTTTTATCCTGTCCTCCAGGCAAAGTAACTCACATCTTCTTTTGAGCCACCATTGTATCCTATACATACTTCTGTAACAGCCCTAATTACACAACATTGCAATGTTTTGTTTACATGTCTCTCTGATTGCTCTACTAGATTGTGAGCTATTTGAGGTCAGGTATCTGTTGGTTTTGTACTCCCAGTATTTGGGAATCTCTCAGCAGAGTCACTTTAATAACTAAGAGGGTATTTGTTGAATGAAAAAAATGAATAAATGAGTCAATGTCTACTTAAATTCTTCTCACCCTTCAATATTCAGCTAAAACACCCTACCTCTTTGAAGCCTTCTTTGACATTTTTGTAATCTCCCACTTCTCGGAAGCCTGTTGGTACTTAACGGTTTTTTACTCACGGTTTGTACTAAAACAATTAGGACAATTTCTTAAATTGGATCGCAAGCTCCTTAAAGGCAGGGATACATACATGTCTCTGTCATTGCACCTATCATAGTGCCGAGCACGTAGTAAAAGCTAAATAAATATTTCCTTTTTGATTAGAGTTATAGAAATCCTGTGCATAGGAAAATAGTGACTACCAGATTACTTTGGTTTTTCAGGGAATGGATAACTGATATTTCTTCCTGCTTGCTTTTTCTTAGTAGTTCGTCGAATTCTTTTTTGTATGTGAGACTGTCACACTCAAGAAACAGGCAGGATGAGTCCTGAATGATTTGGTCTGATTAAAAAAATGTTTCTTGGTCCACTCTTCTACACTCAGGCACTAGTGGGTTGGACAGGACTAATCTAAGTAAACTGTATAGGTGCCACAACTTGAGAGTTCACCAGCTGACTGACCAGATACCACTGAGTGTGATGACATCTTGCCAGTGTTTCTGGCGAGTCCCAGGAAGTGTCATCAGGTATGGTTCGAGGAGAAGGGTAGACGCTGCCCTTGTGTTCTTCAATTCTGCTTCCTTGCTACTTCTTACACCAACCACCTCACTCCCAAATTAAACCTAAGTTAAGTATCTTGTTTTACTCTTTTTCTATCCATTAGTCCATTCAACATTTCTGTGTGACATCTATGGGCCAAAAGCTGTACTTGATGCTCAGGATATAAAGGCAAAGACAACAGAATCCCTGCCCTCAAGGAGGTCAGTTAGATAACCTGAAAGAAAAATGTTTGTGACATTGTAGACTCAATATTTAATATTGCCCTGTGTTGCTTTTGAAAAGCAAAATTCAATATATGAATATGTCTTTTGACCAGGATCCCTTGAATTAATGTGTACAAATAAATAAAAATGCTATTATTAATACTAATACTGTTACTCTCCTATAATATGAATAGTATGTAAGAAAAATATATGACACTGCTTACCTACCTAGAATAAACATTAAATAGAATGAAGTCATATTCTAGTAGTAAGTAGGTGGTTAGGGAGGTGAAGTAATTCTTGCACGACTTGAAATACCAGTAGTTCTCTATAAAAATAATACACTTCAACCACACTGTTCACATAGTATTACATTATAGTTTTAGAGAATGTCACTCTGGGGTCTAAGGCCGGTTCCAGGTTTTGTGGTTCCTGAAGCACAATATGGGGGACTCCAAAAAAAAATTAAATTAAATTAAAACACAAACTTAGTATAAAGCTTTGGAAATTGCCTATGCCAGTGAGGAGCCCTGAAGCTTAGGCTGCATTGGCTTCATAGAAAAGCTGACTGTGGTAGGGATTATTCTCTCTGCCTATCAGTCATATTAGGGTCAGACTTGAGCATTAGGAAGAATAGTGTTCATTAAAATGATATCAAAAAGTTTAAATAAATATAATACATGCAAATTGAGAAATTGGCTTTAGTCACAGCCTTTATTCTATCTTTATTCTATCAGCCTTTATTCTATTATTTGGCTTCCTTTAAAATTCAGAAAGGTATTCATTGAGTGTAGATCATAAATACTTTCTTTTTTTAAGATACAGGCTATAGACCTGCTCTGTCCAATACAGTACTCAATATCCACCTTTAGTTATTGGGCACTTGAAATATGTTGAGTGCAACTGAGGAACAGACTTATTAATTGTCTTTAATTTTAATTAATTTAAATTTAAAATCTGATAGTCAATTCCGTTACTGCAAAAATTTTTAAGTATGTTTAGAATGATTTGGATATGTAAATTTACTTTCCCAATTATAAATTTTATGAAATCTAAATACATATTATTTCCAAGGAAGACTTAGCATCCAAATTGAGATGTGCTGCAAGTGTAAAAGTCACACTGGGCATCTAAGCCTTAGTATGAGAAAAAGAATATAAAATGTTATTAATAATTTTTGTATCAATTACATATTGAAATGATAATATTTTCAATATATGGGTTAAGAAAATATATTATTAAAATTAATTTCACCTTCTGGACCCAACATCATGGGATTGAGAACATCTTGACCAAAAGGGGGATGCAAAATGAAATGAAATAAAGTTTCAGTGGCTGAGAGATTCCAAATAAGGTCGAGAAGTCACTCTGGTGGACATTCTTAAGCACTATATAGATAACCCTTTTTAGGTTTTAATGCACTGGAATAGCTAGAAGTAAATACCTGAAACTATCAAACTGCAACCCAGTAAACTTGACTCTTGAAGATGTGTGTATAAATGTAGCTTACAAGGGGTGACAATGTGATTGTGAAAGCCTTGTGGATCACACTCCCCTTGTCCAGTGTATGGATGGATGAGTGGAGGGATGGGGATGGGGACTGAATGAAAAGTAGAGTGGGATGGGGGGATGATTTGGGTGTTCTTTTTTACTTTTATTTTTTATTCTTATTCTGATTCTTTCTGGTGTAAGGAAAATGTTCAAAAATAGATCGGGGTGATGAATGAACAACTATATGATAGTAATGTGAACAATTGTTTGTACACTTAGGATGTGAATATATCTCAATAAAATTGAATAAAAAATTAATTTCACCCTGTTGTTATTTTTTTTACTTTTTACAAAATGTAGCTACTAGAAAATTTGAAATTTAAAATTCCATATGTAGCTAGTGTTATATTTCTCTTGAGCAGTGATGCTTTAAACTTGGACTGCTTTTCTCAAAGGGATTGTATAAAGTTTGAAACCATGTAGTTAAAAGATAATAATTTGGAGGACCAGAGTAGATGGAAAGTAATCACCAGGCATTACAAACAGGACATTTTTTACCTTACTTGAGGTGGTGGAATTCCTACCACTATGCAATCCAACTGTACTCGGGTTCCTTCTGGAACTTCTCTGCTCCGTAACTTTTGAGTGAACCGGGGAGGTTGCCCCAGAGGTTCCTCATAATACAAAGACGAAGGTGAAGACCCCGGGGTGGTATCTCCACCAGATGCCTCATTGGCAGCCTGCTCAGCTTCACGCCTTTTGGCTTCCTGCTGTTCAAGGGCATGATTCACTTCATTGTCTCTGGTATCTGCAGGAACGGGGATGGGAACCGAAGATCTTTCTCGTCTTTCTGACAAATCTGAGAGACTGGAGCTGCTTTCCTGCATAACTTTGTTTTGAGATTCCACTTTGCTCTTGTGGTTTTTGCAGGCTCGAGGTCTAATCTTTTTGGAGCTATGAGCTTTGAAAAGGGAGGACAACTCTTCAATGAAATCGGCAGCCTTATTTAAGAATACTTTTTTGGACTGGGTTTCAGAACTATACTGTGGTTTTTTTGTCTCCGGGGGGCTGTCTTTAGAGCTAGTAGGACTTGGAGAGTTATCTTGGCAGATCTTAGGGTCAAAACTTGGTTTAGGTGGATGTTTCATCTGCTCTGAAGAAAGACGTTTTCGAGCTTGAGCTTCATCTGCTTTCTCCAAAGGGTCATGATTGATGGCTAATCTTGCCAGATTGACACTTTCATCTAATTCTTCTTGGCTCAGAAAAGCTGAAAGATCTGGAAGGTCTTCTTGGCCTCCTCCTCCTTCAGCAGCTCCAGAAGGACTGCCAAAATGGAAAGGGCTGGAGGAAGGCCCTGCTCTACTCCTCTCGTTGTTTCCCTGATGTCTGGTTTCCGCTAAATAGCTCTCTCTTAGAAGCTGAGATATGGAAGTAGAAGCTTCTATGGTGTCGTCTTGCATGCTGTCACAAAATAATAGTAACAAAAGTTTGAATCATTTTTAGAAAATAGAAAGTCTATGGGTATTATAGCACAGCAGAGTCTTAAGAATTTGAAACTTATAACAAAAAATTGCCTAGTTGTGATAATTTTACAAATTTTGCTTTAAAGACCTATAGATTATTCTCAAATTGGAAAATAAATAGGAACTGAATTGAAAATATTAACATGGATGATTACCACTTTATTGAATGCTTTAATTGCAAGTTCAGTTATAACAGCTATTATATAACTAGAGTGACAATAAATACAATTTCAAAATCCAAATTTGATAATATCTATCAGGGGCTTTTAGTTATAAAGTGTTTTCAAACACAAATAGAGATTTCTCTCTCCACCTTCCCCTTCACTTTGAATATAAAGAATTACAGAAATCAAGAGATATTGACAACATAATCTCATCCTAGGTACTAAAAATACAGATTTGTTTTAGCTCATGAAAATAAATAGTGCTTTTTTTTTTTTACTAGAGTAAGCTAGTTAAATTCAATGCTGTTTATAGGCTCAATCTACTTTTAAAACTGAAGATTTTCCTCTTCAAATCATGTATAATTAATTTAATTTCCAAAGATATGACTTAGGGCTAGACTTAAAAAAATCTCTTAAATTAATGTTGGTCAAAAGAGAATATAGGAGACAGTGGAATAAGGCTACATGGTAGGAGATTTTGCACTGTATACCCATTCCTAAATTTTGAATCTTTATTATATGAATATATTGCCATATAAAAATAAATTTTTTTTCAAGTCTTAAAAAATAGTACAATAACTCTAGTTCAAAGGGCCCTTGAACTAGAGATTTTGGTAATGCAAGCTATTAATATTATACCATTTATTCATTCAAACATTCACTGGAAAAATGGCAAACTGTGGCCCATGGGCTATCATCCCTTTTCCCCCCATAAAAGATGCAACTAACAAATTACATTCCTCTTCCCATTGACCTTGACTTTCTTAACACTCTGTTCTTTCAGCCACCCCAATCAATCAAAGATGGTACTAGAGATGGAGACTATTGGCCATTCTTAGCTACTATGTGTTAAGCTTTGTATTAAGAAGACAGAGAGGAAAGTAATCTCCTAAATCTCTTCTAGCTTTAAGAGTATAGAACAAAACTTATTTCAGTTCATTCCTCTTCTTTCCCTTATACAATAACCTTACTATAAGGCTTCCTAGGAACTGCCATAGTTTCCAAACTTCTAGAGGGCTATCCAAAACTAACTTCTAAGTTGCTAAAGTAGGCAGTGACCTTGAAAGGGCAATTAGAGATTGATAAAAGGATCACCTACAGCAGAATATTTTTCCACATGCCTACCACAGTCTGAGATTGCCACTATTAAAAGCACTAACTTGGGTCAAATCTATTGTGCCTTAAAAAAAAGATTAAATTAAAAAGCAAACGTGTTAGGGACATGAATAAGCGTTAGCACATTGGTGTTTATGGTGGCATTATTCATGAATTGCAATGGATGGAGGTGGTCTAAGGGTACATCAACAAATGAATGGAGGGCGAACTGTGGTGTACATATGGAATATTGAGCAGATGCAGGAAGGCATGAAATTCTGTGGCATGTGACTGGGTGGGTGAACCTTGAGGATGTTATGTTGAGTGAAGTGGTGGTGGGGGGCAAGTGATGTATAGTCTCACTGGTGTGGACTAACTATAATGAGCTAAATCTGAGAATTGAATTTGAGAGCATGGGTTATCAGGAGATAGAAGGTGAGCAGAGATTGGGCAATTGATGATTAAGGAGTATAGAATGTTCAAATGAGGTTCATTGTGAAGGTCCCTAGATTGTAAGCTCTTATGGCAGTCACATCTATTCCTGAGTTTTAACTGTTATTTCTAAATTTTGAGATGCTGTGCTCTCTTTGTGCATAACCTGGTAGTTCCCTGGAATATTGGGTATCTGTGGGACACCTGAGACTCCGAGTTAGAATTCTGAAGCTCTGAAAGTCAGCATTACTCCATATAGTAACTGTTGAAGAAGGTGAAAAAAAGATCAGACTTCAATTAGAGATATGAATGAAATGGATCTGATTAGGACTAAGGTAAATCAGAATACAGGGTAAAGGATGATATTGTTGGTATTTTAAAACTTCAATTTCTGTGTGAGACCAAAGGAAAAGATGTTTATTTGGTCCAAAATTTAAATTTTCTGTAGCACACTATCTAATTTAACCTTTCTGGTCAGTTTACTTAAACAACCTAATTACATGGAACCTAGAATAGGGAATGAGATCTTATTATTCTGTAGAGGTTACTGTAATACCTGAATACATTCCAGAGTATTTGGGGCAGAAAATAAAAAAAAGTATTTGCAAAGTCCCCTTGAGGGACTGGGAGAAAATGTGGAACTATTAAACTTCCCTACCTGGGGAATTCCTGATATTCTCTCAAGCATTAGGGATTCCCAATTTAATAAGCTAAGCTCTTGATCTTGAGGCTTGCCCTTATGAAACTTATTTTTGCATTGGCAAAGCTAGGCCTGCTTGTAATTATGCCTAAGAGTTACCCCCAGAGAGCCTCTTTTGTTGTTCAGATGTGGCCTCTCTCTCTCTCAGCTAACTGGCCTTGGATCCATATAGATCTGCGTTCACATTTGGATTTCATCTCTTAGCAGCTATGTGACTTTGGGAAGATTACTTAACTTCTCTGGGCTTCATTTTCCTCATCTGTAAAACATGAATAATCTCTATTTACAGGAGAGTGAGGATTAATAACATCATGAATGCAAACTCCCTAAAACAGGGCCTTCTACTATAGCAAGCATCCAACTGATGTTAATAAAAAATAATACATAGGTAAAGGTGATGATAATATGGAAGAACTTTCATAAAGTTCGTATTTATGGTGGAAATTGAAAAGAAGACACTCATAAATAACCATTACTCTCTGCATTTAGTTTGTTGTTGGTTTTTTTTTTAAAGGAAAAAGCCAATTGAGTTATGTGCCTGTTCTGATGCATATGACCATGAAGAATTATTATGATAACAAAACTTGCAGGTATTCAAAAGAAATTATTTCTTTAATGTTTTAATGTAGTATTTATGATTCAACATTTTGGATTTAGACACACCCAGTTTTGATATTCCTAGCTGTATAAACTAAAGAAAGTTACTTAATCTCTGTAGGCCTCAGTTGACTCATCTGTAAAACAGGGATAATAACAGTAGCCATCTCATAACAAAGTGGTGATTAAATCAAACAAATGTACTTGGCATTCAGTAAACAGTCAATAAATGGTGGTTGCTGTGATTATATAACAACTATGTCCACCTATCATGGTTTCCATTTTATAGATGAGGAATGGAAGTAGAACTAGTGAAGTGATTTGATCCAAGGACAAACTCTGGAGAGAAACTGAACTCTAGAGAAATTAACTCTAATTAATTCAGCATGGTGGAATATGTGTAGTCTCATGAATGAGCTGTGTGGCCATGGGATCTTTGAGCACATTCCCTTCACTCAGACTACTCCCTATCCCCATCCCCTTCAGTACCTTACCTGGCCAAGTCCTACATGGTCTTGAGTTTTTAGCTTTAGATATTACCCACTCTGGGATTTCTTTCTTTCCCTGAGTTGAGTCACTGTCCAATGTGCTCCCAAAGCTCGCTATCCTTACCCCCAAACACAGCACTTATTACGACATTAAATGTGCTTATTTTTCTCTCCCTCACTTTTGTATACCATCATATCTGTACACACATGGCACATGGTAGGTGATCAATAAATATCTGTTGAATTCTTTTGTTCATTAGAATTTTCTGCTAAATCTATTATTTATCTTTTATTTTTTTAAATCTAGGTTAAAGTAGGACAGTAAAAGGGACAATCATATTTACAAAGAAAACTTACAGACTCAAGGAAAAAACATAAACTGGTAAAGGCAGTCATAACTTCAAAGTGACTTTTAAGTGAAAATTTATGGTAAATAAAACAACTAGAATTATGCTTTGGTTTTATACTGGACGTATCACAGAACATCTGATTATAATCAGAAAACCTGGGTTTGAATCCCAGCTCCAACACTAAATAACTTTGATAACTTGGACAAGTTACTTAATGTGTCTGAGCCACAGTATTCCTTATCTATTAATGGGAAAATAATGGTTCTTTCTCAAAAGGGTCTCAGATGAAAATGTGTATATAAATTGTTAAACTGATGAATATTACCTAAAATAGGAAATGCAAAAATTATCATTTTTTCTTTAAAGCATTAATTTAAAAACTATTTATTATGAAAATTGACTTTAGAAAGTTCCAGATGGTATTATGGATAGCCTACCTTCCATTCATTCATTCAGTAAATATTTACTGAGCAGCTACTATGTCCAGGCACTGTTCTAGGCACTGTGGAGTCAGTGATGAACAAAAGACAAGTCTCTGCCCTTGTGGAACCACCATTCTAGTGTGGAAGATTTGAAAGCTAAGAGGAAAAATAATGTAAGGCAGGGGAATAGAGAATAATGTAACTGGGAGAGGTGTGCTATTTTAGCTGGGAAGGTCAGTTACAGGTTCTAGATGCTGTGGATAAATTAGCCATGCAACCCATCTGTGGCAAAGAATTTTCCTGACAGAGGAAAAGGTAATTGCTAAGGTCTGTGGCAGATGAGTGTTTGGTGGCTTTGAGTCAAGCCCTGTGTGCTGGGAGGTGAGTGGAAAAGAAATGTGGAAGGAAATGAGGTCAGAATAGTAGTCTGGGGCCAGGTCTTGCAGACCATGGAAAGGACTACAAATTTTATTAAACGTGTGGACAGGAAGCCATTTTAAGGTTTTGTGAAGCAGATGACATGGTTTTTAAAAAGATCCATCTGGCTGCCATGCAAAGAATCAGTTTGAAGCAGGGCAAGTATGGCACTGAGCAGGCTAGTTAGGAGACTATTGCAATATGCTATGAAAGACATGACAGTGGCTGGGAACAATGAGTATAGCAGTGGGAGGTGGTTAGAAATGGCCAGATTTGAGATAACTTTTGAAGGTAGAGCCAGTAGGATTTGCTGATGGATTGAAAGTGGGATATTAGAGAAAGAACAGTCAAGGTGACTCCAATATTTATGGACTGAGCAACTGGATGAGTGGCAGAGCATCCACTAGGGTGGGGCAAGAGCAGGTTTCAGGGAGGGAAACCAGGAATTCTCTTTGGGAAACATTTCATCTGGAGTGTTCAGAGCGACATTTGACTTTATTTCTTCTTTTCTGTTTCTTATAAAATTGAAACTTAGATTTTATGTCACTTTCAAAATAAGAATGGTTATTTGCTCCTGATAACAGATCATGGTGTGGGTGAAATGGTTCTAGGATGGAAATGAAACAAAGTGGCATCAATCATCAAGACAGGCTGTAGTTAATCTTCAAAATTAATTTGGCCACAGAAAGGTTATTGAACTTTAAGGTAAATTTCATAAGAATCATTATCTTTCTATGTTGCTATTTTCTTTACTTTGATAAGTATCCCTATTTTTGCCGAATGACTTCTCACAAAAAGAGGATCTGCCCTGAGAACTTGCTGAAAATGTAAGAGTCTGGTTCATAAAGAGAAAAAAACAGATGCTGATTCCTTTGGGCATGTTTCTCAAATTCATGTTAACTCAGCACCGTCCATTATAGGTTCTAAGGAGACCTTGTTGTCAGAAATATTATATGGTGTAAACTCATCTTTCATTTAAAACATGAACATTTAAACGGGAGCATTGACTGAAAATTGGCAAAACCTAATATAAAGTAGCTTGAATGCTGAAGTGTTTTGGCTATGAAGTGTCATTAGTGATTCAAATGAGAAAACAAATCTGCTTTCTGGGTCAATGCAGAAAAATGAAGCCTAATATTTAATATTTATTTGAAAAGAGAGCCAGAATAGGAAAAGACAGATGTGTTTAAGTAACTCACCTGTCTACTGGGGATGAGCAAGCCTGCTCTGCCTATTTGACAGGTTTATTTGTGAATGTACTTTAAAATTGGTGAAAGGTAATCTTTTTCTGCTGATGGGTAATTATAATGCCTAGAATGTTCTTTAGGGGAAGAATAAGTGAAAAAATTAGTATTCTGCTCCCTCTCTTTAGTGCCAGTATTAACTTTTTCATCTTATCTCCCATATCCCATGATGTCATATAAGAGATGCATCTAAATCAGTTCTTTTGGAGAAATTCTTGCTAGGCCAAAAACCAAATCCCAGTACATAGGAACCAGTCCTGGAGAGTTGGGTACAGATTCCCTTTTTAAAATTGGCTGTAGATGAGATGTACCTTAAGGTAAATCTTTCTTCACTGTTATAATAGCTATTTCCTCACTATTACAATGATCATTCCTATCTCTCTTAGTTCTATTTCTAGTGTATTTTTGGTGTGACTGGCATTAATAATTTTAATAAATTAATGTATACTGCACTACCAGATTAAGAACTTGAAGTATATGATAATGATATGTCCAATAGTATGTAAATAATATAAGGTCTATTCCCTCAAAGATCTTTCAGTTTGAAAAAGGAAAAACAGCAGCCAAAAATAAATACTGAATAAATGTATAAATTAGAAGAGAATGTTGAAATAAAGAAGCAAAGCAGAGGTGATGCATAGGGGAGTTAGTGAGAATCTGTTTAATTAGTGAATGTTCCTTAGATAATAAGCCAAAGTTGAGTATGCCATTCTCTTATTACTGTTATTATAATTAAATTGGTAAAGATAGGAAGGTAGAAAAGAAAGTAAAAATTTAAGTCTGAGTGGAGGCTATGTTTTCATATACAGAAGATAAATATGTAGGAAAGCTGTAGCATAAAGGATACTGGAGCCAGAGCTCAAAGTAAGTATTTAATCTGCAAGGCACAAAGAAATAGTATAAAAGAAAAATTCTACAACTTGTAAAATGGTTATTGGAAAGCAAGCAAGAGACTGCAGGAATCTAGGTCCAAAAAAGTGTCACTGGGAATCACAAAAATGATAGACATGGGATGTTTTATGTCACTCTGAAGACCCATGATGAACTTAGCTGCTACGTAAGAAATAAAAAAAAAAAAAATTAAAAATTAAAAATTAAAAAAAAAGAAATCACAAATGAGAAATCTTTGTCAATCCCTGGTGGCTCAAAGATTAATTTTTTAAAATAAGAAAAATAAGAAAAAAAATGAACATTTTCATCCTTCTTCAGCCTCTTAATTTTTGTGTTATTATTTTAGGCAATTAGGAATTTGTAAAAAGATAACTTCTCTAATTAGATTGACATAATGTCTTTGCTAGATTGGGAGAGGAGTAAGTGCCTCAAATAGACTTATAATGTCAAGAGCTAGTCCTAGTTCAAGCATTTGGTGGGAAGTGTCCGTTGGGACCCAACCTGAGTGTAGAGTACACTGTGACCCCAAGCAGAGGTCTGTGCACCACGGAGCTTGTCAAGGTGACTCTGGTTGTGCATGAGCTCTAAGAACTCTTTAGTGACTGTAGATAAATAGTCACACCAACTTTTGTGTCCACCCAAAAATATGTCTGCTGAAAATATGGATTTAAATTTCTAAACACAACAGTGCTCCAACAGTTTTAAAAACACATTGTCAACTATAAGCACCATAGAGATTTAAGAAAAATATCTCCATGGTTCTTGATTCTTCTCTATCTGCTAGGAGAAGGAAAAAGCCATTTAGAAAACCCTTTCATTTTTCTATTTTATTATAGGCAATAACACCATAAGATCAGCAACATCTTTCTGAAACCTCAAAGTGAATGAAGGAAATTAATTATTCTGTTATCAATACAAATTTTCTTATAATTATATTTTTTGTATTTTCGGGTTAGTGAGCTGAGTCCATTACTTCTCTTACATTTAGGAATTATCTGTTGAAAAGTTTAGTTGTTTGCTAACCTTAGTTCATTAAAGCCTTTTCAAAATAAGACCTGATTTACCTACTATAACATTTATTCCAAAATAATTTTGCTAAAAATGTATGTGAGTTCCAAAACCCAGACTGGATAATAACTCATTCAGTTACGAATTAGGGTTCATGAATTAGAGTTCTGAGTCCTGTTCCACTCAGAGGCATGTAATAGAAACATAACAGAGTCTGTATTCTATAGTATAGATATATGAAAGACTGAGGTTTTAACACATTATTATGGGTTCCATCAACATTAGCCATATTCTATAACTGGGGACAGAGACAAACTTCCAGAATTTGGATGGTGTCCAACTATTTGTTTCATAGTCCATTATAAGATTCTGTAATATCTATAATTATGTCTCTTGACATCTCTGTAAGTACAGTGTTCATATATTTCAGATTTTATAGAATTGTCCTGATTTTAATTATTTTGCCCATTGTCAAATCATATGTCAGACAGCATATCTTAATTTTTGTTTTAAAAAATATGGTTATCATAATTATAAATACAGACATTCTCAGTTTCCTAGAAAAGGACTATGAGTTTTATCTGAACCTAAGAGTTATTATTAAGGGGAGACTATAAAGTTATGACACATTCTAAATTTAGAGCTTGTAGAATTAATTTCATTATTACTAAGGTGAAAGCAATTGAATTACATTTTTTTTTGAGAAAGAAAACTGGACAGCTGTTTTATTTCTTTCAAACTGAATGATGCTAGTACCATTAACAAATATGTGTAAAACTCTGTTAAGGTAATAAAATTTGTTAACAGCATTTTCTGGGAATAAATACAGTGTTCACTTTCTGGGACTAGAAATACAGAATAATCCATCTTCTCTTTTTCTTTGCTTATACAGTTTTTAAAATTAATTAAAGATATGCATCTAATTATTGCTAATAGTGCAATGTGCTGGGCCAAACACTTGCCACTGACTGTCAAGTATTTTTCTGATGCAGGCTGAAAAGAGTGAGGGAGAGAGAGGGAGAGAGAGACAGGGAGAGAGAAAGGAAAAAGAAAGACCAATGTCCTTTGAGCAAGACTTTCTGCAGCTGTTGTGTACATTAATCCAGGGAGCAGATCTCCCAATACTAAATATAGCAAGCATATCCTTTTACATGATAAAAAAAATTTTAAATGAACGTCTTTAACTATGGAGTCATATTATTTTAGATTTGATGTTCTTTAAGAAGGAAATAGGAATTACACACATATTTTCTATATAAACACCATTATTTTAATAAATGTGTGGAAAATGCCAATGATATGTGCAATATGTCATAACTTCCTCTGTTGAGATATTTTTTGTTAGGACCCAAGTAGGCCATGATCTTTGTGAGTCTTCTCAAACTTCTCCAAATTCTTTACATGTAGAAAGCTTTATTTTTCACATAATTTTGGACCCCATCACACATAATTAGAAAGTTATCCTAGGTTTCCCTCTAAGTAACAGTAAATAATGCTCTGAAATATCCCTTTTCCCATTGTCAGCGCCCTGTTATCAAAACACACTTGTGAACTTAAATCTGGATATTACCTTTCTTTTTTTAGTTGACCCAGTTGAGGAGGTCCAACCCAGGCACTCCACTGCGATGATAATTATCCAAGGAGAACTTTTAGATGAAAGCACAGGATTGAAAAAGAAAATTCTTCACGCCCTTGGAAACAGAGAGTAGCCGTCCATAGAGAGTGAGGAGTTAACCTTAGTTTCAGTGAAGATGGCTGTAAGAAGCTGGGCAACCTGTCACCACCGGAGCCAGAGCATTTGTCAGCTCACAGGTCCCAAGTTATTTTGAGCTATATAAACCATGTGCCTGTGAAACATTCCACCTGATTGGACAGGAGAAAACTGAGCAAAGGGATTCCATTGAAGGACAGCACCTATGGGGGATGTGGTGGGGGTGTCAATCAGTTTTTCTACCTATAGAATTTCAGTTATAGACAGAAGCCCAAGATGTTTATTGATTTATGTTTGGTATTAAAACTAACTGCATTACACCACATTCCATCTGCAAAGAAAATGGCATTAGTTTATAATGTGTCAACATTTCAAATTTTTATCTGAAATTTTTAATAGCCTTATTTTTAATTAATGGAAAATTTACTCTAATTTAATCATTGATACATTTCAGGAAATTTGGCTAAGAAAAGCCAATATGCAACTGAGGTATAATATTTCAAAGCTGAGAGTTTTGTTTGTTGTCCAAAGGGTAAGCAAAAGCCAGGAAGATTACAAATTAACATTAAAAGTTGCTAGAGATCCTCAAAAAAAGGAGAAGAACAAATTCATCAGCTGGATTAGAAACCCAGGAACAAATTGGTTTGAAAAGACTTCTTCAGAAAAACCTAATCAGATGCTATTTAAAAGTCAAAACTATAACGTAACATATTACAATTCCTACTTATGTAATAGTACTTTGAAAAAGTCTATGTCAGGCGTCCCCTATCATAAGCATTACCAATCAATAAGAAAGAATCTTTAACCAAACCAACATCTACTCAAATACCTACTACTTCGTCAAAATTTAGGTTCTTAGATATTAATTTCATACATTTTCAGAAATATGAATTTGGAAAAAAGTTAACCCATTGCTTAGTACAGCTTATGTGATGCTATAATATTATCTATCAATCTGGGTAAAAGCCTGGGTTTTGAAAGTTCAAATTTAAATACCATTGATTATTTTTTTTATTAAAGAAGTTGTAGGTTTACAGAAAAATCATGCAGAAAATAGAGTTCTCATATACCCACCCCCATTATTAACATTTTGTATCAGAGTGGTACTTTTGTTATAATTGATTATTGTTTTAAAAAAGGATCATTCTTAGATTGTGATATCATGAAATATACTGGTTTGAATGTAACTTTCTTAATTAAATCACACGACTGCCTCTAGGATTTCTTCTCATTCATTCATTCATTCATTCAACAAATATTTACTGCATGTCTACTTTGTACCAGGCACTGGATATAAAGCAGTGCATAAAACAGACAAAAATTCTCGACCTCATGGAATTTACCGAGAGATCTTTTTATCCTTTTCAGTCACAATGAGACTACTTATCCTACACTGAATAGAAATAAAATTTCTTTGTTTACCATGATTACATCAGAGGTATCACTACACATTTTGTGGTGGGCTCTTTGTTTACACAGGCAAAATGAAAGAGAGAATTGAGGGAAACTTCTAAATAATTCAGGTCAAAAGAATTATTCCTGAGAAGGGAAAGGGTGCAGGGGAACTGGATTATTTAGTTAAGTTATCCTCAGGCCCACAGTAATCTAGAGCTTCAGTGAACTGGTTCATTGCTCTTACTTAATTCTGTGCTGTTACTAACATCAAGACTACTTGATTGTGTTTCTGCATTTTCTATTTATGTGAATGTTCCTGTGTTTTCTTTTTATTTAAAGAAAAGATCTTCCTCCACTATCCCACTCATATTTCAAGGCATAATCAACATAAGTACTGCTATGTTGTGGGTGGGGACATGAAAAAGTAGAAACTTTATCTCAAGTAGCTAATAAGTGTGCTACAAATTGATTTCCCAAAGGAGAATATTTATACACACTGCAAGTGAACAAATTTTTACTTCCCTGTCAGCTGTGCCATGATAAGCTTGGTATCTAACATTCACCCAAGTTACAGAATTCTGATGTGGGAGGAGACCCGAACTGACAGATAGAATGGAATTGACTGGGTAGTGGAAATAGGAATCAATAAGAAGAATGAAAATAGGTTTAAAATACAAAAGAAGAATTACAGAAGAAAGAAGCCAAAGAAATCCTGAATGGCAGTGATCTTTCTCTTATTTTTAAAATTTTTACTGAAACATTTTCCATTATAGTTAGTGTACAAAATTTTTTTGAACTCTTTGAAAAAAAAAAGCTGGATGTAACCATTTTAAATAAATAACATTCAGCAACTGTGGACATCCAATGCACCAAACTCATATTCAAGATTATAGCTTTTTAAAATTACTTTCAGTTTCCAAATAAACCCAATCCCTATTCTATATATCATCAGCAGTGAATGCATAAACATTATACCACAAACTTTCTATGAGTTTAGGTTTTACCAGAGTTAACTGATACAAAGAATTACCTTTAAAATTGTTTTAATACCAAAAATAGTTAAAAGCAAACTTTGTAAGTGACAAGGGAGCCCAAGGTTACATGTCTTAAGCCTTCCCCATAAAGTTGAACAGCCCGTCCAGCACATGTGTGTATTGTGGTTTGAACATGATCCTGTGCTTTCCTTCAGCTGTTTTCGTAATGCAGTCACTCAGCTACAGAAACAATTTACTCACATTGGGATGATCCACAGGAATGCCAAGGAGTCTGGAAAATCTATGACAGAGGAAGTCTTCACTTGGAGGATAAGTACGTGAGAATTTCTGTGCTAGTAGATTCTGTAAAATTTTTGTCTTTGCTTTTTTCCCACATTGCTAGATATTTTAATTATCTAAAACAAACTGCTCACATATACCGAAGTTTAAATAAGTTTAAAGTATGTGGATTCATACTGAGGCACCCCCCTTCCCCATCTAGTATCAGCTGAAAACAGAAAAACCCTCCATTGGGTCTTATTTTTAAAGAACAAAGACATGTATGTATTTTCTAGCTTTTTTTAAATGAGAAAAGTTTTCACACCAGAGACAGGTTCTTGACTACCCAAAATGATAGATGGTAGATTTAAGGGGTTTTATTCAAACCCCACAATATAATATAAGTGGGAAATACAATTAAATTCTTAAGAGATTTCTTTTTCAACTAAATGGTCTTGAACATGCTTGCCTGGGAGAACGAAAGATACTTTGAAAACCATTTACAAGTTTAAAACCTATTTAGTTTTAAATACTAGAAACATTTTAAAAAAATCTAAACAGAACACCTTTTAAAGACATTATCCTGAAAAGTAAATTTGTGGTTACCTTTCTCGGAAGCACCATTCCCAAATCAATCAACCAGGATCATCCAAAATCTAACTCTCAGTGCCTAACTTGTGCCTGCCACAAAAGTAACTTGAAGGAAACGTGATCCTGCCCTGCCCAAGTAATGAGAGGTATTTACAGGGTTCCGTTGCAGATCCAGGGACGGTCATTTAGAACAGATTGCTCTTTCAGTCTGCATGATGTTCTTAACCCGAAGAGATGGTAGGGGTGGATAATGACTAAGCTGACAAAGGACAAAGGCCCTCTTCATCTCTCCTTGGACTAGATGAAAATTATAATGAAGAAATCCTAAAGAATAAAGTATACGGAATGCACAAGACATCCATACATACCACACATATAACATGGGTAAATACCTTTATTTGGTGCAAAGCTGAGAATGTGATCAATACATTTATTAGAGTAAAAATGGGGAAAAAATTTTTTACTATACTGTTTAATATTTGCTCTCTAGTTTTTAGGTTGGATTAAAGCTTTATCATGTGGTTTCCATTAAAACATAAAAAGACTTCCTTTATTTCTGCTTTTGATATGTAGTGCAGTTCAGATGCTTTTTTTAAAAAAAGTATAATTTCCAAGAAGAAAATTATGTTCCTTGAATTTTTAAAAGAATATCCTATGACTAACAGTAAGTCACTGAAGAGATCCAGAACAATTAGCATCATGTATGTATTCCTGAAGTTGTAAAGTGTTGATTCCAACTTCTCATAATGTAACGATTATATTAACACACCCAAATAAATATCATCTTCATAGTAACAAGTTAACATTCTTTAGCTATGTGTTAGGAAATATGCTAAGCCATGTGTGTACTTTGTGCTTTATTTCATCTATTCCCTTAACAATCTGTGAAGTTGGTACCGTTATAATTCTTATATCACAGATGAGAAGCTGAAGCTTAGACAAAACTTGCCCAAGGTCACGCAACATGTAATTGACTGACCCAGGATTGAACCTAAGGCTTACTCTAAATCTGTGCTTATAACCATTGCAAATATTTAAATGTTCATGTTTCTAACATATTTGTGAAAAAAAAGTAAGGATAAAAAATGAATATAAAACATATTCTCTCTTTTAGTAAGTATTCTAAAGGAAAGTTATTTAGGATTTTAAGTTAAAAAAATTTTTTTGAGCAAAATCAACCCTGAAACTCTTTTGTATGACTAAAACACAAACAAACAAAACAAGAGAAAATACAGAAAGAAAAATTCAAGTGCACTCTTTCTGCAAAATTTTAGCTGGGAAAATGAATTGACATGTAGACTAGAGCCTTAGGCATTAATGCTGAAAGGTAGGACACTAGCAAGCAGTCTGAATGTTTTGGCAGAGGTGTTTTTTTGTTGTTGTTGTTTTGGTTTTTTTTTTTTCTTTCTATAGATTTATTTATATTTACATTTTACATAAATGAAGTCATACAATCTGTAGTACTTTGTGTGGCTTCTTTCACTTAACATAATGTTTTTAAATTTTTGTTATTTTGGTAAAATTAGAGAAACTGTAGGTTTACAGTAAGTCATGCAAAAAATACAGCATTCCCATTTACCCTCCTATGGTTGATACTTTGCATTAGTGTGGTACCTTTGTTACAATTGATGAAAGAGTATTAAAATATTACTACTGGCTATAGTCCATAATTTACATTAAGTATATTTTTTCATATACCTACCTATTAACAATACATTGTCATAGTGATGTATATTAGTGATGTATATTTGTTATTGTTCATGAAAGAAAATTCTTATGTTTGTACTATTAACCACAGTCATTTTTTGGAAAAATATGATTTTCAACAATTTTGTTGAGGAATTTCAAATCTATATTCATTATGGAAATTGGACTGTAATTATCTTTTTCTTGCAGTATCTTTATCTGGCTCTGCTATTAGGGTGATGCTGGCTTCACGGAATGGGTTTGGTTTGTTTCCTCCTTTTCAATTTTTTGGAAGAGTTTGAGCAGAATTGGTATTAGTTCTTCTTGGAATGCTTGGTAAAATTCACCTGTGAAGCCATCTGGTTCTGTGCTTTTCTTTGTTAAGAGGTTTATGATGAATGATTCAATCTCTTAACTTGTATTTGGTCTGTTGAGGTCTTCTATTTCTTCTAGAGTCAGTGTAGGTTGTTCATTTGTTTCTAGAAATTTGCCCATTTCATCTAAGTTGTCTAATTTGTTGGCATACAGTTGTTCATATTATCCTCTTAGGATCCTTTTTATTTCTTTGGGGTCAGTAGTAATATCCCCCTTTCATTTCTGATTTTATTTATTTGCATTTTCTCTCTTTTTTTCCTTTATCGGTCTAGCTAAGGGTTTGTCAATTTTATTGATCTTCTCAAGGAACCAATTTTTGGTTTTGTTAACTCTCTCTATTGTTTTTCTATTCTCAATTTCATTTATTTCTGCTCTAATCTTTGTTATTTCTTGCCTTCTCCTTGCTTTGGGTATTCCCCAAAGCAAGCTATTGCTTGCTGTTGTTTTTCCAGTTCCTCCAGGTTTGCAGTTAGGTTTTTGATTTTAGTTCTTTCTTCTTTTCTAATGTAGGCTTTTGCAGCTATAAATTTCTCTCTCAGTTCTGCTTTTGCTGCATCCCGTAAGTTTTGATATATTGTGTTCTTGTTTTCATTTGGCTTGAGATATTTACTAATTTCTCTTGCAATTTCTTCTTTGACCCACTGATTGTGTGAGAGTGTGCTTAATTTCCATGTATTTGTGCATTTTCCATTTCTCTGCCTGTTATTGATTTATAGCTTCATTCCATTATGGTCAGAGAAAGTGCTTTGTATAGTATCAACCGTTTTAAATGTATTGAGGCATATTTTGTGACCCAACGTGTGGTCTATCCTAGAGAATGACCCATGGGTACATGAGAGGAATGTATATCCTGCTGTATTTTCCTTCATCTTCTTGAATTGACTTAAGAGATTTGTTTGAGTATTTTAATTAGTTTTTCCAAATTCTGAGTTGCCTCTGAAGTTTAAATTTGTTCCTTGATTCAGCCATATCTCCTGTTCCTTAGTATGGCTTGTAATTTTTTGCCAATGTCTAGGCATCTGATTTTCTTGAGTTTACTCTGAAGGTCAACTTCTCTCTCTTGCTTAGGGCTTTATTGTTGATTGGTTTTTTTTTTTTTTTTTATTAAATTCAGTTTTATTGAAATACATTCACACACCGTACAATCATCCATGATACACAATCCACTGTCCACAGTATGATAACATAGTTATGCGTTCATCACATTTATTTATTATAGTTATTGAGCTGAGACAATTTAAGGACTTTGTTCTTTTGAAACTAAATTTAAAGTTAAATATGTTATTTCTCAGCACATCAACATGGGTCAATAAAATTTTTTTGCAAGTTTGGGGTAAGGTAATAGCAGTTTGAATATTCCCTCTTCAAAATGTTAACACAGTGAAGACCTTAAATGCCAGTATGCCAGACTCTGGGTGATTCCGCTCAGATTCTATTTTGGGGCAACACAGACTGCTCAGAAAGCTGAAAACAAAGTTCAGAGTTCTTACATATGACTCAAGAAATCACCTAACACTAAATGTGAGGGAAAGGAAACAGGAACTAATATTTCTTATGAAATAGACTGAACATAGCGTAAATTCTTCCTGTGATGTATTGTCATCTTTATGTTACCAGGAGGAAACTAAGGCTCAAAGTAGTTTAACTTTCCCAAAGTTCACCAGCCAAGGAGCTGCACAGCGAGGTGGGATTAAAATGTTATGTCTTTTAGTTTAAAACTTATTCTCTTTTATTAGCCCCCACTGCTTTCTCACAAAGAGTAATTATATGGTTAGTTATTAATAAATTAGGAGTCACATTCATAGTAATTATGTACTGATGGGCAAAGAGTTGTTAAAGGCTGTTACTTTGGCTTTATTGACTTGTTATTTGACAAAAGCAAGAAGAGAACAGAAAAATAGCATGTGACTCAATCTAGGGTATTTTCACATAGAAGGCTCAATAAAACTGGCTGACTATCATAGCAAGGGCTGAAACACATTTCTAGAATGTTGTGGTAGCTTGGAGTTACGGACCCCCAAAAAACATGTTCTTGATCTTAATACCTTCCTGTGGGTGTGAACCTATTGTAAACAGGCCCTTTTGATGAGGTACTTCAGTTAAGGTGTGGCCCAACTGAATCAGGATAGGTCTTAATCCTATTACTGGAGGACTTAGAAAGGAGGCCACAAAAGAGAAGCCATGGGGAGCAGCCAGAAGCTGGAAGTCAGTGGAACCTGGAGAAGAAAGGGGAAGACGCTGCCATGTGCATTGCTATGTGATAGAAAAACCAAGAAACTCCAAGATTTTTGGCCAGCCAGAAGATACTGACCCTGGGAGGAAGCAAGCCTTCTAATTTCTGAAACTATGGGCTGAGAAGTTGCTGTTGTTTAGCCAACCCGTTGTATGGTATTTGTTTTAGCAGCTAGGAAACGAAAACAGAAGTTATCTTATTACACATTATCTATCATGAAATTTAATAAGCACCTTATTTTGCAAGGAGGGAAGAGTACAGGGGAAGAATTTGGAGAATATAAACCATGGAAAATTCAAAAGGAATTTGAATTTTATAACCCTATCCAAGTTGGTATTTTTATTTGCATATGGATCTGTCTGGTGTTTTCTTAATTTAGTAAATTTCTTATCAAATAAAGGCAGCATACCTTAATATAGGAAGACCTAGAAAACATTTTTTTTTAATTCCCTTTTCATCCATTCTGCTTATCTCCAAATTGCTCTTCATTCCAAATTGAGAATGGATTTGTTAAAGCCCAGTCTAAACAAATTCTTCTGGTTAGGGTCATTATTATAAGTGTCAATATCTTAGAGCTCCTTTCATTTTCTAGCCTTCACAGTAAGCTTTAATTCAAAATGTTGGTGATAATGTCAATAAAAGAGAGAAGGGAGAAGTTAAACACAAAAACTGACCACAGTGTAAACTGAGCTGGGGATAAATCTATTTGTAGATAGTCCACTGGCCTGACAGTATTGTGCAAACTTCAATCAAGAATAAGAAAAACTTTGGTATAAGCAGAAATAGGATCATACCAATCCTATAAAATATAAACAAACTTTCTGGTCTTAGCTTCCTCTCTTCTACACAAATACTTGCCTCTAACCGAAAAATTTCACCAATATTTCTTTGCCTTCTCTTTCCCCATGCCTTTGTTCACTGGTTTTTTTTTTTCTTCCATTCATTATGTAATTAAACAACTGGTGCCTGTAACATTTTTTATATTGAACTGTTGTTTAAATTTTTTCATTTATGTATTTATGCTCTATCTACTCAACTAGATCATCAGCTCCTAGAGAATCAGAGCCATTACACAACAAAACGTTTCTTTACAGGCCACAGGTTCTAATATCAAGGCTGACACAAAGTAGGCACTTTAATATGTGGCTTGCCATTGAACAGATGTATTAAATTTTGAGTTGTCTTCAATTATTCACTCCGTTCAACAAATTTTACTTCATACTTATTGTGTTTTATGAAAGAGCCAATGGCTTAAACTTTCAGCCACATCAGCTAATTTAGTAGTTTTTAATGATTATGACATCTGTATCACACAGAAATGAATTAAGGTGAATAAGGAAGGTGCTAAAACTGATTGGATGCCCATGGTGCACGAGTCACCAAGTGAGGAACTATATGTGCTTTGGCTCGGTGTATGCTCACAATTCTGAGATTGGTATAGGGGTCTTTGCTTTCTGAAAGGCTTGGTACTCTTTACAGTGTCCATCTTGCCCAAGGGCACTTCTATAGGTGCATCAAAAGAGATACTTTGGTATCTTTGCAAGGGGGTTATCTTCCCAAACTGGCTTACTACTGGTTTTTCTGACCACCTGTGCAGCCTTTGTTTGCTATCAGGTCCTTCTTTCTGTCCACCTCATAAAACTCAGGCTCTTTTTTGCTTCCTTTGGGTGCTTCTCTTGAGTCTTGGACTTTGGAACCCTAATTACCCACAGCCAAGAGGCAGCCTCTGTCCATTCTCATGCCCTGGTTTTGAGGATCCCAGCTCAAGCCACAGAATAAGCTCCCTGTTTGACAAGAAAGAATGAATACACTTACAAAGCAAAATTAATATTCTCTAATTCAATGATCAAGGTTTAAACTAATTATGACAGACTCCAAATTATTCTTACTCACCGAAAGGCTGATTACGACAAAATGAATTACTTAGCTCTCTAAGTGACCCCAGCCCAGTGTTCACATCAATCAGGCTTTGTTGTTTATATGTAATGCATAATCTAATATAATACAACTACCCAGGAAGTATGGGTTATTATCCCCATTTTATAGAGGATGAAACTGAAAATATTATATGTTACTGTGGTTTTTGCAAATTTGGGTTCTGAAAGACTCAGGAAGTACAACTTGAGATTGTCCAAGGTGTACTATATCATTATTTTTGTTTTATAGAGGAGGAAACTGAAGATCAGAGCAGAAATTTGCACAAGGCTGCTCAGAGACATGATTCATACCACACCATACCACCTTTCAGAGCATCCATGCTCATTAGTAATGAGTTTAGGAATCAATTTGGGAACAACTCGGAAGATGTAGAGTAACAAGGAAAACTCGGGTAATACTGGGACAATGTTGATTTAGTGTCTTCTTCCAAGTCTGCCCAAGTCCTTGGAAAGACAAAGCCACTTATTGCTCTGGATGATTTAATATATCTGACTGGCCAAAGAAACAAGAAAGGAGTTGAAGCAACAATAACAGTATGCAATTCTCTCTGTGCACCTCTATCTGCAAATTAGGAGACATGGTGAAATTAGGCATGAGAAAACATTTGGTTAATACACTTTAAGTAGGCATTTACTTGGCATTTCATTTTTTTGGAAATTATTTACAATCACGCATTGGTTATTACTAAGTAAAAAACAGTAAAAACAAAAATAAAACAACCCTACTGCCCTGTAAAGTTGGTGCTTATCATTATTACAAAGGAGAATTAAGCATTAAAATGCTCATGTTGCAAGTCAATCTAAATCAGCAGTAAAACATAAATCACTAAATTCGCATTACTACTAAATTCACATTATTAGTTTAATGTAATAAGAGCGATTTCATGACAACACCCTAAACTTTAAACAGTAGCAAAACTGGAACAATAAATATGTGTCAAATAAGATTTAACAGCATGTTTTGAGTAACTGGGAATAAAAGGCAACTATAAGAAACATTAAAGAGTAGTTAATAGTATTTTCTTTCTCTAGCTAGTAATTATAGCAAATATTATTTTACAAAGTCTTACGAAAACTGTGAGAACTAGATTAAGGTTTTATTTATTGAAATTGATATAATTTGCTTCATGAACTTTATTTAAAGGTCGTATCCCAGTGTACGAAAAGCCTCTTCCCTAGCTACCATGGGAAATCTCATAAAGTAGAGCTCAGAGTTTAAAAATTTTCTTATCTGCTTTCTAATTTTGCAGGTGGAAATAATAGGTAGGTGGAAATAATTCAATTACTATATTAGCAAAAAGAAGCAGCTGGATTGCCTATTGGGTGATGTTCACTGTGTTTTTGTTGGGATGGAATGGTTGATAGGGTTTTATTTTATTTGATTCTCTCTTCTCTAATGATTTAGAATGTAAAGGGTAGAATGTTTCCAAGCTCAGATCATGTTTAGCTTAAACATGAAAAAAATTGATGAAAATAAAAGCCACTGTACAATGAAGTTCTTTAAGGGCTTTAAACTCGTAATAATGATGTAAATAAATCAAAAATTTAGAAACATATCTAGCCTCTTTCATAAACAAAGAATAAAAACTAGTTCAGGAAGCAGAATGATTTTAGAGATAGGACATTGATATAGGCCTCAACTGGTTTAAAAACATAATTTAAAAAAATGTCAGCTGGTACCAAGATGATAAAAGAAATCAAATAAACATATAAGCAGAAAGTAATTTTATCTCTGTGCAGTAGTTGTGCTCTAGAGCTGAATTCCAGCTCTACTACTTTTTTAAAAAAAATTAAATTCAGTTTTATTGAGATATATTCACATACCATACAGTCATCCATGGTGCACAATCAGCAGTTCACAGTACCATCTTATAGTTGTGCATTCATCACCCCAATCTATCCTTGAACATTTTCCTTAAACCAGAAAGAATAAGAATAAAAAATAAAAGTAAAAAAACCCACCCAAATCATCACCCCATCCCACCGTATTTTTTCCTTTAGTTTTTGTCACCATTTTTCTACTCATCCATCCATACGCTGGATAAAGGGAGTGCTATCCACAAGGTTTTCACAATCACTCTGTCAACGCTTGTAAGCTACATTGTTATACAATTGTCTTCAAGAGTCAAGGCTACTGGGTTGGAGTTTGTTAATTTCAGGTATTTTCTTCTAGCTGTTCCAATACATTAAAACCTAAAAAGCGTCATCTATATTGTGCATAAGAATGTCCAACAGAGTGACCTCTCGACTCTATTTGAAATCTCTCAGTCAGTTAAGCTTTATTTTATTTCATTTAGCATCCCCCTTTTGGTCAAGAAAATGTTCTCAAACCCCTGATGCCAGGTCCAGTTTCATCCCCGGGAGTCATATTCCACATTGCCTGGGAGATTTACACCCCTGGGAGTCAGGTCCCACTGTAGGGGGGAGGGCAGCGAGATACCTGTTGAGTTGGCTTAGCTAGAGAGAGAGGGTCACATGTGAGCAATGAAGAGGTACTCAGGGGGAGACTCTTAAGCACAATTATAAGCAGGTTTAGCCTCTCCTTTGCAACAAAGGAGAGGCTTTTAATCTGAGAAACTTTAGGTAAATTATTTAATCTCCCCATGCCTCAGTTTCCTTATCTCTAAAAAGGGGAAAACAATAGTTCACCCCTCATAGGATTGCTGAGGGGATTAAGTGAGCTAATACTCTCAAAACAATGCCTGGCTCCTAGCAAGTTGTCAATAAAATGTTAACTACCATTATTTCTACTATTGTTATAAATATGTATTTTTAAATTAACCTTTCAATCTGGAAATGTGAAGTCACAGACTGTTGAAGTATATACAGTTGTACTGAGCTGTAAACTAAGGAAAGGCCAAAGGCTGAATGGGCCACCTAGACTGATGAGTCAGACACCGCAGCAGCTCACATTTCCAGACTGATTCGGTCCTTGGCTTCTATCCTGAGGCTGAAAACAAGAATGCCAATTAGTGCCAAGAGTGATGAGTTTTGTAACATGGAGTACTGTCCATTAGAGATGTGAATCAGATCACTTATATCTCATATAGAACATCGATAGTGATCAACCAAGTTTGGATTCAAACCAACAACACAGAGGTAAAATGCTTTATATCTAGTTACCATGCTCCTGAACCATCTGCTTCTGAATTCTAAACTCTCAACTCTCCCAGTGCCAGGGGCTAAACATAGCTAAAGGATTTAAATTATACACTGATCTGACAACCCAGGTATCAGATAAGACTTCTTTGTCCAAATAAGTGGAGTGGTCACAAATATAAGAGTAGTATATCCATTTTACGGTATGTGCTTTAAGACAAAAAAGTAATAATTGAGGTTATTGGTAAATATCTTATTTCTCATCTGATCTAAATAAGGATGTCAGCATAAGGTTGGTGTTCAGTTTATGTTAGCAAAACTGTTCTTAAGGTTAAATGATTTAGGAGAAGAGAAATCTAGACAAGTTATGGATATCTTAGTCCTTTCCAAGATCCTGAATTGTCTAACAGACCAATGTTGAATCCTTATAAACACCAAGTGGTATAAGATAAAGCAGATTTAAATCCACTAAATAAACATTGCTAATGATAATGATGATTAACTGGGACAGACATCAAGTACAAAGAAGAGTAAAGTTTCAAATGCTATTATTTAAATGCTCTTAAGTATTAGCATGGTATTTACAAAACTGTTTTATTGTTTTTCATTAGCTATTTCTCATCAGAGTCATGTCAGCAGATCTGCTGTAATACTCATGTTTTACAGATGAGGAAACTGACATACTGAAAGAATAATTAACTTGATAAGAGTCACATGGCAATTCAATGCTAAAAAAAAACCCTGAGTATTAAAAGTTATTATTTATAGAGATCCACTATTCATTTATCTTCAAGTTTTGGTGAATTATGTCCCATACATAGGATGATATAATTTAGGAAATATTGGTACTCTCAGTTGATTTGTATACAGTACCTTTTACCTATCTCTGAATCAAATTCCTACAAAAAATGAAATGTCAGCATTTTTCTGTTCTATTTTGATTTTGTGGGTAAATGTCCTAATAAATATCTATGTTGAAATCTGATCTCCAGGTAATCTATTCTTAAAAGCATTCAAACATGTTTTGTTTTTTAAAAAAGCTAAGGGGAGCATTCCTTAAAGTATTCACTTGATTGATCTTTGTCCTAAGATTCTGGAAGTGTTCTTCCTTGAGGAACCACATTCAGTTGGTTCCAGGGACTCTGTAGAGCTGTGAAATAGCAGGCACATCAGACGGGAGGCAGGGGGTTTCTGGTCTGCAGTGTGATTTATGATTGGCTCTCCCATCTTGCCAGTGCCCAGATACCTCTGCAAACTAGGGCAAGAAGGAGTTATTTTCATGTACTTCCTTTCTTGTCTCACATCTTTTCACGCCTTACATCTTTACACAATTACAACCAATCGTTTCTTTGTTACCTTTGATAGTTCTAAAGTAAGAGACCCTGTAAGATTATTTCAGGGCAGCATAATTTACATATTAACAGGGATATTTTATTTGTGTCAAATACTGCTGCCTGCATTTTTATAGCTTGGGTTTGTCAAGAGTTCTAAGCCATTGAGAGCAAAAACACTGAACCCCAAAAAGGTTGAAAGTACTGGTTCCTAATCTTTCCAAGTAGGAGGACTCCTTTCCAATATTAAAAATGTAATGAACACCCAAGTGATGATAATTGTAATTTTTTATCCATTGATTTGGAAAATACGTAACAAAAAATATCAATTAATCTAATACTTGTTTTTAACAAATCTGCAATTTAATTGTAACACTGTCTAATATACATTTGAAAAATGATATATTATTAATTCTGTTTTTAGACAATGCTTGATGTGCATATGGATTTGTGGACCCTTTGCAATTACTTAATGACCCTCCAGGGGTGTTGCTCACAAATTGCAAATTGCTGATCCAAGACTAAAAGCAGGTTGTAGCTCCAGCCCTACTTCTCACTAGCTATATGACCTTGGGCAAATTATTCTATATGCTTCAGTTATCTCATCTTTTCAGTTACTGAAAAGTGAGGAAAATATTTGCTTACCTCAGGAGATTACAGTGAGTATAAAAATGAGATAATGTATACAGTGTTTTAAAATTTAAACATGATATATAAAACAAAACAAAAAAAAAGCCTTAAAAAGTGATATATAAATACAAATGAACTTGATATTATCGGAAACACAAGGAGGCATCAGAAGAGCACACCCAACACTTTGAAAATTAAACTAGAAAATCAACATATAATGAATAACATATGTAAGGAAAAAAAGCTAGAATTCCAATCTATTTATAAGGATGTTTGTAAAGAACTGTTTGTAACAGCAAAAAATTGGAAACATACTTTTTTAAACCTAGAAAGATTATTATGATACATAAAATTTTTTAAAACTCAATTTTCAAAACAATATTTATAATATGATCCCATTTTATTTTTATGAATTCTGGAATACAATACTCCAAAATGTTAAATAGTCATATTGTAACTGAGAAGTTAGGATTTAGGGGATGATTATGATTATTGAATTATTATATGGATAATTCCTTTTTACTTTTTGGTATATTAGAATAGACAGAGGGCAATACCTGAAATCTCTGAACTGTAATCCAGTTACCTTGATCTCTGATAATCATTGTATCACTATATAGCCTTTATCTTGTGATTGTAAAAACCTTGTGACTGACCCTCACCTGTACCCCTTTATCTGGTTTTTCAACTTTAGAGTCTTATGATCACTAAAGACAGCCCCTAATGTTTATTAATGAAGGGGCTTGGTTCAGCTCAGAACTAACCCACCCCAATTCCAAAGCTATCTTGATAAACAGAGCTGGATCTAACCAAAATGGGCCTGCCTGACATGCAATAACTTAAACTTTAATTTATAAGTGAACTATATCTTATTATAATTCCAAAAATGATGCCTGTCATCATATTAAGTCTGCCATTTTCTTACATATGTTCTGTGACTAAGCATGTAATCATTCTGCGCATGCTCAGTAATTAGATCATCTCTAACTTCTTCATCTTGAGTCATATGCTTATTATCCTCAAACCTGCCCATCTTTTGATACTATAAGACTATCAGAAGTACTGCAGTTTGGAGAGGCAGATTTTTAGACCGATAGGACATCTGATCTCCTGCTTCATGCCTAGCAGTAAACCCTTTCTCTCTTTGAAACCCTTGTGTCTCAGGAGTTGGTCATTTGAGCAAATGGGGCAGAGAATCTACTGCTTTTGATCAGTATCAATATCTAGGTGGTGGAATTTTGGGAAAACTTTCCCCCATATGTTTCCCTCATATAATTTCAATTAAAAATGTATTATTTGTAAGAAGAAAAAAATAGTAAAATTTTCTCCCCACCCCAAGCAACAACAACAAAAAAAGAATAACCCAAGGACACCAGAAACAAATTTGGCTGTAGCCTAATTGATGTCTGTTTTCTATTATCTATCTATCTATCTATCTATCTATCATCTCTTAATTATATATATATTTGTATATATATAATATAAATAAAGAAATATATATGTGTGTGTGAGTGTGTGCATATCTCAAAAGGGGTGATCAGAACAACCAGTAGAAAATGGAAACTGGAGAAGAAAGAATAAGTAGTGTTGCTTGAGAGAGGCCTTATCTTCTCCTGATCATGGAAATGAGAGCACCAGGCCAACACTGCCTGGTGTCATGATCAATTAATTACTTGCCTTGCTCTGATCCATTTTCACCCAGCAGCATTCTGGTTTCGATTTAGTCTTTTTAAAAAACATATTTCCTTATAGAGAAAAAAATAAATTAAGAGAACTTGACATTTGGTTTTCTTTAAAGTTATCTTTCTCATGGTAAATTAACAAATTGGAATTCTGGATGATGCATCACTCTCTAGAGAGCTTGGTTAGATATGTACTTTGGCAAAAGGCTGGATCATTCTAAAATTTTTTGGAAAAAAAAATTCAGTTTCTGAGTCTGAAACAGACAATGGAACCTGATGATTTCGTCAAAGTAATTACATCCTGCAAGATCTTATGACAAACAACTGGACTTCTCTAGACAGCATCTTATAAGTCAATGTGCCATGTTTAGCCTGCAAAAAACACAAGGCAGGTCTATCTTGGAGACCTTACCATGAGGTATTTCCACAGTATGAACCATGGGGATGGCATTTTAGCTGTGATCCAATGTATTATTTCAAGTCTGGAGAGGCAGATAAATTGAGGAACAGAAAAAGTAAGCCAGTTATCCAAGGTTGCAGTTACTATCAAATCAAACTTGAAATTCTAATTGGTGCCTCCTAAATCCAGCACACGAAACTATTTCCACAGCCTTTAAGAAATAATGTCACAGCTGTATAATGTTCATATCCATGACTGTATCCTGTATCTCCCTTCCCTCATTTACTATGCATTTATTGAATAATTAGTATGTTTAAAGCAACTCTGTTGGGATAAGATTTTCTTCAAATCTGCTCTGTATGTTTGTAATATGAGTAAATGTCTAACATTGAGAATAGGGTGGGGGAAAATATGGCTATTTACCGAAAATCTAATTTTTCTAATTAAATCTAATTAAACCAGGCACTGTTTTAGACATACTACATCATACTTTTTTTTATTATTTACTAAAATTTTTTATTATTTACTAAAGCCTTAGAATGTGTACCACACAAATTCCTTCATGATATGCCTGAACTGATGCACTTCATTCCATTGGGTTTTACCCCAAATTATCATTAAATTAAAATCATTACCAAAAAGGATTTAACTAATCATTTAATTTGTATAACAAATTACACTGGAGTGCCACTGTAGCTGAACAATCTGAGAGTAACAGATTATAAATGTTCACTCAAAATGGAGACTCGAGGCAAATAACAGTTTCCCGTTAGGATGAATTCTCTTCTTTTGCTATACAATTTTTAAGCCTTCTCTTTTTTCTTTCATGGTTTCAATTATTTCCTTATTGTGAAATATAACATGTATGCAAAGGTAATATAAAAGACCACATATTGTATGATTCCATTTATATGAAATATCTAGAACAGTAAATCTATAGAGACAGAAAATAGATTAGTGGATGCTTAGGGAAGGGAGGCAGTGTTGGGGTAAAAGGGCAGTGGCTGCTAATGGGTATGGGCTTTTTTGGGGGGTGGGTTGATAAAATATTCTAAATTTGATTGTGGTGATGGTTGGACAACTCTGTAAAAATACTAAAAACCATTAAACTGTATACTTTAAATAGGAGAATTGCATATCAGGTGAATTATATCTCAACAAAGCTATTATTTAATAAAAAGTTCTCAGTTGCTGATGGGCAATTGCATAACCCCTTTGGATAGACCCTATAAGCCAATCTCTTGATTGCACTTGAGGATTTTAGCATTAACGAGGAGTTGTAAATTCAAAAAGCAATAGGTAATATAAAAATGAATTCCAGTACAGGAGACAGAAACTTATAAAAACCATAGAGAAGTGGTAGATAAATACCCTGCCTGGGACTAACACACATGCATTATAAAATAAATCACTGATTCAGTTCTTTATGATAAACAGCAACACTGAGAAAATCCTGGCCCCGTCCAGGATTCTGTTGTCTGTCCTCCAAGAGTTCAACCTCTCTGTTCTTCATCTATGAAACAAGCATGCTGGTGCCCACCTAAGTCCTATTTGTATCATCCCTATTCTTTCCTTGCTCGCTCTGCAGTGCCTTTTTCATTTCTCTATCACTCTTTGGTGCCTTTTTGTCATTCCTCTTCCCCACAATGTTTTACAAATTTTCTGGGTCACCCTCCTCTCTTTACTCCAACACTTGAAAAAAGCAGCACCTATACAACCAGAGGGCCCAATTCAATAAGGCGAGAGTGAGTGGTTCAGATGAATACCCTGGGTGAGGATGGATATAAGAATATGTTTCTCACTTTCTTAATCATTAGATTCCTGGAGACGCCTCCTTTCTGGGCAATGTAAAACTTTTCAATAGTCAGGACATCCCCATTCAAAATCTCTTGCTTTATCTCCCAAGGTGAGTTCTAGTGGAGGTCCTTACCTTGCACAAACCGAGGTGGAGCTCCAAAGGCTAAAGAGGGTTCCAGGAGGGGCTTCTAGCCCCTCACCTCACTTGTTGAGGACAGGAAAGGCTGTTGTGGCTTTCCCCTTTCTGGGCTTGCCCATCCTGCTAATTTTAGGCTGCTTCCTCATGCGGCTGCCGTGGGTATCAGAGCATGTGGCTCCCCTTGGAGGAGCTATTTTCTCCTATGAGTCTCACTTGTTTGTTTCCAAGTTCTCTCCCTTCTCCTCCCCCTCCCCACCTCTGTGGGGTTGAGTTATTTCATGGGAATAAATAAAATATCTTTCAGAATCATGCTCACTCTGATCCACATTTGCTCTTGAATCCAGAGACCAGGAAAAATTCTTTACATTAGATTTTAGTTGTACATTACAGTAGCCTGATTTCTAAATGATTTGTTCAGTTAACAAATATTTATTGGGTTCTTACTATGAATAAGATATTGCCCTAAGTCACAGGAATGCAATGATGAATGAAGCAGATGTGCTTTACTGATGAACTCTTGCTGACAAAGATTTATCAGACTTCTAAGTTCTGTGCTCTCTGTGGACCTGGGAATATAAAAATCAATACGGTAAAACCCCTGTCCTTAAAAAGCTCACAAGATATTTCAATATACATAGAGATATAAAGAGGCAGGACTGATTAAGCTCTGTTGAGATTTTAGAGAATAATGGATTCACTTATTCAGTTAACCAGTGGAAATGGACTTGAAATTATTTTATGAACATAGTACTCTGTTAAGCACTAGAGGGAATAAGTAAAAGTATAACCTTGCCCTCTGTTAGGAGGTTTACAATCTAAACAAGGATCAGTTGCTCAATTGACAGTTATTTAATGGATGCTTACTACATATATTTTTACAGTCTTCTCCACTGAGGGTTTAATTGTCTTTTTCCCTAGAGACATTGTCTTGACGATGTGGTATACTAAATAAAATGTATTAACAATTTATTTCTTGTATTTTTTAAAATCAAAGACAAAGATTTTGCCAATTGGGGCTTCAGATCAATATGAAACAAATGGTATTCATTCATTCTTGGGGATGTAGGGTGATAAGAACAAGTTCCTGATCTTGAGCTTGCAGTCTAGTGATGGAGAAAACAGGTAATTGATTATGCTGTAATATGGCAAGTTCTATAACTGGATGGGAGCGGAGAGGGGGTCTTCTATCACAGAAAAGGCAAGTCTTCATAAAGAAAGTGAGGCCTGAGCTGAGTCTTGAAAAATGAGAATCTCACTAGGTTGAAGGAGCAACATGAAAATGTAGGGAGGTGTGAGAAAGCATATTTCGTAGTTCATAAAATAAGGATATGGTGTGACTTACAGGTGTGGCTGGGATGAGGTTACAGAGGAGGATAAAGGCTTGCTTTTGGAGGATTTTGAATGCCTAGAAGATAAAGATTTTAAGGAAACATGGTAAAATCTGCATGTTAGGAAGACCACCCTAGTGGTTGTGACGGTGGACCAAAGGGCCAAGACTACAGGTGGTCCACAGGCTGCGGCAGAAGTCCAGGTGGGAAGTGATGATTGCCTGAACTGATGCCATAATGAGAGGGATGAAGGTTGAAATATTTATAGCCAAAAGCAAAGAAACTATGCCTTCATATGTTATTTTTTCATCTTTTTATTTTTTAGCAGTTTTATTGAGATACATTCAAATATCATATAATCCATCCAAAGTATACAATTAATGATTCACAGTATCATCACATAGTTGTGTATTCATTACCACAATTTTAGAACATTTTCATTACTCAAAACAACATCAACAAAACAATTTTGTAAAAAATGGAAAGAGTTGCTGTATGGAGTAATGCTGACTTTCAGAGCCACAGAACTCCAATTCTGAGGCTCAAGTGTCACACAGGCACCCAAAGTTCCAGGGAAATACCAGGTTATACACATAGAGCATGGCATCTCAGCATTTAAAAATAACCCTTAGAACTCAGGAACAAATGTGACTGCTGTAAGGGATTACAATCTAGGCCCTAATTTTCTTATAAGTATTTTCTAAATGAGACCATACAATATTTACCTTTTGTTTCTGGCTTATTTTGCTCAACATATTGTCCTCAAGCTTCATTCTCCTCGCTGTATGTCTTCATCTGTTATTGGCATAAGCAGTCAAATTTCTTATTAACTTAAGGGATAGAATACAACTGAAGACAAGATGGAAACTGTTATGCAGCATCCTGAGGCTCTCCTTTATATCATCCTGAGTACTTAGCTGTTCTATGGAACCAGAGGAGTGAAGAAGCTTGGAGAAGCCATGGTAGGTATTCAAACCACAGGTGATGACTGTCAACATAATAAAATACACCTGAACACATTCAACTTAAGATTTTTATTCAACTTGAGCAGAATATACCTGTGAATAACTAACTGCCCCTGGGTTCGAGATCCTGGACATGTCTTCCACATAAACCGAACTAAGCTCCTTGATTCTTGGAAAAAGGCCCTTAGCACTTTGTTGAATAAAAATAGATTACAGAGGCGGGGCAAGATGGCAGACTGGTGAGCTGTATGTTTTAGTTACTCCTCCAGGAAAGTAGGTAGAAAGCCAGGAACTGCGTGGACTGGATACCACAGAGCAATCTGACTTTGGGCATACTTCATACAACACTCATGAAAACGTGGAACTGCTGAGATCAGCGAAATCTGTAAGTTTTTGCGGCCAGGGGACCCGCGCCCCTCCCTGCCAGGCTCAGTCCCGTGGGAGGAGGGGCTGTCAGCTCCGGGAAGGAGAAGGGAGAACTGCAGTGGCAGCCCTTATTGGAAACTCATTCTACTGATCCAAACTCCAACCATAGATAGACTGAGACCAGACACCAGAGAATCTGAGAGCAGCCAGCCCAGCAGAGAAGAGACAGGCATAGAGAAAAAAAACAACACGAAAAACTCCAAAATAAAAGCGGAGGATTTTTGGAGTTCTGGTGAACATAGAAAGGGGAAGGGCAGAGCTCAAGCCCGAGCTCAGGCCCTGAGGCGCATATGCAAATCCCGAAGAAAAGCTGATCTCTCTGCCCTGTGGACCTTTCCTTAATGGCCCTGGTTGCTTTGTCTCTTAGCATTTCAATAACCCATTAGATCTCTGAGGAGGGCCCCTTTTTTTATTTTTTTTTTTTAATCCTTTTTTCTTTTTCTAAAACAATTACTCTAAGAAGCCCAATACAGAAAGCTTCAAAGACTAGCAATTTGGGCAGGTCAAGTCAAGAGCGGAACTAAGAGAGCTCTGAGACAAAATGCAATAATCCAGTGGCTGAGAAAATTCACTAAACACCACAACTTCCCAAGAAAAGGGGGGTGTCCGCTCACAGCCATCATCCTGGTGGACAGGAAACACTCCTGCCCATCGCCAGCCCCATAACCCAGAGCTGCCCCAGACAACCCAGTGTGACGGAAGTGCTTCAAATAACAGGCACACACCACAAAACTGGGCGTGGACATTAGCCTTCCCTGCAACCTCAGCTGATTGTCCCAGACTTGGGAAGGTAGAGCAGTGTGAATTAACAAAGCCCCATTCAGCCATCATTTCAGCAGACTGGGAGCCTCCCTACACAGCCCAGCAGCCCAGAACTGCCCTCTCACCTGTGACATAGCACAGTCATCCCTCAACAGAGGACCCGGGGTGCACGGCCTGGAAGAGGGGCCCACTTGCAAGTCTCAGGAGCCATACGCCAATACCAAGGACTTGTGGGTCAGTGGCAGAGACAAACTGTGGCAGGACTGAACTGAAAGATTAGACTATTGCAGCAGCTTTAAAACTCTAGGATCACCAGGGAGATTTGATTGTTAGGGCCACCCCCCATCCCTGACTGCCCAGAAACACGCCCCATATACAGGGCAGGCAACACCAACTACACACGCAAGCTTGGTACACCAATTGGACCCCACAAGACTCACTCCCCCACTCACCAAAAAGGCTAAACAGGGGAGAACTGGCTTGTGGAGAACAGGTGGCTCCTGGACGCCACCTGCTGGTTAGTTAGAGAAAGTGTACTCCACGAAGCTGTAGATCTGATAAATCAGAGATAAGGACTTCAATTGGTCTACACATCCTAAAAGAACCCTATCAAGTTCAGCAAATGCCACGAGGCCAAAAACAACAGAAAATTATAAAGCATATGAAAAAACCAGACGATATGGATAACCCAAGCCCAAGCACCGAAATCAAAATACCAGAAGAGACACAGTACCTAGAGCAGCTACTCAAAGAACTAAAGATGAACAATGAGACCCTAGTACGGGATACAAAGGAAATCAAGAAGACCCTAGAAGAGCATAAAGAAGACATTGCAAGACTAAATAAAAAAATGGATGATCTTATGGAAATTAAAGAAACTGTTGACCAAATTAAAAAGATTCTGGACGCTCATAGTACAAGACTAGAGGAAGTTGAACAATGAATCAGTGACCTGGAAGATGACAGAATGGAAAATGAAAGCATAAAAGAAAGAATGGGGAAAAAAATTGAAAAAATCGAAATGGACCTCAGGGATATGATAGATAATATGAAACGTCCAAATATAAGACTCATTGGTGTCCCAGAAGGGGAAAAGGGTAAAGGTCTAGGAAGAGTATTCAAAGAAATTTTTGGGGAAAACTTCCCAAATCTTCTAAACAACATAAATACACAAATCATAAATGCTCAGCAAACTCCAAATAGAATAAACCCAAATAAACCCACTCCGAGACATATTCTGATCACACTGTCAAACATGGAAGAGAAGGAGCAAGTTCTGAAAGCAGCAAGAGAAAAGCAATTCACCACATACAAAGGAAATAGCATAAGACTAAGTAGTGACTACTCAGCAGCCACCATGGAGGCAAGAAGGCAGTGGCACGATATATTTAAAATTCTGAGTGAGAAAAATTTCCAGCCAAGAATACTTTATCCAGCAAAGCTCTCCTTCAAATTTGAGGGAGAGCTTAAATTTTTCACAGACAAACAAATGCTGAGAGAATTTGTAACAAGAGACCTGCCCTACTGGAGACACTAAAGGGAACCCTACAGACAGAGAAACAAAGAAAGGACAGAGAGACTTGGAGAAAGGTTCAGTACTAAAGAGATTCGGTATGGGTACAATAAAGGATATTAATAGACAGAGGGGAAAAATATGACAAACATAAACCAAAGGATAAGATGGCCGTTTCAAGAAATGCCTTCACGGTTATAACGTTGAATGTAAATGGATTAAACTCCCCAATTAAAAGATATAGATTGGCAGAATGGATCAAAAAAAATGAACCATCAATATGTTGCATACAAGAGACTCATCTTAGACACAGGGACACAAAGAAACTGAAAGTGAAAGGATGGAAAAAAATATTTCATGCAAGCTACAGCCAAAAGAAAGCAGGTGTAGCAATATTAATCTCAGATAAAATAGACTTCAAATGCAGGGATGTTTTGAGAGACAAAGAAGGCCACTACATACTAATAAAAGGGGCAATTCAGCAAGAAGAAATAACAATCGTAAATGTCTATGCACCCAATCAAGGTGCCACAAAATACATGAGAGAAACACTGGCAAAACTAAAGGAAGCAATTGATGTTTCCACAATAATTGTGGGAGACTTCAACACATCACTCTCTCCTATAGATAGATCAACCAGACAGAAGACCAATAAGGAAATTGAAAACCTAAACAATCTGATAAATGAATTAGATTTAACAGACATATACAGGACATTACATCCCAAATCACCAGGATACACATACTTTTCTAGTGCTCACAGAACCTTCTCCAGAATAGATCATATGCTGGGACATAAAACAAGCCTCAATAAATTTAAAAAGATTGAAATTATTCAAAGCACATTCTCTGACCACAATGGAATACAATTAGAAGTCAATAACCATCAGAGACTTAGAAAATTCACAAATACCTGGAGGTTAAACAACACACTGCTAAACAATCAGTGGGTTAAAGAAGAAATAGCAAGAGAAATTGCTAAATATATAGAGATGAATGAAAATGAGAACACAACATACCAAAACCTATGGGATGCAGCAAAAGCAGTGCTGAGGGGGAAATTTATAGCACTAAACGCATATATTAAAAAGGAAGAAAGAGCCAAAATCAAAGAACTAATGGATCAACTGAAGAAGCTAGAAAATGAACAACAAACCAATCCTAAACCAAGTAGAAGAAAAGAAATAACAAGGATTAAAGCAGAAATAAATGACATAGAGAAGAAAAAAACAATAGAGAGGATAAATATCACCAAAAGTTGGTTCTTTGAGAAGATCAACAAGATTGACAAGCCCCTAGCTAGACTGACAAAATCAAAAAGAGAGAAGACCCATATAAACAAAATAATGAATGAAAAAGGTGACATAACTGCAGATCCTGAAGAAATTAAAAAAATTATAAGAGGATACTATGAACAACTGTATGGCAACAAACTGGATAATGTAGAGGAAATGGACAATTTCCTGGAAACATATGAACAACCTAGACTGACCAGAGAAGAAATAGAAGACCTCAACCAACCCATCACAAGCAAAGAGATCCAATCAGTCATCAAAAATCTTCCCACAAATAAATGCCCAGGGCCAGATGGCTTCACAGGGGAATTCTACCAAACTTTCCAGAAAGAACTGACACCAATCTTACTCAAACTCTTTCAAAACATTGAATAAAATGGAACACTACCTAACTCATTTTATGAAGCTAACATCAATCTAATACCAAAACCAGGCAAAGATGCTACAAAAAAGGAAAACTACCGGCCAATCTCCCTAATGAATATAGATGCAAAAATCCTCAACAAAATACTTGCAAATTGAATCCAAAGACACATTAAAAAAATCATACACCATGACCAAGTGGGGTTTATTCCAGGCATGCAAGGATGGTTCAACATAAGAAAATCAATCAATGTATTACAACACATTAACAAGTCAAAAGGGAAAAATCAATTGATCATCTCAATAGATGCTGAAAAAGCATTTGACAAAATCCAACATCCCTTTTTGATAAAAACACTTCAAAAGGTAGGAATTGAAGGAAACTTCCTCAACATGATAAAGAGCATATATGAAAAACCCACAGCCAGCATAGTACTCAATGGTGAGAGACTGAAAGCCTTCCCTCTAAGATCAGGAACAAGACAAGGATGCCCGCTGTCACCACTGTTATTCAACATTGTGCTGGAAGTGCTAGCCAGGGCAATCCGGCAAGACAAAGAAATAAAAGGCATCCAAATTGGAAAAGAAGAAGTAAAACTGTCATTGTTTGCAGATGATATGATCTTATATCTAGAAAACCCTGAGAAATCGACGATACAGCTACTAGAGCTAATAAACAAATTTAGCAAAGTAGCGGGATACAAGATTAATGCACATAAGTCAGTAATGTTTCTATATGCTAGAAATGAACAAACTGAAGAGACACTCAAGAAAAAGATACCATTTTCAATAGCAACTAAAAAAATCAAGTACCTAGGAATAAACTTAACCAAACATGTAAAAGACCTATACAAAGAAAACTACATAACTCTACTAACAGAAATAGAAGGGGACCTTAAAAGATGGAAAAATATTCCATGTTCATGGATAGGAAGGCTAAATGTCATTAAGATGTCAATTCTACCCAAACTCATCTACAGATTCAATGCAATCCCAATCAAAATTCCAACAACCTACTTTGCAGACTTGGAAAAGCTAGTTATCAAATTTATTTGGAAAGGGAAGATGCCTCGAATTGCTAAAGACACTCTAAAAAAGAAAAACGAAGTGGGAGGACTTACACTCCCTGACTTTGAAGCTTATTATAAAGCCACAGTTGCCAAAACAGCATGGTACTGGCACAAAGATAGACATATAGATCAATGGAATCGAATTGAGAATTCAGAGATAGACCCTCAGATCTATGGCCGACTGATCTTTGATAAGGCCCCCAAAGTCACCGAACTGAGCCATAATGGTCTTTTCAACAAATGGGGCTGGGAGAGTTGGATATTCATATCCAAAAGAATGAAAGAGGACCCCTACCTCACCCCCTACACAAAAATTAACTCAAAATGGACCAAAGATCTCAATATAAAAGAAAGTACCATAAAACTCCTAGAAGATAATGTAGGAAAACATCTTCAAGACCTTGTATTAGGCGGCCACTTCCTAGACTTTACACCCAAAGCACAAGCAACAAAAGACAAAATAGATAAATGGGAACTCCTCAAGCTTAGAAGTTTCTGCACCTCAAAGGAATTTCTCAAAAAGGTAAAGAGGCAGCCAACTCAATGGGAAAAAGTTTTGGAAACCATGTATCTGACAAAAGACTGATATCTTGCATATATAAAGAAATCCTACAACTCAATGACAATAGTACAGACGGCCCAATTATAAAATGGGCAAAAGATATGAAAAGACAGTTCTCTGAAGAGGAAATACAAATGGCCAAGAAACACATGAAAAAATGTTCAGCTTCACTAGCTATTAGAGAGATGCAAATTAAGACCACAATGAGATACCATCTAACACCAGTTAGAATGGCTGCCATTAAACAAACAGGAAACTACAAATGCTGGAGGGGATGTGGAGAAATTGGAACTCTTATTCATTGTTGGTGGGACTGTATAATGGTTCAGCCACTCTGGAAGTCAGTCTGGCAGTTCCTTAGAAAACTAGATACAGAGTTACCATTCGATCCAGCGATTGCACTTCTCCGTATATACCCGGAAGGTCGGAAAGCAGTGACACGAACAGATATCTGCACGCCAATGTTCATAGCAGCATTATTCACAATTGCCAAGAGATGGAAACAACCCAAATGTCCTTCAACAGATGATTGGATAAATAAAATGTGGTATATACACACGATGGAATACTACGCGGCAGTAAGAAGGAACGATCTCGTGAAACATATGACAACATGGATGAACCTTGAAGACATAATGCTGAGCGAAATAAGCCAGGCACAAAAAGAGAAATACTATATGCTACCACTAATGTGAACTTTGAAAAATGTAAAACAAATGGTTTATAATGTAGAATGTAGGGGAACTAGCAATAGAGAGCAATTAAGGAAGGGGGAACAATAATCCAAGAAGAACAGATAAGCTATTTAACGTTCTGGGGATGCCCAGGAATGACTATAGTCTGTTAATTTCTGATGGATATAGTAGGAGCAAGTTCACAGAAATGTTGCTATATTAGGTAACTTTCTTGGGGTAAAGTAGGAACATGTTGGAAGTTAAGCAGTTAGGTTAGTTGTCTTTTTCTTACTCCCTTGTTATGGTCTCTTTGAAATGTTCTTTTATTGTATGTTTGTTTTCTTTTTAACTTTTTTTTTCATACAGTTGATTTAAAAAAGAAGGGAAAGGTAAAAAAAAAAAAAAAGAAAGAAAAACAAGGAAAAAAAAAAAAGATGTAGTGCCCCCTTGAGGAGCCCGTGGAGAATGCAGGGGTATTCGCCTACCCCACCTCCATGGTTGCTAACATGACCACAGACATAGGGGACTGGTGGTTTGATGGGTTGAGCCCTCTACCACAGGTTTTACCCTTGGGAAGACAGTTGCTGCAAAGGAGAGGCTAGGCCTCCCTATGGTTGTGCCTAAGAGCCTCCTCCCGAATGCCTCTTTGTTGCTCAGATGTGGCCCTCTCTCTCTGGCTAAGCCAACTTGAAAGGTGAAATCACTGCCCTCCCCCCTACGTGGGATCAGACACCCAGGGGAGTGAATCTCCCTGGCAACGTGGAATATGACTCCCGGGGAGGAATGTAGACCTGGCATCGTGGGACGGAGAACATCTTCTTGACCAAAAGGGGGATGTGAAAGGAAATGAAATAAGCTTCAGTGGCAGAGAGATTCCAAAAGGAGCCGAGAGGTCACTCTGGTGGGCACTCTTATGCACACTTTAGACAACCCTTTTTAGGTTCTAAAGAATTGGGGTAGCTGGTGGTGGATACCTGAAACTATCAAACTACAACCCAGAACCCATGAATCTCGAAGACAGTTGTATAAAAATGTAGCTTATGAGGGGTGACAATGGGATTGGGAAAGCCATAAGGACCACACTCCACTTTGTCTAGTTTATGGATGGATGAGTAGAAAAATAGGGGAAGGAAACAAACAGACAAAGGTACCCAGTGTTCTTTTTTACTTCAATTGCTCTTTTTCACTCTAATTATTATTCCTGTTATTTTTGTGTGTGTGCTAATGAAGGTGTCAGGGATTGATTTAGGTGATGAATGTACAACTATGTAATGGTACTGTAAACAATCGAAAGTACGATTTGTTTTGTATGACTGCGTGGTATGTGAATATATCTCAATAAAATGAAGATAAAAAAAATGAAGGGAAAAGCTTTCTTAAATGTCCTTTATAATAAGTATGTTAAAACTCGTTTTTATTGTGCTATGTATAGATTATGTAACCACAATTAAAATTCTAGGGTAAAAGGGTTTTTCTTTTTAACTTATATACACTTCACAAGGAACTGGAAGAATGAGACCAAAATTTTACAAAATATCTAACATAGTAACACCCATTATATTCAATTATTCTTTCCCAAACAGTTGTGTCTTCCCTTTCTCAAAAAAATCTCAACAACAAAACTCCCTTCATGAAAACTAACTCAGCTGTAAAACTGAATTTTAAAAATTGGTTCTTACTGATGCCCAGATTAAACATTTTGGTTTTGAAATACAGAATAAACCTTCTTTGTTAAGAATAAAATTGCATTAGCAAAAAAAATCTTTTGCCATATAAAATTGTGAGTATGATTATAAATTCAAAATGAAAACTTTTAGCATCTACTCATCTTTATCTGTGAAAATATGCCTTTAAATTACATTAATTTCACTGATAAATTTTTATGCTGTTTTGGAAAGTCACATTTAATAAGCATTATTTACGAAGAAAGCTAGAAAATAAAATTAAAATATTTATATAAAAAATAGATTACAAAATTCTGAGATCCCATTTGGTTAAAATTACATTGATCTCTATGTGTGTATAATATACTTTGGAATATGGAAAAATATTTGAATGATGGCAATAAAATGTTAACCGTATGGATTTCTTGGGGTGGCAATTCTGATAGTTATTTTCTTCTTTACACTGAATTGTTTAAAGTATTAACAACAGGCATTAATATTTTTACATAAAAGCCATTTTAATTTTGAAAAAATGATAGTGCTCCATACCAAGCAAATTTAAATTTAAAACGTTAAGAGTTCTACATTAAAGAAGCCATCTTCTCTAGTTTCTCTATTTGTAACTATGTTGGGGAAGGAACATAAACTGTTTCACCCTTATCATAGATTAAATCAGCATACAATTATATTCTCTGATTATGTAGTCCTTTAAAAATAAAAAAGATGTTTTCAACAGTAAGAACAGTTCTAACATCCATCATTTCACCCTTCCACAGTATTTCTATTTTATTGTTAACACTGTCAGAGCTTGTGAATAGGAGCAGTTTGAAAGCTGCTCTTTGGAAGTTAGCTTGCTGGATAATACTTCCTTTTAAAGATTGAACAGATGAACTTGTTTGTTGAATGTGAACAGCAACAAAACTTCAATTCACCTCTTAGGACTCTTGTGTTTACAGTGATTATTTTTTCTCCTTTGGCTTTTTTGTTTTTTGTTTTATTAGGTAAAACAGCAGCTTGAACTGCAAGACATTTTTCTTGGGCAAACATATCTGTCATTTTAATATGGTTAAACTGTATTTTGGCAATGTGGAGGTGGCAACTCTAATTTGTCTTCTAGGAACACTCTGTCCTTCCTAGTCACTACTGCTTAACTCTTCTTTCAGGCTATTAGATCTTACGTTGAGATTATAAGAACACATTTTTCAAACTCTAAAGAAAATCTGATCATAACATTGACATTTTATTTATTTCTGGATGCCAGCTTTTATGACAATCTTTTTTTTTTAATTTTGCAAAAGCAGCATGAGTAGCATCACATAAATTTTAAAGTTTGCAATCAAAGTATATAAAAGTTACCTGCATGCTGAAGGTAACTAACAATTGTTCTACAGTACTGTTGTGGTCCTCTGTGTTTTCTTAAGATTTTTAACGCTTAATCAAAAATCTGAAATTGTTGTCAGTTCCCCTTATAAAAAGTGATAATGAAATCAGTTGCTCAGCAAGGCTGTTTCCTTTATAACATTACTTTGTAAGTTATTAATAAAGGATTCAATCAATGAAGATATTTATGCTGTGGCTAATTTCTACGCAAAGAAGCAGTACTGTTTAATTTGACAAAGATCTGTAGTTATAATTAGTTTTAGTCCTGATCCACTTGAAGGTAGTTAGACATGCCACTTAATAAATAAATAAGACAGAGAGTGTGTGCGCATACTGGTTTTATAACAACTCAAAATGTTTCCATATTTAGGAGAGTAAATATGTCCTTTGACTTAATGAAGGTCATACTGCTGATTCAGGTTGGTATGGGACTTGAAACAAGGAATAAAATAAAGCCAACTTCCAAGATTTTATATTTCTAACAGCTAAATTAGAACTTCCCAATCTCAAATATCTTTGTAAATCCCTCCAAAATCAGTAGCAATGAAATAATTCAATGTACTACCCAAAAGTATGACTGATATGCTCTATTAGTTCAGTCTACCTCTTTTTTGCTACTTTAATTCTGTTTTCTTTAAAAGAAAAACACATAAACTTAAAAGATTCATATAAATACAAATCCTACACTTCATACTGTATTACTTTGGTGGTACTCACCATTAATTAGAAATCATGGAATCCTCATCTTGTGATTGCTGTGGAATAAAGTTAATTTTAAAGCATAAGTTATCATAAAGTTAAACCTTTTTATGTGTGTGTTTTAAAATTTTTATTCATAATTGCCACACACACACACAAAAACAAACAAACAAACAAAAAACACCACAGAGTATTTTGAGGGCTTTATGTGTTCAGAAAGAGGAGTAACTAGAACAATAGCACCATCATTTCAAATGCATGAACACATCCCCACATACTGGTCAAGGGCCACATTACATGTGATTTTTCAGCCTTATGCCTGTTTGAATGTCAGTTGAATAACTGTAAGGTATAGAAAACAAATACAAAGAAATCAGAAAGAGTTACAAAATGAAAGCATTTAAAAATGTTTCTGGTATTCATAATATAAGCAGTACTGTTTCACACCACTTTACAGTGTGAAGCCAGAATGTAACTTTGGAACAGGAAAAGAGGTTGGGAATAATCACGAGGGTAAAAGTTGAGAAAGATTCCTATAATAAAAAAACCAGAATTATTCTTTATGTTGTAGATTAAATGGCATATACCATAGCATATAATATTATCAGTAAAATTAAGTTTTGCTTGCATCTATTAAAAAGAAGGACCACATTTTCCTCTGTAGTTCTTCATGTGGCAGGAGAGAGTTCTTTTTCCCATCTCATTCACTTCTAGGCCAGGCCCATACCCATCTATGATAAGAGAATGGGGACTTTTTAATAATGAAATTCAAAAGGAAGAAAGAAACACACTCTGGATTTTTCAAACTCAAGGTCAAAACTGGACACTTGATTTTTCCCCAGTCAAAACCTGTTCTCCCCCCCACCCCCACTTCCCTCACCAGCCATACTCATCTTTGTAAAATGTTACCATTCACCAAATTCATCAAGTCAGAAAACTACCAGTGGTCCAGCATGTCTCCCTTTCTCTGATACCTTACAGACCACCTATCAATCTTGTCAATCCTATTTCCAAAGTATGATTTGAATCTACCTTCTTCACCTCATCTCCGTTCTACCACCCCCTTAGTCTCCACTATTCTCCCATGTCGAGTATTGCAAAAGCCTCGACTTCTTCCTTTCTTGCCCTTTTCTAATTAAGCAATCCTGTCTAGTTCAGCAACAAAAATATTCATTTTCTTAACACATATCATCTCTCCTGGCTGAAAACCCTTGAACAACCTTTGGATTAAAACTAAAATCCTTAATGTGTCCTATTTGATTTAGCCTCTGCCTGCCTGATTCAGCCTCTGCCTATCTCCAAACATATCTAGTGCCACCACACTAGTTTTTTTTTCAGTTCCTAGAACATGCCAAGTTCATTATTGCCTCAAGGCTTTGCTCTACTCCCTCCACCTAGAATGTTTTCTCATCCTGCTCTTCACAGAGCCAGATCCTTCTCTCCTTTGGTTTTCAGTTTAGATGACAGCTCCTCCATTGCGGCATTCATGCCCATCCTATTTCAGGATCTTTCTCCATTCTCCATCTCTACCCCTTGTTTCCTTCAGTATTTATTCAAATCTGCAATTTTTTTATTTGCCTGTTTACTGTTTTTGTCTATTTCTCCTACTAGATTTTGGAGGGTGATTCATAGTAGGTGGTCAATAAAGATTTGTTGAACACATCTTGTAAACGATCTGATAACTTTTTGTTCATTTCAGGCTGAAGCCATATGATACGTCCAAGGCCAAGGAGAAGAGCTGAGTGTGAGATGGGTGGAGCAGAGGGATTTAAGACCACAGGGTCAGTGGGATAGGGGATGAAAAGAGAGAAACTCTTCAGAAGGAGGAACTCTCTGAGGGACTGGAGGAAGCATGGATGTACAACTACCAGATTGAATAAAGGTCCTTACCTTGGAAAGCAGGTGTAGGTAAAATGGAGGAGGCTCTTCCAGTTGCTCACTCAAGGTGGAATGTATGATTTGGTGGCAATTGGTGGCAAATTCTTTTGGACTATACCATTCTGTCTTCTAAAAATTCACCAAGAGTTTACAATTGTCATACATCCTTATTAGAACTTCCTTTGCTATATTGTAATCATTGGTTTTTGTGTCTTACCAGAGAGTTCCTTGAGGTCAAGATATTTTATTTACCTTTGCATCGCTCAGAATCTAACAGAATTCTTGGTCCGGTAAATGCTTCATAAAGATATGCTGAATTAAGTGGTACGGTCTAAAATCCTTGAAGTCAGAGAGGTTCATTTGGGCTTTGCCCCTGGTCTCTACTATTCAAGTAGAAGCAAGCAAGAAAGAAGGATGAGGTGTGGAAGGACAAGGAAGAGGTGAATGGAAAAATAGACTTTAGGGTGGGAAGAAGTGTAGTGTCAGTGAGGGGAGAATGACGTTGTTTGACTTAATTACACACTTAGCAAATGTCCATAATTCCAGATTATCCACAGGTAGATGGCACATGGATATTGCTGGTCTTTCTCTCCTCTGAAGAAGTTCTCAAAATAGGTTACCAGTTTTCCTTTAGGGCAATCCAAAAGGATTATGGAAGAACAGCTGTGCCTTTCTGATAAAGGATTATAGTGGGCTGATCAGTGTCTTCTCATATTCTGAGGTTCAATATTCTGGAAATAGTGTGCTTGCGGATGTAATTAAGTTAAAGATCTCGAGATCAGATCATCCTAGATATAGGTTTAACAGCTGGTGTCATTATAAGACAAAGGAGAGGAAGACCATTGAGATACAGGGAAGAAGGCCATGTGAAAATGGAGGCAGAGATTGAAGTTTTGCTGCTATAAGCCAATGAATGCCAAGAGCAACCAGAAGCTGAAAGAAGCAAGGAAGGATTCTCCTTTAGGGCCTTTGGAGGGAGCCAGAACTTTGATTTCAGGACTTCTGACCTCCAGAAATGTGAGAGAATAAATTTCTGTTGTTTAAGCCACCAAGATTGTGTTACTTTGTTACAGTAGCTCTAGCAAACAAATACAAGGATGGAAAGGAAATCCAGAAGACAGACTCTTCCAATGTCACAAATAAATTAATACTGGCATTCCCAGACACTTAGCCCTAAAATATTTTACATCTATAAAAGCAATGCTTAATAAAACAGAATCTTCTAATTCACATAATAAAAGTTCTAATTCAGTATATAAATGGAGATCCTCATAGCATTCATTCAATATTTAATAATTGAAAAACAATTACAACCTTGGTTTAAACTACATAGAAACATGAATATTTGTTTTACAAAAAAAATGAAAGGAAGAGTTTTTTTTAGTTTAAAGTTCTGTGTTTAACTTTGGATTAATGTTATAATTATCTGTCTCTACATTTTTCAAACTCTCTACTATTTGTACGCAAGGTTTCTCTTATCCACAACTTTTTAAAATCATAAGATTAATATCATATATAGAAATTTGGAAAATAGAGAAAGGAAAAAAAAAAAAACTGCCCCACATTCTAACACAAACATTTATAGCACTGGCATATTTCTTTTGAATCTTTTTCCCAGTTATAGTTTCTAACATAGCTACAAGCGGGACACACCCAAATTTGTATCCTGTTTTTAAATTAAATTCACTATTTTAAAATTAATTTTTCAGTTGTTTTATCTTTTTGCTATTAGAAATAACATTACAATAAAATCTTTGTTCATACTTGTGCTGGTTTGAATGTATTATGTCCCCTGATTTATCTTTGATGTAATCTTGTGTGGGGAGACTATCAGTGTTGATTAGATTGTAGTTCTTTGAGTGTTTCCATGGAGATGCCACCCAACTGTGGGTGATGACTCTGATTGGATAGTTTCCATGGAGGTGTGGACCCACCCATTCAGCATGGGCCTTGATTAGTTTACTGGAGCACTATATAAGCTCAGACAGAAGGAGCAAGCTTGCTGCAGCCAAGAGGGACACTTTGAAGAATGCAGAGGAGCTGAGAGAGGAACTGCAGTTTACAGAGACATTTGGGAGACTGTCTTTGAAAGCAGACATTTGCTCCGGAGAGAAGATAAGTGCCCCAAGAGCAACTGAGAGTGACATTTTGGAGAGAAGCTGAAGCCTAGAGAGGAATGTCCTGGGAGAAAGCCATTTTGAAACCAGAACTTGGGAGCAAACGCCAGCCACGTGCCTTCCCAGTTAACAGAGGTTTTCTGGACACCATTGGCCATCCTCCAGTGAAGGTACCGAATTGCTGATGTGTTACCTTGGACACTTTATGGCCTTAAGACTGTAACTGTGTAAGCAAATAAACCTTTTATAAAAGCGAATGCATTTCTGGTGTTTTGCATTCCGGTGGCATTAGCAAACTAGAACAATACTTAACTATTTCCTCAGGACAGAGTCTAAAAGTGATATAACACAGGTAAATAGTTTAGTGCAATCTATCACAATAAAATATTAGCTATTATTTTGAATTATATTAAGTGAAATTTACTGGCTCTTGCTATATATTGCCAAATTTATTAACCAAAAAGTTATGATAAATTGCAATGCCTCAAGCATCACGAATTAATTAAATTTATATTTATTGAGCAATTGCTGTTGGGCCAGGAACTGTTCAAGACTCTGGATAGAATACTCAACAAAACAGACAAAATTTCTATCTTTATGGAGCTTTCAGTCTAGTGAAGGGGACAAATAATTATTAATCTATTATATTATGTATATAGTTATAGATTGTGATTATTTTATTATTTATCCATATATAATTATACATATAATTAATATAGTGCATTTATGTACTATGTAATAAAATTTCGGGTAGTGATAAGAAGGGGTAAAGAAGCAGGATAAGATGATAGGTCTCTAAAAATCAGTCCTCACTCATTAGGAACACCCACTTGGATTGTTAAAGGGAAAAGAAATACATTTCTGTTGTGTTAAGCCATTCAAATTTTAGTATATATATTTTTACGGCATCAAGTACAATATTAAAGATCCCAAATTCCATAACTTCCTTCTTTAATGATATATCCTGAGGCATTAAGTCCTTAAGGTTAGAAGGCAACAAATTTCCTACAAGAGCAATAAAGCTGTTAAAATGCAAATAACGTGTTTTGTGGGCATTCCCACAACTCCGGATACTGAAATTACGCTTTCTTTGTTTAAGCATCTTTTCACTTTCACACTTATTTTTGTAACATACTTTCACGCGTTCTAGCACACACTTCCTAAACTGAAATATATTTTTTAATAAGAGACAAACATGACTAACTGGAATACCTACTAGTTCCTCAAACGCACTCTGAAGTCGCAGGTTCTAACAATTTCTAATGTAGAATTTCAAAAGTGCCTTGTCATAAGTTTTCCTGCTTTTAAGAGATTATGTTAAGACTGCCCTAGGGAATCCGGACTTCGATTTGTGAAGTGGGGTCAATAGCCATATGCATTACTTTATATCCTGGGAATGAAGGAGAATCTGAAATTTAAGTTTATCGTTCAGGGAGAGCTCAAAAAGTGATCGGAACCGTCACTAACTAACGAGCCTGATATTTAATTGCCAGCATTATACCTCGCCTCCTCGGATTAGCTCCAACTGAGGATAAATAGGCTTCACCCGGTTAGATAATCAAACTTTGTGACCGCTTCATGTTACTTCAAATTCTCTTTGGAAAAAGGATAAAATAACAAAAAGACTGGAGCCTATGAGCAGAAAGACAACCAAACCAAAAAACGAATATATTTTCTTCATTAAAAGTTTGCGCACAGAGAAGCGTTGCTACAAAACGCGTCCACACCTTTCACTTCTATTCCCAAACTGCAACTTTAAGCAACCAACACGACACACTGCAAATGTGCCTAGATCAATTGGCCAGGGTAGGATTCCGGCGCAGGCGCGCAGGCCGGGAAGTGGGCGGGCTCGCTCGCGCACTCCGCGGATCACTTCCTGCCGGCCCCTCCCCCTCCCTCGCGTAGCCACCTCCCTCTCACCCTTCTTTCCAGTCTCTCCCTTAGTTTTCCCCACCCCTCGCGCTCTGGGCCCGGCTGGCCCCCCGCCCTTCCCCTCCCGCTCCATCCGGGTTGCTGACGGCTGTCTCTGGACTGGACAGCGGCGGCGGCTGCTTTTCTCTGAGAACCCGGTAAAGTTTCACAGGGTCCTGGGAAGGGAGAAGCGAACAGCGGCACTGACGCCGGAGGAACCCTGGTGATCGCCGCCACTGGCCGAAGGAGGAGGCGAAGGACCTGTCTCAGCTGCCGCGCTGCCTCGCTGTTTGAGGAGGGGCAACCCCCCGTCGCCCTGGGCTCCCCCTGCCCTGCGGGGCCGGGTGAGTCGTTGCCCCGGTTGGTTCGGAGGCGTGTGACGGCTTTTGGGAGGGGGCCTTCTGGGTTGGGCGGTAGAGGCCCGCCTGGCGCAGAGCGCTTTCTCAGCGCTTCTTTGGGGTGGGGGTTGGGGCAAGGGCTGTGTCGGGGCCTCTTGGTCCCAGGGCTGGAATGTCGCACCTCCCTGGAGAATGGCCTCCCTCGGGCTGAGGGCCGCCGGGGCTGCGGAGCCTCGTCCGCGGGCCTGCGAGGCTGCTGCAGTAGTTGGTTGGGCGACCCGCGAGGTTGGGTGTGGGCAGACGGTTTCTTTCCTCCAGTCCCCGTGAGCTGATGTGGTTGCATGTTCAGGGAAGGATGGGAATAAACCACTTCTCATTCCCTTACCTGTTGCTGGCCAGAGAACGCCTTTCCCATTACCCCTTCTCCCTACTTTTAATAGAAAGGGGTGATTAAACCTCGTGCGCTGAACTCGGGGTTATTTTCCTGTCCTCCCCTTCTCTTAAAAAAAAAAACAAAACTAGAAGACACTGCAGAACTCTGGGAAACTATGGAGTTCTCATGCCCTCAAAGAATGAAATCAAACTTCTCTCAATGGAAGGGTAGTGGAATGGGACAGCTTCGGCATTTTCTCCCAAGAACATAACACTGTGTTTTGAAACTTGTCAGGTTCTGTGTAAGTAATGTGGGTGATTACTACGGGAATAAGGCTGACTTCCTGTAATGGTGTTATTTAGTAACGCGATATGTTTGGATGAAGTAGACTCTGTTAATTTTCAGTCAGTGTACTGGAAAGTTCTACAGATTTCGCTACCAAGCTATCAGTGTCCCAGCTCCCATTCCTAGTCTTGAAAAATCAGCAGTGCTGGGTATATTTGCAGATCCCATCTTCAAGTAATTGTCTCAGAGGCATCGGTAGATATGTATTGCCCAGGAGAAAAAATTCGGTCCCGGTTACCACACGTCATAGAAAATGTTGAATTTTGGGGAGAATTTTCATATGTAAACTGCATTTTTTTTTCTGTGAGTATTGTAATTAGATACATTGATTTAGTTTTAAAACTAAATTTGTCGTAAGGTTGGAGTGATATTTGGAGGTGATTGTCTTAATATCATGACTTGAGGGAATCATAATTTTCTCTGTGGCTCAAAGCAAAATTCATATGAATAATTGGAAGAGTCATTTAAATTGTTTTAAATTTAAAGTTTCCAGTTAGTTTTGTGTCTATTACAGATGGGAACTTCAGTTTTCTGTTGGTGTGTGGGTAGGTATTAGAAGATTTAAGTATGCTGTTATTTGAGGGAGATTACAAGGTTATTTGTTTCTGCATTTGGCTAAAATTTTCACTATGCATACTTGGTTTTTTGGGTGGTGGAAAGATGTCTCATTTCTTACTCCAATGGGAATTATTTAAAGTGAAAGCAAAAAAAAAAATTCTTATTAATTCCATCAAGGTACTTAATGTTATTACTTTAGTCTATTACAAGATAAAACGTCAAAACTAATTAATATGTTTAAATCATGGAGAATGGCTGTATTTTCCCTAAATATTTCTATATGGCATTTAAGAAAACAGAAGTGGTTGGCTTTTGAAACTGAATGATACTTATGTAGCACACTATAAAATAAGATTTGCTTACCATATACTGCTTACTGTACCAAGCACTTAAAAGAGCAATTATACCTCATGTTTCCTTTGAAGTCATATTTCCTTTTTTTCCCTGTCTCCCTAGACATAAGGATACATTCTACTTTCCAGTGTTTCAGAAGGGAGTCTTTTATTGAAACTGGAAGACCAAAAGAAATACAACCATGTTGTGCTGGGGAAATGCGTCTTTTGGACAGTTAGGTTTGGGTGGAATTGACGAAGAAATTGTTCTAGAGCCCAGAAAAAGTGACTTTTTTATAAATAAAAAGGTGCGAGATGTAGGCTGTGGACTCAGACATACTGTATTTGTTCTGGATGATGGAACGGTGTATACATGTGGATGTAATGATCTAGGACAACTAGGTCATGAAAAATCCAGAAAGAAACCTGGTAAGTTAAAAACATAATTATTTGCTATTTATAATAATTATATCTTAAATGATGAGTTTTGAAATGTCATATACTTTCCCTTGTAAATGAGTATTCTTTATCAAGCTTTAGAAGCAAACTAGGAGTTAAATGTATTGTTTATATTTGCATTCTTCTAAGTATTTTAATTATCTTGTGGTTTTTAAAAAAACTATTATTATAAACCTTTATTGTATGAAGAAGCTTTGGTCTCAGAACTTAATTATGGTGATGTAAAACAATATAGAAAACCAGCCTGCAGTGCATAGATCTTCTCTTATGTTTATTATATAGCTATATATATTATATATATATATGTTGGTCCTCTCTGTTAAGTCCTGTTCAGTTACCTGGAGCAGATTTTAAGTGCATAACTTACTCTGTCTTTTTTTCCATACATCAGAGAGAAAAAATTAAGATGAAACCTTTTTACTTTTTACTTACTTGCTTAAATATATGTTAATTCTTCAATTTTTTCCCCTATTGTATTATTTTAAATATATAATTGTATTTGGCTTAGTTGGAACTAGTTTTTATTTCCCTGATCTTTTACTCTTTTAAGAAGCAGCAATAGCTATTAAAGGTTTTGTGGCTATGAGGTTTGCCAACTTTGTATTATCCATAAAAACCAAATTTAAAATAATTTTTAGGGTAATGAGAATTTTGAGGAATTTAGTCACATTTCATGTACTGTTTTCCTGGATATATATTTTTTAAAATCAAATAGTATCACATTTAGAAATATTCTTATGTGAATTTTGTTTTTGATTATAGCAGTTAATTCAGATAAGACTGGTAAGTAAGGTGGTAAATTCAGATTGATGACTATGGCTATGCTAATAAACACTTCTCTTTTAACTTAATAATGACAATTAAATATTTTCAATGGCAGTTTTTTTTCTAGCACTTCATTATTTAAGTGGTTTCTAATATCTACTTTTGAGAGATTACTGTAGCTATAAAATATTTATACATTAAATTCAGACATGTTTCATCTTTCATATCATCTCACCACCATGCCAAACCTCATTCTTCCAGCTTGTAAATATTGTATAGTTTTCAACCTTTGTGGTTAGTCTTAATCTCTTTTCTTCTGTCTTAATTTGTAATTAGTTAATAGATGAATGGTAGTGATACTTAATATAGTAGATTTAATTATTGTAGGATTCAAGGTAAATGGCAGCTAAGAATATTTTGTGAAATTCAGTCAGATTTTCATGATCTCAGGCATTGAGGAGGTGGTGATGTTGGTGGAAATAAATGGCAATTTACTGATTGCGCATTTTGAGTGTGATCTCTGCTTACAAAGGCAGATGGGTCTCTTTCTCTTTTTTGCTTAGCATAGAACTCTGCCTCAGGTTGAGATTTTCATGGCGTTGAGACTGCTGCTATTCTTTATATTTAACGTGTCCCACAGAAATAACCTAACATCTTTCTGTATTGCCTTAGTAATTTCTGTGAGGCTACAGGGCAACAGGGCAAGTAGAAAGTACAAAGCTGGCATACAGAAATTGCCGATATAGTTACTGAAATTTATAAAGGTTTGAAAATTTTAGATGTTATTAAGCACTTGTTTTGTGTCCAGCGTAAGGATAGACACTACACACTAATAGTAAATTATAGTGCCAGCAACAGTTTTCTGACTTTAGATGAGATTCTGAGAAACTTAACCAGAAGATGCTTCTTCATGGTCATGTTGACATTGTGATGATTGCATTGTGACATCTGTATCATCCTCTTGATTCATTCTGGAAGTATCATTTGGTAAAGCTGGGAGGGTGGGTTTCCTAATTTTTGATACCTCTTTAGGATCACTTCATTATCCTCCGTGGTATTCTATAGTTTTTGGAATAGAAAAGAAACGGAAGGCATGGACTTCGGCTTTGAGAAATTTAGAGCCTGGGTTGGGAATTAAGGTGTACACAGGTGAAACAGCTGGAGAGAATTGCAGTTTGATGAGATGTGATATGTACTCTGAGTCTAGGGAATTTAAATAGTGGGAAATGTCATTATGGGATAGAATTAAAGGAAGATTCTTGGGAGAAAATGAAGTCTTAAATTTAATTCAGTCATGATCACATAAATAGCCAGAAAATAAATATGTAGCAGGAATAAAAAAAGTTATATTCCATAATTATTCCTAATTATAGGTTACAGTTCCACAGTTTCAGTTATTTCCTTTTTATGAAATATAACATATATACAAAAAAATGGTAATATCTTTCAAAGTATGATTTAATAAGTAGATATAGGAAATTTCCGAAGTTGTTATGAGTTTTAGTAACATACTTTCAGTTATTTCTTTATTGTGAAATATAACATATACAAAAAGGGATAGCTTTCAGATTACAATTTAACGAGTAGCTATAAAAAAGCAAATTTCAAAGGATGCTATGTGTTACAGTTCCACCATTTCAGTTCTTTCCTTCTAGCTATTCCAATACCCCAGCAACTAAGAAAAAGAAAATTATATAGATTCAGTATTCCTAATCCTTTGTTAAATTCTGTCTCGTCTATTCCTACCCCTCCCTCTAGTTTAATCACTTTTCCAGTCTTCAGGGATGTCTAGGCAGTTACCATCCTAACCTGTTCATGTTGAAAAGGGGTGTCAACTTTATGAGCAAAGGGGGCACATCTAGTTGATGTTCTCTAGCTATTGCCTCTGGGTTTTGGGACTTAGCTGGCATAGGAGTTCTCTGGAGGATTTAAGTTTCTGAAGAATAAACTTAGTGAAACTAGAGTCTCAGGTAGGGATCTGGGTAGGAATGTCATCTTTTAACCTCGGTATTGATTTAAGGTGCTTGAGTGGTATATCTTGATAATGTTTTTAACCAAAATTATTTCTGTCTGAAATAATTCCTTAATGACTTGAATGTGCTTCTTTTCCAATGCTTTTTTAAATTTGTGAGATTGAAGATGGGATTAGAAGATAAGAGCTTGTTAGATTTTTTTAAATTGGTTTTAAAGTCTTTTCTGGTAACTGAGTGAGTCTTGCTTGCATTGGTTGTATTTCTAGGACTATGTAATAACAGTTTACTTCATTAGAGCTTTAAACTTGTGTCAGAAAGAAAGCAAACAGAAAGGAGGGAGCTAAGAAATTGTTCCTTAATAGAGATTGGTTTTATAAGCAAAGTAAGTAGTCTATAACTAATAAGAAGTGGAAGAGAAAGAGGTGGTTTCATTCTTAAGTTATTCTTCAGAGTCGTGAGAACCTCCTGGAGGGCTTGACCTTACAGCACAGTAAAGAGATTTGACCTATGACCTATTGGGAGAGGGTTTCCATTCTGGATATTTAGTAGCCACATAGGAAAGTTCAGTTGATGTCCTTTATTGTACCAAGAGTGTAGATCATGTCCATTCTCATTTCTGCTCTCTTGTGTACATGTGCCCCTTGTTCTCACTACTATCTCTGAATTATTTCCAGAGAAGTGAACTTCTATTTCAATTTCATGTATGTATTTTTCCTTCATAAGAACTTTTGATACTTTTTTTAGCTAGTGACTCTCCATTTTTTTTTCTTTAATATGCTTGACTAGTCCATGTACATGAATTACTAGTTACATTTTTACACTTAAAAATTATTTTTGAACATTTTAAGGGTAACCCTTAGGAAGTGTATTTTTATAAAAACGATTCTTTATTCACTATATGTCCAATCATGGGTATAATTTGGTGATCATGGTCCTAACTATATGTTTTGCACATCTATTTCCATTTATTTCATGTTAGAAACAGTACTGTTTTATGACATAGTTTGTAAATAATGCGATGTAGTTTGTTAAAAAATGACATTTTGTAGCTTAAAAGTTCTTTCACATAGATTGTCTCATTTAATCCTCACAACAGTCTTGTAAGGTAGTTAGGGCAGGTATTAGGGTCCCCATTTTACAGATGAGGAAATTGAAGCTAAAAGAGTTTAAGACTAACAAGATGATTAGGTTAGCAAGTGTTAAGACCTCTCCAAATCCTGTATTTTAACTTTATCCCACAAAGCTTTTCCCCTACCGTATTTGGAAGGTAGAAGAGTATTTATTCACCTATGAGGAAACTAGTTTTCCATCCATATTTTAATGTAATTCTGAGGGTTAAAAAAAGAAAACTTTAAAAAATTACTGTTTTATAACTAAGGTTACACAATACACAATGAAGGCACCATGTTTTATCTTTTTTTCCCTTCTAATTCTGTGCATTAATTAAAAGAAAAAGCCATTTTCAGAACCACTTAGGAAGCTTGAGAGTTCAAATTTTCAAGAGATGATATAGTGCCAGCATGAATTAAAAATTCAAAACTATATAGTTTGTTCTTGAATAAAAGATAACTTGATTAGCAAAGCTAGCAATAGAATAAAGTTTTGACTATTGTAATAAAATTTATTGTAGCTTATGCTCAACTATAGAAGATGATGAGCATTGATTCTATGTTTCCTGTATCCCAAAGTGGTAATTTTTACTGTTGGGTCATCCCAATAAAAGCATTTTGGTTACCTAGCAGCAATTGCTTGCTTGTCTTTCTTGCTTCTTCAGTTTCTGACCTGTTCTATTTGTTCTTAAAGCGTAAGTCTTTAAATGATTTGTTCATTAAAATATAGTTAAAATTAAAAAAAAATAATATGGCAAAATTAATGTATAAATATGGAAAATAAAATTATTCACTTAAGAGTGGATTAAAAATATACAGTCACCTGATGTATTTCTCATTAAACCAAAGCATATGAGACCAAAGAAGCTCTTTATGTTTTATAAACTAATTCTCATGATACTTTCTAAGGAAGAGAAACGTGGACTAAATGAAGACTTGAAAAAGTAATTACTTGGGTCAGGAATGGAGGCTTGCTTTAGAAGCTTTGTTTTGAGAAAGGCTAGTGCCCAAGAATCGCAATGTCAAAGGTAGGAGAAAAAAATCATGATGCAAACAGATGACTACTGTTAGAGAGATGTATAATAATACTTTACTTTGTGTAGGACCCCACATCTGAGGAATTTCAAGAGCATTACACAATAACTCATGGTTCCTTTCAAAATGCTTGTGACACAATTTGCAAGAATTATCCTCATCTTAGGGGATAAATTTACGGAGAAATGGCAGCACAAGTTGGTAAGTAACTTGTCAAAACAGTTGAGAAAACAGTCAAAGCAGGTGACTGGTGAACAGGTATAAATTGAGTCTGAAAGTTGGAGTCTACCAGTCTCCTACATTATTCACTAAATTGTGCTTATGTTTAGAATTACTTACAGTAATATCTTTTATTTGAGGCAGATCAAATACTAATGTAGACTGTTTCCTTGCTATTCTACTTGATGGCCTATTGAAAGAATTATTTTACCAAGTTGCTTGCATTGTGATGCTACTTGGGTACTTCATAATAACCCTGTGTGGTATGAAGAGTATTTAAACAAACTGACAAAAACTTACTGTGGTAGCATCCAGTCTTTTCTCTTTTCTCTGTTTTATATAGTCTATATCCCTTTGTTGTCTAACTTGTATGTTGTGCTACTATCCAGGGTACATACTAATGACCATGTATAATTGATTTGGTGGCTTGGATTAGTTATGTTGGGTCAAGTCTATCATATCTTTTTGTAGGATGCATTAGTTTGGTGAATGCTTTGTTAAACGCTTAACTCACAAGAAGACATAATAGCAGTAGATGCCTGATCTGAGCAAATAGAGGCTTGTTTTAAAGGGTTTAGAACAAATGATTTTCTTTTTGTGTTTGGTTTGTCAGTGTTTTTACCTGATTGGAAGTGAGCCATGTACTTTTCTAAAAAGAACAGGAGTATGATAGATTTAAGTTCCACAGTTTGGGCAGTTACCAAGGATTCTTTGGCAGATGGCAGCGTAGGTGGTCTAGCTTCCTTCTTCTCCTTAATAAGGACTCTTAGGGTTCCATGTCCCTGATAATGCCATACAATGTAGTGCTATTGTTAAAGCCCATTTTTCACAAACCCCATGTATTTTAAAAATTGCTGTGACAAAATAACAATCAAAAGACACCACATAGATGATTATTTTTCCTTGACTATAAAGCATATCAGATAATTGGGATACACATTAAAGAAAACCTAATACAGGAAATCTATTTCAAGTGTTACTACAAAGGTTTATTTGGGCTAGGATTGTGTTAGTGAGTAGAAAAGTGTGTAGCATTAATAAAGAATTAAAGAGCTTGTGGTTTATCTCCTTTCAACTTTTCTGGGTTTGTTTTTTTTTTTTTTCATGCTGATGGAATAAAAAGGAAATAATTATTTTTATATCTTAATGGGTTGTGATAGTTATTTATGTGCAAGAAAACCCTGTTCTGTGTGTAATTGTACAAAAAATTTATTGGAGTTATTTTTGTTAAAAGGGAAATTTCTTGAATTTTGGTGGCTCATTCTTTAAACGATAGTATTTTCTTTACCTGAAATTGCCCTTTCACCTTCATTTCTAGTGTGGTAGAAATCTAGTCTTTCTTGGCCATAAAGAAAACCTTCTGGAATCCTTTAGTAATGTGTTTTTCATATATTGTTTTAGATATTCAAATTATTTCTTTGTTAATATCCATGTTTAGTCTCATTTTATTCCTTTGCTAGGAATCATTACAAATCTGAAATAATGCATTTTTAGTTTTTCATAATTTTTTTCTAACTAGAAAAGTATTACATGTTCTTGGTAGAGAATTTGAAAAATATAAGAAAGTAAAAATCAACTATAATGCAGTCATGCACAGGTAAATACTATTGTTCTTTGAATCTTTTTCTATATTGATATATATGTTTCTGATTACAGACTGGAAACATGTTATTGTATCTTAACTTTTTTTTTTTTTTCCAATAATATTTGGATAGTAATTTAGTAAGTATTTTCCCATATTTAAAATATTAAGGCTATTGTTAATGATTATTTAACATTTCATCATTTGGATGTGCTAAGAGTTATTGTTCCCCTATTTTTTGAATTTATTTCCAGATTTTTGTTTTAAATGATGCTGCACATGAATATATACATCACTTCAGTCTTTATTTGCATCTCTGTTAATTTCTTCAGGAAAAAGAATGTCTTTAATTTTAGGAAACCAAGAGGGAATGATAAGTGAATTTATTTTTAAACTTTTAAGCACAATTGTGCCTCACTTTACAAAGTGGATAATGCTCAGAAGATATTCGTAAATGAAAGTTTTAAAAATTTATTCATTTAACACACATTTGAGTACAGTGTAATGAATATCATTTAAGATTTTGGTAGGGATGATAAAATAAGTGCACAAATAAGTAGAAATGTATAAAAATGTGCTGTTATAAGATGCATAAACAGGGTGCTACATAAAAATAGAGAGTATAACTGTTTGGGATGGAATAGATTATAGATGAAGTTCTCCATGGAAAAGGACACATAAAGTGGAAGGATATATAGGATTTCTAAGAGGAGTGAATAGTATAACCATTTGGGATGGAATAGATTATAGATGAACTTCTCCATGGAAAAGAACACGTAAAGTGGAAGGATATATAGGATTTCTAAGAGGAATGATTGAAGGAAAGAGCTTTTTTAGTAAAGCGACTCAAATGGTGATAGGGCAAGTTTGAGGACTATTAAGGGAATGGTAGTCTAGTTAACTGAAATGTCTGAGAATAGTGAACCAGGATGGTTAGAAAGGCAAAATTGAGCTGAGATTATAGAATTAATCAAATTAAAGAGTTTGAATTTAATTTGGTTGATATCCACAGACAGTTTGTAGTGGGAATTATCAGGGTTTTTTATAAAGGGAGGGATTAAGGGATAGAATTTAGAGGTAAACAAATTGGTTAGACTGTGATTGTAGTCCTTTGAAACAAAAAAGGAGCAAGTAAATCAAGCAGAGATTACGGAGGAGAAAGACTGGACAGGCTTTGGCAACCAGATAGTGGAAATGCAAGGGGAATTGGAGAAGCCAGGTATGATCCTAGGTGGAATAATTAATAGGAATAGGAAACTCAGGAAGAGAGGGAATGCTAACTCTGTTTTGTTTTAGGAGGAGAAATAAAAGATTCTGGTGAGGTGTATTTTGTTTTGAATTTGATGACAACATTCAGTGAGCAGTAAGAAATTCAGTATGGAGAGGGAGAGAGCAAGATCAGGGCTAAAGGCATGAGATGTTATATTTCCAGTTTTGTTTTATCTTCAGTTCAAAGTAGGATAATATTCCAACTGTAAATTTCTGCCTGGTTCCAACCTGTCAAGTAATTAATAATAACAATACTTGATGTTATGCCTTTGGGAAGCTGTTTAAATACCTGGTAATGAACCATCTTTGTAAATTTATGATAACATAAATGATTGCCTACTGGAGTTCATCTGTTTTGTAAACTTAAATATTTAAATATAGATCAAATTGAAATAGATTTATTTAGGTGGAACCATCTGATAGCCTGCTTATTTGAATTTTATTAATAGGTTTATTAGCTTATTATTTAGTTGATACAAACCTATAGTTAATTACTATGTTGACTTCAAGATAAAGCTTTTGAAGTTGCAAAAATGCAATCACATGAACGTTGCTTTTGATTCCACTAGTAGCTGAAATAATTTTAACTATAAATTGGATATGTGCTAGCAGTATAGGCCAGAGTGCCTGAGAAATATGCCTTCTGAGATAATGCTTTTGTTTCTGTGAAAGGGAAATGGGAGTGGGGAAAGAACAGGGTAAGGCTAAAAGAGGGCTAAAGCAGAACAGTGAGTATCTGAAAACAATTGGACTTTACTTATAAGTAGAGCTTAGATTGCTTCTCACAATTGATCCCCAAGTATATTTATCAGTCTGATCCAGGTATTGCTCAGCTATAGATTTCATAAGTAGATTCCCTAACAGGGACCTAATGAGCCTATATTTATCCTTTGAAGAATAATTAGGTAAGAGACTGATAAGTTGGTGTTCTAGTTTGCTAATGCTTCCAGAATGCAAAACACCAGAGATGGATTGGCTTCCATAAAAGGGGGTTTATTTGGTTACACAGTTACAGTCTTAAAGCCATAAAGTGTCCAAGGTAACACATCAGCAATAGGGTACCTCCACTGGAGGATGGCCAGTGGTGTCCGGAAAACCTCTGTTAGCGGGGAAGGCACGCGGCTGGCGTCTGCTCCAAAGTTCTGGTTTCAAAATGGCTTTCTCCCAGGATGTACCTCTCTAGGCTGCAGTTCCTCAAAAATGTCACTCTTAGTTGCACTTGGGATTTTTGTCCTCTCTCAGCTTCTGTGGAGCAAAAGTCTGCTTTCAATGGCCGTCCTCAAACTGTCTCTCATCTGCAGCTCCTGTGTGTTCTTCCAAGTGTCCCTCTTGGCTGTGGCTCCTCTTCAAAATGTCACTCAGCTACACTGAGTTCCTTCTGTTTGTCAGCCCATTTATATGGCTCCACTGATCAAGGCCCACCCTGAATGGGTGGGGCCACACCTCCACGGAAATGATCTCATCAGAGTTATCACCCACAGTTGGGTGGGGCACATTCTATGGAAACACTCAAAGAATTACAATCTAATTAACACTGATAGGTCTGCCCATACAAGATTATATCAAAGATAATGGCGTTTGGGGGACATAATACATTCAAACCGGCACATTCCACCCCATGGACCCCAAAATGATGTTATCTTTCCATATACAAAATACATTAATCCCACAGCAATATCACAGAAACTTAAATCCTTTCAGTAACAATAGTTAAGTACAAGATCCCATCAAAATCAGTTATAGGCGTGGTGGGTCCTAAGGCGTAATTCTCCTTTAGCTGTGGATCTGTGAGCTTGAGAACAAGTTATGTGCTTCCAGTATACAAAGGAGGGACATTCATAGGATAAGCATTCCCATTGCTGTAAGAAGAAAGAGTAAGGAAAACAGGGTTCACAGGACCAAAACAGTTCCTAAAACTTGCAGAACAAACTCCATGAGATTTCAGAGGCTGAGAGTCATTAACAGAGTGATGTTGCATCCTTGGGGCTTGAGAGAGCGGGAGTCTCACCTTTCCTAAGGGCCTTTTCGGCAGCCCTTTCCTCTCCAAACGCTGGGGTGAGTTCTCCAACATATCCACACATTGGGGAGACCATCTTCTCGGCTCCACCCTCCTCAGACATCGGGGCAGCACCCGGATTCCCCTCCATCTCTGGGGCATATGCTCAACCCCTTCAGAACAGTGGGGTGGCAGCCAGGCTCTCCCCAGTTCCCTGGGAATGTTTTCCACCCTCTTTGGGACTTGGGGTGGCAGAACATCTCCTGAGCATCAATGTGGAAGGCCCGCCCTTGACCTCCAGGGCAAACTCACCCTTTCCATGTGTGTGGGCTGCTCCGCTCTCCTAGTCCGAGACCTCTTGACTCCAGACCTCAACTTCCATGGCTCTGTCTTTGAAGAAATTTTTCCTTCAATTTGTTCATCTCTCTGCTCCAGTCCAGACTGGCAGCTCCGTCTATAAAGATCTTGCAAAAATTCCGTTGGCTTCACATGAAGCACACGGGTCAAAGCCGTCAGACAATAGGACTTTCCACAAATCCTTTCTGCTTAACTCCTTTTCCAATCTTGGGTTGTACTGAAATGGTGGCTGGGTTCCATGTTTAGTTACATCCTCATGTTGGGCTACAGCTTCTGGGGATCCACCTCCTGGAAGCCTGGAATTTTCCAAGCCATCAGTTTCTGGTTTCTTTGAATCCAAGAGTTCAGTTTTAAGTCTATCTCTGTCCTGTCGCATTTTACTATAAGCTGCAAGGAGAAGGCAGGCTACTACTACTATATTTTGCTTGGAGACCTCATCAGCTAAATATTTCAAGTTGTTGCTTTCAAATTCTGCCTTCCAGCCAACAACAGGACTCAATTTTGCCAAATTCTCTGCTACTTTAAAACAGGGATCACCTTTCTTCCAGTTCACAACAACACATTCATTATTTCTCCTCAAGGCCTCATCAGAAGTATCTTTAGAGTCTGTATTTTCACAAACAGTCTCTTCAAAGCAGTCTAGGCCTTTTCTATCAAGCTCCTCAAAATTCTTCCAGAACCTTCCCTTTATCCATTTAAAAAGCCATTCCAACATGTTTGGTATTTGCAAACTCAGCAGCAAAAGCACCTTACTTCTCTGATACCAAAATCTGTTCTAGTTTGCTAATGCTGCTGGAATGCAAAACACCAGAGATGGATTGGCTTCTATAAAAGAGGGTTTATTTGATTACACAGTACAGTCTTAAAGCCATAAAGTGTCCAAGGTAACACATCAGCAATCGAATACCTTCACTGGAGGATGGCCAATGGTGTCCAGAAAACCTCTGTTAGCGGGGAAGGCACGTGGCTGGCGTCTGCTCCCAAGTTCTGGTTTCAAAATGGCTTTCTCCCAGGATGTACCTCTCTAGGCTGCAGTTCCTCAAAAATGTCACTCTTAGTTGCACTTGGGGTTTTTGTCCTCTCTCAGCTTCTCTGGAGCAAAAGTCTGCTTTCAACGGCTGTCCTCAAATTGTCTCTCATCTGCAGCTCTTGTGCATTCTTCCAAGTGTCCCTCTTGGCTGTGGCTCCTCTTCAAAATGTCACTCACAGCTGCACTGAGTTCCTTCTGTTTGTCAGCCCATTTATATGGCTCCACTGATCAAGGCCCACCCTGAATGGGTGGGGCCACACCTCCATGGAAATGATCTCATCGGAGTTATCACCCACAGTTGGGTGGGGCACATTCCATGGAAACAAGGAATTACAATCTAATTAACACTGATGTCTGCCCACACAAGATTACATTAAAGATAATGGTGTTTGGGAGACATAATACCTTCAAACCGGCACAGTTGGTGTTACCTCTGCCTGAACATAGGTCTTTTTATACACTCAGTTGGGGAATTGAGTGAGCCTCCATAATTGGGAGCAAGGGGGGAAGGGGATATGTAGAAATTGGTAATGCAATGTATAAGAAGAAGAAAGATATAAACCTCATAATTGGAGAGAAATTTAATAATGAAATGATGGTTAGAGAATATTCTTATTTAGATACTAGTATGCTGACATTTAAAAATAATAATGGGCAGCCACCATTATGTGCCAGGCACTGTCTAAATCCTTTATACATTATCTAAAAATCACCCCACCACTTTTCAAAGTACATATTAGAACAGTATTTTTTCAATTCAGTTTTATTGAGATGTAGCCACATTCCATACAGTCCACAGTGTACAATCAGTTGTTCACAGTACCATCATATAGTTGTGCATTCATCACCACAATTTTTGAACATTTCTATTACTACAAAAAAAAAAAAAGTAAAAGTAAAAAAGAATATGAGCTACAAGGTTTTCACAATCACACAGTCACAGCAGGTAAGCTATGTATACAGTCATCTTCAAGAATCAAGACTACTGTATTGCAGTTAAACAGTTTCAGATATTTCCTTCTAGCTATTCCAATACAGTAAAAACTAAAAAGGGATATCTATAATAAAGTATAAGAATAACCTCCAGAATGACCTCTCGACTCCATTTGAAATCTCTCAGCTACTGAAACTTTTTTTTTTTCATTTTGCTTCCCCCTTTGGTCTAGGAGGCTTTCTCAATCCCATGATGGAGGTCCAGGCTCACCCCCAGGAGTCATGTCCCATATTGCCAGAGATTTACACCCTTGGGAGTCATGTCTCCTGTAGAGGGGAGGGTAGTGAGTTTACCGCCGACTTGGCTTAGAGAGAGAGGCCACATCTGAGGTTATCTGGTTTTACTCCTAGGCACAATTATAAGTAGGCTTAGCCTCTCTGCAGTAATAAGCTTCATAAGGGCAAGCCCCAAGATTGAAGGCTTGGCCTTAAATTGGTAGTCTCCAGTGCTTGTGAGAATATCAGTAATTCCACAGCTGGGGAAGTTTAATGTTTCAACATTGTCCTCAGTCCCTCAGGGGGGCTTTGCAAATACATTTTAATTTTCTGCCTGGATTACTTTGGGATGTATTGGGGCTTCACACTAACCTATAGAAACCAACCAGATCTCATTCCCTGTTCAAAGTTCCTTGAAATTATGGTATTTGAATAAACTGACCATATGAGTTAAATTATCTGGTGTGCTACAGAAAATATAGATTTTATACTAAATAAACATGTCTTCCTTTGGTCTCACACAGAAGTTTGTTTTAAAACACCATCGGTATCATCCTTTACCCTTTAGTCTCATTTGCCGTAGTCCTAACCAGATCAGCTTCATTCATATCTCTAATTGAAGTCTGAACTCTTTTTCAGCTTTTTAAACAGTTGCTGTATGGGGTAATACTAACATTCATGGCTGCCGAGCTCTAGCTCTGAGTCTCAGGTGTCACGGATACCCGAAGTTTCAGGGACCAACCAGGTTATACATAAAAAACTCGGTATCTCAGAATTTAGAGATGACCATTAAAATCCAGAAATAGATGTGACTGCTGTAAGAGCTGTCAATCTAAAGACCTTTACAATAAGCCTTCCCCTGGTAACCTGTGCTCTAAGATTGAATTCTCAGAGTTTGCACATTATAGTTAGTCCTTATTAATGAGGTGTTAGCAAATGTGTTGCAGCTCAAGGGCAAATAAGGGGATGGTGGCTGCCTGGAGCCTGTGTTGAGAAGGACTCCGAGGCAGCACTCAGGACCACCAGGAAGGCGTGCCATGATCCACTGGTAATGTCTGCTGTGGTGGAGGAGGGGGAGCGGTGGCACGGGGCCAGATATTTTCCCTTCCTGCAAGGGGCCGGGAGGTGCAGTGAAGTGCATGGAGCTGTAGTATCCATCACACCTGACACTGCCCTCTGCTAACTGTATGATAAGGTTTGTCTTTTCGTTTCTGGCTTATTTCACTCAAAATGCTGTCGTCAAGGTCCTTTCCCCTAGTTGGATGCCTCACAGTGGAACAGTTTTAAAAGTGAGGAAATTAAGACTTTAAGAGGTTAAATAACTTGCCCAAAGTCAAAACTAAAAAGTAGTGGAAACAAGAACCAATTTGACGCACAGTGGAACAAAGGGTACCAGTTATAGTAGCAAGAAAAAAGATAAAATAACCCAGGACTCAGCTAATAAAAAATGTGGAAGGCCTATATGAAGAAGACTTAAGAGCATTACTAAAGCACACAAAAAAGTTGAACGAATGGAAACATTTGCAGATAGGAATCCTCAGCATCATAAAGATGTCAATTCTCTCTAAATTTGTAAATTTAATGTGATCCTAATTAAAATACCAGTTTGTTCTTTGGATACCTAGAAAAATGGATTCTGAAACTCATATGGAAAAAATAAAGTAGCTTGGAAAACTGAAAAATAAGAGCAGTAATATATTAAACTAAATATTAGTATATTTTAACTTTAAAGTCTAATTAAAACTGGCTCACAAATCGACGGATAAACCAGTAAAACAGGATATAAAGACTAGACCAACCCAAATCTTCTTAACCAAGAGGAAGCGATTCAAGTGGGGGAGTAGTCATGAATGGTTTTGGAATGAGTAAGTGGGCCAGGCTAGAATAAAAAGGTAGATTCATATTTCATTCAATGTATATATATGGATATATTCCAAATGGAGCAGATGTTTAAATGCAAGAACCATAATGATAAATGTCCTGAAGAAAACATGAATAATTTCATTTACTGTTTTTGAGTAAGGAAAACCTTTCTGACTGATGTGAAATGCATAGAAGAAGAGATAAACTACATAAAAATAAAAATAATTTTGGTAGGCAGAAGTCTCTGTAAACAAAGTTAAAGGTCAAATAAAAAAAATACTTGATTCATATTAAAGGGCTAATCTCCCTGATAAAAAGCACCCCTATAAATTGAGAAGAGAGAAACAAGCCAGTAGCAAAATGGGCAAAAGATTTGAACAGACAGTTCACTGAAAAGGAGATATTAATGGCTCTTAAATGAAAAGCTCTTCAGCCATATTCATGTCAAGAGAAATGTGAAAGACTACACTGAGATACCATTTTTTCATGTATCAGGTTAAAAAAGTCGTTAAGTTTGCTCTGTTGGCAAGGCTGTCAGGAAACACTTTACTCGTATGTTGTTGGTGTTAGTGTAAACTGATAAACACCTACAGAGGATAATTTGCTAGCATATGTCAGAATTACAAGTGCATGTACCCTTTTTCCAAGAAATTTCATTTTTAGGAATTGTCTGATAGGTATACTTGCACCAAGGATGTATGTGAAAGATTATTAATTGCGAAATTGTTTATAATAGCAAAAGATTAGAAATAATCTTGTCTGTCATTTGGGAACTGGTAAAATAAATAATTTATGGTCCATCCATTCAATGTAATGCTATTTAGCTGTGAAAAGAATAAAAGAGTTTATTTTGCACTGATATGGAAAGATCTATTAAGAAACATTAAGTAAAGAGAGCAAGGTGTAGAGCATTGTTTAGAAAGCTTTATTTTGGATAAAAATGGATATGTAGATTTATATTTATTTATAGATGCATAAACTGCCAGGATACACACAACTAATGACAGTGGTTATTCTTTATGCAGAGGTGGGAAGAGAGGGATAAGAACCAGGTTAATGGACATGATGGTAGGTAGACTTTTCACCGCATGTCTTTAAAACCATGTAAATACATGAGCTGTTCAAATTTTTTTTTTTTAAAAACATAGGCTCTGGAATTTGAGTACCTGGATACAAGTCTTGGCTCTGTTACTTATTAGCTTTGTTATCTTGGGCATGTTGCTTTGCCTCTCTGTGCCTATGTTTTCTCCCCTGAAAAATTAGGATAATCATGCCTAACTCCTAGGGTAGGGTTGTTGTGAGGATTAAATGAGATAACACATGTACTGCACAGAACAGTGATGAGTACTCAATATTTGTTAAAAAAACAACTATTAATATTAGAGTGGGGAATTTAGAGTCTTCCTTATGCTAAAGTTGGGTACTGTGCTGCTTCTGTATTTGCCTCCTGCCAATTATATTTTCCTATACGAAAACTATGCTGTTCCCGTTTTTGCTTCCAGATAGACAATATGTGTCTTTTCGTTTACACTGAAGTTCAGCCATTTATTCAGTAAATGAGTGTCTTCCTACTGTGTCCCAGATATTATGCGAGGCATGAAGGCTCTTCTTTGCCTTTAGTCTTCAGTTACCTATTAGATCTCTTATTTGAAAATTATGCCAAAATTAAAAAAATGTTTTTGATACTTAGCGGTAATACTGTATTGGAACAACATATAAAATGACCTGGATTCCTTCACCTTCAGACTTGAAAGATACAATGGTACGGAAAAAGAAAAGAATTAAAGATGCATTCTTTCTAATTCTTGTGAGGAGCCTATAAATGATAGAAGTTCAATTTGTCAATGTTTTTTTTTAAACTACAGATTTTATTGCGATACATTCACATACCATGTAATCAATCCAAAGTACACAGTGTCTCACAGTACCATCACCTAGTTGTGCAATTATCAGTATCAATTTTGGAACATTTCGTTACTCCAAAAAGAAAAATAACAAGTAGACATAAAAAAAGAAAATCTAAAACACCCCGTATTCCTTATCCCCGCCCCGCCCTCGTTATTGACTTCTAGTACTGGTGTGGTACATTTGTTACTATTGATGAAAGAACTGTCAATGATTGTTTAAAAGTTATTTAATGATGAATGATTAGAAAGTATAGTTTCTGTACTGATGCTTTACGGAACACAGACATTTAAATAAATAGTACTTATTCAGCTCTTTAAACCCTTCCACTCTCAAATGATGAAATGACCTTGAAATATCTGCTGTCAAATTTAAAATAAAATATCATACCTTTCTGCTCTTATTTTGAGTTTGCAGTTATTTTCACACTAACCTGCCAGAAAATCTTCGTCTAGTATATAAATATGCTGTTAATAAACAGTATAGCCAACCATTCATGTGGTATTGACTATGGGAGAAGTTTAAAAGAAAATCAAGAAATTCAAATAAGCATATTTCAGAGATAATAAAACTTACAAATTGTGGAGATGAAAAAGGTACATTTTATATGGAAATCATTGTAGCATAGGCTAGCTATCTCTCTCAGACGACAAGAACAATTCCTCTTCCTTGTTCGTTAATGCTATTTCTTGAACTCACTTGGGTTCAAAACTTAGATTCACCCTAGGTCTTCTTCTTTGCCCATAGCATCAATACTGATGTAGTTCTCAAATCTTGCTCTTTTCTGGGTAACTCTCATGTTCTGCTTTTTCATTTCCTTTGCAAAAGTCTAAATGTGTGACATTGAGCCAGTTACTTTAAACTCTTGGACCTTTAGTTTCCTCCTATCTCAATCAAAAATTGTTGGATTTCATTCTAGTCACTTCATTATTACTCTGTGAGAACTGTGGTGATAGTTTTCTGTTATTCCTGCTCCAATCCATCCTTCTTGTTAATTCTGGGTTAATCTTTTTGAAGGCGTATTTCCATTTCTGTCTCTTGAATTTTGCTTAGTTTAAGCACCTTCTCCTTCATTACTCCCAGGTCATACTTGTGAGAACTCAAATCACACATTTTGTATAGCACCAAGCATGGTACCTGGCATGCAGTAAGTTAATAAATTGTGTTGTTGTCTTATGATTATTTAGATCAGTATCTTCCCTACCATATCAATTTCTGGAGGTTAGAAACTTATACATCTTTATCACTGTAGTGAAAACACTGCTGCAAATAGAAGGAACACACAGAAGGAACTCGGGTTTGTTTACTCAGCACATAATGCATTTTATTGCATGTGCCTTGGGAAGTGAAGATTATAGACAGACTCTTGTTTTAATGAACTTGATGCCCATCAACTACATTATCATCAAAATTTTAAAACTAAAACTCTACTAATGTATTGAAAGGGTTCATTTTTGCTTGTTTAAAAAAAGTGGAAATAAAGAAATATTTGATTGATAGTGTATTATGTTGGAATCATTGTATTTCAGCTTTCTCTCTCCCTTTCCTCTACTAGGCAGTTAATGTCAGCTGTTCCTAGATAGCTAGAAAGTACTTTTTTCGAGAAAAATAAAACTGTAAGGATTTATGAAGTTATATATATTTTGAAAATAAATCAAATATTAAAAAATACAGCACCTTGTTATTTTTAAATATTACTAACAAAAAGACAACAGTTCATTATGTAGGGAAACGTTTTTACCTTGTTGCTTTTATCTGTGAAATGGGGATGATGATACACTTGCCTGATGGTGTTATGAGGATTAAATGAGATTAAATGAGTAAAGTGCTAAGCACAGTGTCAGGCACATAATCAGTTCTTTATTAAACTGTATACCTGTAGATAGATAGAATATATTAAAGGGGAACTTGTGAACATATCTATTATAAAGAATTTATTAATCTAGTTAGTTGTATATCCATCTAAACATTATTTTATTGTGGGCTGTCAACACATGTAGGTTAACATATTAATTTTATCAGGGAACTCATTAAAATATTTTCCTGACTTTGAGCTGGACTATTCCAAATTCCTATTGGTAATTATTGGTAATAATTTTAGAGAAGAAAAATTTTCATTTTATTTTTTGATGTTTTATTTTTGTTTCTTTAATTCTTAATCTGTTTTGGAATATGTTGTGTGATGATATTATGTGCATTATATTAAAGATCCTTTAAAAAGTGTCAGTAAACAATAATTTTTAGATATAGGTAAGTACATCCTCAAGTGAAGTAGCCTTCTGGTTATTTGTTATCTCTATAACAAAATCAGCAATATGATTATTTAAAATAAAAAAAAAATTAAGCTATACAATCTTATTTATTTATTATTGCTATTCACTAATCCCAGATAATTCATGTCCTCATTTTCAGAAAGCCAGAATTGTAAAATGCCTCAACTACCTGTTCAATTGTTTAATTGAACGATTAAAGAGCAATATAAAAAGAAAAAATTACTTGCAGATAACTGGTATTAACAATTTAGTATATGTATTTTTCCAGTCTTTATTCTGCATATATATTGGGGTCTGTATGGCATATTTTTAAACAAAGGGGAGTTATACATGGGTTTAGGTAAGTGTACTTTGCATTGTTCTAGAATTCTGAGTTAGAGAAGAGAAGAGGAAAACTATTATTTTAGCAATATTTAAACATGGTACACAAAGGATTTTGAAATTCAAGCTCCTTTAGCATTAAACATTTACTAAAGAGTTGAAATGCTGTCTCTTTGAAATAGCTATTTAACAGAGTATATTGTTTCTGAGCTCAATATTGTAATTGTTATCATGGCTGTGCTTGTTTTTGTGCTTTTTTTTGTTGTCAGTATAAATCATTGATGTGCAAATTTTGTTGAAGTTAAAAAGTTTTTTTTTGCAAATTATAAATACAAATAAGACTTCTTGAAACTCATTGACCATTTTTAGAATTAAGATTAATTTTGGACATGATCAGGCTTAGAAATTTACTTTTATGCCGGATAGTCCCTAATTTATGAATGGATTGTGTTTTTGTGAAGTATTTTCTTTTGCCTTTGGAAATATTGCTAAAGATCATAAATAATTTTCCAAATCAGTTGTGTTGAAAACACATTATATCTAAGTATAATACTGTGTAACATTCACTATAGAAAAACTCATTTGAGTTTTAAATTTGGATGCCAGAAATTTAACTCTGTCACCTATCCTGGCTTTAACTCTTTTGCTTTTCCAGTTCCAGAAAGGTTAGGATAGATATTTGTGGGCAGCATTTATTTAACAGTATGTTACTGTTTTAAAGATAAACAGTACCTGACTGGAAAATCAGTCATTCTAGGTTAGTTATTTTCCCAGTGTTTGATGTGTTTCTGTGGTGTTCAGGGTCACTTTTAAGTTGGGGACTTAACTATATCTTAAAAAAAAAACCAAAAAGCCTATATATTTTTTCTGATTACCAGAATAATACATGTATTTTATTTTTTTTTAAAGTTACAGAAATGTATGATTTAAAAAGTGAAACCACTTTTTCCATATCCTAAAGATGACTACTGTTTATATTTTCCCATGTCTACATTAAAATATATAATTCTATACTTACATACATAAAGTTCTGTGGTTTTGCTATTTCGTTTACAATATTTCTGACTTTTCATATCACTATATAGACATTCTTTTTAATAGAAACATCAATTTCTATTTCATGGATATTCCATAATTTATTTACCTAATCTCCTACTATTGGAAATCCAGGCTATTTCCTGTGCTATCTCTCCCTCTGCCCCCCAAGTACAAACTGTGATATAATAAGCATTGTTTTACATTGTGTAATAAATTTTTAAAAGGAGAGTTCCTGGGTCAGAGAACATGCATGTTCAGAATTGTAATACATGTTGCCGACTTGTTCCCCAAAATAAGATTTTTTCCTTATATTTTCCTACATATATATTTTATGTATAGACAAATGTGTCTTTAATCAATTCTCTGTAAATACGTCTTTTACCTTTTAATTTTTGGTGTGGAAACAATGTAATTGTAAACTAGAAACATTTAAATTTCAAAATCTGATTTATTTGTGATTGAATTACTCAAAAAACGTTAATTCTTTCTGTGGGTCACCTTTAAACACATGGATGGCATACTTGATTAACTTGACGGAAATGTGTTGAACTTTACAATGCTTTTACAAGATTTTGAGATCAGTACATAAAAGAGAGTGCAGAGTAACATGGAAATGTTTTAATTTTTCTTCAAATAGCTGTTTTAGAATGTTGAATAAGATACAGCTTTTAGGAGATGCTAGTTGTGAATTACTAATTGTTTTCTTTAGCATTACCTTTATACACAAAGGAGAACACATTATTTAATGTTAGTTTTCTTTTTTTACAAGGGTCTTAGAATGTATTGCTGTTGATAACTAGATCTTTTCATCAGATTTAAACCCTGATTAGCAGGAGACACCGAGTAGACCATATTGGGTATTTTGTAATTGGTTGTCTTAAAAGTAATGTTCTTATGTGTAATTATTAAATCAACCTGGGTCATAGCCCAGAACTGAGTTTAGGTTTTCTGGCCATGTCCTAAACTTACATAAGTGTCTGATTTGCTCTGAAATTCTTTGATTGAGTCTCCTGTGCAAATTGTATCAGCTGATTATTTTCTGTATTATGATTGACCCTGGTAGGGTATGAATCAGAGTCTTTCTAAGTGTGGTGGATTACACTTGTATAAAATAAGAGACAACAAATTTTTGCAGCGTGTGAGAAAAGGACTTTTTATTTTAAATTTAATTTTGCTAAAAATTTTAATTCATTCATTAAGTTTCTCATTGTTATAGTGTCTTTCTAGAACATGAGACATTATTGTCTCATTTTATTCTGTATGAGTAAGCCCAATCTAAGATTATATAAGTTTACCACAGTTTAACCCTTATCCTTTATACCATCAAGAGTCCATTGAACCCACCTTTAGTTTTTTTTTTTTCAGGTAAGTACAGCAGGACATGATTGAAAACAGCTGCCTTGTAGTACAAAATACAGTACAAGTATACAGATGTAATTAAAACATCAAAAATACTATTGCTCCTATATAATTTAGGAAAATTCTTTGCAACAGAGAAAAAGTTGAAAAGGAAAAAACAGAAAGTTTAAAAAAATCTGTTTAAAAAGTCTATTGTGGATGATGAGAGTAGAGAAATAGTTTGCAAAGGGCACCAATGTTTGTGGCTCTTGCATTTTCTAAAAAAAAAAAAATCTAAAATCAACAATATTCTGGATCATAGTCTAATTTTTTAAAAGAGCCTGATTTTATATACAGTATTTTCTTCCTTCTCAACCACAAATGCATGAAAATGGCTTTTTTTATATTACTTATTTCCCAATAAATACAAAAAGATTGTATAGATCAAATAATACCAAAATAATTTAATAAAAAGAGTATGTTATAAATTAAAAAGGCAGCGCAAATAAAGGGCAGGCAAGCAGTTTCAAAAAAAAAAATACTAAGATTGGGGAGGTGGGGTTACTTGCTCCAGAGTGAGAAGGTGTCTCACAAGTAATAATTCTGGAAGACATTGGAAAGAACGTTAGATCCCATTCAATTCAAAGTTACCTAGGGATATAACATTTCTAGGAATACCTTTTGATGGAAGTGGGATTAACTTGTTTAGTAAAAATCATTGTTACTGAGAATCCGTTGAAAATATAGAAGACGATCCTTGAAAACCCCAACTTTTATTCTTGAAAGACAGCTGCATAAACTGGCAAAAGCCAAGGTGTTGAAATTTCAAGATGGTGTAAAAATGCTTCCGGATTATAGTCAGCATATTTGTTGTTCACTTCAGCTTTATTTAGAGATGGATTTCAGCTTCTACCAGGTGTGCTGCTTTGAATGATTCATCCATCATTTGCCAACTTTGGTTGTGAGGTACTGATAAAAATGGATCAAGTTCTTAAAAACTTATTTTAACAGAACAAACAATGCTGGAATTCTGGATCTGAGGATTTTTAAGTAGTTGAGTAAATCCACAGATTAAACTAAAGGTAAATGGAGACTTCAGTTTGGTTGTTTCCAACTTTTCTGGGGGACACGTATGTACTCTATTTAAAAGCTCAGGCTTTTAGCCATACTGTTCCTTTTGTAGGTATCATAATGTTTTATGGTTTAAAATACAGCCAACCAGTGGCTGAAACAGCCAAGTTATCTGTAATACACTGGCTTATTGCTGGAGCCATAGGAATCTGGCTCTTATCCACGACTTAAGCCATTTCTTTGTACTGACGTCCAAATTTGGAGATAGGGAAGAACTTTAATGAGCAGAACCAATCCGCTCAGATAGTTTTCCCTGTACTTTACGCCTGATCTTTTTCTTGTGCCTACCTCAGCAACCCCAGTGTAAAAATGCTCTTTTATCTTTGAACATTTTTTGCCGACTTTCAACTATTTTAGTAATGGATTCTAGTTCAAGCATCTGAATCCATTTTCATTCTGGAAAACAAATCTGCAAAGACATGAGCCTTGGTCCAGGTACCATACCAAGCTGTTTTTTTTTTTTTAAATGCAATTTTATTGAGATATATGCACATAACATATAATCCTTCAAAGTGTACAATCAGTTGTTTATAGTTATGCATTGATCACCACAGTCAATCTTAGAACATTTTCATTACTCCCAAAAAATAAAATAAAAATTAGAATAAAAAAGAACATCCAAAACATTCCATTCCTCTCCTCCCCACAGTGTTCATTTACTTTTTTCTCACAGTCATTCATTTTTTTTTTTTTTTTCATTTTTATTGTGATTGTTCAGATACCATACAATTATCCAAAGATCCAAAGTGTACAATCACTTGCCCCTGGGTACCCTCATACAGCTGTGTATCCATCACACTTAATTTTTGTTCAATTTTTAGAAACTTTTCATTACTCCAGACAAGAAATAAAGTGAAAGATGGAAAAAGAAAAAAAGAAAAGGAAACTCTAATCCTCCCCATCCCTAACCAACCACCCTCAATTGTTGACTCGTAGTATTGATATAGTACATTTGTTACTGTTTATGAAAAAATGTTGAAATACTACTAACTGTAGTATATAGTTTGTAATAGGTATATAGTTCTTCCCTATATGCCCCTCTATTATTAACTTCTAATTGTATTGTCATACATTTGTTCTCGTTCATGGAAGCGATTTCTAGTATTTGTACCTTTGATCATGGACATTGCCCACCATAGGATTCAGTTTTATACATTCCCATCTTTTGACCTCCAGCTTTCCTTCTGGTGACATATATGATTCTGATCCCTTTTCCACCTCATTCACACACCATTCGGCACAGTTAGTTATTCTCACATCTTGCTACCAACACCCCTGTTCATTTCCAAACATACAAGTTCATCCTAGTTGAACATTCTGCTCATACTAAGCAACCACTCCCCATTCTTAAGCCTCTTCCTATATCTTGGTACCTTATATTTCATGTCTATGAGTTTACATATTATAATTAATTCCTATCAGTGAGACCCTGCCATAATTGTCCTTATGTGTCTGGCTTATTTCACTCAGTATATTGCCCTCGAGGTTTTGTCATCAACCCATTTTTTTTTTTTTTAATATGGTTTTGTTCACTCACCATACATTCCATCCCAAGTGAATAATCGATGGTTCTCTGCATGGTCATACATTTATGTGTTCACCACCTTCACCACTATATATATAAGGGCATCTACATTTCTTCCACAAGGCAGGAGGGAGAGTCAAAGAAGGCAGAGAGGCAAAAGAAAGAGGAAAAAAAAAATGACAGCTAGGAAGCAGCAAAAGAAAAAATAACCTTAAATCAAAGTAGAATAAAGAATCAGACAATACCATCAATGTCAAGTGTCTAACATGCCTCCCCTATCCCCCCCTCTTATCTGTATTTACCTTGGTATATCACCTTTGTTACATTAAAGGAAGCATAATACAATGATTCTATTAGTTACAGTCTCTAGTTTATGCTGATTGCATCCTTCCCCCAATGCCTCCCCATTTTTAACACCTTGCAAGGTTGACATTTGCTTGTTCTCCCTCGTAAAAGAACATATTTGTACCTTTTATCACAATTGTTGAATACTCTAGATTTCACCAAGTTACACAGTCCCAGTCTTTATCTTTCCTCCTTTCTTGTGGAGTCTCACATGCTCCCCACCTTCCTCTCTCATCCATATTCATAGTTACCTTTGTTCAGTGTACTTACATTGTTGTGCTACCATCTCCCAAAATTGTGTTCCAAACCACGCACTCCTGTCTTCTGTCACCCTGTAGTGCTCCCTTTAGTATTTCCTGTAGGGCAGGTGTCTTGTTCACAAAGTCTCGCATTGTCTGTCAGAAAATATTTTGAGCTCTCCCTCATATTTGAAGGACAGCTTTGCTGGATATAGGATTCTTGGTTGGCGGTTTTTCTCTTTCAGTATCTTAAATATATCACACCACTTCCTTCTTGCCTCCGTGGTTTCTGCTGAGAGATCCGCACATAGTCTTATTAAGCTTCCTTTGTATGTAATGCATCGCTTTTCTCTTGCTGCTTTCAGGATTCTCTCTTTGTCTTTGACATTTGATAATCTGATTATTAAATGTCTTGGAGTAGGCCTGTTCATATCTCTTCTGTTTGGAGTATGCTGCGCTTCTTGGATCTGTAATTTTATGTCTTTCATAAGAGATGGGAAATTTTCATTAATTATTTCCTCTATTATTGCTTCTGCCCCGTTTCCCTTCTCTTCTCCTTCTGGGACAGCAATGATACGTACATTATTGTACTTTGTTTCATCCTTGAGTTCCCGGAGACGTTGCTCATATTTTTTCATTCTTTTCTCCATCTGCTCCTTTGTATAATATCAATATTTTTAAATTTGTTGAGGCTTGCTTTGTGACCCAACATGTGGTCTATCCTAGAGAATGTTCCATGAGCACTTGAGAAAAAAGTGTATCCTGCTGTTGTTGGATGTAGTGTTCTATAAATGTCTGTCAAGTCTAGTTCATTTATCATACACTTCAACATCTCTGTTTCTTTAGTGATCCTCTGTCTAGATGTTCTATCCATTGATGAGAGTGGTGTATTGAAGTCTCCAACTATTATTGTAGAGGTATCTATTTCTCCTTTCAGTGATCGCAGTGTTTGCCTCATGAATTTTGGGGCATTCTGGTTTGGTGCATAAATATTTATGACTGTTATGTTTTCTTGATGAATTGACCTTTTTATTAATATTAGTGTCCTTCTTTGTCTCTTTTAATTGTTTTGCTTTTGAAGTCTAACTTGTCTGATATTAATATAGCTACTCCCACTTTTTTCTGGTTGTTGTTTGCATGAAATATCTTTTTCCAACCTTTCACTTTCAGTCTATGTTTGTCCTTGTGTCTAAAGTGAGTTTCTTGTAGACAGCATATAGATGGGTCCTGTTTTTTAATCCATTCTGCCAGTCTGTGTCTTTTTATTGGGGAATTTAATCCATTTACATTTAGTGTTATTACTGTAAGGGCAGTACTTTCTACTACCATTTTGTTTTTTGGAATTTATATGTCATATCTTATTTTTTCCTCTCCTTTTACCTTTCCTGATAATCTTCATTTCTGCACTCTTCTCCAACTCTCCTGTCTTTTCCTGTCAGCCTGTAGCACTCCCTTTAGTATTTCTTGTAGTGCTGGTCTCTTATTCACAAACTCTCTCAGTGTCTGTTTGTCTGAAAATGTTTTAATCTCTCCCTCATTTTTGAAGGAAAGTTTTGCTGGATATAGAATTCTTGGTTGGCAGTTTTTCTCTTTCAGTATCTTAAATATATCATGCCACTGTCTTCTTGCCTCCATGGTTTCTGCAGAGAAATCTGTACATAGTCTTATTGACTTTCCCTTGTATGTGATGGATTGCTTTTCTCTTGCTGCTTTCAGAATCCTCTCTTTGTCTTTGACATTGGACAATCTGACCAGTAAGTGTCTTGGAGTAGGTCTATTGGGATCTATTCTATTTGGGGTACGTTGTACTTCTTGAATCTCTAATTTTCTGTCTTTTATAAGAGTTGGGAAATTTTCAGTGAATATGTCTTCTATTACTCTTTCTGCCCCTTTTCCCCTCTCTTCTCCTTCTGGGATACCCATAACACGTATATTTGTGCGTTTCATGTTGTCACTCAGCTCCCTAAGACCCTGCTCATATTTTTCCATTTTTTTCACCATCTGTTCTTTTGTGTGTATGAATTTGAATGACCTGTCTTCCAGTTCACTGATCCTTTCTTCTGCCTGTTCAAATCTACTGTTGTGTCCCTCCATTGTGTTTTTCATCTCCTCCATTGTGGCCTTCATTCCCATGAGTTCTGCCATTTGTTTTTTTAAGTTTATGAATTCTTCTTTATGGTCAGCCAGTGTCTTCTTTATATCCTTCAGCTTTTTTGCTATATCTTCCTTCATTTCATCAAATTTATTTAGCATTAGTTGCCTCCACTCCTGTGTCTCAGCTGAGCTATTAGTTTGTTCCTTTGGCTGGTCCATGTTTTCGTGTTTCCTGGTATGGCTTGTTATCTTAAGTTGTCTAGGCATCTGATTCTCTTGATTAGTTTATTTTGGAGCTTGTTTTCTGTCTTTTCCCTAGTGGTTTTCTTGTTGATTGGCTTTGTTCTCTGGCCTCTGTTATTCAGTTCAACTTATTCTAGACCTCTAACTTAAGTTCTATTTAGTTGATCAGAATTTTTCCCCTCTTGTTTTTTCTGTTTCTTGCTCTGCCTCTATGTAACCTTTTTGTGAGTGGGTCTCCTCAGATATGGTCGACCCTAGTCAGATTTTCCCAGTCTAGTGAGGCCCAGGTCTCATTGGGAGGGTATGGAGTTTTCCTGAGAATGAGACCCTCCTATGAGGCCTTTAGAATTGGTGCTTTTCCTCTCCTGTCCAGCAGGTGGTGCTGGCCAGCCTGCAGCACCCCCACCAGTGTAAGGAGGTATGGAGCCTTTAGTTCTCCTGGTGACTCTGATCCTGTCAGGGGCGTGGCTGACTGAAGCCGGAATCTGAATTCCAGCCCCTGGGGTCTGAATTCCCCTAAGGAGGACTGCCAGTTGAGCTGGACCTCCCTCCACTCTCCCAATCCTCAGAACTCCAGTTGTGTCTCAGGGGCACTATTCCCTTCTCCTCTCTCCTCTTTGAGGCCTCTCCAGGTAGATTCCTTGGTCAGCCTGAGTTGCCAATTAAAGACGGGGGTGGAGGCCTTCAGTAGTGAATACGGAATTCAAAGACACTGTGGGTACTCTGTCTCCTCTCAACCCCAGCCTAGTCCCTCAACCTGGGCTTTCCGATAGAAAATAACCACATATATTACTTTTAGATTAAAAAAAAAAAAATAGAAAAGAAATCAAGAAAAAGAAAAAAGGAAAAAAAAAAAGAAAAAAGAGTCTCTTTTAAATGTCTTTCCCCAGCCTGGAAGTTTTGTCAGTGTCAGAATAGAGCATTTAAAGGTATGCTTTGGGCTATTGTCTGAGAATTACTCTCCAACCTCTTCAGTTCCACCCCTGCCGGGGGCTACTGAAATGCAAAAAGATAAGGGATCAGTGAGAAGCCAGAAAGGAGGAAATGTAAGGGGGAAAAAAAAATGGCTTTTTTGGAGTCTGGGAATGGGTGCCCGCTTTTACGTGCCCCCACTTCTTGGATCCCAGCCCTTCTTTAGCACCCCAGCTCCCAAAGTTAGTCAATTAATTTGTTAATTAATTCTGCAGTTGAGGCTGGGTTGAGCCTCCCTTCTTGCCCTCAGCAGATTGCTGTTTTTTGTTTTTTTTTTTTTTTTCCCCTCCTTTCAGGGAGCCGGCAGCAAGACAGTCTGTGAGGTCTGGGTGGGGAGGGGCGCCAGACCCCTGGTCCGGGGAACTTACAGTGTTCGCTGCGATCTCAGCTTTTCCTCCAATTCCAAACTTGTGTCCAATGTGTGACTGGTTACTGGAGACCCCGAAAACACTGTTTCAGTTCTTGGGTAATTGCCAGCTGCTCTAGGGGAGAGACGAAATTCTGCTCCTCACCACTCCGCCATCTTCCATCTGCTCCTTTGCATGTAGGCTTTCAGGTGTTTTGTTCTCCAGTTCCTGAGTGTTTTCTTCTGCCTCTTGAGATCTGCTGTGGTATGTTTCCATTGTGTCTTTCATCTCTTGTGTTGTGCCTTTCATTTCCATAGATTCTACTAGTTGTTTTTTTGAACTTTTGATTTCTGCCGTATATATGCCCAGTGTTTCCTTTACAGCCTCTATCTCTTTTGCAATATCTTCTCTAAACTTTTTGATTTGATTTAGCATTAGTTTAAATTCCTGTATCTCAGTTGAAGTGTATGTTTGTTCCTTTGACTGGGCCATAACTTTGTTTTTCTTAGTGTAGGTTGTAATTTTCTGTTGTCTAGGCATGGTTTCCTTGGTTATCCAAATTGGGTTTTCCCAGACCAGAACAGGCTCAGGTCCCAGAGGGAAGAAATATTCAGTATCTGGTTTCCCTGTTGGTGTGTCTTAGAAAATCACTCCACCCTTTGATGCCTCAGGTCACTGTGCTTTTCTGCCCAGCAGGTGATGCCTGTTAGCCTATAATTCTTGACTGGTGTGAGGAGGTATGGCCGTGTTCCCCCAGGCTCTGGGGTCTGGTTCTGAATGGAAAGGGCCCCACCCCTTTCCTCCTAGAGGAGACAGAGCCTCCAGGTGGAGGTCATTAGCATTTCAATGGTCTCGCTCTCTGCTTGTACTGTCTCCACCCTTCCCTGAGGCACAGCCCTGGAAACTGAATATGAGTGGGGCTTTCTCCACTGAGCCGAAAAAGAAACAGATAGTCCCCTTCAGACCCAGTCCAAGGCAACTCTCTGGCTCTCCAAGGTCAGTCGTCACCCAAAGCCTCTGTCTGTTTTTTGGGGATGCGTACCTGTAGTGAGCAGTTCACACTCGCTACTTAAGACCCCAGTTGGAGCTCAGCTGAGCTATATTCGCTTGCTGGGAGAGAGCTTCTCTTTGGCACCACGAGGCTTTGCAGCTCGGGCTATGGGGGAGGGGGTCTCACGACTTGGATCCGCAGGTTTTACTTACAGATTTTATGCTGTGTTCTCGGGCATTCCTCCCAATTCAAGTTGGTGTATGATGAGTGGATGGTCTCGTTTGTCCCCCCACAGGTATTCTGGATTATTTACTAGTTGTTTCTGGTTTTTTGTAGTTGTTCCAGGGGGACTACTTAGCTTCCACTCCTCTCTATGCCGCCATCTTGCCTGCCATTGGCCTCATTGTTTTTTTTTAACTTGATCAAAAAATTAAAAAAAAAAACAAACAATAAAAAAATGTTTCAAATAAGACCAAAATAAAGGAAAGAGAAAAAAACAAATAACCTAAAATAACTACATTTCTGCGAACTTTTTCCTACCATACCCCCCAGAAAGTAACAAACCATAGTTGTTCCTGAGGATTCCCAGAACATCACATTTACCCTCCATAACTTATCTGTCCTTATTAGATTATTGTTCCCCCTTCACTATTTGCTGTCTTTCACTAGGTCCCCTACATTCTGCAGTATAAACCAGTTATTTTACATTTTTCACAGTTTTCACGTTAGTGGTAACATACGATACTTCTCTTTTTGTGCCTGGCTTATTTCGCTCAGCATTATGTCTTCATGGTTCATCCATGTTGTCATGTTTCACGACATAGTTCCTTCTTAACTACAGCATAATATTCCATCGTGTATATACCACATTTTGTTTATCCACTTATCTGTTGAAGGACATTTGGGTTGTTTGCATCTCTTGGCAATTGTGAATATTGCTGTTATGAACATTGGTGTACAGATATCTTCTGGGTATATACTGAGAAGTGTAGTTGCTGGATTGAAGGGCAACTCTAGTTTTCTAAGGAACTGCCAGGCTGTCTTCCAGAGTGGTTGTACAATTATTCGGTCCCACCAACAATGAATAAGAGTTCCAATTTCTCCACATCCTCTCCAGCATTTGTAATTTCCTGTTTGTTTAATGGCAGCCAATCTATTGGTGTGAGATGATATCTCATTGTGGTCTTAATTTGCATCTCCCTAATAGCTAGTGAGGATAAACATTTTTTCGTGTGTTTTTTGGCCATTTCTGTTTCCTATTCACAGAACTGGCTTTTCATATCTTTTGCCCATTTTATAATTGGGCTGTCTGTACTGTTTTTGTTGAGTTGTAAGATTTCTTTATATATGTAAGATATCAGTCTTTTGTCAGATTCATGGTTTCCAAATATTTTTTCCTATTGAGTTGGCTGCCTCTTCACCTGTTTGACAAATTCCTTTGAGGTACAGAAGCTTTTAAATTTGAGGAGTTCCCGTTTATCTGTTTTTTTCTTTTGTTGCTTGTGCTTTGGGTGTAAGATCTAGGAAGTGACCTCCAAATACAAGGTTTTGAAGATGTTTCCTTACATTATCTTCTAGGAGTTTTGTGGTACTGTCTCTGATATTGAGAGACATTTTGAGTTAATTTTTGTGAGGATATGAGGTAGGGATCTTCTTTCATTCTTTTGGATATGGATATCCAGCTCTCCCAGCCCCATTTGTTGAATAGACTTTTACATCCCACTTCAGTGGTTTTGGGGGCCTTATCAAAGATCAGTTGACCATAGATCTGGGAGTCTGTTTCTGAATTCTCAATTTGATTCCATTGATCGGTATGTCTATCTTCGTGCCAGTACCATGCTGTTTTGGCAACTGTGGCTTTATAATAAGCTTCAAAGTCAGGGAGTGTAAGTCCTTACGCTTCATTTTTCTTTTTTAGAATGTTTTTAGCAATTTGAGGCATCTTCCCCTTCCATATAAATTTGATAACTATCTTTTCCAAGTCTGCAAAGTAGGTTGTTGGAATTTTGATAGGAATTGCGTTGAATCTGTAGATGAGTTTGGGTAGAATTGACATCTTAATGACATTTAGCCTTCCTATCCATGAACAAGGAATATTTTTCCATCCTTTTAGGTCCCCTTCTATTTTTTTTAGTAAAGTTATGTAGTTTTCTTTGTATAGGTCTTTTACATCTTTTGTTCAGTCTGTTCCTAGGTACTTGATTTTTTTAGTTGCTATTGAGAGTGGTATCTTTTTCTTGAGTGTCTCTTCAGTTAGGTCATTTCTAGTGTATAGGAATGTTACTGACTTATGTGCGTTAATCTTATATCCTGCTACTTTGCTAAATTTGTTTTATTAGCTCAGGTAGCTGTGTCATGGATTTCTCAGGGTTTTACAAATATAAGGTCATATCATCTGCAAATAATGACAATTTTACTTCTTCTTTTCCAGTTTGGATGCCTTTTATTTCTTTGTCTTGTTGAATTGCTCTGACTGGCAGTTCTAGAACAATGTTGAATAACAGTGGTAACAGTGGGCATCCTTGTCTTGTTCCTGATCTTAGAGGGAAGGCTTTCAGTCTCTCACTATTGAGTACTATGCTGGCTGTGGGTTTTTCATATATGCCTTTTATCATATTGAGGAAGTTTCCTGCAGTTCCTACCTTTTGAAGTGTTTTTATCAAAAAACGATGTTGGGTTTTGTCAAACGTTTTTTCAGCATCTATTGAGATGATCATTTGATTTTTCCCTTTTAATTTGTTAATGTGTTGTATTACATTGATTGATTTTCTTAGGTTGAACCATCCTTGCATGCCTGGAATGAACCCCACTTGGTCATGGTGTATTATTTTTTTGATGTGTCTTTGGATTCGATTTGCATTTTGTTGATAATTTTTGCATCTGTATTCATGAGGGAGATTGGCCCGTAGTTTTCCTTTCCTGTAGCATCTTTACCTGGTTTTGGTATTAGAGTGATGTCAGCTTCATAAAATGAGTTAGGTAGTGTTCCATTTTCTTCAGTGTTTTGAAAGAGTTTAAGTAAGACTGGTGTCAGTTCTTTTTTGAAAATTTGGTAGAATTCCCCTGTGAAGCCATCTGGTCCTGGGCATTTATTTGTGGGAAGTTTTTTGATGACTGATTGGATCTCTTGGCTTGTGATTGGTTGGTTGAGATCTTCTTTTTCTTCTCTGGTCAGTCTAGGTTGTTCATGTGTTTCCAGGAAGTTGTCCATTTCCTCTGCATTATCTAGTTTGTTGGCATACAGTTGTTCATAGTATCCTCTTAAAGAATTTTTAAATTTCTTTGGGATCTGCAGTAATGTCTCCTCTCTCATTTATTACTATGTTTATTTGGTTCTTCTCTCTTCTTGATTTTGTCAGTCTGCCTAGGGTCTTGTCAATCTTGTTGACCTTCTTAAAGAACCAACTTTTGGTGTTATTTATTCTCTCTCGTTTTTTCATTCTTATGTCATTTATTTCTGCTTTAATCGTTGTTATTTCTTCTCTTCTGCTTGGTTTAGGATTAGTTTGCTTTTCATTTTCTAGCTTCTTCAGTTCCATTAGTTCCTTGATTTTAGCTCTTTCTTCCTTTTTAATGTATGCATTTAGAGCTATAAATTTCCTCCTTAATACCGCCTTTGCTGTGTCCCATAGGTTTTGATATGTTGTGTTCTCATTTTCATTCGTCTCTATATATTTAGCAATTTCTTTTGCTATTTCGTCTTTAACCCACTGATTGTTTAGGAGTGTGTTGTTTAACCTCCAGATGTTTGTGAATTTTCTAAGTCTCTGATGGTTATTGACTTCTAATTGTATTCCATTGTGATCAGAGAATGTGCTTTGAATAATTTCAACCTTTTTAAATTTATTGAAGCTTGTTTTATGGCCTAGCATATGATCTATTCCAGAGAAAGTTGCATGAGTACTAGAGAAAAATGTGTAACCTGATGATTTGGGATCTAGTGTTCCATGTATGTTTGCTTATTCAAATTCCTTTTTTTTGTTTAGGTTTTCAGTTTCTTTATTTTCTTCTGTCTGGTTGATTTATCTGTAGGAGGCAATGATGTATTGAAGTCTCCCACAATTATTGTGGAAACATCCATTGCTTCCTTCAGTTTTGCCAATGTTTGTCTCATGTATTTTGGGGCACCCTTATTGGGTGCATAGACATTTATGATATTTCTTCTTGTTGAATTGTCCCTTTTATTAGTATATAGCGACCTTCTTTGTCTCTTATAACATCTTTCCATTTCAAGTCTATTTTATCTGAGATTAATATTTCTACTCCTGCTTTCTTTTGGCTGTAGCTTGCATGGAATATTTTTTCCATCCTTTCACTTTCAATTTGTGTTCCTTTGTCTAAGATGAGTGTCTTGTAAGCAACATACTGAGGATTCATATTTTTAAATCCATTCTTCCAATTTATACCTTTTAATTGGGGAGTTTAATCCATTCACTTTCAATGTTGTTACTGTGAAGGCATTTCTTGAATCAGCCATCCTATCCTTTTGTTTATGTTTGCCAGATATTTCCCCCCACCTTCATTTCCTTTAACATACCCTTACTAAATCTCTTTAGTTTTGAACTCTTCTCCATCACTCTCTCTCTTTTCTTTGTTTCTCTGCCATTAGGGCTTCCTTTAGTTTCTCAAGTAGGGCAGGACTCTTGTTAACAAATTCTCTCAGCATTTGTTTGTGAAGATTTTAAGCTCTCCCTCAAATTTGAAGCAGAGCTTTGCTGGATAAAGAATTCTTGGTTGGCAGTTTTTCTTTTTCAGAATTTTAAGTATGTCATACCATTGCCTTCTTGCCTCCATGGTGGCCGCTGAGTAGTCATTGCTTAGTCTTACATTATTTCCCTTGTATGTGGTGAATTGCTTCTCTTTTGCTACTTTTAGAACTTGCTCCTTCAGAATTTGACAATCTGATCAGAATATGTCTTGGAATGGGTTTATTTGCATTTATTCTGTTTGGAGTTCATTGGGCATGTATGATTGGTGTATTTATTTATTTTAATTTTTTTAATTTTTAATTTTTTTTTATTTTGAAATAAATTCAAAGTTATAGGAACAGTTGCAAAAGCAATACTAACCCCATACACAAAACTCCACCATACCCTGACTTCCCTCCCCCGATAGCCCAATCCACCAACTTTAACATGCTGTCACATTGCTATTTCTTTCCCTCCCTCCCTCCCTCCCTATCTGTCATCCATCATCTATTGCTGTCTTCTGAACATATGATAGCTAGCTGCACACATCCTTGAACAAACACTATAATTCACATATACACTTCCCATGAACAAGCAGATTCTTTTATGCAATCCCATTAAGCATAGCTAAGAAGTACAAGAGATTCAACAATGATACAAAACTTACATTCTGTATTTCCTTTTCCTTATGTGTCAGCTGTGTCCCTTTGATCCTCCTGTCTTCCATCCTCCAGTCCCATCCAGGTTCATCCTTAGCATTCAGTTGTCATCTATTTAGACTGTCTTTCTTTTTCTTTTTCTTTTTCAATTGTGGAAACATATATACAGCCTAAATCTTCCCATTCCATCCCCTCCCTAGCATTCCATTAGTGGGATTAATCACCTTTAGAATGTTGTAATGTTCTTTCCCACCATCCATTACTAGAAATTTCCCTTCACCTCAGACAGCAACCCTACACTCATTTTTTAACTCCCCATTGCCCCTTCCCCCATTTCTCTTAACCCATACTCTACTTTTCATCTCTATGGTCATATTCTCTGATAATTTCTTTGTGTTTACTGTGGGGCTTAAAATTAACCTCTTAAATCCATAACAATCTTGTTTTTCTTTGATACCACCTTCACTTCAATAGGACACATAAACTATGTTCCTGTATTCCTCCATTCCCCCACCGTTATATAGTTGTCTAAAATTACATCTTTTACATTGAGTTCAAAACCACTGATGTGTCATTAGAGTTTGTGTATTTTCTGTCATGTAGGAAGTAAATAGTGGAGTTACAGTTCAAAAGTTATTGACTTCTATTTGTATTCCATTGTGGTTGGAGAATGTGCTTTGAGTATATTCAATTTTTTTTTTTTTAAATTCCTTTGGGCTTGTTTTATGTCCCAGCTTATGGTGCCTTCTGGAGAAAGATCCGTGAGCACTGGAGAAAAATGAGTGTCCTGGTGATTTGGGATGTAAGGTACTATATACGTCTGTTAAAATTCTCTATATCTCTTTCTCCTTTCTTTGTTTCTGTGTTGGTAGGGCTCCCTTTAGTATCTGAAGTAGGGCAGGTCTTTTATTGGCAAAGTCTCTCAGCATTTGTTTGTCTGAGAGAAATTTAAGCTCTCCCTCAAATTTGAAGGATAGTTTTGTTGGATAAAGTATTCTTGGTTGGAAATTTTTCTCTCTCTGAATTTTAAATATGTCATGCCACTGCCTTCTCGCCTCCATGGTTGCTGCTGAGTAGTCACTACTTAATCTTATGTTGTTTCCTTTGTATGTGGTGAATTGCTTTTCTCTTGCTGCTTTCAGAACTTGCTCCTTCTCTTCAGTATTTGAGAGTCTGATCAGAATATGTCTCGGAGTGGGTTTATTTGGATTTATTCTATTTGGAGTTCGCTGGGCATTTATGCTTTGTGTATTTCTATTGTGTAGAAGGTTTGGGAAGTTTTCCCCAACAAGTTCTTTGAATACTCTTTCTAGACCTTTACCCTTCTCTTCACCTTCTGGGACACCAATGAGTCTTAAGTTTGGATGTTTTATTTTATCTATCATAGCCCTGAGATCCATTTTGGTTTTTTCGATTTTTTTCTCCCATTCTTTCTTCTTTCATTTTCTGTTCTGTGGACTTCTAGGACACTGAGACGTTGTTCAGCTTCCTCTGGTCTTGTATTGTGAATATCCAGAGTCTTTTTAATTTGGCCAACAGTTTCTTTTATTTCCATAAGATCTTCTATTTTTTTGTTTACTCTTGCAGTGTCTTCTTTATGCTCTTCTAGGGTCTTCTTTATGTCACTTATATCTTGGGCTGTGGTCTTCTTTATGTCCTTTAAATCCTTTGCCATGTTTTCGTTTGTCGATTGTAGTTCTTTGATTAATTGTGCCAAGTACTGTGTCTCTTCTGATGTTTTGATTTGGGTGTTTGGAATTGGATTCTCCATATCGTCTGGTTTTATCATATGCATTAAGATTTTCTGTTGTTTTTGGCCTCTTGGCATTTGCTTTGCTTGATAGGGTTCTTTCAAGTTGTAAAAAAAAGATACCAATCTAATTTTTCAGAAACACAGTTTGGTGGCATACATTTTCTCTAACTAACCAGCAAATGGCGCCTGAGTCACCTGTACCCCTCAAGTCAGTTCTCAACCTTGTCCCCACGGTGTGTGGGGAAATGATTCTTGTGGGGTTCAGTTGGCAAACTCAGTTTGGGTGTGTTGCTGGAGCCGTCTGCCCTGAAAGTGGGGCATGTGTCCAGGTGGCCAGGGAGGAAGGGCAGCTTTAATATTCAACTCCCCAGATTCCCGGAGATTCAAGGCCGCTGCAAGAGTCTAAGCCTTCATTTCATTTCAGCCCCAGCCCCTCTCTCTCACTGTCCCACAAACCACTGGACTTGGCGTAGCATCCCTGGGTTCTCCAAGCGGGCCTCCCCTCCCAGCCTCGATCCTCCAGGACCTCTGCTGAGGGAATGCCGTGCTACGTCACCAGTGCGTGCCATCCCTGAAGGGAATCCCCGGGCCACCGGGCCGTGCAGGGGCGCTCTCAGCCTGATGCAAAGATGGCCGAACGGGATGTGTCAACCCCCCCCTCCTCACACAGTTCCTCCTTCCCAGCTCTGGGACAACTGGCCGGGCTCTGGGCTGTGGGCACAGCCCCGGGCAGGAGTTTATCCAGTCCTCTGGGGAGCCAGCTGCAAGCTGCGGGGTTTCTTTCGGCTTCCAGCTCTCCCCTCCTCTCCCTGGCCCCGAGGGTATCTGCAGTGGGCTATCCTCCAGGCCAGACACCGAGAGGCCAGCCCAGCCCCCTCTTGCTATGTTTTACTGCGTGGTTCCCACTGTCACAACTGCAGCTGCTCCTGGGTTTTTCCACTTTTTTTTTTTTAAAGAGCCAGTTGGTCTCCAAATGCCAACCCCTGGCTTCCCCACACTGCTGCGTGGCTGCAGGTCTTCCAGCCAGCTTACTCACTCATTTCAGAATGCAGACTCCTGGTTTCAACAAGTATATGGCCCCTGTGGTACTAGCAGACCTCGTCCAGCTGGCTCATCGCTGTAACTGGTATTCTTGGTCACTTTCTGGTTTTTATCTAGTGTTTTTCATGGAGGTGTTTTTTTGCCCTGTCTCACCTAGCCACCATCTTAGTTAACCCCCTGATTGGTGTATTTATATTGTTTAGAAGGGTTGGGAAGTTTTCCCCAAGAATTTCTTTAAATACTCTTCCTAGATGTTTACCCTTCTCTTCCTTTTCTGGAATACCAGTGATTCATGTATTTGTGTGCTTTATGTTGTCCATCATATTCCTGAGATCATTTTGCTTTTTTTGATTTTTTTCTCTATTCTTTCTTTTGTACTTTCACTTTCCATTCTGCATTCTTTGAGTTGGCTTATTCTTTCCTCAGCTCCTCTAATCTAGTACTGTGTGTATCAAGAGTCTTTTTAATTTGATCAACAGTTTCTTCTTTTCCATAAGGTCATCTATTTTTTTATTTACTCTTGTGAATTCTTCTTTATGCTCTTCTAGGGTCTTCTTCATGTCTTCTATATCCTGTGTCATGATGTTGTTTGATTACTTCTTTCATTAATTGCTCCAAGTACTGTATCTCCTCTGATTTTCTGATTTGGGTGTTTGGGTTTGGGTTATCCAGCTCTTCTGGTTTCTTTGTATGCTTTAAAATTTTCTGTTGTTTTTGGCCTCTTGGCATTTGCTTATCTTGCTTGGGTTCTTTTAGGATAGGCAGGTTTATTTGAACAATTATGTATAATTTATCAGAGCTATAGCTTGGTAGAGTGCACTTTCTCTGACTTCCCAGCAGATGGCACCCCCCGAGCCACTTATTATGCTCAAGCCAGTTCCCCTAACTTGGTCTGTGTGGCAAGTGGCTGTCCAAATCTTGTGGGGGACCAATCAGTGCACCAAATTTCTGTGTGTAGTTGGTGCAGCCAGCCTTGAAGGTGGGTATGCCCTGTGTAGTTAGGGAGGGAAGTTGGCTTTAAAACTAAGATCTTCCAGCAGTTCTGGAGACTTAAAAGTTGTTGCACGAGTCCAGCCCTTCGGCTTAGACTCCCCACAGTCTCTCTTGGCCTGGGCCTACGAGTCCCTGGGGTTGGTGGACCCTGCCTCCGAACCATGCTCTCTGCAGGCCTCTGCGGAGGGAAGACTGTGCAACATCACAGGTGAGCGCAATCCCCTAGGAAGCTCTGGGCCACTGCGCTGTGCAGGGGTGTTCAAAGCCAGCTGAAAAAATGGCTGTATGGGGCATGGTAATATCCCCCTTTCACAGACCTCTGCCTTCCTTGCTCTGGGACAATTAGCTGCGGGTGTGTGAAAGTCTGTCCTTCACGCCAGATACTGAGGCGGGTACCCAGGATGTGGAAGGCATTCCCTGCCGCGTTTTACTGCACGGCTCTCGCTCCTGGATCTGCAGCCACTTTTGGGGTTTTTAAATTAATCCATCTCCAAATGCTGAGCTCTGATTTCTCCCAACTGTGGGGTGGCTGCCGTTTCCCTAGCAATCTCACTCACTTGTTTCTGAGCGCAGACTCTCGGTTTTACCAGGTGCACAGTCCCTGTGGGTTTAGCAGACCTTGTCCAGCTGGTTTAACACTGGAACTGGTATTCTAGAGCACCTTGTCTTTTATCTAGTGTTTTTCATGGAGAAGTTTTTTGCTCTGTCTCTTGTAATCTGCCATTTTGGATCTCCCCAAACTGTTTTATGAATGGATACGATTTGTTTCTGTATTTCCCAAAGGCTTTTAGGGTTCTTATTCTGTCCTGTCTGTAATTATTCCAGGTTGTATTCTTTTTAATGAAACCTGTACCCTTAGAACTGGGTGATTGCAGAGAGCCATTTCTTCTCAATGATTCCATGAAGACCTAGATCCAAAACACTGATTTCATTGGAGATGCCAACTTTAGTTTTGAGTGTTTTTTTTTTTTTTTTTTTTTGAGGAGTTCTATTTGTAAGGATTGATATTTTGTAACTTTTTTCCTTAGATGTTTTCCAAAGAATAAAGAGAAAATGTATTTTTTTTTTTTTTTTTTTTTTAGACTAGAAAATACTCATTCTGTCTTGCATTTACCATATGGGTCCATTGGATCCTTTTATAAGTTTAAAATACCTTGTAGGATCACAGTGATTTTGAAACATTTTGTTGTTTCATTATCCTAAGAATTATCATTACCAATTATTCCCAGTCATACCAAAATTAAGAAGACTAACATAATAAGAAAATGGAGGAATGATGGGATTCCCTAAAAGGATGATGCGTAGTGAAATAAATCAGCAGTATTTAGTATCTTTCCTGTTTTATTTAGCTCAGAGCATTACTCATCTTTTTAAAAGGTGTCAAATGAGTCTGGAGTTGCATCTCTGTACCTTTGCTTTTATTTTTTGTAACTTTCATTGACCAGTTGAGAATTCAGAATTTTTCATTTCTGTCAATAATGGCAAAGAAAATTGATTGAGGAAGATGTTTCACAATTATTGAAGAAGTTAAAAACTAATGCAGAAAGAGCACTACTCTTTTTTTGATCATGTATTTTTGTTGTCGAATATAACATATACATAGAAGTGATAATTTTCCAAGTGCAGTTTAACAAGTAGTTAGAGAGCAAATTTCGAAGAATATTATAGGTTATGGTTCCACAGTTTCAGTTATTTTCTTATTATGAAATATAACATGTATACAAAAAGGTAATATCTTTCATAGTATAATTTAACAAGCAGATATATAGGAAATTTCCAAAGTTGTGAGTTACAGTACCATAGTTTCAGTTATTTCCTTTTTGTGAAATATAACAAATATACAAAAAGGTATAGCTTTCAAATTGCAATTTAACAAGTAGCTATAGAACAAATTTCAAAGGATACTGTGTGTTACAGTTTCATCATTTCAGTTCTTTCCTTCTAGCTATTCTAATACCCTAGCAACTAAGAAAAAGAAAATTATATTAAGATTCAGTATTCCTAATCCTTTGTTAAATTCTAACTTGTCTGTTGGACCCCTTCCTCTAGTTTAATCACTTTTGTAATCTTCGTGGATGTCTAGGCAGTGACCACGCTGACCTGTTAAAAAAAAGTATTGCATTTATTTTTATTTTTTATTTTTTGAGATTGTTCACATAACATACAATTATCCAAAGATCCAAAGTGTACAATCATTTGCCCACGGTACCATCATACAGCTGTGCATCCATCACCACAATTATTTTTTTTTTTCAATTTTTAGAACATTTTCATTACTCCAGAAGAGAAATAAAGACAGACAAAAAAAGGAAACTCAAATCCTCCCATACCCCTAACCACCCCCCTCCATTATTGAATCATAGTTTTGGTATAGTAGTTTGTTACTGTTGATGATAGAATGTTAAAATATTAATTGTAGTATATAGTTTGCAATAGGTTTATTTTTTTCCTATATGCCCCTCTATTATTAACTTCTAATTACAGTGCCATACATTTGTTCTAGTTCATGAGAGAGATTGCTAATATTTTTACAGTTAATCATGGACATTGTCCACCACAAGATTCACCATTGTATACCTTCCCGTCTTTTAACCTCCAGCTTTCCTTCTGATGACTTACGTGACTCTGAGCTTATCCTTTCTACCACATTCACAGACCATTCAGCACTGTTAGTTATTCTCACAATGCACTACCATCACCTCTGTCCATTTCCAAACGTTTAAGTTCACCCTAGTTGAACATTCTGCTCATAATAAGCAACTGTTCCCCATTCTTTAGCCTCGTTTTATATCCTGGTAACTTGTATTTCATATCTGAGTTGACATATTATAATTAATTCATATCAGTGAGACCTGCAATATTTGACCTTATGTGTCTGTCTTATTTCACTCAGTATATTGCCTTCAGGGTTTCTTCTTCAGCCTATTTTTTTAAAGATGGTTTTGTTCACACACCATGCATTCCGTCCTAAGTAAGCAATCGATGGTTTATGTAATGTATTTATGTATTCAGCACCATTGTCACTATCTATATAAGGATGTCTCCATTTCTTCCACAGAGAAGGAGGAAGAGTCAAAGAAGGTAGAGAGACAAATGAAAAAGAAAAAGAGAAACAAAACAAAACAAAACATGACAGCTAGGAAGCAACAAAAGGAAAGATAGCATTAAATTAAAGTAGAATAGTTAGACAACATCACCAACGCCAAGAGTTCCTTACTCTTTCCCTGTGTCCCCGCCCCCCACCGCCATATGCATTTAGCTTTGGTATATTGCCTTTGTTATATTAAAAGAAGCATAATACAATGTTTCTGTTAATTATAGTCTCTAGTTTGCATTGATTGTATTTTCCCCTCAATCCCACCCTATTTTCAACACCTTGCAATGTTGACATTTATTTGTTCTCCCTCATGTAAAAACACATTTATACATTTTATCACAATCGTTGAGCACTCTAGGTTTCACTGAGTCATACAGTCCCAGTCTTTATTTTTCCTCTTTCCTTCTGGTGTCCCACATGCTCCTAACCTTCCTCTTTTAACCATACTTGCAGTCATCTTTGTTCAGTGTACTTACATTGCTATGCTACTATCTTCCAAAATTGTGTTCCAGACCTCTCACTCCTGTCTTTTCCTCTCTGTCTGTAGTGCTTCCTTTAGTGTTTCCTGTAGAACAGGTATCTTGTTCACAAACTCTGTCATTGTCTGTTTGTCAGAGAATATTTTAAGCTCTCCCTCATATTTGAAGGACAGTTTTGCCGGATACAGGGTTCTTGGTTGGTGGTTTTTCTCTTTCAGTATCTTAAATATATCACCCCACTTCCTTCTTGCCTCCATAGTTCCTATTGAGAAATCTGCATATAGTCTTATCAAGCTTCCTTTGTATGTGATGGATAGTTTTTCTCTTGCTGCTTTCAGGATTCTCTATCTTTGACGTTTGATGATTATGAAGTGTCTTGGTGTAGGCCTGTTCAGATCTATTCTGTCTGGGGTATGCTGCGCTTCTTGGATCTGTAATTTTATGTCTTTCATAAGAGATGGGAGATTTTCACTGATTATATCCTCTGTTATTGCTTCTCCCCTTTTCCCTTCTCTTCTCCTTCTGTGACACCCATGACACGTACATTCCTGTGTTTCATGTTGTCATTCAGTTCCCGGAGATGTTGCTCGTGTTTTTCCATTCTTTTCTCTATCTGTTCTTTTGTGTGTAGGCTTTCAGGTGCCTTGTTCTCCATTTCCTGAGTGTTTCCTTCTGCCTCTTGATATCTGCTGTTGTATGTCTCCATTGTGTCTTTCATCTTCTGTGGTGTGCCTTTCATTTCCATAGATACTGCCAGTTTTTTCGAAGTTTTGATTTCTACGTTATGTATGCCCAGTGTTTTTATTACATGCTTCATCTCTTTTGCCATATCTTCCCTAAACTTTTTGAATTGATTTAGCGTTGGTTGTTTCAATTCCTGTGTCTCAATTGAAGTGTAAGTTTGTTCCTTTGACTGGGCCATAACTTTGTTTTTCTTAGTGTAGGTTGTAGTTTTCTGTTGTCTAGGCATCTGGTTTCCTTGGTTACCCCAATCAGGTTTTTCCAGACCAGAAGTGGCTCAGGTCTGGGAAGGAAGGAATAGTATCCGGTTTCCCTGAGGGTGTCTTAGAAGATTGGTACACCATGTGAGGTGTCAAGTCACAGTGCTTTTCTGCCCAGCAGGTGGCGCCTGTCAGCCTGTAGCTCCAGGATGGTATAAGGAGGTGTGGCCTGTGGCTGTTTTCCCCCAGGCTCTGGGGTCTGGTTCTGAATGTAAGGCGGGTAATAGAGCTTGGCACCAACTCTTTCCTCTTAGGGAAGGTACAGCCCCTAGAGAGAGGTCATTTGCATTTGAATAGTCTTTCTGCCTGTGCTGTCTGCACCCTTGTTTGGGTCAGAGTGCTGGGAATTGAAAATGGCTGAGGCTTTCTCCACTGAGCCCAAAAAGGGACAGACATCTCTCCTTCTGGGCCAGTTCGTGGCTACCCTCAGTTTTACCCATTGACCAGAGATAGCACCTGGTCCACTGGGCTCCCCCTCCCTCCCAGAGAGGTCCTCCGGCTCTCCAAGGTCAGTCATCACTTAAAATTAGAGATGTATTTGAAATCTAGAATCAGAACTCAGTATTTACAAGATGGATGTTTCATCTGTATTTGCTGTTTTTATTCCTATCTCTGAAAAATTATTTTTTTCTCTCTCAGGACAGTCTCTTCCACGTATGTTTTCCTTGACTTTTTGCGCCTCTGCAAACTAAATATTCCCTTTCTTTCTTTGAAGGGAATTATTATGAACCATAAGTACTTATGTGAACAGAGACTCTTTTTCACTGTTCATATGAACGTTTTGAAACATAAAAGTTGAAAATATAGTTAACATTGTGTCATGTATTTTTTATCTGTGTTTATGTATTTTTTAAAATAGATACTTTTTTATTTCTGATTTACAGTTAATGCTAAGGATCATTTACTGTTAATGAGCTTGCTTGGCAAATTTTTCCTTTGTTTTCTGTCCTCTTCCATATATTTTTGTACCTCTCTTAAATTGGAATGAATTCAATTCCGCCTCTTCCCTCCATCTTCTCACTGTGTCATTAGCCTTAAAAGGCAAATGTAACTTAGTAATTAAAAGTAAATACAGTTAATAGAGTTAGCACAGTACCTGGTGTATAGTAAGCCTTCAGTAAATGTTAGCGGTTAGATTTGTCACAAATTCTGTTTTGCTTCTCTTTCTCACACGGGCGCATTGAACCAGGCTTTCCTCACGGATTTTTTTTGTGTTTGCTTTGCCAGGCTCATTTATTCCCTTTTCATTCTTGCTTTCATTAGCTCCCCCTTTTCAGGCTATCTTGTTTGGTATTCAACCATAATTTGACTTGGATGTGAATGTCTCAAAATACCATTGACTTGACTTTCCAGCATACTGAGGAAAAATGGTTGAGGTTATTCATTGGTGAATATTTGGAAAAAAATAGGTAATTGAAAAAAATTGCACAGAGAAATTATTAGTTTTGTGTATTTGTTGTCTGAAAAGTCTGCTAATACATATTCACAAGTCATATAACTTTATTAAGCTTCGTTAATGATGTATTATGAAGTAGTTACACGTTTTCAAAATAAGTATCTCAGTAATATGGCTAAAATTCTGATGCTGTCCTTCAGGCTCCGTTCACTTTTCATTCTTTCATCTTTTTGCTCCTCAAACTAGATGATTTCAGTTGTCTTCATTTTCTATCACTGATTCTTTTGCCAGCTCCAATCTGCAGTTGGTTTTCAGCTGTTTGGTTCTTTTTCTTAGTTTACGTTTCTCTGTTGATGCTCTCTTTGTGTTCATCTTTTATTTTCCTGATTTTTCCTTTCGTTCTTTGTCCAAGTTTTCCTTTATCACTTTGAGCATATGTAATACTATTTCTAAAAAAATCTTTGTCTGGAATATCCCAGGTCTGATCCTTCTTATTGATGGTTTCTAATGCTTTAATGTTTTCCTTGGCCTGGGTCATCACTTCCGTTTCTTTGTATGCTTTGTGGATCTTTTGTTTAAATCTTGACATACTGATACTTTAGTGAGTTATTGTTGGAATTTAGACTCTGATATGGCAGCTCCTTATGCTTATGTTCAACTGATATTCAGCTAGTGTCATGGCAGAGCTTTCCTTGAAGGCCAGGAGCTCCCCCCCCCCGCCAAAAAAAATGAAAAAAAAAACAGCTTTTCCAGTCTTTGCAGATTGACCTGTGCCAGTGCCCTTCTTCAGGGATTAACTATACAGTGAGTTTGGAGAATACCTCCTGGCCAAAGCATAGGTGCCCCCATGGTTCTTTCTGCACATGCCTCTTGTCTTGGACATGCGTGTGTGTCCTTAGGAATTCTCGTTTACACAGACATGACTGTCTCCTCCTTTTCCTTAGGAAAATATTTCATCCTGGTCCGAGCACTGCACTGTATGTCTTTCAGCCAGTAATCCCTTGCTCTAGGTAGCATGACTTGATTCCTCTCCCACAGCCTTCTGGAGGAGAGCTTAATGAGCCATCTTCCACATTCAGATCAAGTTCTGGCACAGTGAGTCTCTCAGGCCACCACTGGACAGATTGGACCTGATCTGCATGTTCCCAGTATGCACACAAGGGTTATTGTGCTCTCTCTGGATCTGGGACTAGGGATCTGTACTGGGTGGTGCAGGCTGGCTCCCTGCTGAGCCAGTGAAGGGGTGAGGGAGGGGCCAGCCAGGGTGCCAGGAGAGTCGACTGCTTCTCAGTGGCCTTTTTCTTGATTTGGTGCTCTCTCTGCCACTTTAACCCTGTTCTGGAGCTTTTAGAATGATGTGCCTGCCAGTTCTTGCTGGTTGTTCAGTTTCTGTGGAGGGATTGGGGAGATGGGGCCCTGAAGCATTTCACTTCTCCATCTTCAAACTTTTGGGTTTTTATCAGATGAAAAATAGTATTTTAGTTTTTTTTTTTTCAAGGTAAGCTTTTTGTTAAGCATTAACCCAAACTGAAAAGTGCGCAAATGAAAGTTTACAGTTTGATGAGTTTTCTAAGTGAACACACTCTTGACTTCTCAAAGTAATTAGAATTTGCATTTCTCTTATCTGTGAAGTTGAGCGTCTTTTCATATGATTAAGGACCATTTGCATTTCTTTTTCTGTGACCTGTCATTCAGTCTTTTGTCCATTTTTCACGTGAATTACTGATTTAAAAAAAAATTTCTATTAAGTCTCTAAAAATTGGGGCTGTTAATTCCTTTGTTTGAGATATGAGTAACATTTTCCCCCCATTTTCCTCATCAGTCTTCTGACTTTGATTGTTGTGAGCTTTTTGTTTTGTTTTGTTTTGTTTCATTTCTTTGTTTTCTTTCAGTTTGTTTTTGCCATAACAAATTATTTGAATTTTCCCATTTCGGTACATGGAATCCCCTCCCATTTCTTTAGCTCAGGACTTACCTTAAATGTCACTGTCTTCCAGAATTCTTCCTTATATTTTTCAAGACTTAAATAAGTTTCGCAGTTTCCTTTGGTGCCTTTTGTATATCTTTATCTTAGCACTTATGTAAACCCTTAACACTTAACCTATTTTTCTAGAGATTGTTAACTCCTTGAGGGCTAGAACTCTTGTTTTACTCATCTTTGTGTCTCTGTTGCTTGGAGCACAGTAAGTAATAGAGTTTGTTATGAATGATTGTCCTTTGTTTCTTAGATTTTAGTGCCTTTGCTTTTACAGCTGTTGCTGTTTAATTTAGTATTCTTTATTTATTATTGGTGAACTCACCAGTCTTATTCACCCACTGCTTTTTCCTTTGAGGATTGTCCTGGAGACATTGACTTACTTTTTGGGCCTCTGAGAGAGATAACAGATCTTTATATGTTTTACATATTTCTTCATAATTAAGATTAATGGCAATGTTTTGCTTTAAACAAATGACACTATACTTCTAAGTTTTTTTTTAATTTTTTGGGGAAAATTTATTGTATGCTGTTTTCCTTTTTTATTTTTGTATATTTCTATAGTATAATTTGTTTATAAAAATGTATCCATACAATATATGCAAAAGCAGGAAATTAGTATAGTGAACTTCCATGTACTGGTCACCAGTCCCAAGAGTTATTAACTCATAGTACTTTAAGGTAAGTACTTAAAATACCTTGTTAAGTGTTTTGGCCTATTACTCTTTGAGGTCTTTGTATTTTGAGAGTTGTACAGATTCCTACAGGTTCTCTAGGGCTAACCTGATGCAATTTGAATTTCTCTGAAATAGGGATTTCAGTCTCCCTGATGCTGTCTGTATCATTATTGGCAATTCAAATAATTTGTTAATTGAGCCAAAATGTGCTTCAGATGAAACCTAATTGATGCAGTTCTAACTCCTCAACATGAAACTTTAAGATTTATTGAAGACAGTAATTATAGCTTTCTTATTAAGCTGGAAAAAAAAAGAAGAGTTAATTTTAAATGGCATCATAAAAAACAATTTGTAGTGGTATTAGTAACTGATTGCCATTGTACATCTTAAGGGGACTATGGAAACAATGTCACTTTCCTTAGTCATTTGTCACTGGCTACTGACAGTCTTAGCAGAGACAGATACTTTAAATTAATTTCCTGTTTAAAACTTGAACATGTTTTTTAACTGCCTATGGAGTTTTTATACCTTTTGTTGTTAAAATGGTAGCCCATAAACTGGAACCCATCAGTTATGGTTGTATTCTACCTTTCAATTTTTTATTCAGCGTATCTATCAGATCTTTTATTTATGAGATCTGTAGAGAATTTTTTTCTATCAGAAATTGCCAGAATCAGGTTTTTTAATAATTGCACCCTAGTAGTATCTATATGGTAGTATAAGTGGAAATTATGATTTTATTATTAAAAACAACCTAGATTATTTAAAAGATTCCTTTTCAGCTGGACTGTTTTCCTTTATTGATAATGGCTTTGAATAGAGAGCAATTTCTGAGAGAATCTTTATGAACCCATCACTTCTTCTTCAGACTGTTCTGGTCGCTTAATGTTCTTGGACTGATTATGCCTAGCATAATAATAAATTATATATTTACCTTTATTTACCAAAATGAAAACTATATATGAAACATTGAATTTTTTGAAATAACTGAAGATATTTATTGTATTTAAGCCTTTCCTTAGCTTTTTTTGTACAGATGAAGACTTAATATCCTCATTCTCATTGAAAGTTCAAAACTGGTATGTAATTTCTCTCTTTTTGATTTTTGTAGAGCAGGTTGCTGCCCTGGATGCCCAAAATATCGTAGCTGTTTCATGTGGAGAAGCACATACATTAGCGCTAAATGACAAGGGCCAGGTGTATGCGTGGGGTCTTGATTCTGATGGACAACTTGGCCTTCTAGGATCAGAGGAATGTATCAGAGTACCCAGGTAACAAAGGTGACCAAAAAGAGGTCTTTAACAAACTTTTTAATAAATTTTTTAATCTCAGTCATTCTGTTTTCACATGGAAATGTAACAGTTGACAACTGTTTCTCCTCCTTGACTTCTTTAGTTCACTAGGTAGGTTTTTGCCTTTAATTTAGGTTGAGTGGTATTTTTTCCATATTTTCTCCAAAATCAGAATTTATATTTGTGTTTGTTAATAAAAAGAATGGGGAATACCTGTTTTATTATAAAATGCATAATATTAAAATTTTTAAGTGTGTTAAAGTAATTAAAAATACTAATTCTACTATCTTGAGTATCCCAGCTATTGAAATATATATTAATTGATTGATGTTGTATTTCTCTGTTTTCTTTTTTTTTTTTTTTTTTGAGTCTTTTTTTGTTTTTAGTGAATATGGAAGTTTAATATGCTTGGTATAAAAAGATTTCATAGCAGTGACCATGATTTATTTATTTTAACTATTGGAATTTAAAATCTAAAAATAAACCTTGCTTCAGTGTTGTCTTACAGATTTAGGGCATAAAACTTGTTTTAATATTAACAACTATAAGAATGTGAATGTATCTAAGTAAAAATCTAAAGAAAAATAAGTAATACTCTGTCATTTAATTTTTTAAATTATAGAAATTCTTGCCTTTTTAAACTCTCTTGTTCTTTCTTCCTAGTAATAGTTGTAGGGCCAAAAAAGAACTCTCCAGGGAACCAGGGTATTCTTAAACTAAGTTTAGATTTATTCCATGCAGCAATTTTTACGTACCATTAAGTATTTTTTTCTAAATTAATGATATGTTTATTTGGTTTAAGAAATAGGGTGTAGCTACTAGGATAAGAAAATGGAACAGAGGAAATAATATATTTCAGAAAAGGAACTCTAAATAGTTTTAAACTAGGAAAGGCAGCTAGTTCTTTCAGTAGTACTATTATTTTCCCTCAAATATATATATGTTTATTGAAAAACTTAAAGTGTGCATTTGAAGTATTTGCCTTGTTTTAATGTATTAAAATTGATTTTGATTTTTAGCTTGACATTTTATATTTGTTTTACTAATGAAATGTCTGTTGAGACTTTTGGATACATCATGTCTGCATCTCCATTATTAAACTTACAACTGAGTTCCACAAAACTCCCCCAACAATTTTCTTCCCTTTTGTTTTTTCCTGCAATAACAGATAAATAACAAGCATAATTCTCAAAATTCTTTTGATGTGTCTTAATGATGGGGTTGTGGGGAGGGGGTGGGGAAGATTTATTTCTTCAGTTAAGTAAATTGAGGTTTTTTAGTTATTTCAATTTCTTCTAGAATGTTGTGATTTGTGAGCAAATGGTTATTAGCTGGATAATTTAAAGCATTCATGGAGACACAGTGCCCTCACATTTGACATACCCTCTACTGCTTTTATTTCTTCTCACTGATTTTTGTTGTAGAAAAGGTTTTTAGATTTAAAATTTTGTGTCTTTAGGATTGAAAAGAGATTTACATGTTAGATCTTCTAAGTCAACATTCCCAAAACCACGATTCATAGCAAATCTAAGTTTCCCTTATTTTTACTCTGTCAGTTTCTTAATTCTTATATTTAACATTTTTGTTGCTATTCACTTCTGGTGTAAGTGATTTCGGTCAGTTAGTAATACACAGATGATTAGTAATTGGAAAGGAAGGTAATTATAAGGGGGAGAATTTTACTATATGAAATCTTTATTTGAAAATTGCCTAATAATAGATTATGTATTTTTTACTTTACTTTTTTATGAACCTTGATGGGGACTGGGAAGTAATTTTGCTTGAGTCCTGTGGCTTAGACTTACCTGTTTTTGCTTTGACTAAACATCTGTATTAACTTCAAACTGTGTGTTAACCCTTTTCTGCTGTTAAGCCATCTTAGGCTTTCAAATTTTATAAGTTGATCTGATTTATTGTGACATATACATAGTTTTCATTGATATTTTCATTTTATAAGATGATTTAATATTTCAATAGAAATATATTTTTATGTAAGACAGATTCAGTGATTTTTTTAAAAAACTTTTAGTACCGAATCATTTCAGATGAGAGGTTTCTTCCTAAGTCCTTAGAGATGTCATCTAGCTTTGTAAATTTCATATGCATTGTTAGTGAAACATGTATAGAAGACAGGAGGAAAGTGAAATATATGAAAATAAATTTCTAAAAGTTATTGCTTATAGATTTTCATAGGAATAATCTGAAAAGTGAAGATTCACATTAGACTGTATTTTCTTAAAAACAAAATACATGTATAGATAAGAGTATGGAAATTAAACAGTACTTTAAAATTAAAGAAGGGTGGGAAATATTAAGTTATAACTAAGACTCTACTATAGTTTCATAATTTTGCTCACTTGTAATGTTTTGTTTTGAGATCACTACTTGGGGACAGATATAAATAATTCAGTATCAGTGGTCTCTATAGACCTGCATTTCTGGTTAGTTATTTCTTTTTATGTAGGCTATATATTATACTATTATAAAAAGTTTTATAGTATTATTTTAAAAAAAAGCCTGATTTTACTGTCTTTTAGTTTAATGTAAGTGGAAATACTTAATTTTCCACTCAAACCTTAGGGAAAAAATTGTCAGTAAAGTTGTAGTTTATTTTTTAACATTCTGTTTCTTGGATGTATGTAATAAGAATTATGATAGGATGATATAAGCTGATGATTTTGTGAATACAGCGATTTCTGGACTATAGAAACCAGTTAAATATGCCTGAATTGTCACCCTGGTCAAAAATAAAATTTATTTCCTTGATATTACCTAATTTTAACATATATTACAATTTCTCCCTAATGTTAGCATCTGAAAATTCAGAACATAAGAAAAATTAAAGAGTATTTCTTAATGGTAGAGACTAGATAAGTTAACCTAGATTTTTTTAAATTGCCAAAAAATGTTAGCATTAAGACTTTTTCTTAGGGAAGTTGTGGCTTAACTGAGAAATAGAAAATTGTCAATTGTATTTTATTCACAAAATATTTAATGCTTTGTTCCTCAAATTTTTATATGATGTAATCTTTTCAGAATCTTTGTTTAGCATTAGTTTTTGGAATTTTCTCTTCAGAAGCACTTGTAAATGGCAAGGCATGGTTTCTGCCTATGTTGCCAGTGTACATTAATTTGGAAAAACAGAAAGATACAACAATATACATATACAACAGTTAGTTTTGGCAGACTTTCCTAAGGGATAGTCTTGAAAAGCTTATTTCCAAGTTTATTAACTGTTTGTTTTGGACAGCCTTCAAAATTCAGCAAATAAATGATTCAGTTCTTTCAAATATGTTTCATTGATACCATAGCCATTTAAAATATTAAGTTTAGGAAGTTACTTTATTTTTTTTTTTTATCATCATTTTATTGAGATATATTCACATACCACGCAGCCATACAAAACAAATCGTACTTTCGATTGTTTACAGTACCATTACATAGTTGTACATTCATCACCTAAATCAATCCCTGACACCTTCATTAGCACACACACAAAAATAACAAGAATAATAATTAGAGTGAAAAAGAGCAATTGAAGTAAAAAAGAACACTGGGTACCTTTGTCTGTTTCCTTCCTTCCCCTATTCTTCTACTCATCCATCCACAAACTAGACAAAGTGGAGTGTGGTCCCTATGGCCTTCCCAATCCCACCGTCACCCCTCACAAGCCACACTTTTATACAACTGTCTTCGAGATTCATGGGTTCTGGGTTGTAGCCCGACAGCTCCAGGCATCCACCACCAGCTACCCCAATTCTCCAGAACCCAAAAAGGGTTGTCTAAAGTGTGCGTAAGAGTGCCCACCAGAGCGACCCCTCGGCCCGTCCTGGAATCTCTCTGCCACCGAAGCCCACCTCACCTCCTTTCACATCCCCCTCCCGGTCAAGAAGATGCTCTCCGTCCCACGACGCCGGGCCTACACTCCTCCCCGGGAGTCACACTCTACGCCGCCAGGGAGATTCACCCCCCCCCCCCCCCCCGGGTGTCCGATCCCACGCAGGGGGAGAGCAGCGACCCCACCCTTCAAGTTGGCCTAGCCAGAGAGAGAGGGCCACATCCGAGCAACAAAGAGGCATTCAGGAGGAGACTCCCAGGCACAAATACAGGGAGGCCTAGCCTCTCCCCTGCAGCAACCGTCTTCCCAAGGGCAAAACCTATGGTAGAGGGCTCAACCCATCAAACCACCGGTCCCCCATGTCTGTGGTCATGTTAGCAACCATGGAGGTGGGGCAGGCAAACACCCCCGCATTCTCCACAGGCTCCTCAAGGGGGCACTACATCATTCTTTCTTTCCTTGTTTTTCTTTCTTTTTTTCTTTTTTTTTTTTTTTTTTAACTTTCCCTTCTTTTTTAGATCAACTGTATGAAAAAAAAAGTTAAAAAGAAAACAAACATACAGTAAAAGAACATTTCAAAGAGACCATAACAAGGGAGTAAGAAAAAGACAACTAACCTAAGATAACTGCTTAACTTCCAACATGTTCCCACTCCACCCCAAGAAAGTTACACAATATAGCAACATTTCTGCGAACCTGCTAGGAAGTTACTTTAAACATCAATAGTATAAAATTTTTGTTCTAGAGGTCTGAATTCTGATTTTTTTCATAAATTTGATTAATTAGGAGTCTGATGTAATATATATGCATATATATATATATAAATTATTTTTACAAAATTTATTCTAGATTATTTTACCTGTCAGTTATCTGGTTTTGAATCCTTCTTGTTGAAGTTGAAAACCATTAAATATTAAAAATTTTTTCTTGATGAAAGGGAATTATTTTTATGAATCCTGCACAGTTCTACTTCACTAAGTATTTTCTACTTCGTTATCTATTCAGGAGAAAGGGAACATGAGAAATCAATTTGATAAATTAAGTTTGACCATTTGTAGTACTTTTTTTTTTGATTCCTGAAAGCTAAAAAGAAACAAAAGAAAGCAAATCCCCCAATCCTCAGTATATTAATAGATCTACATGAAGATGAAAGGAGATAATTTTTTTTTTTAATACAGTAATGACATGAGAATATCTTTCCTCATTTCTGTAATGGAAATGGCTGACGAAATTAGCAGTTATGTTATATTCTAGGTCTTGTGATTATTTTGGAAAACAGTGTCACTGTTTGTAAATTGCAGTGCAAATTTAGTTTTTTTTTTTGGCAAACTGTGACTAGCTTAATACTGAAGCCTCCAAGGCTTTTCAAAATAATTTATCTTTTAACAGTTTAGTCATTACATACTATTTGCTAGGGGTTCCCTGGGAATAAGACACACAGTCTCTGCTTTTACAGTTTATGGTTTAGAAGAGGAAACAAACATTAAATGAATAATTACATTATTAACTAATAGTGATAAATACTGTGAAAGAGAAAGCATAGGGTGATATGAGAATGTACTATTTTTAAATGTTTTACTTGGCTTTGAAAATTGAACTTGATACTTGGGATAGTTTGTGCTTTTTTAAAAAAATATTTAATACAGTATAGTGCGGTGGTCAATGTATGGCCTGCTTAGTGTGCATAAATAGTAACAGTAAATGTTTAGTAACTTCATACTTGTACATGTTCATATATTTTTTGTTCTGTTTTTGCATTGCCAGTGTTTTATTTAGCTAATTGCAGAAAAATGGCGTTTTGTTATGTTTGAAAATATGGAGGTTCAGACGCAGTTGGATCGTAATTGTAGCAGTAAACTCTAAGATTTTGTAGTTAAGAACTTAAATCCACTGAATAAAAATATTTTGATACAACAATATGGAATTAGAGTAACTCTCCTTTTTCCTGCTCAAAATTTGATTTGCTGAAGCTGCCTCTTGAAAATCATGGGTGTGCTTGCTTCGGCGGCACATATACTAAAATTGGAACGATACAGAGAAGATTAGCATGGCCCCTGCGCAAGGATGACACGCAAATTCGTGAAGCGTTCCATATTTTTAAAAACATTTAATATCATTACTAATCAGGGAAATACAAATTACAACCACAATTAAAAAAAAAAAAAAAGAAAGAAAGAAAATCATGGGTATCAGCACTGGTCAGAACTTGCTCTGGACTCTGTCCATATGGCAGAATCAGGTCAGGTGGCAGTACTGGTTAAAGGAAAATGAGAAGCATATTATGTTTCCCTCCTTTTTTTTTTTTTTTCTTGAAAAAACATCATTCAGGAAAAACAGGACAATTATTAAGTGAAGGGGAACTACATAAAAACAACCTAGGATGGTTGATACACAAAGTTACTTGATTTTTGTGGTGTTTTAAAAAATTTTAATTAGCCTTTACAATTGCATTACAATTTAGCAAAACTCAGGAAAGGAAAAAAAAAACACAAAACTACAAAATATGAGCAGATGGGAGAAATAAGACCAAACATATCAGTAATCATAATAAATGTGAATTAATTAAATTTTCCCAGTAAAAAAATTAAATTGAATATCACTGTAAAGCTAAAGAACAGCCTAAAAGGAATATGTTTCATAATTTGTGAATTTGTAGAACAACATGGTAGGAATCTGCATTGATTCTTAAGGAACCTGAGAGAGAACATATAAAACTAAGCGAAACACCATTAGAATAATTAGATGACGTACATTTGTCTTATGAATGTATTTTAAAGTTTCAGATGTAAAGCTAAAGATTCAAAAATTTTTCGGTAATGAAAGAAAACATGAATTTGAGGAGTACTCTTAAGAAGTATTTAAGGTGTGAGCATAGTTCATTTTGCTTAAGTAATTGTCTGTTTGAGGTGCTTTCTCATCACACCTATTAATTTTTTCCTATCTTGGTCTTGTTTACTGATTTGTTTACTTTGCTTTTAGCAAAATTTTTGGCAAATTGGATTTGTTTGAGTAAAATAGTATGACCCTCAGTAGAAAACTCTACTTACACCTAGTAGGTGGTGAATAAATAGTTTTGTGTTAACATTCAAGATTCATTTTTTATATGGGATTAACTGATCTTGATCTCTCTTCTTATTTCTAGAAATATTAAAAGTTTGTCAGATATCCAGATAGTACAGGTTGCTTGTGGTTACTATCATTCTCTTGCACTCTCTAAAGGTAAGCATTGTTTATATTTTCTTTACCTTTTTGAGTTTTAATACTTACTACTCTAAGTGAACAGAAAGTCCTCTGATTTTGTTTTTCTTATTCAAGATTATCTTGGTTTCATTTCCATATAAATTCTAAAATTAGCTGTCAGTTTTCACACATGTAGGAAAAAACTGCTATTTTGATTGGGATTGTATTGTCTCTGTAAATCAATTTGACAAGAACCTTTACAATATTGAGTCTCAATTCTTGCACATACTCTATCCCTTCATTTATTTAAGTCTTTTTTTTTAAAATTCATTTTTATTGAGATACAGTCACATACCATGCAGTCATACAAAGCGTATGTTCAGTTGTTCACCGTACCATTAAATAGTTGTGCGTTCATCACCAAAATTAATTTTTGAACATTTTCATTACCACACACACAAAAATAATAAGAGTGAAAATTAAAGTGAAGAAGAACAATTAAAGTAAAAACACTGGGTGCCTTTTTTTGCCCCCATTTTTCTACTCGTTCATCCATACACTGGACAAAAGGGAGTGTGGTCCATATGGCTTTCCAATCACATTGTCACCCCTCAAGATTCAAGGGTTCTGGGTTGTAGTTTTATAGTTTCAGGTATTTACTGCTAGCTATTCCAATTCATTAGAACCTAAAAAGGGTTGTCTATATTGTGCGTAAGAGTGCCCACCAGAGTGACCTCTCGGCTCCTTTTTGAATCTCTCTGCCACTGAAGCTTATTTCATTTCCTTTCCCGTCCCCCTGTTGGTCAAGAAGATGTTCTCCATCCCATGATGCCAGGTCTAGATTCCTCCCCAGGAGTCATATTCCACATTGCCAGAGAGATTTACTCCCTTGGGTGTCAGATCCCATGTTGGGGGGAGTGCAGTGATTTCACCTGCCAAGTTGTCTTAGCTAGAGAGATAGGGCCACATCTGAGCAACAAAGAGTATTTAAGTCTCCTTTTAATTTTCCTTAATAATTTTTTTTTGTTTTATGTGGAGGGGTCTTGCATTCTTATAGGATTTTTCCTTTGGTGTTTGTTTTTCTGTTGTTATTGTGAATGAAGTCATTTAAAAAATTTCATTTTTAATTGCTCATTGATATTGTATAGAAATAAATTTGATTTTTGTATCTCATTGTTCTTTATTCTGATGAAAGCTATTCCCTCAAAGCTGGGAAAATTGCAGCTTCTCCAACCTCTTAATTTCACAGACTTCTTATGAGTGAGAACAGAGGAAAAGGCTAAGCAATCTGTCAGCTTTGTTTGCTTTCTTCTCTTACTGATTTTACTTCTTGATATTCCAGTTAAGATTGGAACATGGGTTAGTAAAGAACCTACCACAGGTTTGTTTTTTATCATTAAAAAAAGTTCCAGTGGCTCCCTTATTATTATTTTTTAATTCAGTAGACATCTAGTGAGGCTTAATATGAATAAAAATTAGGCAAAAGCTGTGAGGAAATACAGAAAACTTAAGAAACAGTTTTTAGGGAGCAAACAATCTAATGGAAGAGGCAGCTAACCAAATACTTAACTATAGTTTGAGGCAGAAAATTACATATTACTTTGGTCAAGATAAAAGTCAAATGCCATGGGAATAAAGAAAAAGGTATAATTAATTCCAGTTGAAAGAATTGGTTACAAGGAGAGGATTGGTATTTGATGCAAGTCTTGAAAGATGAGGAGCAGTTATTAAATTTAGAATTGGAGAAATGTTGAGATTAGCTAAGGAGAAATGTTGAGAAGTGGCTAAGAGGATAGTATTAGTAAAGGCGTAGAGGAAAGACATGTTTGGTGTGTTTGAGTGTTGACATGTAGTTTATGTGACTTTTGTGAGGGTTCAGGGGACAGAGTAAGAGTTGGGACTGAAGAAAAAATAGAAATCCATTAGAGAGGGTTTTAAATGGCATATTAAAGAATTTGAACTTTTATTGGCAGTGAGCAACCTAGCATCTCTGTATTTAAAAAAAATTGTATTTATTTTTAATTGTAAATATACAGAACATAAAAATCATTTTTAATAATTTTTAGTGGACAGTTCTGTGACATTAAAGTACATTGACGGTATTGTGTAACTTTCACCACTATTTCCAGACTATTTTCATCCCCATCTGAAACTCTTGCCCATTAAGCAATAACACCCACTCCCACTTCTCTCCACCTCTGGTAACCACTATTCTACTTTCTGTCCCTATGAATTCGCTTATTCTAAGTATTTAATATAAGAGAAATCATACAATATCTTGTCCTTTTGTGTCTGGCTTCTTTCATGGAACACAATGTCTTCAAAATTCATCGATGTTGTAGCATGTACCAGCACATCATTTCTTTTTATAGCTGAATAATATTGCTTTGTATGGATATACTGTATTTTGCTTATCTATTCATCTGTTAATGGAAAAACTTGAGTTGCTTCCTTGTTTTGGCTATTGTGAATAATGCTGTAATAAACATTGGTGTACAAATATCTGTCTGAGTCCTTGCTTTGAATTCTTTTGGATATATACCTAGGAGTGAAATTGCAGGTCATATGGTAATTCTGTGTTTAATTTTTTCAGAATCCACCAAACTGTTTTCCACAGTGGCTGTACCATTTTACATTCCTACAAACAATGTATTAAGGTTTCTATTTCTCTTTACACTTGAAATACTTATTTTCTGTTTTTTAATAATAGCCAACATGGTAGCTGTGAAGTGGTACCTCCTTGTAAGTTTTAATTTACGTTTCCCTGATGGCTAATGATGTTTAGCTTATTGGCCATTTGTATGTATTCTTTGGAGAAATATCTGTTCAAATCCTTGACCCATTTTTTAATTAGGTTGTTTGTGTTTGTGTTGTTAAATTTTAGGACTTCTTTATATATTCTGGATATTAAACATCACATCTATGGTTTCCAAATATTTTCTCCCATTCTGTAGGTTTCCCCCTCCCCCCACTTTCTTCATTATGTCCTTTGCACGAAAGTTTTAAAGTCCGTTTTATGTATTTTGTCTTTTGTTACTTTTAGATTTTGGTGTAAAATCTAAAAATCCGTTGCCTACTACAAGGTCCTGAAGATATTTCCCTAGGTTTTCTTTTAAGAGTTTTATAGTATTAGCTCTTATATTTAGGTTGCTTTTCCATTTTGAATTTGTTTTTATTTATGGTGATAGGTAGGGTCCAAATTCATTCAACTGGATTTTCAGTTTTCCCAGTACCGTTTGTTAAGAGACTCTTCTTTCCCCATTGAATGGACTTTGGCAACCTGTTAAAAAATCAACTGGCCATAAATGTGTGGATTTATCTCTGGACTCTCAATTCTATTCCACTGGTCTCTATGTCTGTCCTTATGTCAGTAGCACATTGCTTTCACTACTGCAGCTTTGTACGTAAGTTTTGAAGTCAGGAGATGTAAGTACTCTAACTTTTTTCTTTTACAAGATTGTTTGGGCTATAGGAGTCCTTTGCAATTACATATGAATTTGAGAATCAGCTTTTCCATTTCTGCAAAAAAGGCTGCTGGAATTTTTATAGGGATTGCATTGAATATTGTCTTCTAATCCATGAACAAGGGATGACTCCATTTATTTAGGTATTCTTTAATTTCTTTCAGAAGTAATTTTCAGTGTACAAGTGTTTGATCTCCTTTATTAAATTTATTCTTAGGTGTTTTATTCTTTTAAATTGTTGTAAATGGGATTGTTTTCCTTATTTCCTCTTCAGATTGTTTATTACTATTATTTAGAAACCCAGGTGGTTTCGGTGTGTTTGTTTTGTTTCCTGAAATTTAGTTGAATTTATTTATTTGTTCTAGTAGCTTTCTTGTGGATTCTTTGGGATTTTCTATATATAGGATCATATCATCTGCAAATGGAATAGTTGACTTCTTTCTCTCCAATTTGGATTCACTTTATTTTTTTTTCATGCCTGATTGCTCTGGCTAGAACTTCCCATACAAATTTGGAGAGCAGTGGTGATAGTGGGAATCCTTGTCTTGTTCCTGATCTAAGGGGAAACATTCTTTCAGTTTTTCATCATTAAGATGTTAGCTGTTTTTTCATAAATGCCTTTTCTCATGTCGGAAGATTTTCCTTCTATTCCTGGTTTTCTGAGTGTTTGATCATGAAGGGATGTTGGATTTTGTCAGATGCCTTTTCTGCATCAGTTGAGATGAACATGTGGCTTTTTTCCTTTGTTCTATTAATGTGATGTATTATGTTGATTGCTTTTCTATGTTGATCATCCTTGCATTCTTGGAATCAATCTCATGTGGTCATTGTGTGTAATTCTTTTAATATACTTTTTGATTAATACACTGTCAGTTTGCCAGTACTTTGAGGATTTTTGCATCTGTATTCATAAGGGATATTGGTCTGTAGTTTTCTTTTCTTGTGCTATCTTTATCTGGCTTTGGTATCAGGGTAATGCTGGCCTCATGAATGAGTCAGGTAGTATTCTTTCCTCCTCTGTTTTTTGGAAGTTTAAGAAGGGTTTGTGTTAAATATTCTTTAAGTGTTGGCAAAATCCAGCATTGTAGCTTTCTGGTACTGGATTATTCTTCATTGGGAGGTTTTTGATTAATGATTCCGTCTCTTCACATGTTATATGCCTGTTGAGATTTTCTGATTTTTCCTTGTGTCAGATTAAGTAATTTGTATGTTTCTAGGAATTTGTCCATTTCGTCAAGGTTTTCTAACTTTGTCTATAATTGTTCATAATACCCTCTTATAACCCTTTTTATTTCTGTGAGGTCACTAGGCATGTTACCACTTTAAATATTTTTTTTTAATTTTGGGTTTTTTGTTTTTGTCCCCACTTCTTGATTTTAGTTATTTTTGTTTTCTCTGTTTTTTTTTTTTCTTTGTCAGTCTGGCTAAAGGTTTGTTGATTTTACTGACATTAAAAAAAAAAAAAAGATCGTCGTTTTGTTAATTCTCTCTCTTGTTTTGCTATTTCTCGTTCATTGATCTCTAATCTTTACTATGTCCTTCCTTCTCATTTTGGGTGTAGTTTTGTTTTTCTAGTTTCTTTATGTGTGACATTAGGTTATCGATTTGTGATCTTTTTAAATGTAGGCATTTAATTCTAAAAATTTCCCTCTGATTACTGCCTTTGCTGCATCCCATAAGTTTGGCTATGTGATGTTTTCATTTTCATTTGTCTCAAGATACTTCCTAATTTCCCTTGTGATTTCTTTTTTGACATTGGTTGTTTAATAATGTATTGTTTAATGTTCATGTATTTCTAATTTTCCAGTTTTCCTTCTGTAATTGATTTCTAGCTTTATTCCATTATGTCCTGAGAAGATAATTTGTATGATTTCAGTCTTCTAAAATTTGTCAAGATTTGATTTATGGCCTAACATATAGTCTATCCTGGAAAATGATCCATGTGCACTTGAGAAGAGTGTGTATTCAACTGTTGTTTGGTGGTGTGTTCTATGTATGTTCATTAAGTCTAAATGGTTAATAGTGTTGTTCAAATCCTCTATTTCTGTATAGATTTTCTGTTTAGATGTTCTATCATTTATTGAAAGAGGTTTATTGAAGTTTCGAACTACTACTGTAGAACTATATTTCTTTGATTATGTCAATATTGCTTCATATCTTTTGAGGCTCTGCCTTTAGGTACATATATATTTATATCATTATATCTTGCTGGAGTGGATTTTTTTCAGTATATAATACCCTTTTTTGTCTCTTTCAATTTTTTTTTTACTTATAAGTCTATTTTTTTCTGACAATAATGTAGCTACTCTGACTCTCTTTTGAGTATTGTTTGCGGAATATCTTTTTCCACCATTTTACTTTCAACATCTTTGTGTCTTTGTTCTTAAAGTGAGTCTGTTGTAGATAGCATTTAGGTGGAGCATGCTTTTTCTTTTCTTTCTTTTCCTACAGAAGTGGCTTTTATTATATAGTACTTCAACTGAAAAGACAATGGTCTTAGCTCAATATGTTTTTAACTAATGACACCTGTAATTCTGATATGTGTTCTCAAAAATTTCAAGCAGTGTATTTATATAGTTACTTGTAACTGTTTGGTTAACATTTGAGTAAGATCTTACTGCCTCTGATTGCCCTTGAAAGGTCTGTCAGATATGCAGGAAATTCCTGCGCAGTAGTTGTGAACTCCCACCTGTCCATTGGACTTCCTGATTTTGTCTACTCAGCTTTCTAGGCTCTCTCTGGAGATGAGCTCTGAGCATCAGTGGTGGCTGTGAACTCATACTCTGTGCTGCTGATCCTCCCTGGCAGCTCCACACAAGAGGCAATATCAATTCTCCCCAGAGGACAGGGCCTGTCAGGGCTGATGTGCTACCATGTGTCCTGGCTCATAGCAGTTCTATAGATGGTCCTGTTGATGTGTGCAGTTGGTCCCGTTGATGTGTGCAGTTTGGTCCCGAGTCTGGGGTGCGTCTGGTGAACAGCCTGGAAGAGGCTCACGCCAGACCCAGCAGCACATTGTAGGAAACAGAAAGTGGTACATGCAGAGGGCTTTTCTGCACAGGGAAGCCAGCCAAGGGCTGTGCCCTTTCACCAGGACAAGGAGGCTCTGTAGGGTCTCTGGGGTCTCCCACACAGAGTCACGGCCTCCCCATCGCATCTCTTAGCCTCATGAGCATGCAGGGAACAGATTCTCAATGCACCCACTGGAGAGCTCTGGGTGAGGATTGGCTCAGCACAGTACAGAGAGTGCAGAGCGCAGGGAAGGACCGGTGTTGGTGGCGACTGACCTTGTTTCATGGGATCTTTGCAATCAGGGTTTCCTATGTGATGAGAAATCTACAGATGGTTTTGTGGTTACCACTGATGTTGACGCTTTCCCACTGCCTGAAGCAGCAGTGACCTGCAGATGAGAAACTGAGGCTCATGAAGGAGTTGACATTCCCAAGTCCACATGCTCAGGTCTTTTGGCTCCAGATCTCAATCCATCACTTAAGGATTTGACTGATGTACTCTTTGGCCTTAAAGTGACAGCTGGGTGTGGTTTGACAGTTTTACCTCTAAACCAGGAATGGAGTTTCAGAAGTCTCTGAAAAAACTATGAGTCACTGTGCAGGACATGTTCACCCACAAATTCACAGGTGTCTGTTGACAGGTATGGAACCAAGGAATTCAGAACAGGGAGGTGACCAAAAGTTGCCACATCCTGGGTTTCCATCTCCTGGAGGCATTAGATGGTAGTTATGAAGACACAGCATTGGTACCAATTAGCTGAACTCCAAATCCAGCTTGTCTCTTTCTTGCAGAAATAACTTAGGTTTCCCCTGCCTCTGTTTCTTCATCATGTTTCTCTCTCTGAGTGTGGTACAAGAGCCAACATACGAGCACTTCTTCAAAACTTCTTTTCATTCTTCCATAAGAACCAGTAACATCCTATATGCAAGCTGTTCCAATAGCCTTTTTGTTACTGGCTTACTGGATGAGGCTGTGCTCCCACTGGAGCCAAAAAGGAATTCACAGATGAGACCATAAAGTGTCCAAGGTAATGCATCCAGTGGCGACATAACAACGAGGCTTTATTTGTAATGCTGCAGAGAGCACCAACAGACTCCAGCCTTCCAGACCGCTCCCAGCAGGCTACAGCTACAGCTCAGTCAGTGTTACAGCTCAGGAAGTCTTTGCCACAGGGGAAAGAACAGCAGTGCCGAACAGCAGCACCGGTGAATCTGAAAGGCAGTAACCTGGTGCATGCTTTTTCATCCAGTCTGTCAATCTCTTGCCTTTTAATAGGAGAGTTTAATCCATTGACATTTAAGGTAATAACTAAGAAGGAATGATTTACTTCTGCCATTTGTTTTCTGCATGTCTTGTATGTTTTTTGTTCCTCAGTTACTCTTGCTTCCTTTTTTTGTATTTAGTTGCTTTTTTGTGGTATACCACTTTGATTCCTGTCTTCTTTCATTTTTTCTATATGTGTTATTTCCTAGTGATTACCTTTATAATTACGGTTAACATCTTAAACTAAGAACAAGCTAGTTTGATTACTACAACCTAGTTTGAGTAGTGTACAAACTCTCTACTCCTGTATATTTTCATCCCTCCACCTTTATATTGTCATCATATCAAATTACATATTTTTACATTTTATGGCCATTAACATAGATTTTAATTATTATTTTACACATTTGCTTTGTTAAGTCTTACGGGGGGAAGCAGTTACTAACTAAAAGTACAATACTGTAGAATTTTGTATTTATCTGTGTAGTTACCTTTAGCAGTGTTCTTTTTGTCCTCCTTATGGCTTCGAATTGTTGTCTAGCGTCCTTTTATTTTAGCCTGAAGAACCCCTTTTAGCATTTCTTATAGGGCAGATCTGGTAATGTACTCTTTCAGTGTTTGTTTATCTGTACATGACTTCATTTCTCCTTCATTTTTGAAGGATAATTTTCCTGGATGTAGAATTCTTGGTTGACAGTTTTTTTTTTTTCTCTTAGGCCTTTAAATGTCATCACACTGTCTTCTGCCCTCCATTGTTTCTGATGGGAAATCTGCTGTTAGTCTTTTTGGGGATCCCTTATATGTGGCAAACTGCTTCTCTCTTGCTGCTTTCAAAATTCTCTCTTTGTCTTTGAATTTTGATATTTTCACTGTAATGTGTCTTGGTTTATATCGCTTAGTGTCTCTCCTGCTTGGAATTTGTTGAGACTCCTGAATGCATATATGTATGTCTTTCATAAGATGGGGGAAGATTTTGGCGATTATTTCTTCAAAAAAAAAAATTTTTTTTTTTGTCCTTTTTTTCTCTCTCATCCTTCTGGTACTCCACTGATGTTGGTATGCTTGATGGTGTGCCTCAGGTCTCTCAGGTTCTATTTTTCTTCTTTTTTTTTACTTCCCCTCACACTGGATAATTTCATTTGTCTTCAAGTTCACTGATCCTTTCATCTACTGTTTGAATTCCTCCAGCAAGTTTTTATTTCAATTACTGTATTTTGTAGTTGCAAAATTTCTGTTTCAGTTTTACAATTTCTGTCTCTTTATTTTGTTCAGACAGTGTTTTCCTAATTTTCTTTAGATCTTTGTATATGAATTCCTTTAGTTTACTGAACATATTTAAGACAGTTGATGTAAAGTCTTTGACTTGTAGTTCCAATGTAAAGCTTCCTCAGGGAGAAGTTTTCTGGCAAATACTTTTTTTTCTGTGATTGGGTCATACTATACCGTTTCATTTTGTGTTTTGTAATTTTTTTGTTGCGAACTGGGCATTCTGAATATTAGATTGTTATAACTCTGGAAATCTAGTTCTCCCACTCCTCTGGGATTGGTAGGTTTATATTTTTGTTTTTTCCTTTTTGAGCGCTGGAGCTGTCAATTTGTGATTTTTCAAAACTATTTTGGTCCTAAAAGAATAATGGAAAGAGAAAAGAGGAAAAAGGGTGTTCCAATTTGTTAATGCTGCCTTTTTGCAAAACACTGGAAATGGATCGGCTGTTATAAAGGGGGTTTATTTGGTTACAAAGTTACGGTCTTAAGGCCATAAAGTGTCCAAGGTGATGCATCAACAATTGGGAACCTTGACTGGAGGATGGCCATATGGCATCTGGAAAACCTCTGTTAGCTGGGAAGGCACGTATCTGATGTCTGCTCCGGAGTTCTGGTTTCAAAATGGCTTTCTCCCAGGACATTCCTCTCTAGTTCGCAGCTCCTCAGAAATGTCACTCTTAGTTGCTCTTGGGGCGTTTGTCCTCTCTTAGCTTCTCAGGAACAAAAGACTGCTTTCAAAGGCTGCCTCCAAAATGTCTCTGTAAGCTGCAGCTCCTCTCTCAGCTTCTGTTCATTCTTCAAAGTGTCCCTCTTGGCTGTAGCAAGCTTGCTCCTTTCTGAGCTTTTATAGGGCTCCAGTGAACTAATCAAGGCCCACGCGGAATGGGCGGGGCCACGCCTCCATGGAAATTATCTAATCAGTTGTCACCTATAGTTGGGTGGGTCACATCTCCATGGAAACAATCAAAGATTACAATCTAATCAGCACTAATGTCTGTCCCCACAAGATTGCATCAAAGATAATGTCATTTTGGGGGACATAATGCATTCAAACTGGCACAAGGGAGGAAAAAAAGAGGTATTGCCTCTTTAGCGGTTTTTGGCTGGAGGTAGGGTGGGGGTGTTGGTGGAATAATGGCCACCCTCTGAGCCATTTCCCCAGAGATCTGTAGCAGACTGAAAGCAGTGATCAGTGATCAGAAATTCTGAGATTTTTGAGAACCAGAACCTTATAGCACACCCTGGCATCAGCAAGCTGTACCAGGAACCTGGACCGCAGTCCCCCGTTGCCTGCCTCTCTTGCGAGACTACATGAAGGGAATTCATAGAGTTTTACTGCAGCTCTTTCCTAGATGTGCAGAGTTTTTCATTAGACTCTAGGGTTTCAAAAGAGTTGATTCAGACAGTTTCTGCCAGTTTAATAGCTGTTTTGGTGGAGGAATGATTCCTTGAGCTTCCTACCCCGCCATCTTTCCACAAACTTCTCTCTCTGTGTATTTTATATTGTTGCTTTGCCAACTCCTGTTTCAGTGTTTTGGTAGATACAACCAAGATAAATTTTTACCTAAAGATTTTACTGGTTGATAGCAGTTTTCCATCTTGACCTATGTATATTTTAGTCCTGTGCAGCTTCATGCTTTAGGACAGTATCTTACTCATTTTATGAATATATTTTTGACACTTAGTATGAACCAGACACACTATGTTATGAACTGGGTATACAGTGGTAAAAAATTTTCTGACCCTCATGGTACAGTCACAGAAATAACTATGTAATTACATACTATGATAAGGGCTATGTAGAAAATGTTTAGTTTATTTAACACATATGATGTGACTAGATTTAACCAGGAGATCAAAGAAGGCTTCCTGCAGAAATAGAGTAGAAGTGAACTAAACAAAGGTGAAGGGAAGGTTTAGACAGAGGCAACAGCAAGTGTATGAGAAGTCTACATTGGAGAATGTAAGGAAAGATGAGTATGGCTAGAGCTAAATGGGAGAGGGAGGAGACCGTTAAGAAATGTGATTGGAAACATCGTATAAGGCCTTATAGGCCTACTTAAAAGTGTTTATCCCAAAAGTAATGGGAAGGCACAGAGTGTTTTTTGCAGGTGAGCAACATTACCAAATCTGCATTTTAATAATATTTCTCTGCACATATTTAAATGTCTGCTTCAACATGCATAGCACATTTTTGGAAGGACATAACCAGTACCTGGTAAGAGTGGTTGTCTCTCAGGAGAAATACCAAGTATCTAATTTTGGAGAGAAGCTTACTTTTTTTTTTTTTTTTTTTTTTTAATATTCATTTTATTGAGATATATTCACATACCACGCAGTCATACACAACAAATCGTACATTCGATTGTTCACAGTACCATTACATAGTTGTACATTCATCACCAAAATCAATCCCCAACACCCTCATTACCACACACACAAAAATAACCAGAATAATAATTAGAGTGAAAAAGAGCAACTAAAGTAAAAAAGAACACTGGGTACCTTTGTCTGTTTGTTTGTTTGTTTCCTTCCCCCAACTTTCCACTCATCCTCCATTGTCTTTTTTTTTTTTTTTTTTTAATCATCATTTTATTGAGATATATTCACATACCACGCAGTCATACAAAACAAATTGTACTTTCGATTGTTTACAGTACCATTACATAGTTGTACATTCATCACCTAAATCAATCCCTGACACCTTCATTAGCACACACACAAAAATAACAAGAATAATAATTAGAGTGAAAAAGAGCAATTGAAGTAAAAAAGAACACTAGGTATCTTTGTCTGTTTGTTTGCTTCCCCTACTTTTCTACACATCCATCCATAAACTAGACAAAGTGGAGTTTGGTCCTTATGGCATTCCCAATCCCACTGTCACCCCTCATAAGCTACATTTTTATACAACTGTCTTCGAGATTCATGGGTTCTGGGTTGTAGTTTAATAGTTTCAGGTATCCACCACCAGCTACCCCAATTCTTTAGAACCTAAAAAAGGTTGTCTAAAGAGAAGCTTACTTTTAAGTGTGTACTATTTTGTAGTGTGAATTAAAAAAAATTTTTTTTTTAATTGCCTGTCAGTTATTAGTTTAATAAAAATAAATAAAGTGGTCTTGAAGGATCAAAAGTGACAGCAGGGAGAACTATTATAGGAACCAGGTTAGATGGTGAGGGGTGGACCTATTCATGTTATATTTTTCTTTTGAAAGAAACTATATATACCCTGGTGAAGGATTGAATGCGTGTGAGGTAAGAGAGGGGAGGGGTATTAAGGATGACTCCCTAGGTTTATGACTTGTTCTACTGAATTACTCATGATGTCATTTACTGAGATGGGTAACATTTGGAAGACGTTCAGTAATAGGAGATAGGGTGGAGGTAATGAATTCATTTTGGGGCACACTTAGTTAGAAGTGCCTTTGAAATATCCAGGTGTAAATGGATACATGGGTTTATTGCTCAGAGGAGAGGTCTGGGCTAGTGAGAAAAAAGTTTGGATGTCATTGGCGTATAGTTGGTAACCGGAGCCTTGATCCTGGATAAGTGCCTCTTGGGGGAAAATACAGAATAAAAGTGAGATTTGACTATTAAAAAGAAGAGTATTTTTTTGAGGAACAAAGGGAAATTAGATTTCCCCAGTTATATGACTTATACCTTGGTCAGCATAGTTAGTCCAACTTAAAGGGGGCACGCTAATACAGAATGTTCCAGGGTGTATATGTTCCCATATAAGAAATAAACTTAATTGCTAAAAAGAGGAGTATGTACTTCCATTTGATGAAAGGAAGACTGTCTCAAAATAATTGTCTCAAACTGTCTCAAAATGTCTCAAATGACTGTCTCAAAATAAACTTGAAATGGAATTTTTGTGTGTGTGAGAAAAATAGTTATTTTTATGATTTTTGTTTTACAGCAAGTGAAGTCTTCTGTTGGGGACAAAATAAATATGGCCAATTGGGTTTGGGCCTTGATTGTAAAAAGCAGGCTTCACCACAGCTGATTAAGTCTTTACTTGGAATCCCTTTCATGCAAGTTGCAGCAGGAGGAGCCCATAGTTTTGTTCTCACTCTTTCTGGAGCTATCTTTGGATGGGGACGCAATAAATTTGGTCAACTAGGTCTTAATGATGAAAATGGTAGGTACTAATTATTTATAGTTAAATGTGCTTTTTAAAAGAGTTGCTCTTTTGAGCTGCATCAGTTTTTCTTAGTATCAGAGAGAAATGTACCCAAATCTTTCCAGGTAGAGAGGTGGAGGAAGGATGGATGGTTAATAAAAAAATTCCATTTGTTCATCGTCTTTTGTGGAGGGAGGTGGGAAGGCAAAAAAAAAAAAAAATCTTTTTCATAAAACAAACTACAGAAAGTATATCTGGATGAAATCTTTGTTTTGGGTGTTTGTTAAAAAAAATGGAAAAACATTGTTTCATATTGGTAGAGTTGTTCCATTCTTGGCCACCATCAGTGGAAAGAAGTTATAAAATTATTCTGGGAAAGTAACATGAAGCATTAATTTATTTGAAGTTTTTGAATCTATTTGAAGTTTTTAACGGGCAATTAGTTAAATGATCTGAGTCATTAAACTAATCTTTATTTAGGCTTCACTTTTAAACTGATGCTAAAGTTTTGAAAATAAGCATAGTTTGAATTTTTTTAAAACTATGACACTTTGAAACAAATTAGCTTCTTTGAACTCCTTTTTTGTAACTACATTAGGTTGAATGCCAATTTTTGACTGACAAAAACTGCTGTTTTATAAAATTCAACATAATTGTAATGGCTGAGATGGATAAAAATGAGTTGGTCTAGTAACAACTGATAATAATATGCAAAAAAGAATACTTCAATAAGAATTAAAGAATATTTTGTTCTACGTAAGAAAAATATGTCAGATTAGGCCGTTATGTATCTTTACTGCTACAAAATATTAGAAAGTATAATTTTCATGTTTTAAATAGGATCCTGTGAGCAAAATTACCATGAAGCAAATACAAAGATTGATACGTATATATAGAAAATTTGAAGCAGTTAAATAACTTTGAAATTCCTTGATTGCTGTATACTGTGCTGATTGGCATACAGGCAGTTTAATAATTAAATTATTCTTTTTAAATCCCTTCTTTTTCCTGGTAGCATAAATAGGCCTGGAACCTCAGCTTAGTAGGTTGGTGCGACAATACCATTGAATCATAGTTAAAATTATTTAGTCATTATTGTCTACTAAGCTTGGGAAGCTATAGAGGAAGCACATTTTAGAAGAGTTTTAATTTAAAAAATACTGTTAATGTCTCTTGTTGGAATTTTCAGATAGGTATGTTCCTAATTTGCTAAAGTCCCTAAGATCTCAGAAAATAGTTTATATTTGTTGTGGAGAAGATCATACTGCTGCTCTAACCAAGGTATTGTACTTCTAAAACTTCTTTGTTATTACTCATAATAGTTATTTCATAATGAATTAACATTTTCATGATATTTACATTAAAATTTGAGTGTTACTGATGCCTCAAAAATAATTTATCTTGATAAAAAACCTAGATCAGTTCTCAAAATTAATTTACCTTAATTTTCCACTTTTATGTTATGAAATGTGAATTGATATATTACAGTTGATAATGCATATTAAGTTTCTCAACTTCATATGAAATACTGCTTAAATAATATTTTGAATAAAATACTTCCTTTTTAGTTCATTAGGCTTGCTGTGCTATGTGTATCAATCCCAGTTACATTGTATAGCTGTGCCTAATTTTAATTTGGTTTCCTTTGGCTTATATGTTTTATAACAAGTAATAGAGGAGACGGAGTTCCTCTGTTATCCAGAGGCCAAGTGTTGTACAAGCAGTTATTTTGAGGTTCCTCCCAGTTTTGTCAATGGCTTTAACTCTGACTTCTCACTTTCTTAGTTATGTGCTAATCCAGTGTCAGTATGGCTTAGTTCTCTAGAGACAAGAGTTAAATCAAAATAAAAACATTCAACTAACTTTGACCAGGAGTATTATTTATTGTAGTCATGTTAACATAAAGGAACTGGCAGGATTTTCATTGGCCAAATTAGAAATCAGTGTTTTACTTTTACTTTGTCCTGTATAGTAGATAATACTGGTGAGAAGAAATTAACTTCTAATCAGACTTTAAGATTCTGCTCTTTTCTCCCACATTGGAAATTTTAGGATGACAAGATATATTCTTAGTCATTATCAGATATCAAGGTACTTCAAGGAATATTATAAAGACCAATTTATAAAAGTTAATTTTTAAATATATTATTTGCCTTGTAGGGTAAGAAGATTTTACTCACCGATTTTATTACCAAATTTTATTGATTTTAGCATTCAGATTAGAAATGCAATCACTCAAATCTTGTTAAATCATGTTGGCAAGTTACAAAGATTAGTCATCTCTTCTGTCGTTAGTATTTGGAAGAAATAAGGCTATGTTGAAATAATAGTCTTTTATATGGTTTCATTTCTTAAAATGAAATGTGTGATAGGAAGTCTAACAAATGTTAATACTTTTCAAATTCATCCTTTTAAATAACCACTCATCTTATTTTCCAGGAAGTAACTATATTGTTTTTTTTTAAAAAGCTAATTCTGTTTATATTTTGTGTTCCCTTTTTCAGAAGTCAGTAGCTGGTGATATTTGTTCATGGGAATTTTCAATCTATATTATTTTTTTTAATTAAATTCAGTTTTATTGAGATATGTTCACATACCATACAGTCATCTATGGTGTACAATCAACTATTCATAGTACCATCATATAGTTATGCATTCATCACCCCAATCTATTTTTTGAACATTTTCCTTACACCAGAAAGAATAAGAATAAAAAATAAAAGTAAAAAAGAACACCCATATATTATTTTTTAATGAAATCAGGTAGTTTTAAATTTCATAAAAGTAAAATGTTTTATTTTTCCTTGATTTAAATTAGAATATAATTCCATATCCAGGTATCTTTGCTTTTCTGGAAGAATTTCTTCACAATAAATTGATTGGTTTAAGAAGCATTTTCCTTGTGTGAAATCTACATTAGGAAAACCACATTAAGGAAGCCAGACTTGAATAACTGGAAGGATATGCCATGTTAATGGATATGAGAATAATACCCTGAAGATGTCTAGTTCTTTCAAGTTCATTTACGAATTCAGTATGCGGATCACATATACAAATACCTTTTGATTTAGCAATCCCACTTCTAAGAATCTGCCCCCATGATATGAAATTGTCAATGCACAAGGCCATTTTTTGTGTTATTATTTTAGTTGTAAAAGAACCAGAAGAAATCCAAATGTCCATGAGTAGCAACCTAGATGAATAAATTATGGTTTCTCCATTCAATAGAGTACCATGAACTATAAAATGAATTGAAGATCTCTGTATAACGCCATGGAATGATCTCCAGGATATATTAAGTAAAAAGAGCAAAGTCCAGAACAGATAGATGTTTTTTGTATAAGAAAGGGGATAAAATACGAACATATTACATGTCATTTATATTTTTTAAAATGGTTGAATAAATTGAAAATTAATAGCTAAATCAAATGCACCTTGCCTTACAGTTTTGACTTTGGAATCTGGTAACTGTTACACATAATTAAAAAGCAAAATTATATGTATATGTATGTGTGTATGTGTGTGTGTATATTTAAAGCAATCCTTGAAAATTGGAAACAAATAAATGAGCGTAACTGAATAACAGATTATTGGCACAGCTTCACAAGGAAGAACTATTTAGGTGATTTAAAAATACTGTTTTTCACTGTATTTGCCTAGTGGGAAATAGCCTATAGATGGACCAAATCCACAAAGAAATCTTAAACTGCATTCTGTAGTCTTATTATTAGTTGTAAAATTGATATTATTATTTTTAATATATTACATATTTAGTAGGATAAAGCAAATAAATAGTTATAGTTATTTTAATCTATCATTAGAAACTTTGATTTTCAGTTTAAGAGAAAAAAGATATAAAAAAACATTAAGTAAAAACATTCATATCTTTGCTCTGAGTCACAAATATCAGTATGAACTCTCAATTTATTTTTCTCCTAAAAAGTGTTTTTTCCTAGTGATGGCCACTGAAAGTGTCTAGAAGTAATAAATATGTACAGCCTTAAAGCATTGAGCATCCTTCATCATTTCATTTGCTCACATAAAGGTCTGGGACTCCTTAGAGAAGAATCTGATTCCATGTCTGGGACAAAAAAAAAAAAGATGTATGAGATGAACCTTGGCATTTTGTTGTACTAAAAACAAAGTGTACTAGGGTCTTGTTGGAAGGACAAATTAAAGGAACGTTCACCGGTTATGAAAAAGAATGATGACTGCAAAAATAGAAAAACATCAAATTTGTAAAAAATTCATGAGTTCGTAATGATAATCCTCTCTCCCTATATGTATACAAAGCAAAATTCATTGCTTATCTTTGGAAGTTGCTAGGACAACAACTCATTTTTCTAAGCATTGATAAATAATGAGATAGAATCACATATGTGTCCTGGCTTTCATTTGCAAATTGTATTTCAAGGTAATTTAATAGTTGTTGAGGAAAAGTTCTTTATAGGGGAATTCTAACTAATAAGTCTAAAAGAAATGATAAGATCAGAAAAATCATCATTTTGCACTCCCTAATGAAATAACAGATCTAGGTAGAGAACAACAGCATTAAACTTGAAGGGGATAGATTGAGCTGGCATACTTTGACCAATATATATATATTGCTTTTCAGGAAGAAATTTTATTTCTAACAGTAGAATGAGAAAGTAGATGGGATACAAACAAGGGCTCCATGTTAGAAAGCAATTGACAAAAGAAACATTAGTATGTTCATTTTTAGGTTATTGTGAAGGAAGGAAGAAGACCACTAAAAAGATGAGAAGTATAATGCATGGATTGGACACCACATATATTTTTAGCATCACCAACCAGGCATATGCTTTCTCACTTGATGCAATAAAATAGAAAAATTTAAACATGGCCTGGATATTAGATGATATTAAGAAATCAATATTAATTTTGTAAGTGTGAAAATAGTATTGTGTTTGTACAAATATTTTAAAGTCCTTGTATCTGTTACAGTTATGTATTGTTAAAGATGCATATACATGTAAGGGAAAAATGATTAGATGACTGCAGTTTGCCTTAAAGTACTTCAGTGATCATTCCTCCCTCCCCAATACTCTCCTAATCGCCTAAAAGGGAAGGAGTAGGGCTATCAATGAAACAAAATTATCAGCCTTTGCCAATTGCTGAAATTGAGTGATTATTGCTTGATGGTTCATTATATTTTCTCTTCTGTGTATTCGTTTGAACATACTCCCTAAAAAGTTTTACAAAGGAAAATCAGTTTCCTTATGTAACAATATGTAAAAATATTTGATATTAAATGATGAAAGTAGGATACAAATTTTACAACTACAAAGAATTGAAAAATACAGATTGTGGTTGTATTCAGTTTTCATGGGTTGCTTTCTTTTTCTTTCTTTTTTTTTTTTACATATAACCTCTAATCCAGTTATGTATTTTTATAATAATTTTTTGGAAGACCATATCTATGTTGTAGCAACTATATTTTAAAAATAACTATTTTTGTACCTTCTGATTACATGTACTCTTTTTGCAGAGCTTTTGAGTTTAAGGTTAAAAATCAAAGACAGTATTTTTAGGTTTTGTGAAATTTTATAGGTGTACACTTGAAATTCAATAAGAGAATAGAATGATAAAGATAATGTAGAGAAATTTTATTATTATCTCTTTAGTGATTACTGTATTTTTAAATGATGAGAACATGGTTAAGTACTTTAAAAATATGTGAAAATATTTATCCGTTAACCTAGAATTTCTAAAAGACATTTTAACTTGAAAAGTCTGCTAAATTGTAAAGATGATAAAAGAGGAAAAGTTGCATATTAAAAATCAACTTATTTTCTTGAAAATTAGTTATTTTTTTAATTAGTCATTCTAATGATACGGGGTTTTATCTATTTTTTAGGAAGGTGGGGTGTTCACTTTTGGAGCTGGAGGGTATGGTCAGTTGGGTCATAACTCTACCAGTCATGAAATAAACCCAAGGAAAGTTTTTGAGCTTATGGGAAGCATTGTTACTCAGATTGCTTGTGGAAGGTAAGTTATTATATAAAAGAATATTTTGGTCTTTATAACACTGTTGTTTAGAGATTTACAAATTGTTTAGCAATTTGCAATCTTAGAGAAAACATCCTCTCTCAAGTGACTTATTTTCTGTTGAGGTTGATAATAACAGATGCATCTTATTTTATATTTTATCTTCCTCTCCTTGAAACAAATTTGCCCGAGGCAAGATATAACTAATGTGTATGTAATGTTGTATTTCTTGTATGTAGTAGTACACTTGAAGGGGAACTATGGATTGTCTTTTTTCTTTTTTCTTTTAATCTTTTTTCTTTAAGGTATGAGGAAATTGACCAAAAGCAATTAATTATTGAAGACTTAAAGATTAGTTTGTCATTGGTGAAAATTGAATTGAAATCCTGATTTCCTGATTCCCAGTCCCTGGGAGTAAATAGAAGAGGCAGAACTTTGAAATTGAGATTCACCTTTGGGGTATTTAATTGGACAGACTCCTAAGTAGCAAAGTGTACCTTTATTTGTCACTAGCTTAATTGGTTTCCACCTTCTGGGTAACCTATTCAATATAGTTTAGTTTTCCCAATTGTTAAATTCATATGCGTGGAATCACACTGTAAATCATTCATTTCTCTCTTAACATCATACTTGCATAACTTTCCATGTTACTATGTAGCTGTAGTTGACTATCATTAATTCTCATTGCTGTATTTTATTCAATTTATATGAATATATGATACTTTAAAAACTTTGTGCACTAAAGGAAATTATCAAGGAAATGAAAAAACCTAAAGAATGAGAGAATATAGTTACAAATCATGTCTGATAAGGGTTTACCATCTAGAATATATGAATAATTTCTAAAATTTCAGCAACAAAAAGACAATCTAATTTAAAAATGAGCAAAGGACTTGAATAGATGTTCTTCCAAACAAGATATACTAATAGCCAAAAAATGAATGAAAAGGTGCTCAATCAACATCATTAGTCATTAAGGAAATACAAATCAAAAACCACAATGAGGTACCACTTCACATCTACTAGCATGGCTAATATTAAAACAAAACAAAACAAAACAACACAATAATTGTTGGTGAGGATGCAGAGAAATTGGAACCCTCATGCCTTGTTGGTGGGAATGTAAATGGTACAGCCACTGTGGAAAACAGTGTGATAGTTCCTTAAAAAGTTAAACACAGGATTAACATATGACCTAGCAATTCCACCTCTAGGTATATTCCCAGAAGAATTGCAAACGACTTAGAGCTGAACTTGTCCCTCAGTGTTCATAGCACCATTATTCTCAATTGCAAAAAGGTGGAAACAACCCAAGTGTCCATCCAGAGATGAATGGATAAACAAAATGTGGTACAAACATACAATGGGATATTATGCAGCCATAAAAACGAATGAAGCTCTGCTACATGCTGCGACATGAACTTTGAAAACATTATGTTGAGTGAAATAAACGAGATGCAGATACACCTTATCAGATACATGATTTGCAATGATTTTCTCCTGAGCTCTAGGTTTCTTTTTTACTTTTAGTGTACAAAAGCTTCTAATTTTATTGAAGTCTAATTTATCTTTTCTCTTTTGCTGCTCATTCTTTTGGTGTCTAAGAATCTATTACTTAATTCTAGGTTATGAAGAGTTTCTCCTGTTTTTTAGGTCCTTGATCCATTTTGAGTTAGTCTTTTTTTTTTTTTTTAATTTTTACTGAGATTGTTCACATGCCATACAGTTATCCAAAGATCCAAAGGGCACAATCGATTGCCCACAGTACCATCATACAGCTGTGCATCCGTCACTACAATTATTTTCTTTTTTCAATTTTTAGAACATTTTCATTACTCCAGAAAAGAAAGACAAAAAAAGGAAACTTGAATACTCCCATACCCCTAGCCACACCCCCTACGTTATTGATTCATAGTATTGGTATAGTACTTTTGTTACTATTGATGAAAGATGTTAAAATACTGCTAACTGTAGTACATAGTTTGCAATAGGTATTATTTTTCCCCTATATACCCCTCTTATTAACTTCTAGTTATGATGTCATACATTTGTTCTAGTTCATGAAAGAGATTTCTAATATTTGTACAGTTACTCATGGACATTGTCCACTACAAGATTCACTGTTTTATACAATCCCATCTTTTAACCTCCAACTTTCCTTCTGTTGACATATGTGACTCTCAGCTTCCCCTTTCCACCACATTCCCATACCATTCAGCATTGTTAGTTATCCTCACAATAATGTGTGCCATCACCTCTGTCCATTTCCAGACACTTACGTTCAGCCTAGTTGAACATTCTGCTCATAATAAGCAACTGCTCCCCATTCTTGAACCTTGTTCTTTATCCTGCTAACTTATATTTCATGTCTATGAGTTCACATATTATAATTAATTCATATGAGTGGGACCATGCAATATTTCTCCTTATGTGTCTGATTTATTTCACTCAATGTAGTGCCCATGAGGTTTCTTCATCAGTTTTTTTAAGACCATTTTTTTTTTACCCACCATAGTTTCCATCCTAAGTAAACAATCAGTGGTTCCCTATATAGTCATATATTTATGTATTCACCGCCATCACCATTGTCTATATAAGGACATCTCCATTTCTTCCACAAAGGAGGAGGAAGAGTCAAAGAAGGCAGACAAAAGAAAAAAAGATGACAGGTAAAAAGCAACAAAAGGAAAGATAGAGTTAACCTAAAGTAGAATAAAAGAGTCAGACAACATCACCAATGTCAAGAGTCCCATACCCTTCCCTATGTCCCCCTCTTAAAGGCATCTAGCTTTGGTATATTGCCTTTGTTACATTAAAGGGAGCATAATACAATGTTTTTGTTAACTATAGTCTCTGGTTTGCATTGATTATATTTATTCCCCAATACCACCCTATTTTTAACACCTTGCAAGGTTGACATTCATTTGTTCTCTCTCATGTAAAAACATTTGTACATTTTATCATAATTGTTGAGCACTCTAGGTTTCAGTGAATTATACAGTCCCTGTCTTTATCTTTCGTCTTTTGTTCTGGTGTCCCACATGGTCCTAACCTTCCTCTCTTAACCATACTCATAGTAGTCTTTGTTCAGTGTGCTTAGATTGCTGTGCTAACATCACCCAAAATTGTGTTCCAAACCTCACTCCTGTCTTTTCCTTTCTGTCTGTAGTGCTACCTTTAGTATTTCCTATAGCGCAGGTATCTTGTTCACAAACTCTGTCATTGTTTGTCAGAGAATATTTTAAACTCTTCTTCAGATTTGAAGGACAGTTTTGCCAGATACAGGATTCTTGGTTGGTGGTTTTTCTCTTTCAGTATCTTAAATATATAACCCCACTTCCTTCTTGCCTCCATGGTTTCTACTGGGAAGTCCACACAGCCTTATCAAGCTTCCTTTGTATGTGATGGATCACTTTTCTCTTGCTGTTTTCAGGATTCTTGTTATCTTTGACATTTGATAATCTGATTATTAATTGTCTTGGTGTAGGTCTATTCAGATCTATTCTGTTTGGGGTACGCTGCACTTCTTGGATCTGCAATTTTATGTTTTTCATAAGAGATGGGAAATTTTCATTGATTATTTCCTCTATTATTATTTCTGCCCCTTTTCCCTTCTCCTCTCCTTCTGGGACACCCATGACACATACATTCATGCACTTCATGTTGTTATTCACTTCCCTGAGTCGTTGCTCATATTTTTCCATTCTTTTCCCTATCTGTTCTTTTGTGTGTAGGATTTCAGATGTCTTGCTCTCCAGTTCCTGAGTGTTTTCTTCTGCCTAAGATCTGCTGTTGTATGTCTTCATTGTGTTTTTCATCTCTTGTGTTGTGCCTTTCATTTCCATAGTTTCCGCCAGTTGTTCTTTCAAACTTTCTATTTCTACCTTATGTTTGCCCAGTGTTTTCTTTGTAGCTTTCATCTCTTTTGCCATATCTTCCCTGAACTTGTTGATTTGGTTTTTTATTTGATTTAGCATATTTCTTTGAAAATCTTCAATAGATTGTTTCATTAAAGTGAAACAATATCTCAACTATATCTTGATTGAGGTGTAAGTTTGTTCCTCTGGGCCATTTCTTTGTTTTTCTTAGTGTATATTGTAGTTTTCTGTTGTCTAGGCATCTGGTTTCCTTGGTTACCTCAATCAGATTTTCCCAGACCAGAACGGATTCAGATCTCATAGTGGGGTTATATTCAGTTTCAAGTCTCCCTGCAGGTCTGTCCTAAGAGTTTGACAGACTTTCTTGTGAGGTCTCTAGCCACTGTGCTTTTCCTAACCTGCCCAGCATGTGGCACCTGTCAGCCTGTTGCTCTGACTGGTGTAAGGAAGTGTGGCCTCTTTAGTTTATGTTTTGGCTGTTTTCCCCCAGGGTATAGGGTCTAGTTCTTAAGAGAAAGCTGGACCCCACCTCCTTACTCTTAGGGCAGATAACACCCCCTAAAGAGTTATCATGTGCATTTGAATTGTGGTCTCTCTGACTGTTATCGCCACACCTGTCTGGGTCAGAGCGCTGTGAACTGAAAATGGCTGAGGCTCTTTCCTCTGAGCCCCTCAGGTTGAGAGAGAGAAAAAGGGACAGAAACCCCCTTTTAGAGCCGGTACACGACCCCCCCAAGTTTCACTCATTGGCCAGAGGTAACACCGGTCTTCTGGACTTCCCCTCCCGGGACAGATGAGTCCTCTGGTTCTGTAAGGTCAGTCGTCACTAAAAGCCTCTTTCTGCTGTTAGGGGTTTGAAGCTTATATTCAGCAGTCCACATTTGTTAATTCAAACCCCAGTTGGAGCTCGGTTGAGCTATATTTGCTTGCTGGGAGAGTGCTGCTTTCTACCACAGCGAGGTTTTGTAGCTTATCCTGTCGTGGGGGGAGGGGGCTCCCAGCGTGAGTCCTCAGTTTTTATTTACAGATTTTATGCTGCGATCTCAGGCATTCCTCCAATCCAGGTGTATGGTATATGGACAGTCATGGTTGTCCCCGAGCAGTTATTCCAAATTATTTACTAGTTGTTCCTGGTTGTTCGTTAGTTGTTCTAGGAGACTAACTAAATTCCACTCCTCTCTATGCTACCATCTTGCCCCCCTCTTTGTCTTTAAATGGGCCATATTGTTGGTTTATTTACATATGTGTTTATAATTACTAATGTATTTGGGTTTAAACTGCCATTATATTTTATGCTATTTGTGCCATCTCTTGTTTCAATTTCTTTCTCTTTTGCCTTCCTTTGGATTCAGTTTTCTAATGCAGCTTTTCCCCCACTAGTTTGGACATTATACTGTCTTCGTTAGTGGTTAACCTAGAGGTGACAACATTCATTTTCAACTTACAATGATCAATACCTTTTCCTTTTTCCATACAATATAAGGACCCCCATTTACCCCTCCCAATTTTTTTGTTTTATATATATTTTTAAATCCCACAAGAACATTGCTTCATATTAACAATATATATTTAGAAATGCATATGTATTTACCACTTTTTATGTTCTTCCTGCCTTCCAACTGGTATCATTTTCCTTTTTATTTGATCAGCATCTGGAATTTGCTTTGGTGTGGATCTGCAGGTGGCAGACTCTCCTTTGTGTACCTGAAAATGTTTTTATTTCACCTTCATTCTTGTATATTTTTTGTTGGGGGTGGAATTTTAGCTTGGCAACTACTTTTATTCAGCTCTTTGAAGATAATATTCTATAATTTTTTGCTTTGGTTATTGCTATTTAGAAGTCAGCTGTTAGTCAATAGGTTGTTTATTTGAAGGTAATCTCTTTTTCTTTACCTGTTTTTAAGATTTATTTTCATTCTCTCTTTCTTTAGTTTTGATATCCTTTGTTGAGGTATGGATTTCCTCTTATTTTCTTATAGAGCTTTTTGAGTCCATACAAAAATATCTTTTATCAGTCATGGGGATCTGTGCTGTTATGTCCTCAGTTATAATTTCTGTGTTCTCTCTCCTTGCCTCATGGGACTCTGATTGGAAGTATATTAAATCTTTTCATCCTACCCTGTAGCTTTACTCTCTTCTCTCTCTTCCACTTTTTATTTTGGCTCCTCTTTGTTGCTTTCTTAATTGTTTTTATGATTTATATTTCAGTTCATTTATTCTTCTTCTGTATCTGTTTTTGGTTAAATCCATCCTTTGAGATCTAGATTTTTGTGGTTTTTCAGTTCTAGTATTTCTTACTGCTTCTTTTTAAATTCTGAAATGTCTTAGTTATTTTAATATTTCCAGGTCTCTGTCACTTTTCAAGCTTGGCTTTTATTTCTTTGGACATTAAAACAGTTATTAAACGTAGTTGTTACAGAATCTTGTGTTTCATAATTGGCAATATCTGAAATCTTTGTGCATCTATTTCTGTTTTTTCTTCTTTCTCCTAAATTTTGTTCATGGTGTCCTGTTTCTTTATATGTCTCATTTTGTGTACTTGACCATGTATTTGGAAAACTGTTCATGGGAGTGATATGGCAAAGACTTTCCTTTTCTGTATATGGATCAATATCTAATTATAAAAGGTAATTAAAAGCTCAACATACAAATGAGCAGGAGTGTTTACTGTCAGATACTTGTTCAAGTTGTTAAAGAGGTTATTATAAATATATTCTACCTGAATTTTTAGAGAGCTCATGTTTTCTTGTTTATTCCTTTCATGAATAATTCATTTCAAGGCTGTAAATGAATGTAGATAATTTTTTTCAGGTGAAATATCTCATTAGTCCCTTGTGAAATATCACACAAATTATTTAATGTTATCCAGTTTTGCAGTTCTTAACAATTAAAATGTACATGATTTGAATATTTACTCTTAGCTTTGTAAATGCTACTCTCTCCAGCAATTTTATCTGTTTATTTTATCACTTAACTGTTGGAGAAGTGGAAAATTTTCAGTTATTTAGAGTGAAATCTAAAGACTTAACCTTCAGAAGGAATGTTGGTAGGTATCTTGATCAGTTTGATTTCCAAGTGGTCAATACTGTAACAACTATGTATTATTCCTTATTGAATCATTGTTAAAAACTTGCTAAAAGAAGCAGTCAAAGAGCACCAGAAATATGAATCCACCAAGGAGATGATCTAAATGTCTAGAAGTGTCTTTGAGCTACTATATCAAATGTCAGACTTAAGATAGTTATGTTCATTCAGTGACTTTTAGCCCTGACTTCACACTATCGTCACTTGGAGAGTTTTAAAAAATACGTATTGTTTTGTAGGCTTAGTCCTACCATCCTAAATGATATCTCAGAATTGTTTTCTCATTGATTTTATATCTGATTTTCTTTGGACTTTTTCTTTCCCAGTGACCTGAAATTTCTTAACACAAAGTAGTCCTGGGTTTTTTAATATATTATTTTACACAATATATGTAGGACTTTTTTTCCTTGCAATTTTATTGACATATAGTCACATACCATACAGTATCCAAAGTGTACAATCATTTATTCAGAGTATCATTATAGAGTTGTGTATATGTAGGATTTTACGTGAAATAAAAGACCGGCAGATTCGAGGGGGGAAAAACCTTAGAAATTGGGGAAAAAAACATACTCTGAAATAAAAAATTCTGTGGATAGGTAAAAACTGTTGATTGGACACATTCCTAAAAAGAAAAGTAGTGAATTGAAAGATAGATAAAGGGAAATTACTCATAAGGGGCATGGGGTCTAAGAAAGAGAAATATGAGAGTTTAAGAGAGTTGGAGAATATATTAGGTAGGTCCAACATTTTTTCTAACGCTCTTCTGGAAGTTGAGGGTAGAACGGTTAGGAAACAGGCAGTATTCACAGAAATACAGTATTAGAAGTTTTCAGACTTGATTGAAAGATCTGAAACCTTAAATTGAGGAACACAATTTAACCCTTTCCTAAACGTACAGTAGTGAAACATTAGAGATGGTTGGATAGGTTCAATGAGAGTAGTTTTGTGGATTTTCTTCACCTTCTTTCTGTGGTTTCCTAGGTTTGCTCCCATCATAGTACCTCCAAAAGAGGAGTCTGGATACATAGAAGTAGTGATCGGTTTCTTCAGAAGAAAGGAAACATTATTTTTATCATAAATTGGTATATATGCCTGACTTTCTGATTGGTACTGGATTACTTGCCCAGTTCTTAGCCTGAAACTTTTGGGTGGGGCCCGACTGGTTAGCCTTCAATAGTCTGTAAGCCACTAGGCTAGAACCTGACAGAGAGGGAAGAGGAGTGGGGAACTTACTTGGACAGCATATTTAGATGCTACCTCTGTAGCTTATTAATCTCTTAGAAGGAATTCCAGGGTAGATCTGGGCCTTTTAAATTTGGGCATTTGTGGAAAATTTCTGGGCCATGCTTATGTAGTCTACCTTTGTGATACAGAGCTTATTCAGTAAGGCTATTAATGAATATTTTATACAGACATTTTAGAAATGTAATGGTTTAATTAATTTATTAACAGAAAAATTAGTTAATATTTGCTCTACTTTTCTAAACATCTATTATTGGGAAGGTAACATTAAATCTGAGGTTTTCTATCATTTTACTCTAGGCAGCACACTTCTGCTTTTGTTCCTTCATCAGGACGAATTTATTCTTTTGGACTTGGTGGTAATGGGCAGCTCGGAACTGGTTCAACAAGCAACCGGAAAAGTCCTTTCACTGTAAAAGGAAATTGGTTCTCTTATAATGGACAGTGTCCACCAGATACTGGTAAGTTCTGTTATATTAAGGTTTAGCTACATACATTAAAGTACTTATTAAAATGTTATTGTTAAGCATTCTGTGTTTGAAATGAAAGAATTCCAATATACATTGTTGGGTGAAAATAACAAAATGCAGAATTGTGTATAGGGTTGCTTAGTTTATTTTTGCTTACATGTGCCTACTGGAAATCTATGAAAACAAAGTAATAAAAGTGGTTTTGGGAGTGAGTGGTGCATATGGGAGCTGGGTGGTAACTAGATATTAGTGGGAGGGAGTTTTATTTGTATACTTTTTTCTATGTTTTTGAAATTTGAACCATATGAATATATTACCTATACAAAATAATTGATTTTTTAAAATTTGATTTTTACATTCCTGTTGCTCTAGCCAAACCTTTAATTTATTTTTGTTTTTTATTGTTTTTTAATAGATGATTATTTTTCTATTGACATTAATTTATGACTTACAGATTTTTAAGTTTTCTAATGCTATCTCATCTGCTTCTTTGACATGTTGCAACCAAGGTGTACTTTCCTTTTCATATTTCTTTTACCATCCTAAATGATTTCTCAGAATTGTTTTCTCATTGATTTTATATCTGATTTTCTTTGGAATTTTTCTGAGTTATTGGTCTTGAGTTGGGATATAAAAAAATCACAATAAAGGCTCCTAAGGTCAAACTTGGTAACCGTTAGTGAAAACAAGAATCCTAGGCCTTCTATAAAGTAATGTAAAACTTGAGCCTTTTATATGTGTTGTAGACTTTATTCACAGTGGTGAGCATAATGTGAAGGTTGTCATTTGAAAAGATCCATAGCTTTTATTGTTAATACCTGGAGGATTTTGGGAGGGCAGGGGTGTAATCAAAAGGCTATTTCAGTTATGCTTATATTAATCAAGGTCAGGACATGATCTTTTTTTAAGGCAGTTTTATTGAGGTATGTTCACTTACCAGATAATCATCCAAAGTGTATAATCAGTGGTTCACTGTATCATCATATAGTTGTGCATTCATCACCACAATCAATTTTTGAACATTTTCATTATTTAAAAAAAAAAAAGTTAAAAAGGAATACCCAAAACATCCCATACCTCTTACCCCTCCTATTATTTATTTATTTTTTGTCTTTGTTTTCTTACTGATCTGTCCATACACTGGATAAAGGGAATATCATAAGATTTTTGCAATTACACAGTCACATCTTAAGGGCTGTATAGTTATACAGTCAGCTTCAAGAATAAAGGCTACTGGGTTACAGTTCCTTCTAGCTATTCCAGTATTTCCTTCTAGCTATTCCAGTACACTAAAAACTACAAAGGGATATCTATGTAATGCATCAGAGTAACCTCCAGAATGATCTTTTGACTCTTATTTGAAATCTCTCAGCCACTGAAACTTGATTTTGTTTCATTTCTCTTCCCCTTTTTGGTCCATAAAGGGTTTCTCAGTCCCATGATGCCAGGGCCAGGAGTCATGTCCACATTGCCAGGGGGATTTATATCCCTGGGAGTCATGTCAGGACATGATCTTACCATTTTTTCTTGTTTTGATTCAATTTTGTGCCTTTGAGTTTAGAATATGGCTCCATTCTCTTCTGGTTACTCCTAGCTTTGAAACACACATTTACTTTAGTAGTATTGTTTTCCTTGTGTTCTTATTAGCATGTTGGTATTTCATCACATCAGCTTCTTCTCCAAAAGGCACTGTTAATAAACTAATTAACGGATTTTGTAGTTTTAAGCAGCATGACTGCAGCAAGGAATCATGTATCTTGTCACCCTTGAAACAGACTTTTAGATGATTTTCACTGAATGTGTAAGGAGAGTGAAGTATTCAAATCAGACATTTTAGCTACAATTTAGTTTTACCAAAAGTTGTTGATAATCATTTTTTATTATGCTAGAGATGTGTAGGACAAATTTACATTAACTAGTTAAATTAAATTTTTATACTAACTGCTAAGGATTAGAATTTGGGGTTTTCAATTTTAGCATTTATTTCTATTATTTTCTTCAAAATATACCCAAAGCAACTGTAAATTGACGAAATGGAGTAAATTACAGTGGGAAAAATTGAGTTCACTTTAGGGTAGTTGTTCTTTAATTACTGAGAACTGTATCCATAACTGAAACCTATTTCAAACCATACTTCTTTTATAATTGGATATAGTAAGCAGAATAATCCACCCCCCACCCCCAAAAATGTTCTTGTACTAATCCCTGGAATTTATGAATACGTTACCTTACATGGGAGAAGGAACTTTGCAGATGTGGTTAAGACTTTAAAATGGAGAGAGTATCCTGGATTACCTGGGATTGGGCTAATGTAATTACAGAGATCCTTAAAAGTGTGAAAGAGGGAGGCAGAAGAGTTAAAGTCAGGGGATGATGTGACTCCAGTAGAATGATTAGAGGTATGCAACATTTCTGATTTTGAAGATGGAGGAAGTGGACCATAGGCCAAGGAATGTGGGTGGCCTCTAGAAGCGGGAAAAGGCAAGGAAACAGATTCCCCCCTAGTGCCTCCAGAAGGGAATGCAGACCTACTTAAACTTTGATTTTAGCCTGGTGAGACCCATGTCATCTTCCAATCTGTAGAACTGTAGATTGTTTTAAGCCGCTTTGTTGGTGATAATTTGTTGTAGCAGTGATAGAAAATTAAACACTGGGTAATAATATTTTACAGTATGACCAGATGGTTATGCCAGTCATAATCAAGGTTTAGGCTTTTGTTTTGTTTTATTTTTTGCATTTTAAAAAAATTATAAAATAAACAACCTAAAATTCACCATAGTAACCATTTTAAAGTGTGCAACTCAGCGATATCCAGTACATTCACAGTGCTGTGCATCCAACACCTCCATCTAGTTCCAAAACACTTTCATCACCTCAAAAGAAGCCTGCACCTATCAAGCTGCCACTCCCCATTTCTCTCATCTCTGCCCCCTGTCCCAAGCCCCAGTCCCGGCAACCATCAGTCTGCCTTCCACCTCCATGGATTTACCTATTCTGGATATTTCTTATAGATGGAATCATATAAAATGTGGCCCTTTGTGTCTGGCTTCTTTCGTTTAGCATATTTCTGAGGTTCATCCACATTATACACATTTTGTTTTTCTGTTCATCCATTGGTTGACATTTGGGTTACTTCGACCATTTTGCTATTGTGAATAGTGCTGCTATGAATATTCCTGTACAAGTATTTGTTTGAATACCTGTTTTCTTTTGTGTATAAATCTGGGAGTGGAATTGCTAGGCCATATGCTAATTCTATAGTTAACATTTTGAGGAACGGTCGTTTGGTAATTCTATGGTTAACTTTTTGAGGAACTGCCAAACTGTTTTCCACAGTGGCTATACCATTTCCACTAGCAGTATACAAAGTTTCTAGTTTCTCCATATCCTTGCCAACATTAAAAAAAAAATTTTTTATTGTAGCCATTCTAGTAGATGTGACATGATATCACATGATGGTTTTGATTTGCATTTCCTTAAAGATTAATGATGTTGAACCTCTTTTCTTGTACTCTTTGTCCATTTTTATATCTTCTTTAGAGAAAAGGTTATATAGATTCTTTACCTACATTTTTTTTTTACTTGTACAAAATTATTCATAACAGTTTTGTTCATGATAACTAAAAAATATATAAATAACCTAAATGGAATAACATAGATTAGAATATTACTTAGCAATAAATAATATAACCAAAGAAGTTAGCTAGAATGCAGTAGAGAGACAAATGTGGAAAATGTATGAGAGGTAAAAAGACAAGAAGAGTAGAGTGAAAAGGTATAATATATGCTTAATCAGAGTCTTTTGCCCATTTAAAAAATTTTTTTGTTCTTTTTGTTGTTGAATTGTAAGAGTTCTTTATTCTGGATACTAGACTCTTATCAGATATGTGATTTGCAAATATTTTCTTCCATTCTGTAGATTGTTTTTTCACTTTCTTGTTAAAGGTTAGGCTTTTACCTTCAGTTAGGGCTGTGCTACAAGGTTCAATTGACAGATGCAGTATGAAAAGTACATTGAACTTATGCATGGCTCTGACAGGAGGCATCCAGGTGAAGAAGGCTGCTGGATACAGAAGCACTGAGGTGGAAAGACAACGAATTTTTTCTTCACAGAATTCAAGGTGGCCTTGGGAAGCACAAAGAAGTCAAGGAAAAAAGTACAAAGTTTAGTATAAATTTAGTATAATTTACTGTCATGTATTTTTACAAATATTGATAAAGAGAGAACTTCTGGAGTTTGAGGTTTGTTAGCAGATTGTTATTATTTTTCCCTTAGAACTCCAATATTGCTGCAGAGGAGCCCCATGGTGTCTTGGTATTTTTGTTAAGGATTCCAGTAACTTAAAAAAATTTTTTTAAACACTTCAAAATATATGTATGTATGTATATATTAAATAGAAAATAATTTTGATGAAATTAAAGTAAACTGCAATAGTTAACTGTATCTATGTAATTTTTATAGCCAAGGTTGAAAAGTTAGAAGTTAAATGGATTTAACACTTCCAAGCAAAATTTCAATTGCATTTTTTTAAAGAGCTAGACAGAATCATACAAAAGTAGTCAGAATAATAAATAGGTTTTAAAATGTATTAAAATAAATATATATTGTTGAAGGACAATTTTTACATAGATAATTCCATGATTTACATATAAATATGAAATGAACATGTGTGACAGATTTTAATTTATTAATTAATAAGGAAATTGTTAGGTTTTTTGACTGGGAAGAGAAGAACCAAAACTCGATCAAAGGAGCTTTGTTGTGTGGCCATGTGCAGGCAGGCTGAAGCCTAAGATGGTGACAGCCCCCAGTGAGGGGAGTGGTAGGGCTTATATAGGATGGTTGGAGGGAAGTTCTTTGTCTAGGGAAGGGGAGCTGGCAGGTCTAGGTTGGCAGTTTCTTAGTGGCTACTTTGGGAAGGGGGTAGCTGGCTAGTTTCCATTGGCTGGCTTGGGAGCGGGAACTTGGGACCGGGAAAGTTTAAAATTTTAAATGTTATCCCAAACTTGCAGAATTTCTAAGGGGGGTGGGGTGGTGGCTCATGGTGGACTTACAGAATTTCTAAGGGCGGGGGTGGGGTGTTACCTAATAGAAATAAAATATTGCAACTAGTTCAGAGGAAAATACAAAGAACTACATATATATGGGCAAATAAGGAAAACTGAAATAAATTTAGAAATAAATGCAAAACCGGCTTTTTCCACAGGGGAAAGGAAATCATTTGTCTCTCAAATAGGCAGAATTCATTGCATTGTTATCAGTTAGTTACAATTTACAGAATTGTAAATAATTCACAGACAGTGAAAGTAGGAGATAGTCCTGAATGGTGCTCTAATTAGGGACATACAGTAATTTTTTTTTTCCCCCTATTTCAGAATCGTCACAATTTTTCCTGACAATGTATTTTGTAAAGAAGAGTAAGGAGAAAGTGAACTAGCCCTACTAGATATGACAACATATTATAAAACTGTACTAATTAAATCAGATTATTGATGTGTGGATAGACATTCAGATTAGTATAACTTAATGGAAAGTCCAGGAAAAGAAAAATCATTGGATAGGGATTGCATCTAGGTTTTGTTTCATGTTCAAACTCCAGTTGATTGGTAATGGATGCTTGGAAATAACGTGTTGAGAAGGACTTTTAGGACACTTACTGGAAAGAGAGTGTCAAGATTGTTTATAAGTTGTATGTTACAGCTGGAAGAAGTAACACCTTTTTAATACAGTTTTTAAAATGCCACCACTAATCTGTAGAGAAGGGGGAAGAATTAATCAACACATGAAAACGGAGTAGGGGGAAGGGAGTCAGTTTATATTCTAAACTCAAAATATATACTAAAATAAATTATAGATGGATTAAAGAATTAAATGTAAAAAGTTTTTAAGACAGTTAAAAAAAAACGATTCTTTGAGGATGAGGAAAGCCTTTCTTAGCATAAAAGAAAGTCATCATAAAGAATTAGATAAATACATTTGATTAAATGGAAAAATAAATCTCCTGTAAATCAAAACATGAAGAGAATTAAGTAAATGGTTATTTAGGAGAAATATTTGCAGTGAATACAACCTAAGGTCACTAACCTGAATATCCAAAGTGCTTATACATGTTGATGAGAAAAGCAGTAAGGCGCCTAATAGATGAATAAGATAAACGTGAAGACATCTATTAGACATCTAAAAGATAAAGGGAACTAATGGAAATTCCCAAAAGAAATTTATGTTACTAAGAAAAATGCAAAAATTATTGCCCTCTTTAGTATCAAAGAAGTGCAAATGGAAAAAACAAGAGGATAGTAAATAAATAGAAAGGATCAAGCATTAATCCTTTTCTACCATAGGATAACTACATAGTAGATTAGGGGAAGGTAATGGTCAGCTAGAAGATGAAGAAATGCTAGCACGTGGACGAATGCTACCATTTTTCAGCCTACAATGAATTAATAGTCTAAGCATTGAGCATCAATGATTGCTAACGTCACAAAAAGGAACTCCTTCATATGTTATGTGTACCTGATGGAGGAACATCCCCTCACTTCCTAAGTAATAGTTTTACCAAAATAATCAAACTGATAGAAGCCTCTCTAGATTCATCTATCAATTTACAAGAAATACAGAAGCAAAACATTAAGAAGCCCATGGCAATATAATCAGCAAAATCCAGTTTGCAGGTAGCCTTGTAGGACAAAATGACTGGGTTTCACAAATTTTTTGGAGTAATAATGAAAAGAAAATTAAGGATAATAATGTTTGGTATCCAACTCTTAGCCTCTGGATACCCATCCATGGACCATAGATTAATCATCCCTCTTCCTGGTAACTCTTTTTATGGGGAAAAATCATGTTTAGAATAAATCTTTTGAGGAAGCGAACACTTCTATGTAGACTTGAGCATGATGTAGAGAAAAATTTTAAATCTTATGGGTGACTTATTTAATGTATTAGATTTACTCTATAATTTGTTCTAAAAGTTGTTTTGGCCTTAGGACATTCTTGTGACTTGTGGAAATTTTGGTCATATTAATGCTCTGATCTCTGAATCCTTTATTATTATATTCTAAGATAGATTAAAAATAATCTTATATTTAATATGGATATACATTTTTACCTTTATAGATAAAACATCGTGCTAGGGAATAATCAAGGAAATTAAGTATGGTTCCTTCCTTGAAAAGAATTTATAATTTCGTAGCATTCATGGTCACAGATATTAGAAGATAAAGAATTTAGTCACATGAGAGGTGGGGGACAGATTGGTATGACAGAGATGGATTATATTTGGAAATACCAGCCTTAAATTACATTTAAGTTATAAAATGGAGCTTCTGTGCTCTGATATGTGCTATCTCTGAATATGCCCAGCAGCATTTTTTGATAATAGATTAAAAGATCTTTCTGGTTTGGGAGTAGAAGAGAAAAAAAAGGAAGAGGCCTTTTGAATAGCTTTTTCAAAAGGAACTCCTTTACTTTTACTAAATATTATTAACTTAATTACTTTTACATATTTGGATTTGATTTGCTTATGGCTAACTAGCTGTCAGCTGAGAGCCATGTGTGTTGTCTTACTTTTGTATAGCTAAATTGAAAGAGAAAATAATTTTGTATTATGGAATATTTACTCAAGAATTTTTAACATTTATTTGTTGTCTTTTTAAGAATGAGTATTCTTAATTTTTCTGTTCTTCTGAGCTTTCACTACATTTTTACATCGTCTTCGGTTTGAACTGAAAGATATTGAGATAATAAAAATGTACAGTAGAAAACACCAGTTTTTGTGCATTCCAGAAGAAAGAATTGAAAACTTACCAAATGATTCTTACGCTTATGGAATATTTAACATATCACTTTGTCAGGCTTATCCCCATAGCACTCATAATATTCCAAGTCATTTTATATCAATTAGTCCACAAATGAGAGGTCTAATTAAGTTAGATGATTCAGAGAAAATCCAAAATCAGTAATTAATGCTCTGAAAAATATGATATAGATCTTGGATTTTAATTTTTTTACATTTTATTTTTATTATAGATTGTGAAGAATATTTCTGTGTAAAAAGAATTTTCTCAGGTGGCGATCAAAGCTTTTCACACTACTCTAGTCCCCAGGTAATAATATAGTCATGTAATAATTACTAAGCCTAAATAATTTTGAAGAATTTTTATAAAACCCGTTTTCGGAGACATATTAATAATACTTTTTTTATGTATCACAGGCTTAATGTTTATGTAGTTAAGGCTTAATTGCCTTAAAAATGTTTTTCCTGAAGTCTGCAAAATAAGAGTTTTTGTCTGATAAGTTTTTGTTTCAGGTGTTCAGTAGTGATTTACTTCTGTTAAAAAAAACAAATACATGGGAGGCAATGGGTCTTGGTTTTAAGTTGTATATAGTATCTTCTTCCCTCTTTGATAATTCTACTTATTTTACAATTTAGAACTGTGGGCCACCAGATGACTTTAGATGTTCTGATCCTTCAAAGCAGATCTGGACTGTAAATGAAGCTCTTGTTCAGAAATGGCTGAGCTACCCCTCTGGAAGATTTCCTGTAGAGATAGCCAAGTAAGAAAGATGTTTTTATCTACACAGACACAAACACAACCCCTCTATCCCTTCATCTCCCCAAAAGCAGACCAACCTTTTCTTGGTGTTTTTCATTTAAATACCACTTACTTAATGGTTTTATACAAATGAAGTTTTAAATGTCTAAAATTTCCATAATGATATTTTTAAAGATCTCATTTATATTAATATGTTACAATTCTTTCATACACATTAAGATACCTTAAATGATAATTTAAAATAAAGTAGTCACTTTAGGATGGGATTTGAAATGTGTTTTTTCTGGCTTCGTAATGGTCACTGTCTTTTAATTTTTACGCTGGGAACATTTGAGTATTATTTCTTCCATGGCTGTTTTGCTTATAGATTAACTTGTGTTAGTATTTAGGATTTTGCTCGTTGGCATTGGTATTTGGGATGGGTGGCTGTATATGATTGGCTGTTTTTTAAATTTTAGTTTGTTTTCCCAAACTATTTTTTCTGAAAAGCCCAAAGAGTAGGCTTCAAAAAAATAACATCCCAGATTAGGTTTACCACGTAAAGAATTTTAAAAATTAAATATGCAGGTTAATGTAAAAAAAAAAAAAAAAATTAAGACCATCACATTGGTTTGAAGAATTAGAAGGATGAAAGTGATATTTGAGAAGGTCTAGGGTAAATAGTAATATCTTCATCAAATATTATATGATCAATTTTTAGTAACATGTAATTCTGGTTTATAGTAATTTATTGTTGGTTAGATCTGTGGTTGACATTAATTATTAAATATTGATAAAATTTTTTTTTTTTTTTTTGAAAAGACCAACCTTAAAATTTTTCATTTTGTGATATTTGGATTTTTATTTTTCCTAGTGAGATAGATGGAACATTTTCTTCCTCTGGTTGCCTAAATGGAAGCTTTTTAGCTATTAGGTAAGTGGCAGTTCATTGGTATGCTGAAATTTTCAAGTATATTGTATTAAATTAGAACTGAAATAATTTGGAGTCGTATTTTTAAATTTGTATTTTTTTATTTTCTTTTTTAGCAATGATGATCACTATAGAACAGGGACCAGATTTTCAGGGGTTGATATGAATGCTGCTAGACTTTTATTTCACAAACTTATACAACCTGATCATCCTCAGATTTCTCAGCAGGTTTGTTTTTAAAGTATTTTACATTTGTGTCATGTAGCCTGATAAATTTTTCATTCCATGTTAATTTATGTGTTTATAACCTAATTACGTTACTTAGATTATAAATGTATAAAACAGGTTAACCTAATTAACTTTATAGTTTCAATGAGTCTTTGTTATCGTGTAATTTTTATTAAATATACTAATATAAGAATTAAAATATTATAGTTTCATTTTAAAGCATTTGTAACTGAGCTGTGAAATATCTGTAAATCTTTCCAAATGTTTGTTTGTAGCAGAACCCTTTTAATTACTGAACATTACCATGTTGGTTAAGTATTTATATAGCTATAGAAGTAGAAAGTTTAAATTGAGGGTTGAACACAAGATTTTTAAAAAATTCTTTTAGCAGTGCTTAGGCTTAACTTTCATTATGCACCACATTCCATTATTTTTAAGACATTATCTTCTTTTTTCCTTCTTTTTCTTCACTATTTGATGTTTGCTTATATAACATTGTTTCTTTCTTTTTGAAACTATTCATTTTTAATGAGGTAGGTTTTACTTTTTTGTCAAATATAGGTGGCAGCTAGTTTGGAAAAGAATCTTATTCCTAAACTGACTAGCTCCTTACCTGATGTTGAAGCACTGAGGTTTTATCTTACTCTACCAGAATGTCCTCTGATGAGTGATTCCAACAATTTCACAACAATAGCAATTCCCTTTGGTACAGCTCTTGTGAACTTAGAAAAGGCACCATTGAAAGTACTTGGTAAGAATTTTAATATATGTTTTTTCTTTTGAAACTTTTCTGTTTAAATGAAAGTGCTCCTAAATTCTTACTTTTTTGCTGTCTAAAATTTTGCTGCTCTGCTAATTTGACATTTTCTTAGGGAAAATATAAACCTGTTTTTTTCTTTTCATTGCTCTTTCTACTCCTTTGATGCTAGATATTGGAGTTCTTAGAGGCAGTATGTTAGATATTAGAATTTTAGCGAAACACAACAGCAGAGAGAGTATCAGGAAATATAAAAACTGTTTTCCTTACTTCTGTCCCTCATTCTTTCCAGAGTAATCTTGTTATTAAGGAAGTAAAGGAGGAGGAACACTGAACACATGTAGCTGTTAATTCTTCTTTGAACCCTGATGTCAACTTTTTGTTTTTCTCACTTGCTAATTGTCTGTTGTTTGATTTTATTTCTCTACATGCAGACAAGATTCTACTGCTTATGCTATCTTACATTTTTGTCACTGTGTATTTGGCCTAAACTTTCCTCATTTTGAGTTTTCTTCTTGTATGGAGTCCAGCTCTATCTCCTGACGTTTATAGTTTCTTTGCACATTTAACTCAGTTCTTTCCTTCCTAATAGTAATTTGTCAAAATGTGGAGCTGAGATATATAGATGTAATAAAATCAGGATAACAAGTTTTAGGCTAAAGATGATCTGAGGAAGCAAGAGGCAATGGGAATCTGAGACAATTAGCAAGTAATAGAAGAAGGAAACAGGAACTCACAAAAGAGAATTGCTTCCCTGCTGTCAGATGTTTTAGTATTCTTTCTACCTGTTTCATAGGATTGTGGTGTTATTTACTAATATTAATAATTAAAATTTTTGAGTGTGGGGTTGGAAAGACATAGAAGGCTTTTAAGGAGTACCTTGCATTTTAAATGTGGTGCATCCCAATATATCAGCTTTATTTTAAGTGCTCTAGAGATAAAACTTCAAAAGATCCTTAAATATTAGAGCAATATAATTTTTAAGTATGCCTTGCTTAAAGTTTTAATTTCTGAAGTACATTTTTATAACTAGTTTTAATATTATGTATAGTTGTGAAATTTTAATATAATATAGGAAACCAAGAATGTAAGTTAAATAGGCTTTCAGGACAGGTTTTCTTTAACTTGTAGGGGTGTGTGTGTCTATAAACTCTAGAAATGTTATGTAAAATATTGTGTTATGTGCATCTTTATGGGATTTTCCAAGTTAAAAAGTACCGCTTTAGAAGAAAAGTCAGTATAGTTTTGAAAATTTTGAATTTTTTTGTTCTTTTTATTTGCTTTGTTCACTCTTTAATAACAGAGAACTGGTGGTCAATACTTGAACCTCCACTATTTCTCAAGATAGTAGAACTTTTTAAGGAAGTTGTGGTACATCTTTTGAAACTCTACAAGATCGGCATTCCCCCTTCTGAAAGAAGAATTTTCAACAGTTTTCTTCATACTGCGTTAAAGGTTTTAGAAATATTACATAGGGTATGTCCAATAATTTCTGTATTTTCCTCTTTTCCCATTTCTGTTAACAGATTGATAACTGTTTATTTTAACAATAATATGTTATGATTTAGATATATATTACAGCAATTTGGAAAGTTTGTCATATCTATTGCTTCCCTTTAAAAGAAGTAATGTATCTATACAGAGGTTTGGTACTATTTGATCTTGTTAAGCCTATATAGATAAGTTATCTGTAGTTTAACAGAACAATAGCATACTAATGAATTAGAATTCTCTTTTTCTTATGAAGGACATAATTCTTTAGTTTAAATTATGTCTTTCGTTATGTATAGGTGGTTATCACATAGAGAGACTTGATCCTAACTGATTACAAACATATAAACTCATGTTCTTTTGCTGTTGGGTATTAATGGCCTCAATGAAAGAAGAACATTTCATTTGAAACAGATGACTAATCTGAAATTGTAAACATATATAATTCATTAATTTGCCTATTGTTTTTCCCTGTCCTTTTTCCCAGTGTAAAAAATAGTACCCTTTATACTTGTAACAATTCAAAGTTAGAAGAAGAAGTAGAGTCTCAGCTGTTTCATTAAAGATGGATTTGAGTCATCCCTGACAGCTGGTAGGTATATCTCTACTATGCCATTTGGTGTTCTCGAGATGCTATTTAGAGTCTATGAGACATGACCTAAGGGAGAAGCATATGTTCCCAGATTCTAGAGTGACTGAAAAACCCACATGAACCTTTGATCTTTAGTTTTCTCTCTTTAAAGGAATAGTTCCTTCAGCATTTTCCGACTCTTCTTGCCCAGTACTAAGGTAAATGATGAGGGGATGAAGGAGATAGTCTTTCGGCTCTGTGTAAACAATTACCCTCATTGATCATTTATTTCCCTTTTTATTCTGGGTATTTTCTCAACTACTTAGCTTCCTGATCTTACTTTTCTTTGTATTTACTATGTTCAAGACTCCTAGAACAAGTCATTTTTCTTCTCATTATGATTTAAGATGATAGCCATTTCTTTCCTAGGGAAATGAGTCATTTCTCATGTTTACTTTTGCATAGAACAAAGCTTTCTTGCACATTTCAGGGTTAATTGGATTCTGCAGTAAACCTCTGTTAAGAAGATCTAACTTCATGGGATTGGTCCCTACCTTTCTGTATGTCTTTTGCCTGGGATTCAAGAGTTTAATTAGATTAATTAGATTTTTTTTTTCCTTTCCTCTAGACTCCCTCTTCCTCCTACTTCAGTGACCTACTTCCAAACCTTTTTCAGCTGGACCATATTCTCAAATAATTACTTTTTTCACTTATCTTTTCCCTACTGCATTACCTCCTTATCTTTACCCCCCACCTCCCACCTTTTCCCTTAGCTATGTCTTCCTTTTACCACAAGTAAAAGGGAAGACAGGAGAAGGGAAAGAAATTGAATCTTTCATAATTACGGACAGGTCTTGAACAAGTAACTTAAGTTGTCTGCCTAGCTCAGAAGCCTCAGTCCCTATTGAGGAAGAACCCTGTAGAGTTACAGCTCCTTTTTGATGGAGCCATGCTAAATGCTAGAATTCTAACTTCTTGCTAGTTGAAAGGGAAGGGAAAATAACATTTATTGAATGTTAACAATGACCAAGATCAGAACCTCCTTTGTACATTAATTCGTGTTAGCACTTTGCATATATTACTCATTTAATCTATTTAACTCTGTATAGTTGATATTATTACCCCATTTTATAGACTGGAAAATCTCAGTGTCAGTGTTTATAAACCAGTAAATAGCATAGTTGAAATCCAAATCCAAATCTACTTTCAAATTCTCTGCTGTTTCTAAATCAGCAGCAGACATAGTAATATAATATGTCTAGAAAGGGTTTGCTTTTATTTTATGTCCCAGATCCAGAGGTGCACACATCCATAACTGCAAAGAATAGCATTTGATTGTGTTAAGGGCCCTGGACTAAGAATCAGAAGGCCACGATTTTTAATCCTATCTGTGCATCTTCCTATTAATGTGATTTTGAAGAAGTCTTTGTCTTTACCACATGTACAAATGAAGAATTATCTATAAAATAAGAATTCAAATACCTTCCCTGATAGTTTTCCAGGATTGATGTACTGTTCAAATTATATATGTGACAACATTTAACATTTTAAGTTGTACATTCATGAGGCAGTGATTTTATTGTTATCATCACTTTTGACCTGATTTATTTGGGTATGAGGAAACTGGATTCTTGTTTGAAGTTGTCATACACTCAAAGGCAGGATGGTAATGGTATCAGTTTCTTAACATCTTAGGGCAGTCACTTATCTTTCTTCTACCCCTTACTTCAGAGAAACCTTTTTCCTTGTTCTTACTCTGCCATAAATAGATATCTGTGGATATTAACAGTCAGAGATGAATCATTTTCATCTTTAGAGAAACCCAAGTTACTTATCAGAAACTTACTATTTCAAAGATATTTTATGTCTAACAACTGTATATATTCCTTCTCTCTGCTCCATGTTAAGTTTTAGGGGAAGTTTTCTCACACATTTTCTTTCTTGACCTAACCTGGAGCAGGATTAGGAACTAAAAAACTGACTATGTGTTTGCTAGTCATTTCAAGATGTATGGATGCATTATTCCTCCCTTATGTCATGTCCTTTGGAAAGTTTTTGAGTTAAAAATCATTTCCAGTGCTCCAAATGGCATCATATGAAACAAACCTTTGGTACCTGCTGTCAGGAATGGATGTATTATTTTCAGATAAATGAGTTTACTGGCAAGTAATTGGGTTATACATTAGTTTCTGAGTTTTCACATATTACATCGTAGAGATATTGATATGCCAAAAGAAGAGACTTGGACATGTCTAGCCTAAATTGCTACATATCATGCTGGTCTTCTGAACCAGTGATTTCCAAACTCTTTTTTGGGAGGTGGGGTGGTGGCGGCAAGGAACCCTTTAGTAAACCACACAGATAAGATACACATATATACTCACTATACGCCACCCTGAATAGAGGTTTATAAAACAGAATATTCTACTGTAATTAAAATGTGAAATAAAAGTATTAGGGTCAGATATACAGAGGTTTTATTTTTACATTTTATTATACAATAATTTTCAATGTATAGTTTCAACTACTACGTGATTTCTTTTTTTAATTCATTTTGGAAATATATATTGAGTGCCTACTATATACTTAATCATTGTAGTAGACATTGAGGATGCTGTTACAAGAAAAAGATGTGATTTCTGCCCCTTTTCACCTTACAATGTAGAGGGGGTGTGTACGGATGAGTAAATAGGCATTTATGATATAGCGTGGTGTTAGAGAAAATGTAGAGTACTATGAGAACATACAGGAGAGCATGTAGCTATGAAGGATTAAAGAAGGGTTCCTGGGGAAAATGTCTTACTTGTTAATCTTATCTACCATACAAAGAAATTTTTAAAACTTTCTGTTGATTTTGTATGTAAGTTTGTATGCAAGTTTGTATGCAGATCTTTTGGATCAATCCTCTGTTTAGTTTCGGATTTCCCTATTTTTAAAGTATTGTTAACTGATTTTCTCTATAGTTATTAAATCATTATGGCTGAGTTAAATTTCTTAAACTCTTAGTATACTCATCCATATAATGAAGATAATTATAGTATTCTATTTCATAAAGTTGTTTGAATGATTAAATGAGATAATGTACATGAAGTATAATTAGTAAGTGTGCCACAGTATAGCTATTATTTCATTACTGTAATATACAATTTTAATGAATTTTACAGTAAAATCAACGTTTCATTGAAAAATTTAGCTTGGTGTCTAGATATGCTTGTTAGAAACCTGACCCCCCAGTGTGGAAAGAGGTGGTGTTAAATATGTATTTATTCTCCTTCCCCATTAAAGATACCTCAGAGTAAAAGTTTGAAAAGCATGGAAATTATATAAAACACTCTTTTTACTATAAATTAACAGTAACCACACATTTCCATGTATTCCACTAAAAATGCAACAGGAAATCCCATATAGGCTAGACATTTTAAAGTGCTATTAGAAGCATGAACTTATATATATATCTCTTATTCGTTTTATTTGTTCATCCATTCATCTCATGTTTATTGAGCACCTGTTTGGGCACAAGCATTATCCATTAAATTTATACCTGTACTGCATAATTTGTTTTGCTCCCTTTTGCTCCCTGCTTAGTTGGCTTAATGTGTATGTTATTTTTCTTTTAAACTATGAAAAATATTTTTGTTATTCTTCATAGGAAACTTAGCTAGTTTTGGTTAGTTTATAAGTTAGGTCAAGTTTTTTTTAATTGATTTATAACTTCTTTCCATTGTGGTCAGAAAAGATATTGTATGATTTCAGTATTTTTAAATTTCTGGAAACTTGTTTTGTGACATTAACATATGGTCTGTCCTGGAGAATAACCCATGTGCACTTCGGAAGATTGTATATTCTGTGGCTGTTGGGTGAAGTGTTCTATGTATGACTGTTAGGTTTAATTGGTTTAGAATATCACTGAAGTGTTTTATTTCCATACTGGTTTTCTGTCTAGGAGTTCTTTCCATAATTTTTAGGTCTTCTTGTTGAATTGACTGCATTATTAGTATATTTACCAGTATATCAGTATATATCAGGGACCTTTCTTGTCCCTAATATTAATTTTTAAATTAAAAGCCTATTTTATCTCATATTAGTATAGTTACCCCAGCTCTCTTTTGGTTACTATTTGCATGGTATATTTTTTTCTGTCCTTTTGCTTACATCCTACTTGTGTCTTTGAATTTAATGTGTAGTGTAAACAGCATGTAGTTGGGTCATGCTTTTATCCATTCTGCTAATCTCTGCCTTTTGATGGAGAGTTTTATCCATTAACATTTAAAGTAACCATTGATAATGCAGGACTTTCTTCTACCATTTTGCTATTTGGTCTTTATTAATCTTACACCTTTTTTGTTCCTCAATACTTCCCATTTAATGCCTGCTTTCATATTTATTTGATTTTTTTTTTTTTCTTTTGGTCTCATGCCTATTTTGAGTCCCTTTCCATTTCTTTCTGTGTATTTTTTCATATATTTTCTTTTTGGTTACCATGAGTTTTAAACTTAACATCCTAAATCTTTAATAACAATTACCATTTGATTTGATACCAGCTTAACTTCAATAGCATACACATAACCTGTTCCTATACTCCTCTGCCATTCACCTTTTTGTTGTAGTTGTTACAGATTATGTCTTTATACACTGTAAATCCAAAGCCATAGATTTGTCATTACTTTTTATGAATTTACATTTTAGAACTTGTAAGAAGTAAAATGTGGAGTTACATACCAGAAAAATACAATACAGTAGTACTAGCATTTATAATTACTCAGAAGGTTATCTTTATAGGAGGTCTTTATTTCTTTATGCCTCTTAGATCCACTTTCTAGTGTTCTTTCTTTTCAGGCTGAAAGACTCCCTTTAGCATTGCTTGTGGGGCAGGTCTAGTGATGATGAATTCTTTCAAATTTTATCTGGGAATGTCTTAATCTCCTCATTTTTGAAAGGCAGTCTCACTGGATATAAAATTCTTGGTTGGTAATTGTTTTCTTTCAGTACTTTAAATATATCATCCCACTGCCTTCCTAACTGCATGGTTTCTGATGAGAAATCAGCACTTAATGTTATTGGTTCTCCCTTATACATAACACATTGCTTTCCTGTTGCAACTTTTAGGACTCTCTCCTTGTCCTTGGCATTCGACAGTTTGACTACTCTGTGTCTGGGCATAGTTATCTTGAAGTTTATCCTGTTTGGGGTTTGTTGGGTTCCTTGAAGGTGTATATTCTTGTCTTTCATTAAATTTGGGAAGTTTCTGCAATTGTTTTCTTTGAATATTCTCTCTGCTCCTTTCTCTTTCTTCTCCTTCTGGGACCCCCATTATGCATATATTGGTATGCTTGATCACAGGTATCTTGGGCACTGTTCACTTTTTTCAGTTCTCTTTTCTTTCTGCTCTTCAGCCTGACTTATTTCAGTTGTGTTGTCTTTGAGGACACTGATTTTTTTTCTTCTGCCAGCTCCAATGTACTGTTAAAATCCTCTAGTGAATCTTTCATTTCAAATATTGTGACCTTCAACTCCAGTATTTCTGTATGATACTTTTACACGTTTCTGTTTCTTTTATGAAATTCTCTTACTGTTCATTCGTTGTTTTCCTGTTGTTCTTTCTTTCTTTTCTCTGTGTTTTCCTTTATCTCCTAAAGCATATTGAGGGTTTGTTGTTGTTGTTGTTTTTGCTTTATTTGTCCAAAGTCTGATATTCTTCATTGATGATTTCTGGGATTTTTATCTTGTTCCTTTGGATGGGCCATCATTTTCTGTTTCTTTATTTGTCTTGTAATGTTTTTTTTTGCACACTGTACATTTAAAGGCTTAACTCTGATTTAGTCCCTGAGCTGTCTCTTCCTTAAGTTTGTATCCAGCTAGTGATATGACAGAAATTTCCTTGCATTCCAGGAGCTAACAAAAACAAACAAACCAAAGTTGAAGACACTTCTCCCATTCTTCGTAAATTGGCTCTGTATTGGCTGGTGCTCTCCTTTAGAGTTTAGCTCTCCTATCAAAAAGTTCACTCTGAGGCAAGTGCGAGACAGGGTCCTCTGTTGAGACCGTGTTGTCCTGTGTTTGTGTTTTCTCATGCCCTTAGGAAATCCCCTGTGTACAGGAATTTGAATGCTCCCCTTATTTCCTGTGAAATAGACTTTCTCCCCCTACTGGGTGTTCTACTGTATGACTTAAAGCAGGTAATTTACCCTAGCCTTGTACTTAATTTTTCTTATATTGTTTTAACTCATTGTAAGCTGTTTCTGCCTGTAGAGCAAGTTCTGAGAGGATGAGCTGGAGACTAGTTTCCTGGTTCAGTCTTTCAGGCAGCCACTGGGTAGCTTGGCACTGACATACAGGCTTCCTTGTATATGCATAGTGGTTACTCCGCTTCCTCTGGAACAGTTAGGAACCCACAATGGGAGTACAGGCTGGCTCCACACTGAGTTGGGGCAGGGCCAGCAATGGCACTAAGAGCTTCTCCTGCTTTTAAAGCTGCGTTTTCTTGATTCAGCACTTAACCTAGTTACTGCAACCTTGTAACTGTTTTCTGGAGTTTTGAGGAAGATGTCTCTGCCAGTTGTTTGCTAGTTGTTTAAAAATTCTGCATGGGAATGGCACCCTGAAGCGTCTTATTCCACCGTCTTTATCAACTGGAACCCTTTCATTGATTTCTGTTCTTATCTTATTTCCTTCATTCTCCTCAATTTGACCCTAATTTGCTTTTCTTTTTTTAGGTTCTTAAGGCAAAAGCTTAGTTAATTAATTTTTGACCTTTTTTTCTAATATGATCGTTTAAATGCCATGCTTTAGCAGCATCCCTCAGATTTTGATGTCTTATGTTTTTGTTTTCTTTCAGTTCAAAATAGTTTGCTAACGTCCCTTCTAACTCTAACATCTGGGTCATTTCTGATTCTGGTTCTGTTGATTCTTTGACTCTTGACATTTTTTTATTTTGCTATAACACTTTTTTATGTGTCTTTAATTCTGGTGTGTGTCTAGTAGTAGAGACTGAAGTAAATAGGTTTAAAGCCGGCAAATAGGTACACCTCTCCTTTTCTCTGTAGAATTGGGGATTTAATCTAGTCAGGAGGTAAGCTGGGATTGAGTTGTTAGTTTCTTGTGGTTGCATTTATAGTATTATAGGCCTCAAATTCTTCTGATGTTGCCTTGTGCTTGGGTTAGAGGCTTGGATGTCAAAGGGTTTTTCTCAATGCTTGTAATCCACTCTGCATGCCTGTTCCATATTGAGGCTTTCTCTCCTCACTCTTGCCAGTCTCTCAGCAGAAGACTGCTGTTGCTTGTTACTCAGTGCTTTCTATATTGGTGGAAGGTGGAGGTAGTGGGAGAGGAGTTTCTCTTGGCCTTTAGTCCTATTGATGTAAGATTTATGACCCTGGGCTGTTCTTGCTCCCCTTCCCCCAAGGATTTGACATCCCTCCAACCCCAGCCCCCGACAAAGTCATGAAATTTGCTTCACTTTCCTCAGTGGCTTAAAGGTTTTGCTTTATATGACAAAAGTGTCTGGACAGGGCAAGTCTTTGTGCCTTTCTTGTAGTGTAGTGTTTCTCAGGACGACTGAGAGAGGCTCTTGATCTGCTTTTGTTTCCAGTTGTCCTCATAGGCACCCAGTAAAGATCTGTGGAAAAGAGACTGTGAGTGAGTGCCAACTGTCTGGGGCTCCCAGGAGTTCTGTACTGTCAGGTAGTCCCACATTAAGACTTAGGCAATTTATTACATTTTAACTGATTTCTTCTTACCTGCTTGTATGGCAGTGGTATCTCCTCTTGCTCTGCCACAGGTTAACCATTTCTGGCATCCACCTTCTTAGGAAGCATCTGTACATCTTTAGAATTCAGAGTATGTATGGTCATCCTGCAACTTTAGCTCTCAGATGGGTTAAAGAAAAGTTGTTTTGTTTTGTATGATTGACATTATTCTAGGATTTTCCAACTATCTTTCTTTTAACTGATTGTTAGTTTAAAACATTGTGGGCAGGGAACATCCTTTATATGCTTCAAATTCTTTTAAATGTGTTAAGACTTGTTTTATATTCCAGGGTATGTCTGTCTTAGTGAATATACCATGTACAGTAATTGGATGGAGTGTTCTATAACAATCAGTTCAAGTTGGTTAAATTGTTGTTCAGATCTTCTATATATGTATTGATTTTTGTATGTTTTTTGTTTCACTTACTGAGAGAAAGATGTTGAAATCACCAATTATGATGGTGCTTTGTCAGTGTTTTCCTTTGTTTGACTTGAAGCTCTGTTATTTGGATTGTTATGTCTTCTTGATGAATCACTCCTTTTACCATTATGATATGTGCCTTTTTTCCCTCTGGAAGTGCTTGAAGTTTACTTTGACAGTAGCTTCCTCTGCTGTTGTTTTCTTTCTTTTGAAATCTTACTCTGGACCCTCATGGTTTAAGTGTTAGTCAAATATGTGAGGGGAATTTGCTCATAGATTTTGGGGCTTTCTCTGTGGATTCCTTTCTGGGATTTTCTTCCATACTTTCTGGCCATTCTCTCAGTCCCAATCTCTGATCTTTGACTCCTTTGTTCTGGAAAGACTGCTGCTTTTGCTTGAGATCTATTCCATACCCCTTATGCTTATTTGGATCTCCCACGTGCTTTTGTTCTTTCAGAGGAACCCATTCCTATTTCTGCTTGCTTTTGGCTGATCTCTAGTATCTTTAAATAGCTGATTTTTCAAAGATGCTGTCCAGAATTTATTAGGTTATTGGCAGGAGGATCAGTCTGATAGAAGCTACTCTGCCATATTTAGCGCCAGAACTCCTCTGTTATATTTTACTTTAGAACAACCCCTACCTTTTCATCTCCATGACCTTGACTTCCTGGAGAGTCCTGGCCAGTTTTCTTATAAAATCCCACAATGTGGATTTGTCTGATTGTTTTCTCATGGTGAGGATTAACTTGTCCTTCCATTCCTTATATTTCCTCTAAACTGGAATTTAAATTGAGAGACTTGATTAGATTCAGGTTAAACATTTTTTTGCTTCCTAGATGATGCGTGTACTTCCTGTTGCATTATATCAGTAGGAACATAAAGTTTAATAGTCCAGTATTGATGATGATTAGTTAAATCACTTGGGTAAGGTGGTACTCTCCATTGTAAAGATTTTTTTTTCCCCTTTGTAATTAGTAAGTAATCTCTGAGGTGGTGTTTTGTGTTCTCTCCATTTTTCACATCCTCTCCAAATGTCACCTTTCAAAGTTGATTCTAATCAGACGCTAGCACAGAGTAGCACTTAACAGGCATTAGCTATTATTGTTATTTAGGTCCCATTCCCAAACCAGAAGTCCCTCTTGAATTCCTTCTTGTTTCTAGGTTGTGTATACTACGTATGCTTTAATGGCACATATCTCATACTGTGCCATAAATATCTGTCTTCTCTACTACATTATGAGATACTTGGTATCTCCCATAGCACTTTTACGTATAGTAGGCACTAAATAAATATTTTCTTAATATGAAGAGAAAATTAGCTAAGGAATCTCCAAAGGCATTTTCTTTTTAAACATATTTCAATCTCTGTGTTAGGTAATGGTTAATTGTTAATTATACTTCTATTTTTTTGTAGGTAAATGAGAAAATGGGACAGATTATACAGTATGATAAATTTTATATACATGAAGTACAAGAATTGATAGACATAAGAAATGATTATATCAATTGGGTCCAACAGCAGGCCTATGGAATGGTATGTTTCCTGTTGCACTTTCATGATTACATTTTTTATGTATCATTCGTTGTAATACAAAAGAAACCATTGTTTGTTTTTGAAGCACCAAACTTTCCTGATTTTCTTCAGAGCTTATTTTTGAAATAGAAATATATTGCAAAGGAGTAGGTGTTATATTATGGAGTATTTATAAACACATATTCCACTCTTATACCAATGCCAAACCAAAGAGATAGATTACACTTTTCTAAATAAAAATGTAAATATGACATAGATTTTTAACTGTAATTTATTTTCCATCAGGTTGCCTCTTAATTCTCTAATGTTGAGAATACAGGAGTCCCTGATGCTAGAACTCTAAGAATGTGTTACTTTTGTGAGATCAGTTCTTCACTACTGCCAGAAGAGAGCCTTAGAACCATTCATTCTATTTTTGACTGTTCTCTTTTTATGTATTAAATTTTATTTAATATGTTTGATGTATGTCCACATATGTACATACTTTTCTTTTCCATGCAGCTAAATCTTTAATAACTAGACATTTAATAACCTATTGAAATAGTAGCATGATCTTATCAAATTTGAATTGGGCATATAAAATTTCAACATAGAAATGGGTACACAGCTAGATATGCAGTAGGTTTAATAACCTTATTTGCTAACCATGTTAGTATACTTTAGGCCACTATGCCCTCTTCTCCTCCCACCACATGCAGACGATTTAAGCAATATGTATATAGCAGCTGTGGAAAGGTGAGTAGCCTTTCATGATTTGTGTTGTACTGACTTTAAATTCTTTGTAGATAGGCATTCTGTCGTTCATTCTCCAGCGTTATAATAGTGTCTGACATATGCCTAATAGGCACTAAAAAAGTACACTGTTTTTTGGATAGTAGCCTGATGAGTGCATGCTGTTTTGAGGATACTCTCACCTCAACAAATCAGGCCACTTCTAGAACATCTGTTGATTCCCTAAGTACTTGGGTTTGGATTAGGAGAGATTTTTTTACTTCTCCCCAAAGTCACTGAGGGGCCGGATCGGGTTTATGGCTATCCTAGAGATTTAGATTATTCATTTTCTTATTCAGTAAATATTTATTGATAATCTCCTATGTACCAGGTACTGATTTAGGTATTGGAAATACAGTGGTGAACCATACAGGAAAGGACCCTGTTCTCATGTAGTTTATAATCTGTAATAGACTTTAATCTATAAACTCTGGAAAAGATGGACAGTAAACAAAGTGAAAAATGTCAGCTAATAATATGGACTATATAGAGAATTTAAAAAAGGAATGTGATAAAAATTGGGTGGTTTCTTGTCTGATGAAGTATTAGCTGTGATCTGAGTGACAAGGAGCAGCCATATAAATTCAGGGCAGAGAGAATTTTAGCAAATACGAATATATAGTAAGCGACCTTAATTGGGAATAAGCTTGACATGTTTGAAAGGTAGAAGGACCAGTATAGCTAACATATGGGAATAGGAAGAGTTCTGGGGAGGAATCAGAGAAATGGGCAAGGACCAGATCATTGAGGGCTTAGATTAGGAATTTGGGTTTTATCTGAAGTGCTGTGGAAAGTAATTCAAGGGTAAACAGGGTGGGACATAATCTGATTATATTTTTAAATAATTGATCTGTCAGCTGTGTGGAGAATGGAATGTGGGAAATGGGGCAAAAATGAAATAGGGAGACTAGGAGGCTATTTTAGTAAATTAAAGAAGAGAAATGATGGGTTTGACTAGGATGGTAGTGAAGATGGAAGAAGGGAATGGATTTGGAATACCTCTTAGAGGAAGTGTGGATAAGAACTGCTGATGGATTGGATATGGGAGGTGAGGGAAGGAGAGAAATCTACAAAGGAGATTAAGGAGTGACTAGTGAAGAAGGAAGAAAACAAGGAGAATGATGTGGAAAGTAATATTTAAAAAGTGAAAAAGAGACTGTTAAATGCTGCTGAGAAGTAGCATAAGGTCATAAAGTTGAGCAGTGAATTTGGGTATTTGAAGGTTATTGGTGACCTTGACAGTGCCATTCAAGTGTGGGGTAAGCTGAAGAGAAATTTGGAGATAAGAAAACAGAAACAACTGTAGGCAATACTTTCAAGAAGTCCCACTTTGATGAGGAGCAGAAAAGTGGAGTGGAGTGGTAATTGGAGTCAAAGTACAGTTTTTTTAAAAAAGGAAATACTTGACTTTGGGTAAGTTTTAAATGGATATTTCCTTTTTCCTTCCCTGATTTGAACTAATTTTCTAACCTAGACAAATCTTCTCAAACTCTTCCTCTAGGATACTGATATGGGCAGGTGTGAGTATGCTCCTTTCTCTTCAAGTTACTAACCTGCCCTTAGCAAGACTTATTTGAAGTCTAATATTTTGTCTTTGAAATGTACGTAAATTTTGTGTTCTACTGGACATGCTATTTATTGCAATATAAGAGGGATTTAAATTATTTACCACTGAGGAAAATTGATGCTTCAGGAACTGTACCTTATTTATCCCAAGACTTGGCATATGAACCTTGACACATCACCTAGGATAATCTAGATCTTTGAGCAAAGTTTCTGAAACTCAAGTGATAATATAGACCTCTTTTAAAGAAAAACAATTTATTAAGAAGACCAATGTTCATTTACATGTGATTGGGATTATGTTATTTAAACATGTACAAACATAAAATTATACACTCCTTGTTCTTAGCTCTTAAAACAACTCTAGAACCAAACATTGCAAATTAAAAAATCAAATTACTTAATTTATTATGGAGGACGATTGTGTTCTGATGAAAAGGAATCTTAGCTCACAACCTGAATGTGGTAAGGAAGCGGGGTAACATAAGGGTACTTGGGTTCAAATCCCACCTCAGCTGCTTATTCACTATGTTCTTAATCAAATTACTTAATTTCTCTGGAATTTAATTTCCTTTTCTGTAAATTAGGGATAATAGTGCCTACCTTATACAGTTTTTGAAAGTATTAATTGATCTGATTCATTTAAAGTGCTTAGGGCAGTTCCTAGCACATAGTAAACCTTGGTAAAATGATGGTTTTTATTACTGGCTGCCTTGGCACAGGTTTTAAATTTGGCAGTAACCTGTATTCTGAGGTGTCTTATTAGCTGTTCTCATTACTTTTCTCTATTAGAACTATAATGAAATATTTGCTTTTAGAATAAGATGTAATATTCATTTGGCCTTCATTCATCAAGCACATCATGTATGTATGAAGTCCTAGACAATTTCTGCGAATCCTGTTTTGTACCAGTTTGATTATACTTGCAACTGTTGCATATCTTGGAGCTTTATGGCAATACTGGGATTATAAAATCCCAGAATTTATGAAGCCATAGTGTATCCTAATTTTAGGTTTTTTAACCAATGTTTTGATTTTCATTGATAAAAAATGATAAAATTCTAAATTTAAAATTCTACCAGAGCACTCATAGACCTTTAAGACGATATCTCCCAGCAGTCTGCAAGCCCAGTTTGACAAACATTATTCTAGAGAGTCATATCTACCCGAATTGCTGTGAATTAGATTAGATATCCTTTGACCTGGAATTATTTGTAGTATGTAGGTGATAAACTGCTTGTATTCTGGCCATGCTAAGAGAAATGTCTAATAGGATTTCTACTTAGTTATCAATAATTTTTTGCTACATGGAGAAGGTGTGGTTTGAATGTTTGCTTGTAAGTTTGGTGGCTCAGAGCCTGTCTTCCAGACTCCTCTTACTGTATAGCCATGGTGATGTCAAATTGAATTTTCATGGGGAACTATTCCAGTGCTACTTTCTCTGGTTTGGTGGAGGCACAAGAGGACCACCTTCCTGTTTATTTCTAGGCTTTCCCTCTTTCTCCCTTATTCTCTCCAGAGTTTATAAAGCTGCTATACTTGATTATTGCCCCTGTAACCTTGCCCTTTCAGGCACATGCTTTTTCCTTTTTCTTCGTTTATGGAGAGAAGTGATCTTCATAGGTGGTTGTGGCAGTGAAGGCTTGTCCTTTAACTTGCAAAGTAGGTTTTATATCACATCTTGGAATTAGAATCCAGACCCATGATTTGGGTTGTTCTAATCACGCCTGGGAATTAGAGAGCTGTCGCTCTACTTTGAAAATTTTGACTGTAGAACTCTGAGATAATTCATTAATTTATGTTCTGACATTTCACTTCACAGCACATCATGCTTTGAGAGAGTTCAATGCAGTTTTGCATTTTGTATTTACAGATAAATCTTAAAGACTTTTTCCTGAGGTTTTTAAATAAGATTTGTGCTTGTATTACTAGTCTTAATACTGGGTTAAATTTCATGGTGACCCTATAAGTAAAGTTTTAAGGAATCTGTCTTAAGGATACTCACGTGCCATTTTGTAATGATATACATGTATGTGTGTGTGTCTATTTGTATATATGTGTGTATACTGCTGTTAAATAAGAGTTATGGGTCTTGAAATAATTCCATTGCTTCAGCATGAAACTTTAAAATATTCTGATAGAACATAATTACTATGAATTATGAAAAATATCTCATAAACTATGTATATTTTTTACCTTTTTATAAAAACTGCAAAGAAGTTATTTTATTTTATTGTATTGCCTTTATGCCATAATGTCTTGAGTTTTTTTCCTGTATCCTCTCTTTCTCAGTCAAGGATTGTTCTCTGATCTGATCTCTGTGAGCCGAGAGGTCACTCTGGTGGGCACTCTTATGCACAATTTAGACAACCCTTTTTAGGTTCTAAAGAATTGGGGGTAGCTGGTGGTAGATACCTGAAACTATCAAGCTACAACCCAGAACCCATGAATCTCGAAGACAATTGTATAAAAATGTAGCTTATGAGGGGTGACAGTGGGATTGGGAAAGCCATAAGGACCACACTCCACTTTGTCTAGTTTATGGATGGATGAGTAGAAAAATAGGGGAAGGAAACAAACAAACAGACAAAGGTACCCAGTGTTCTTTTTTACTTCAATTGCTCTTTTTCACTTTAATTATTATTGTTATTTTTGTGTGTGTGCTAATGAAGGCATCAGGGATTGATTTAGGTGATGAATGTACAACTATGTAATGGTACTGTAAACAATCGAAAGTACGATTTGTTTTGTATGACTGTGTGGTATGTGAATACATCTCAATAAAATGAAGATTTAAAAAAATTTTAAAAAATAACTAATTCTGTGAAATTCTTGACTTCCCTTGTAATATCCTTTTTTTATCTTCATTTTATTGTTCACAGTACCATTACATAGTTGTACATCCCTTGTAATATCCTTTTGTACTGTTGAGTCTTTTTCTACCTCATCTTCTTCCATTCTCCCATCCTTTTTAACCTGACTCTCCCCAAAAAATGTTTTCATGAAGCCTTTGCTTTATCCTGCTATTCCTGGTAGTTACTGTATAGTCTTTTCTTTTCATTTTCTACCCTCTGATCTTGGTGTATGAAATTGCTTTTTCAGTTGTATTCCTTTGTTTTTTAGCACTCTTTTTCTCCCCCTATTGCGGGTTACTGAGCATATACCTCGACTTACCAGGTCTGGGCTAGGGGACCTGCGCAACCCCTAGGGAGGGTAGTGGGTACGGGCGGTCAGTGTCCTCCACAGCCCCCCGGACCTAAGGAAGCAAGGTCGAAGGCAGGCCCCATTTCCTCACCCAAAATACCACCGGTGGGGGAGGCTTGCCGGAGGGAACCGCCCTTCCCCCAACCGCCCTTTCCCCCACTTCCTTATCTTGCCGGTACACTCCCCGTTGCCAATGCAACTCCCATCACCACCAGTGCGCATACATTGTTGCCAGACACCGTTGCCAGAGCAACTCCTGCACCTTTTAGAACAACCTCCGTGCCCTCTTAGAACCAATCCTAACCTCCGCACCCTCTCAGAACCAATCCTAGCCTTTATCCCCTCAGCATTGGCTTGTAACAACCCCCGCCCTCTATGCCAGCCCATATAACCTGTGCTCACCCCGGAATAAAAGTCCTTTTGTTCTACCCTTACTGAAGGAAGAGTGTCTTATCTTTCCCTTCTCGCCGCCCTCCACACCTTGCACGCCTCCCGCCGGGGACCTGGCCAAGTCCCCCGCCTCGCCCTCGCCTCCGGGAAAGAGCCCCCGCCGCCGGTACCCTCCAAGCAACGCCGATAGCCGAGGGTTCAGCAACCGGCCGCCCCCCCCCCTCAGACGAATCAACTGCGACCGCACCCTATGGTGCACTTTTGACAAAATGAAAGGGTACATGTATTCCCGCTCTTGCTCTCATATTCTCTGGCTCTTGGTCTTGCTCTCACTTCCCCTAATCTTATTTGTCTTCTGCTATTTAATTTCTCTCCACTTTCTAGGTACCATTCTCAGTTGTACATTTCCTTACCTTCCTTTAACTTTGCTCTGCAATTGTTTATAAAAATACTTTAGCAGTTACTATTTAACTCTTTTTATTCCTTTTCTTATACTTTTAGTTATTATACATAGGTATCCTCCACATATATATATAGTAAAAATGGACTAATTCAAAAAGAAAGTATAGAAAGGTCTATGCTGGACCTGTGCCTGTTTGAATTACTGGATGATTCAAGTTAAATGCTTTTTAAAAACAGTATTCATTTCAAGAATTATATATATGAAACATGTCAGATGAAAGTAAGTACAAATGAAGATATGGTAAATTAGTGAAAAATGTACACTCTGATATTACATTATATATGTAAGTCATGTCTTATTTATTCAATATTAATTTACTGTATATATAAATCATCACTGTATTCTGTAGAGTTAAAAAATTGTTTTATTTTACATATTGATAGTGCTGAGCTAGCAACATGACATATTCACTGGTAAAACAGGAAGAAACTCTGGCATGAGTGCTATAGATCAGCTTTGGGATGATATACCAGTACTTAACTTCACTGGGTTTGGTTTTCTTCCCCATTAATAAAATGAAGAAATGTACTGAAGTACATTTGAGTTCCCTTGCAGCTCCTAATATTTCTTGGAAAAGGTCATTTTTGCTTTTTTTTTCCCCCACATTTTTTAAAAATGCAATTTTATTGAGATATATTCACAAACCATACAAACCATCTGAAGTATACAATCAGTGGTTCACAGTATCATCACATGGTTGTGGATACATCCCCATGATCAATTTTAGAACCTTTTCATTGCTCCATAAAAGAAATAAAAACAAAACCTAAATTCTCCCATATACCTTTTATTTCCCCTTATTATTAACCCATAGTATTGGTATGGTACATTTGTTACTGTTGATGAAAGAATATTAAGATATTACTGTTAACTACAGTCCATAGCTTGCAATAGGTACATATTTCCCCATGTACCTCTCTATTATTAACTCCTTGTAATAGTATTGTGCATTTGTCTAGTTCATGAAAGAACTTTTTTATATTTGTTCAAATAGTCACAGGCATTGTCCACCACAAGATTCAGTGTGGTACACATTCCCATGTTTTAACCTCCAACTTTCCTTCTGATGACATACATGACTCTAAACTTCCCCTTTCCAGCAAACTCACACATCATTCAGTACTATTAATTCTCATGATAACTATTGCCTCTATCCATTTCCAAACGTTTAAGTTTGACCTAATTAAACTTGCACATATTAAGCAACTGCTCCCCGTTCTTTAGCCCCATTCTATGTCCTGGTAACCTATATTCTATATTTTGTGCCTGTGAGTTTACATATTATAATTAGTTCATGGCACTGAGCCATACAATATTTGTTCTTTTCTTTCTGACTTATTTCACTTAACATAATGTTCTCAAGATGCATCCATGTTGTTGCGTGATTCGGGATGCCATTCCTTCTTACTGCTGAATAATATTCTATTATATGTATGTACCACATTTTGTTCATTCATTCGCCTGTAGGTGGACACGGGTTGTTTCCGTCTTTTGGCAATTGTTGAGTAATGCTGTTATGAACATCTTGTACAAATGTCTGTTATTACAAGGAAAGTCAAGAATTTCACAGAATTAGTTATTAATGTTTACAGATCAGAGAACAATCCTGAACTGATCTTCTGGGTATATCCTGAGCTGTGGGATTGCCAGGTTGTAGGCACCACTTTCCATAGCTTCCTGAAGAACTGCCAAACTGTTCCACAGCAGCTGTACCATTTTACATTCCCACCAGTAGTGAATAAGTGTTCCTATTTCTCCACATCCTCTCCATCACTTGTAGTTTCCTCTCTGTTTAATCTTGCCCATTCTGGTAGGTGTGGGATGATACATCATTATGGTTTGGATTTGCATTTCCCTAATAGCTAATGAAGCTGAGCATCTTTTTGTGTACTTTTTAGCCATCTATATTTCTTCTTTGGAAAAATGTGTATTCATGTCTTTTGCCCATTTTTTAACTGGGTTCTTTGTCTTTTATTATTGAGTTGTAAGATTTCTTTATATATTCTGGATATCAAACCCTTATCAGATATGTGGTTTCCAAATATTTTCTCTCATTGAGACAGTTGCCTTTTCTCCCATTTCACAAAGTCCTTTGAAGCACCAAAGTATTCAATTTTCAGGGGTTCCTATTTATATAGTTTTTCTTTTCTTCCTTGTGCTTTGGGTGTAAAGTCGAAGAAACTACAGCCCATCACTAGATCTTGAAGATGTTTCCCTGCCTCTGCTTCTAGGTATTACATGGTACTGGTTCTTCTATTTAAGTCTTTGATCCATTTTGAGCTAATTTTTGAGTACAGTGTGAGATGGGGCTTCTCTTTCATTCTTTTGGTTATGGATATCCAGTTCTCCCAACAGCATTTATATTGATGAGATGGTACTGTCCCAGTTGAGTGGAATGGCGAGCCTTGCTGTTCTTTTTCCAGTTTCTCCAGTTGTTCAGTTAGGTCTTAGGTTTTAGCCCTTTCTTCCTTTTTTAATGTGAGTGTTTAGGGCTATAAACTTCCCTCTCAGCACTGCCTTCTCTGCATCCTGTAAGATTTTTTTTTAATATATATGTATATTTTAACTGAGATTATTCACATACCATACAACTATCCAAAGGTCCAAAGTGTACAGTCAGTTGCCCATGGTACCATCATACAGCTGTGCATCCATCAACACAATTACTTTTTTTTCAATTTTTAGAACATTTCCATTATTCCAAAAAAGAAATAAAGACAAAAAAAGGAAACTCAAATCCTCCCATACCCCTGACCACCCTTCCTCTATTATTGATTCATAGTTTTGGTATAGTACATTTGTTACTGTTGATGAAAGAATGTTAAAATACTACTAACTGTAGTATATAGTTTGCAATAGGTATATATTTTTTCTTATATGCTGCTTTATTATTAACTTCTAGTTATCATGTCATACATTTGCTCTAGTTCATGAGAGAGATTTCTAATATTTGTATAGTTAATCATGGACATTGTCCACCATAAGATTCACTGTTTTATACATTCCCATCTTTCCCTCCAACTTTCCTTCTGGTGACATACGTGACTCTGAGCTTACCCTTTCCACCACCTTCACACACCTTTCAGCACTGTTAGTTATTCTTACAACATGCTACCATTACCCCTGTCCATTTCCAAATGTTTAAGTTCACCCTAGTTGAACATTCTGCTCATAATAAGCAACCACTCCTCATTCTTTAGCTTCATTCTATATCCTGGTAACTTACATTTCATGCCTATGAGTTTGCATATTATAATTAGTTCATATCAGTGAGACCCTGCAATATTTGTCCTTACATGTCTGTCTTATTTCACTCAATATAGTGCCCTCAAGGTTTCTTCATCACCCCATTTGTTTTTTAAGACGGTTTTGTTCACACACCATACATTCCATCCTAAGTAAACAATAGTTGGTTCCCTGTATAGTCACGTATTTATGTATTCAGCACCATTGCCACTATCTATGTAAGGACATCTCCATTTTTTTCCACAAAGAAGGAGGAAGAGACAAAGAAGGCAGAGAGACAAAAGAAAAAGGAAAGAGAAAACAAAACAAACAAACAAAAAAACACACAGAACTTGACAGCTAGAAAGCAACAAAAGGAAAGATAGCATTAACCTAATGTAGAATAAAGAGTCAGACAACATCACCAATGCCAAGAATCCCATACCTATTCCCTATCCCCCTCCCCCCCCATATGCAATAGCTTTGGTATATTACCTTTGTTATATTAAAGGAAGCATAATACAATGTTTCCATAAATTATAGTCTCTGGTTTGCATTGGTTGTATTTTCCCCCCAATCCCACCTTATTTATAACACCTTGCAAGGTTGACATTCATTTGTTCTACCTCATGTAAAAACATTTGTACCTTTTATTACAATCGTTGAGCACCCTAGGTTTCCCTAAGTTAGTAGTCCCAGTCTTTATCCTTCATCTTTTGTTCTGGTGTCCCACATGGTCCCATCCTTCCTCTTTCAATTGTACTCACGGTCATCTTTGTTCAGTGTGCTTACATTGCTGTGCTACTATTCCCCAAAATTGTTTTCCTAACCTCTCACTCCTGTCTTTTCCTTTCTGTCTGCAGTGCTTCCTTTAGTGTTTCCTGTAGAGCAGGTATCTTGTTCACAAGCTCTGTCATTGTCTGTTTGTCAGAGAATATTTTAAGCTCTCCCTCATATTTGAAGGACAGTTTTGCCGGATGTAGGACTCTTGGTTGGTGGTTTTTCTCTTTTAGTATCTTAAATATATCACCCCACTTCCTTCTTGCCTCTATGGTTCCTATTGAGAAACCTGCACATAGTCTTACCAAGCTTCCTTTGTATGTGATGGATTGCTTTTCTCTTGCTGCTTTCAGGATTCTCTCTTTGTCTTTGACGTTTGATAATCTGATTATTAAGTGTCTTGGCATAGACCTATTCAGATCTATTCTGTTTGGGTATGCTGCACTTCTTGGATCTGTAATTTTATGTCTTTCATAAGAGATGGGAATTTTTCATTGATTATTTCCTCTATTATTGCTTCTGCCCCTTTTCCCTTCTCTTTTCCTTCTGGGACACCAGTGACACATACATTCTTGCTTTTTGTTTTGTCCTTAAGTTCCCAGAGACGTTGCTCATATTTTTCCATTCTTTTCTGTGTTCTTTTGTGTGTAGCCTTTCAGGTGCCTTGTTCTCCATTTCCTGAGTGTTTTTTCCTGCCTCTTGAGATCTGCTGTTGTATGTTTCCATTGTGTCTTTCATCTCTTGTATTGTGCCTTTCATTTCCATAGATTCTGCCAGTTGGTTTTTCGAACTTTCAATTTCTACCTTTTGTACACACAGTGTTTTCATTATATGGTTCATGTCTTTTGCCATATCTTCCCTAAACTTTTGAATTGACTTATTATTAGTTGTTTCAATTCCGGTATCTCAGTTGAAGTGTAAGTTTTTTCCTTTGGCTGGGCCGTAACTTCATTTTTCTTAGTGTAGGTTGTGGTTTTCTGTTGTCTAAGCTTGGTTTTCTTGGTTTCCCCAGCCAGGTTTTCCCAGACCAGAACGGGCTCAGGTCCCAGAAGGAAGAAATTTTCAGTATCCGGTTTCCCTAGGGGTGTGTCTTAGAAAATTGGTACACCCTGTGATGCCTCAGGTCACTGTGCTTTTCTGCCCAGCAGGTGGTTCCTGTTAATCTTTAACTCCAAACTGGTGTAAGGAGGTGTGGTCCGTGGCTGTTTTCCCCCAGTCTCTGGGATCTGGTTCTGAATGGAAGGCGGGTAGTAGAGCTGGGCCCCACCCCCTTCCTCTTAGGGAAGATAATCCCCCTAAGGAGAGGTCATTAGCATTTGAATAGACTCTGCCTGTGCAACTGCACCTTTCTGGGTCAGAGTGCTGGGAACTGAAAATGGCTGAGGCTTTCTCAGTTACCACTGAGCCAAAACCGGGACAGAATGCCCCCTTCAGGGTAAGTCTGCAGCCACCCTCTGGCTCTCCAAGGTCAGTCATCACCCACAGCTTCTGTCTGCTTTTTGGAGATTTGTAGCTTGTATGGAGCAGTCCACGTTTGTTAATTAAAACCCCAGTTGGAGCTCAGCTGAGCTATATTCACTTGCTGGGAGAGAGCTTCTCTCTAGCACCATGAGGCTTTGCAGCTCAGGCTGTGGGGGGAGGGGGCTCCTGGCTTGGAGCCACAGTTTTTACTTACAGATTTTATGCTGTGATCTCGGGCATTCCTCCCAATTCAGGTTGGTGTATGATGAATGGATAGTCAAGTTTGTCCCTGTGCAGTTATTCTGGATTATTTACTAGTTGTTTCTGGTTGTTTATTAGTTGTTCCGGGGGACTGACTTCCTTCCACTCCTCTCTATGCCTCCATCTTAGCCATATTGCCATCCTATAAGTTTTGATATGTTATGTTCTCATTTTCATTCGTCTTAAGATATTTACTGATTTGTCTTGCAGTTTATTTTTTGACCCACTGATTCTTTAAGAGCATATTGTTTAACCTCCATGTATTTTTGCAATTTCTGGTTCTCTTTTTGTTATTGATTTCCTGCATCATTCCATTATGATCAGAGAAAGTACTTTATATAATTTCATACTCTTTAAATTTATTGACGCCTGTTTTGTGCCCCACTATGTGGACTATCCTGGAGAAAGTTCCATGAGAACTTGCAAAGAATGCACATCCTGCTGTTTTGGGGTATAATGTTCTATAAAGCCCTATTAGGTCTAGTTCATTTATGATAATATTTGTAGGTTCTCTGTTTCTTTATTGATCCTCTTTAGATGTTTTATCTGTTGAAGAGAGTGGTGTATTGATGTCTCCTACTATTATTTTATATACATCTATTACTCCCTTTAGTTTGCCAGCATTGGCGTCATGTATGTTGAGTCACCATTTCTTGGTGAATTGTGCCTTTTATTAATATGTAACATCCTTTTTTATCTCTTACAACGTTTTTGCATTTCAGGTCTGCTTTTTCTGGTACTAGAATAGCTACCCCAGCTTTTTTTTTTTTTTTTTTTAAGTTACTGCTTGCAAGGAATATGTTTTTCCATCCACTTTTCAACCCATTTTTATTTTGGGGCCTAAAATGAGTCTCTTGTAAACAGCTTATAGATGGGTCATATTTTTTAATCCATTCTGCCATTCTGTCTCTTTTGATTGGAGAATTTAATCTAGTAACATACAGTGTTATTACTGTAAAGGTAGTACTTATTTCAACCATTTTATCCTTTGGCTTTATCTCTCAGATCTATTTTTTTTCTTTTATCCTTTTAGTTACTGTTACTGATACTCGTCATTTCAGTACCCTCCTCCAGGCCTCACTCTCCTGTCTTTTCTTTTCAGTTGGCAGAACTCTTTTCACTAATTCTTGTAGGGCCTGTCTCTTGTTACCGAACTTTCTCTGCTTCTGTTTATCTGTGAAATTTTAAACTCTCCCTCATTTTTAAAAAATTTTAATCATATTTTTTATTGTGGAATATAACATATATACATAGAAGTGATAACTTTCCGTGTACAATTTAACAAGTAGTAGTTAGAGAGCAAATTTCAGAGAATGTTATGGGTTATGGTTCCATGGTTTCATTTCTTTCCTTTTGGTGAAATATAACATATGTACAAAAAGGTGGTAACATTCAAATTAAAATTTAACAAGTAGCTATAGAGCAAATTTCAAAGAATGCTGAGTTATATTTCCACCATTTCAAATCTTTTCTTCTAGCTGTTCTAGTACCCTAGCAACTAAGAAAAAGAAGATTATATAGGGATTCAATATTCATATTCTTTTGTTAAATTCCATTTGGTGTCTTGCTACCCCTTCCTCTAGCTTAATTGCTTTCCCCTCTCTACTCTTTTGGAATTCTCTTAGCCACTGAAACCTTATTTTGTTGCCTTTCTTTTCCCCCTTTTGGTCAAAAAGACATTCTCATCCTTTCCCCATTTTGGTCTAAAAGGCATTCTCATCCCCTCGATGCCAGGGTCAGGCTTATTCCTGAAATCTGTGTCCCACATCACTAGGGAGACTCCTTCACCTGGGGAGTCCTATCCCACATTTGGAGGGAAGGTGATGAATTTGTTTGCAGAGTTGGGCTTAGAGAGAGAGTCCACATTTCAGCAACAAAAGAGGTTCTCTGGAGGTGACTCCTAGGCATAATTATAGGTGAGCTTAGCCTCCCCTGTACAACCATCTCTCCTTCATTTTTAAAGGACAGCTTTGCTGGATAGAGAAGTCTTGCCTGGCAAATTTTCTCTTTCAGTATCATAAATATATTGTACCACTGCCTTCTTGACTTAGTGGTGTCTGGTGAGAAAAAAAAAGCGCTTAGTCTTATTTGGCTTCCCGTAAATGTATTGATTCACTTTTCCCTTACTGCTTTTAGAATTTTCTCCTTCTCTTTGCCATTTGGCAGTCTGATTAGTATGTGTCTTGGAGTGGGTCTATTTGGATTTATTCTGTTTGGAGTATGTTGGGCTTCTTTGATTTACATATTTATATCTTTTATAAGGGTTGGGAAATTTTCTGCCATTATTTCTTTGAATATTCTTCCCAGCTCTTTTTCCCTTCTCTTCTCCTTCTTGGGCACCCATGATGCATATGTTTGTGCTGTTTGTTTTCTAAATTATTTCCCTGAGACCCTGTTCAAATTTTTCCGTTTTTTTTCTCCATTTGTTCTCATCTGTTTAAATTCACTTGTTTTGTCTTCTAACTCTCTTATCCTTTCTTATGCCTCTTCAGATCTGCTGTGTGTCTCTAGTATATTTTTAATTTCATCTGCAGTGTCTTTTGTTTCCATCATGTCTGTTATTTTATATATTCTTCCAAATTGTTCTTTATGGTGTCTCTTGGAGTCTTGGATGCATTACTTTATCTGGCATCAGGTGTGACAATACACATGGAGTATTGCCAGTCAGGGAAGCTCACCTGACTTGGTGCCCAGAGTTTTTATCAGGGCTTGATCACATTCTGCCTTTTTGGCTGATCTTTATTCTCCAGCCCTTCTAGAGGCAGACTGATACTGCATGGCCCAAAACTCCCATCAATAATCACATTGTTACACAGTCCCTTGGCCCAAGCCCCAGGCCAGCAGAACACTCCTATCTGTTATAACATTTCAAGGGCCTGTAGATCACCTCCAATTAGCTGTGGGCAAAGGTTAGATTTCCCTTTGGATTAGGTTCATTCTTCACTACATAGTCTACCTCCTGGCCTTTTTTTTTTTTTTTTTTTTTTTTTTATTAAATTCAGTTTTATTGAAATACATTCACACACCATACAATCATCCATGATATACAATCCACTGTCCACAGTATGATAACATAGTTATGCGTTCATCACCACAATCTATCTCTGAACATTTTCCTTACATCAGAAAGAACCAGAACAAGAATAAAAAATAAAAGTGAAAAAAGAACACCCAAATCATCCCCCCATCCAACCCCATTTGTCCTTTAGTTTTTATCCCCATTCCTCCACTCATCCATACACTAGATAAAGGGGGTGTGATCAGGTTAGGGAAAAAGAAAGTTGTGGCAATGGGGGTAAAAATTGTGTGGTCATACCAGCATCCTTCCCTCATAAGCAGAGGAATTTATCTATCCTTTGGCACCCCCTCAGGTTGAGTGAATACACATTTGTGAAAGCTTGTAAACTGGTCCTTCTTGCTTTTGCCTCCCTCATTTTAAGACAACAAATGTTTTAGTTGCCGCTTCCAGTTGTCTATCAGATCGTTACTCTGAAGATGAAAGTGTGATTTTTGGTCTGAAGAAATGTGACTTGACAGTCCACATTGGTACATTATCTTCTGTTTCAGTCTTTTTTTTAGTATTCTGAGCATTTATGTCTACCACTGGGTAAGCAAAGCCCAGTCAAGAGTAAGGGACTATTCCTGTCAAGACACATTTATATCCTCCAGGGGCTACCAGAATCAGCTTGACTTGCTAGCTATATTCAGGGCTTTACCCCTGGGAAATCTATCCCGTAGTAATCTGTAGTCTATGTCTGTCTTACTGATATGTCTTACTGGCATTTTGTGCCTCCGATGGTGCAAAGGAATATGCCTAGATTTAGCCCATCTCTGCATTGCAGCAGCCCCAGTGTCCACTCATACCATGAGGGACCACCTTAAACAAGCACACCAGGATATCCACTCGCTGGTTCCAATCACCTGTGATCTTGGAAGGGGGCTCTTTTGCAACATGTTCTACTTTAATGCACCTTTTAAATTCCCATAGTGATTTCCATAGAGCTGTGCCCCATATGGGCGTCCCTTTAGTAGACCCATTTTCCACTGCCCTTCTGCTGACCATATGGCCAGGCCATTGCTACCATCACGAATCAGTGAAAACACAGAAATAGGGGCCAGCATCATGTAATTCAGCCCACTGAACTGATTTGTTTTACCTTCTTCAGTCAGAGCAGTGGTCTTCCAAACAGGATGTTGTTCTTTCATCTTAGAGCTGTTATCCATAAATGAAGCTCCTTTTTGGTCAATAAAGAGCAGTTCATAGATCTCTGCCCAAGTGTTCAATGTGAGCATGGGATCCAGCAATTCTTCAGGTGGGTCCTAAGTTGACCCTAGGGGAAGAGAGACTACCTGCTTGTGTGTACTGTCTTAGCTTCCCCTAGCAGCATGTTTCTGTATAAACCATTTTCATTTTATTATAGAACTCTTTTGGTAATGCTTTCCCCATTAGAGCATTTCTCTAAATCACCCTAGACATTATGAATATTTCAGTCTTTAAGATTGTTTTTCACAGGGGCAATTCTGATTAATAGCAAATAGCAAGCTAGTGATTGTCTCTCAAATGGAAATTTTCTTGTCCAAAATCCTAACAGTCATCTCAGGGTTGTGCTCAACAGGTTTTTCCCTTAAGCCCCAGTGTGAACTTCTCACAAGATTATTGTACAGAGTCTTATTTGGTACACAAGGTATTCTACGCTGCTTCAAATTAACCACTTTTGTGGGCTCGAGTACTTTAGCAAAAGTTCCTATTTAACGTGTCCAGTCAACAGTGGCAGAAGGCGAATTTATATGCCTTCTTTTTACAGTATTAGGTAGGGGATGCATTCCCCAATCAGACACAATATCTATCCCCTTAATACGTTCAGGTAAAGAAGATGGAACTACTTAACATATAGTCTATTCACACATTCCAGTTTTCATCCAAACTTTCACCTTAATCTCATCAACCATTACATTACCATATTTTCCCATATCTAACTGTAGCCCCCATAAGGGCTTCACCAACAGGCTTTGGAACCATGGTGCCTGGGGGCTTCTATATCAAGGAGTCCCAGAAATGTCTCTTCTCTACCCCTGACCTTTTTACCCACTCGTGTGTTTATGGTCCTGTCCAGCCAAGGGTGGGGCCAAAGGACCAATCTTGATTATATTGAGGAACTATTGCTTTAGGCAATTCTGGGTCAGGGTTCTCTTGTCATTTTCTAGCAATTTGCATGAGTTTGTACCCTGAGCAAATGTGCAAATTTTTAACAATTATACTGCATGAACTTCTGTTTAGTGAAATGGTAAGCGTTCATTGTAATTTCTACTGTTCATTCAAGTTAATTCAGTGTTGCAGAATCCTTAACATAAGATACTGATACTGGACAAAAGCAGTGGGTTCTCTGCCCTGCCTGCTGTGCATAACAGCTGATCCTTGACACTTTCTCTCTTGAAAGAGAGAAAGAGTTTGTTGCTAGGCATGAAGCAAGAACAGATGACCTATTGGCCTAAAAATCTGGGGAGATGGAGTTGTTAGCATTTAAGCAGAAACAGTCTACAAATGTAAAGGAGTGGAGCTGTGCTAGAACTAAGCTGACCATTACAAGAGCAAGTCAATAGTTCTGAGCTGACTCAGTTTCCTTCATTAACATTAGGGGTTGCTTTTGTGATTATAAGATTCTAAAGTTTAAAAAAAAACGGATAAAGAGGGTACAAATTTACAAATGACAAAGTTCTTACAATCACAAGGGCATAAGGTAAAAACTATACTTATACAATCAATTTCAAAGAGTAAGGCAACTGGATTACAGTTCAGTTATTTCAGGCATTTCTTTCTGGCTATTCTAATATACTAGAAAGTAAAAAGAAATATCTATATATTGATTCAGTAATCATAATCATTTCTTTAATCCTAACTTCTCGGGTACAATACGTTACATTTCACTGGCAATTTCTGATAAAAAAGAACTTACGGCTTGTTTCCTTTGCTTTGTTTTCCATGTGGTCTTTTAATCTACTTTCAAGCGTTTTGCCAAGATTAACCAAGTCTTAAAGTCTGAGGGATATTTTCTCCATTTTCCAGGTAGAAAAACTGAGACATAAAATTATTTTTTCAAGACCAAGTCAGGTTTAAGACTGTTCTGCTTAAATTCTGCAAATGGAAGGGCTGTGTTGCTGAAACTAAATTTCATTTTGTCCAGTCCTCTGATAATTTTATGATCACAAGGTACCTGAAATGAAGATCTTCAATTTATAGATGTAGATATATAAGGTGCATGTGGAAAGGGTAAGTTTTGTTGTAGATGGCGTTTGGGTCTACCTCATTAATTTAATATTCTGCTGTAGGAAAATATATGAAATGCTTCTTTGAATAGAAATAGTTAAATTTGGACACTAACATTGCTCTTTCCTCGTTATTGTTACATTCTGCACTGCTGTCTTAGGATATCAACCATGGATTAACTGAGGTAAGTTTGGTATTACAACGTCTTACTTTCAGAGTAAGATAAATTCTTTTTTTGTCTTAGGTGATAACAGAGAGCCAAAAATTCTTTTTTATGTGATTTAAAAAAAAACAAATATATTTCAGTTATTTAAAAATGAGTGTATTGTGATGAATGCACAAGTATGTGATGATACTGTGAGCCATTGGTTGTATACTTTGGATGGAATGTTTGGTGTGTGAATATATCGCAGTAAAATTGCATTATAAAGATGAGTCTACAGAAATTGTCCTATATAGCATTTCAGAGGAATTTTCTAAAAATAATTGAAACCTCTGTTTTAGTTACATCTGCATGTTACCTTATAACAATATTTGCTTTCAATTGGTTCCTGTCCTGCTAAAGTCTTCCAGTACAAAATTTCATGTGCCCTTAGAATATTAAAAAGCAACCTATTCTAAAATTTAACAAAGACTACTAAGGCAGAAAACATTTTATACTGAAGAAGTAAAATGATCTCCAGTTTTAAACTAGTAATTCTCAAAATAGTTGTAAAATTAAACTCTTTCAGTGTAATTGTCTTCCTCACTTTGTCTCATGTACTTCCTAACACATAAAAGTTCTAGCACTTTGATTTAAGTTGTCAATAATCCTAAACTACCTTTTAATACTTGGGAGTTATTATCCTTCTTTTTTCTGTTGTAAATTTTAGGTTTTATTTTGTTTTGCTTTGCTGTTTTTGCGTGTACCTTTCTCATTACTTGAACCAATGAAGCATTTTGAGTTGACTTTAAATTGTACGTCTAATAATGTTTACTTCCTCATCCTCCATAGAAATAGCAAATAAAATTATGGAATCATAGAATTTTGAGTCAGAGGGGACTTTAGAAATCATCTATATCTTTTTGAAATTCAGAGAAGTAAAATGACCTATTATCAGTAGGTAGGTAGTGATTCACATAACAGGATGGAGGTAAACTTTGTCATAGAAAGCTACTGAAAAGTGATAATTTACTGTAAAGGTAATATAACTCAGCATATTATCTTATATGTTGATTTATGGGATTTGGAACAAGGAATTATAGTCTCATTGTATTCTGTACCGATTGGGCATATTAGGTTATTTTAGTTTTTGGTGGCCATAGTCAAGAGAGACTTAGGAAAATGGAAATGCATTTAAGAGAAGGTAATTAGGATGGAGAAGAGCAAGTGACGTGTTTCATGGTCTATTAATAGTCACTGGAAACCTTGAAGTAAGGCTCTGTGTATATAAGGGCTATCACAAAAATAGTGCTTTGATGGATAAAAGATAGAAATTAGATCCTCTTCCAACTGCAGGAATCTGTGACTGACAGTTCGTAGCTCTTTGTATTTTACCACACTGTTAACATATTTAGCAATCAATCACTACATTACTTGCTAGGATAAATAATTGTCTGTAAGGTTACTAATGTTTGATGATGGTAATAATAGATGAGTTCTCCAAACTTTGAAGGCATATAGAGGATTATTATATTACTGGTGCTTATTCTGTATGTTAAATGAACAGACTGTTGGGTATATAATAGTTTAGGCACTTTAATAACACTCAGTAAATATCTGTTAAATTAATGAATAGGCAGATTATTTATCCTTGGTCTCAGGCAGTGGCCAGTTGCTCGAGTTCAGGTCAAATATATAAGTACTAGGTAACTGTGTTTAAAACAGGAGCCCTGAGTTTTGAAATAAAATTGCAACCTCATTCTCTGAAACTTGGAGTCAATACGTATTAAACAACAGCTACTTGTACTTTATGGTTTTATGGACACTCAAGTATATAGTTCCCTCCTGAAATTGGGAATTGTGTTTATACCACTGCCTCATCTAATTACCAATAACAATTCTGTATTCAGAAATAAGCAATGTTTTATTTATAATTCTCGAACTACACAGGACTACATAAACAAAAAATGTGATCAGCTTTGCAAGAAATTACAGTATATACACGAAACATATCACAAATCAACTTATACTAATAAGTTAATTTTTTTATCTCCAGTTGGCAGATATCCCTGTTACAATTTGCACATATCCTTTTGTATTTGATGCCCAAGCAAAAACTACTCTGTTACAAACAGATGCGGTCTTGCAGATGCAGGTAAAAGATTGTATTGTGTAATCCTAATATGATTTGAAAGCATTTTGTTTTTTTTTTTTAATTGTTTCTGTGATGTTATAAAAAAATAAATATTTGAAACTTGATTGTAATCAGTAGTCTTTGGAGAAATTTTGTATCTTTCTTGTCTGTGTTTTGCAAAGTACCTTGGGTACTTATAAAGAAGACTGTTGCTTGTGAAATGGATATTCTTATTAGGGCTGCTTATATGTATTTCAATGAAAATAGAATAATTTAGCCTTTAATCATTTTATATCTAAAAGATGGCTTAAGCCTCTTTCATTATAGAAATATGCAATCTTTATTAAGTTTTACTAGTTTACTTGACAAAATATCGGTTTCTTTTTAATTTTGCTTCATTATACATTTTCTTTGGTATACTTAGTAAAAGATGTAAGTGATTAGAGGTGAAATGATGTTCATGTTGGAGACATTTGATCACTTGTTAGGAGAAGGATATGAAATTTCTACAAAGAAAGTTTAAGTACTAAGATATTTTCCTGAGGTTTGTCCTGTCGTCTCTTCCACTTCCAACCCCTTCTACTTTCCGTTCCCTCTTCTCCCTGCCCAAACTCAGTCTTATGATGAACATTCTTTCATATAAATGAAGGTTTTCAAAACTATTCACATATGACTTTGACGGATTGTAGATGGTTTGCATTATCATTTGAACCTGAAATAAAGGAGCTTTTGAGCTTCCTCCTCTGGTATAAAGTATCTGGCTATACAGATTGAGGATTAAGGAAATGATGAGAATTGCTTTAAATGCTTTAAAATTCAAATCCCCCAAACTTTGATAACTATGTTCATTGCTTTCAAATAATATGTATTTGGTGCATATTATTTGGTGTTCTCCAAACATTTAAATAATAAATATGAGGGGTAATTTTAGAGATTTGCTTATTTTTTCCATTTTCATCAACATAAATATTTTATAAGGTTCCATATTAACAACTATTAAACCATTTTTTAGACAGTTTTGTTAAAACAGTCAGGTAATCACTTGGTGCTTTTAATGTAAATCATTCCATTTTAGAACATGAACACAGTGAAAACTGCAGGAAAAGAACAAAGGTTTTAAATGGTAAAAGCCAAATGTTAAGTTTGTTAGCATGTTGTAATCACTACTAGATGGATTTCTATAATGCCTCCTTAGGCAGGCTGTTCTTTATTGTCTTTAGAGGTTTGTTTTATGCTGTTTTCTTTGTCTCCCCACTCTCTGCCCTCTTCTCCCAGTTATTTATTATTATAATTTTTTTTTTTTGAGAAACCACAGGGCTCAGATTTATCATAATTAATATTATCATAGTTCCGTGCTTACTTAATAGTTTTATTAGTTACATGTTACTATAAAACCATTTTTTAAGCTCTTACGCTATACTAAATACTGTGTAAGGTGCTGTGTGAATTCAGAAGCATAGGAATTATAGCATAGTTATAATTAATAGGTAGAGATTTGCTTTTCCTGTCACCATAGCTTCTTTGTAGCTTTACTATTAAACTTTTAATCTTTTGTTTTCTAGATGGCTATTGACCAGGCCCACAGACAGAATGTCTCCTCTCTTTTTCTCCCAGTTATTGAATCTGTGAATCCCTGCTTAATTCTAGTGGTGCGTAGAGAAAATATTGTAGGAGATGCAATGGAAGTTCTTAGGAAAACAAAGAATATAGATTACAAAAAGCCACTCAAGGTAATTTGATATTTTCTACTATGTAGTTGGGAGTTTTACTCACACATTATGTTTGAAGTTTTCCTATTTGTTTTTAGTTTATCTTTGGAACTTAATAAAATTGTAAATTTTTCTTATTTTTTTGTTAAACTAGTGATTACTGAGCATTTATAAGTAATAATTAATACTGGGCCTCCAGATTGTACTTTCATTTCTTTGCCCTTTATACAGTGTTTGCATTATGTTCTTTTAGGTTATTTTTGTTGGAGAAGATGCTGTTGATGCTGGAGGGGTACGCAAAGAATTTTTCTTACTCATCATGAGAGAATTATTGGACCCTAAATATGGCATGTTTAGGTATTATGAAGAATCCAGGCTTATTTGGTTTTCTGATAAGGTAAAAAGTCCTGTCCATCTAAATTACTTCTGTGTATATACCTATGTATGTATACCTATATATATCAAGATAACTCAGTAAATAACAGGTCATAACTGGATTTGTAGCATATTTTGTTCAGAAGTATGGTTTTGTTCAGAAATAATTGGAAAAATTATGAACTTTCTGGATTCGGTGTCATCAAAACACATGAATATTTTCCACACATTTCAGATTAGCAAAATAAATTAAGGAATGGTCAGTCCAAAAATATTTGTTGACTATTCCCTATTAGGAATTGAGTAATAATTACCACACTAACATTTCTTCTGGGAAAAATGAAGTTAATTTATCATTAGGGATCATTGATTTCTCTCCTTTATCATTTAGGGCAGGGATTAGCAAACTTCATTCCATGAGCCAAATTCTTCTCTCCGCATGTTTTTGTAAATAAAGTCTCACTTATTCATTTACCTGTTGTCCATGACTGCTTTCCATGGCTGCTTTTGAGCTGATAGAAGCAGAGTTGAGTAGTTCCAACAGTAGTATGGCCAGTGGAACCGAAAATGTTTACTACCTGGTCCTTCATAGAAAAAGTTTGCTGACCCCTTACTTAGAAAATGTAAGTGAAAAGGATGGTTCAGTTTTTAGAACTCTGAATTGAAAGAAATTAGAATGGAATACTTACTATTGGCTTTAGCAACTCTGATGTGTTATTTATCATTCTCCTAGGAAGCTGGCTGTTTGGTATAGTATCAGCAGTCATTGATGCTCAGTGCCTGGAATCATTAATACATTAAGGATTGCAAAATGGTGCCATTCAGATTCTAGCATTTCTTTTTCATTTATTAGCTTAAAGACTTTTATATAGAGAAATTTCCCCTTATCTACTGTTTTGTTCCTTAGTAGTACAGTTTATGTGGGAAAGGATTCTCTCTTTTTAGTTACCAGTTTTTCTAAAGAGGTAATCACTTCATTAGCCTCTTCCAGGGTGACAACTGTTTTTTTGTTTTTGTTTTCAACCATTATGTTGAAACACATTTGATCCTTTTTAGTTCTTTGCCTGTATTATCTTTATTTATGCTCATATTGCCCCATCCGTGTCCAGTGGGAGCTTTTCAGGTTGTTTCCTGAGTACTTTTTTGTGTGGGTGGCTAAAGTATTTTATTAAACTAAGTATGTAATTTGCAAATGCTTTTGTAAGAAATTTTAAAAGCAAAGTTAAAAATTTTCAATAAAGTACAGAATTAACAGCAAAATTACATTTGCTGTATAAATAAAACATTTTGTTCTGTATATCATCTGAAAATTTTATTATATATTCTCCAACTGATAGCTGCAGTTCCTGAGTACTTTTGACACATCCTTAGTACTCTTTAGTTGCTCCCTTGCTACCTGGTGTACTTGGTATGACAAGTTGTTCCAGGCATGCCTAACAATACCAACATTATCACCAATATTCTGATTACTGGAAATAGTATTGAAAAAATTGTTTTTGCAGTTCTTTTTGTCCTTACTGTATACTCCAGTAGGGTGGTACAGTCCAATAACTGTTTTAATATCACTAGCAGTTTTTACACTGTATGATGATGCCAACAAGTGGATACACATTTAGATTCACTTAATTTTTATTTTTTACTTTGAGGGAATTGCTTATTTAATTTTAATTTTGTTTTTTTGTTTTTTTAATAATTATATAAAATATTTACATAGTTCCAAAGTCAAATCTATGTAACAATACATACTGAGAGAAATTGTAGCTTCTGGTCCTAACCCCTCCACCATGCCCCCCACCATAGGTGATCTTTAAAAGAAAAAAAATTATGGTTTATCCTTTTTTTCTCTTAATTATAAGTACATTGATAGCAATATACTTGATATTAATGTCAGTTTCCTCGTTTTGAGAACATAATATGGTTTATATAAACTGTTACCAATGGAGAAAATTGGGTAAAGGGTACTCGGGAATTCTATTTGTGTAACTTATTTTAAAAAGTAGTGGTATTTATACATATTTTTTCCTCCATCAAGAAAGGGTATTTTATTTTAGGTAGGAAATATAAGTTCTGCAGTGAACAGTGAAAGAGTTTGGTGAATCAAAAAGAATTGTGAGATTGCGTCAGATTTTAGGGCATTTATACAGTGCTGCATGGAAGTGGGATTAGGGAAAAATCTTGAGTTTTGAGGTTTTGTATGTTGATAGATAAACAGGCATGTAAGATAAGGTGGAATAGTCCTGTTGTCTTTTTAAGGTAGGTGGACAGTCTGCTCAAATTACAGCCTCCTTCCTGAAACTTGTCTTTTAGAACAGTTTGTAGTGGTATAGTGGTATGCAGGTAGAATTTGGGAGGGTGTGTGTGTGTATGTGTATGTGTATATATATATATATATATGTATATGTATGTATGGTGAGAACCTATCCTTCCTTCTAGGAAAACATAGAGTTCTGTGGGCTCCTTATTTAGTTCTACAGAGAGGTAATGTTTTAAGATCAGGGGAAGGGCATTTATCATGGGTCTCTGTGGTACCTTTTCACTTCTATTTCAGACTTGGCCAATAGGAGCCCCTTAGAATTGGCGCCTGTTTCCTTTTTTTTTTTTTTTTTTTAATCATCATTTTATTGAGATATATTCACATACCACGCAGTCATACAAAACAAATTGTACTTTCAATTGTTTACAGTACCATTACATAGTTGTACATTCATCACCTAAATCAATCCCTGACACCTTCATTAGCACACACACAAAAATAACAAGAATAATAATTAGAGTGAAAAAGAGCAATTGAAGTAAAAAAGAACACTAGGTACCTTTGTCTGTTTGTTTGCTTCCCCTACTTTTCTACACATCCATCCATAAACTAGACAAAGTGGAGTTTGGTCCTTATGGCATTCCCAATCCCACTGTCACCCCCCCATAAGCTACATTTTTATACAACTGTCTTCGAGATTCATGGGTTCTGGGTTGTAGTTTAATAGTTTCAGGTATCCACCACCAGCTACCCCAATTCTTTAGAACCTAAAAAAGGTTGTCTAAAGTGTGCGTAAGAGTGCCCACCAGAGTGATCTCTCGGCTCGTTTTGGAATCTCTCTGCCACTGAAGCTTATTTCATTTCCTTTCACATCCCCCTTTTGGTCAAGAAGATGTTCTCCATCCCACGATGCCGGGTCTACATTCCTCCCCGGGAGTCATATTCCATGTTGCCAGGGAGATTCACTTCCCTGGGTGTCTGATCCCACGTAGGGGGGAGGCGCCTGTGTACTTTTGACACGTCCCTGTTCATCTTTAAGCATTTCCTTACTTTTGGTCAAGCATTTGGTCAAGCATTTCCTTCCCTTTGGTACAGCATATGTTCCAGGCTAATCTAGTGTTTTTTTCTGCCCGGGGCCTAGCATTAGCCATTTCTCAAAGAGCCCTGACTTCTTTAAGTAGAAAATGATATTTAGAAATTAAGCCCTGGATGCTAAGTATGCTCATTGATACTAGAGAGTGATTGCTTCTAGGCCCTTGCAGCAGACAGAGCTAGGAACTAGATTTATATGTATGTGTTTGTGTGTGTACACTCACATACATCTATATATTTATCAATATATGTTAAAACATGAGGTCATACCGATACCTTCAATTCTGCCCAAATACCACAGAGTTTATTCTAGATTCTTCCATTCCATATCTTGTAACTTCCTTAACCATTGAGAAACCCGACTGCCAACACCTTTAAAATATTTACTCAGTCTCCCTAATATGTCAGTAGTCTTGTGGCCACACTGACCAAAGGCTCAGCAACAGACATACTGGACAACCCACACATAGTGCGTAAAATAGCCTGAAGCTTAGCACTGACAAGGGGAGGGAGGAATGCAGAGGGTTGTAAGGGGTTTTGTTTTGCTTTTTTGTTTTGTTTTGTTTTTTATGGAAGTGAAATTCACAAAATACCAAAACTGATTATTTTAAAGTATACAATTCAGTTATATTTATTACATTCTCAGTGAAATACAACCATCACCACTATCTAATTCCTTAAAGTTTTCATCATCTGAAAAGGAAGCTCTGTACCCATTAAGCAGTCTCTCATTTCCCCGTCACCAGTCACTGGAAACCACTAAACTGTTTTCAGTCTCTGTGGATTTGCCTATTCTGACTATTTCTTATCAATGGGATCATACAGTATGTGGCGTTTTGTGTCTTTCACTTAGCATAATGTTTTCAAGGTGCATTCATGTCATAGCATGTATCAGAACTCCATTCTTTTTTATGGCCAAATAATATTCCATCATATGGAAATAAAAATATTTTGTTTATCCATTCACCATTGATGATCATTTGGGTTGTTGCCAGTTGGGTTGCCGTTTGAGTTGTGAATAGAGCTGCTGTTAATTTGTGCTCTAGTTTTTGTTGGCATATCTGTTTTCAATTTTTTGGAATATATACCTAGGCATGGAATTGCTGGGTCACATGATATTCCGTGTTTAACATTTTGAGGATCTGCCAAACTGTTTCGACACCATTTTACATTTCCACCAGCAATGTATGAGGGTTCCAATTTCTCTGCCTTTTCACAACATTTAATTTCCATTTTATAGATTATAATCATCCTAGTGGATATGAAAGGTATCTCATGATGTTTTTGATTTGCATTTCCCTCATGGCTAGTAATGTTGAGCATCTTTTCAAGTGCTTATCAGCCATTTGCTTATCTTCTTTAGAGAAGTGACTTTTCAAGTACTTTCCCCATTTTTAAATTGAATCGTTTGTTTTGTTATTGAGTTGTAAGAGTTCTTCATATTCTCTGGATAGTAGTCTCTTATCAGATAGACAGTTTACAAATATTTTCTCCTATGCTGTGAATCATCTTTTTGCTTTCTTGATAATGTCCTGTAATACACAAAAGTTTTTAATTGTTGATGAAGTCCAATTGATCTATTTTTCTTGCTTGTGCTTTTGATGTCATGTCCAAGAAACCATTAGCTTTTCCATTTCTATATAGAAAACAGTTGGAATTTTGATTGGGATTGCATTAAATCTGTAAATCACTTTGGGTAGTTATAACATCTTAACAGTATTAATTCTTCCAATCCACGAACATGGACTATCTTTCCATTTATTTAGGTCTTTAATTTCTTTCAGTAACAATTTGTACTGTTCTGAGTACAAGTCCTTAACATCTTTTTTTTTTTTATAAAGTGGTTTAATTGAGATATATTCACACATCATGCAATCCATCCAAAGCGTACAATCTGTGGCTCACAGTATATTCACAAAGTTTTGTAGTCATCACCACAGTGGATTTTGAAACAGTTTGATTACTGCAAAAAGAAAATCTCCATACTCCTTATACCCCCTTATTATTGACACTTAACGTTGATGTGGTACCTTTGTTACAACTGATCAAAGAATATTAAAATACTACTGTTAACTATAGTCTGTAGTTTGCATAGGTGTATTTTTTCCTTATACCACCCTGTTAACACCTTGTAATAGTGATGAACATTTGGTCTAGTTCATGAAAGAACATTCTTATTTGTCCCCAACAAGGTTCATCATGTATACAGTCTCATGTTTCATCCTCTGGCTTTCCTTCTGGTGACATACATGACCCTAAACTTCTCCTTTCAACCACAATCACATAGATAATTTAGTGCTGTAAATTACACTCGTGAGAATGTGCTACCAACACCTATGTCCATCTCCAAACATTTACAATCAACCAGATTAAAAATTTGCACAAATTAAGCATTATCTCCCCATTCTCAACCCTCATTCTATCTCCTGATAACCTATATTCTAGATATTAACTCTGTGAGTTTGCTTAATATACTTAGTTCGTATTAGTGAGCTCATAACAATGTTTGTCCCATTCTGTCTTGCTTATTTCACTCAACATGATATCCTCAAGGTTCATCCGTGTTGTCTCATACATCAGAACTTCATTCCTTCTTACAGCTGGATAATATCCCATCTTTGGGATCACTGTAGTATATGCAATATCAAAATGTAGAAACTGTATTTTGTGTATCCATTCATTAAGTGATGGATACTTGGGTTTCTTCAGTTTTTTGACAATTGAGAATAATGTTGCCATGAACATCGATGTGCAAATGTCAGTTTGCATCCCCGCTTTCAGTTCTTCTGGGCTTATGACTAGTAGCAGGAATGCTGCATCGTATGGCAGTTCTATACACAGCTAAGGATCCGCCAAACTGTCTTACCTGGCAGCTGTACCATTTTATGTTCCCAGCAGTAGTGAATGAGTGTTCCTGTTTCTCCACATCCTCTCTAACACTTGTAGTTTCCTATTTTTTTTTTTTAATAGTGACCATTCCAGTGGGTATGAAATGGTATCTTGTGATTTTACATTTCCCTTGATAGGTAGTGATGTCGCTCATCTTTTCGTGAGCTTTTTAGCCATTTGTATTTTCTCTTTGAAAAAAGGTCTATTCAAGTCTTTAGCCCATTTTAAAATTAGGTTGTTTATCTTTAATTGTTGAGTTGTAGGATTTCTTTGTATATTCTGGATATTAAACCCTTACCAGGTATGTGGTTTCCAAATATTTTGTCCCATTAAGTAGGGTGTGTTTTTCACTTTCTTGATCAAGTCTTTTGAAGCTCAGAAGTCTTTAATTTTGAGGAGGTCTCCCATTTATCTATTTTTTTCTTTCATTGCTTGGGCTTTGGGTGTAAAGTCTAAGAAACCATTGCCTACAAGATCTTGAAGATGCTTCCCTGTATTTTCTTCTTGGAGTTTTGTGGTACTGGCTCTTATATTTAGGTCTTTGATCTGTATTGAGTTAATTTTTTGTATAAGGTATGAGCTAGGTGTTCTCTTTCATTCTTTTGGTTATGGATATCCTATTCTCCCAGCACCATTTATTGACGAGAAAGTTTTGTCCCAGTTGAGTGACTTTGGGAGACTTGTCAAAAATCTATTGACCTTAGATCTGAGATTTTGTTTCTGAATTCTCTATTCTAGTCAGTTGATCAGTATGTCTCTCTTGATGCCAGCAGCATGCTCTTTTGACTGTTGTGGCTTTATGTGCTTTAATGTCAGGAAGCATGAGTCCTCCCACTTCATTCTTTTCAGATGTTTTTGACTATTCGAGGCCCCTTTCCTTCCAAATAAACTTGATAATTGGCTTTTCCATGTCTGCAAAGTAGGCTGTTGCAATTTTGTTTGGTATTGCATTGAGTCTGTAGATCAATTAGCATAGAATTCAAATCTTAACGTCATTTAGCCTTCTAATCTATTAACACAGAATGTCTTATTTAGGTCTTCTTTGATTTCTTTAGCAATGTTTTATAGTTTTCTGAGTATGGATCCTTTACATCCTTGGTTAAGTTTATTCCTAGGTATACTAGGAATGGAATTTTTTTCTTGATTACTTCTCAGATAGCTCATTGCTAGTGTATAGAAACACCATTGATTTTTGTATGTAAATCTTCTATCCTACCACTTTGCTGAATTTGTTTATTAGCTCAAGTAGCTTTGTTCTAGTTTAGTCAGGATTTTCTAAATATAGGATCAATTTGTCTGCAAATAGTGAGAGTTTTACTACTACTTTTCCAATTTCATTGCCTCGTTTCTTTTTCTTGCCTAATTGTTCTGGCTAGAACTGCCGGTACAATGTTGAATAACAGAAGTGACAGTGGGCATTCTTGTCTTGTTCCTAATCTGAGAGGAAAAGATTTCAGTCTCTCACCATTGAGTATGGTGTTAGCTGTGGGTTTTTCATATATGCCCTTTATCATGTTGAGGAAGTTTCCTTTAATGCCTACCTTTTGAAGTGTGTCTATCATGAAAGGATGCTGAATTTTGTCAAATGCCTTTTCTCCATCAATTGAGATGATCATGTGGTTTTTGCTTTTTTGTTTGTTGATGTTGTGTATTACATTAATTGATTTTCTAGTTTGAGCCACCCTTACATTCCTGGAATAAAACCCATTTGGTCATGGTGTAGTAATCTTTTAATGTGCCGTTGGATTATATTTACAAGCAGTTTGTTGAAGATGTTTGCATCTATATTCATTAGAGAGATTTGTCAGAAGTTTTCATTTGTTATGGTATCTGTATGAGGCTTTCTTATTAGGGTGATGTTGGTTTCATAGAATGAGTTAGGTGCTGTTCTCTCCTCTTCACTTTTTTGGAAGAGTTTGAGCAGGATTGTTATTAATTCTACTTGCAGTGATTGGTAAAATTCCTCTGTAAAGGTATCTGATGCTGGGCTTTTCTTTGTTGCAAGTTTTTGATGATTGATTCGGTCTCTTTACTTGTGATTGGTTTGTTGAGGTCTTCTGTTTCTTCCTGGATCAACCTATGTTTGTGTGTTTCTAGAAAGTTGTCCATCTCATCTAAGATATCTAATTTGTTGGCATACAGTGGTGCATAGTATCCTCTTACGAACTGTCTTGTTGAACTTTTTTATTTCTATGGGGTCCATGGTGATGACCCCCTTCTCATTTCTGATTTTATTTATTTGCATCCTCTCTCTTTTTGCCTTCTCATTCTAGCCAAGGATTGGTCCATTTTATTGATCTTCTCAAAGAATGATCTTTTGGTTTTATTGATTTTCTCTATTGTTTTTTTCTCAATTTCATTTATTTCTGCTCTGATCTTTGTTATTTATTTCCTTCTGTTTGCTTTGGGATTAATTTGTGTTCTTTCTGTCATTTCTTCAGGTGTTCGGTTAGGTCTTTGGTTTTAGCTCTTTTTTTAATGTAGGCATTTAGGGCTATGAATTTCCCTGTCAGAACTACCTTGACTGCATCACATAGGCTTTGATATGTTGTGTTCTCATTTTCATTTGTTTTGAGATATTTAGTTATTTCTCTTGCAGTTTCTTTTTTGACCCACTGATTGTTTATGAATGTTTTGTTAAACCTTCATATATTTGTGAATTTTCCAGTTCTTTGGCAGTTCTCGATTTCCAAATTTTTTCTGTTGTGACCAGAGAAAGTGCTCTGTATAATTTCAGTCTTTTAAAGTTTATTAAGACCTGTTTTGTTCTCCAGTATGTGGCCTATCCTAGAGAATGTTTCATGAACACTTGAGAAGAACATATATCCTGCTTTTTTTGGGATACAGTGTTCCATATATGTCTGTTAGGTCTAATTCACTTATATTATTTAGGTTCTCTGTTTCCTTATTATCCGCTATTTAGATGTTCTGTCTTGTGAAGAGTATGGTGTGTGGAAGTCTCCTACTATTATTGTCAATACATTTTATACTCCCTTCAGTTTTGCTAGTGTTTGCCTCATGTAGTTTGGGGCATCTTGATTAGGTGCATTTCTATTTATGATTTTTATTTATTCTTGGCGAATTGTCCCTTTTATTAATATATAATGTCCTTCTTTGTTTCTTATAACATTTCTGCATTTAAAGTCTATTTTGTCTGATCTTAGTATAACTACCCCAGCTTTATATTGATTACTGCTTGCGTAGAATATCTTTTTCCATCCTTTCGCTTTCACCTATTTTATCTTTGGGCCTATAATGAGTCTCTTGTAAGCAGCATATAGATAGATCATATTTTTATCCATTCTGCCAGTCTGTGTCTTTTGAATGGGGAGTTTAATCCATTAACGTGCAGTGTTAGTACTGTAAAAGCCGTCCTTACTTTGACCATTTTATCCTTTGGCTTTTATTTCTCAAATCTATTTTTTTCTCTCTTTTTATTCTTTCTGTTGCCCTTACTGATAATCTTAATTTCTATATCTCCTCCAAGCCTCTTTCTCTTGTCTTTTCAACCTGTAGAACTCCCTTTTGTAGTTCTTATAGGGCCAGTTTCCTGTTAATGAACTCTCTCTGCTTCTGTTCATCTGTGAATATTTTAAACTTTCCCTCATTTTTGAAGGACAACTTTGCTGGTTAGAGAATTCTTGTCTGGCAGTTTTCCTCTTTCAGTATCTTAAATGTATCAACCACTGCCGCCTTGCCTCCTTGATGTCTGATAAGAAATCAGTATTAGTTTTATTTGGCTTTCCTTCGATGTGGTGAATTGATTTTTCTCTTTCTGTTTTAAGTATTCTCTCTTTCTCTTTGGCATTTGACTGTCTGATTAGTATGTGTCTTGGTCTGGGTCTTTTGGATTTATTCTGTTTGGAGTACTCTAAGCTTCTTTGATTTGTATATTTATTTATAGCTTTTACAAGGGTTGGAAAGTTTTCCACCATTATTTCCTCAAATATTCTTGAGAATAAGGTCTATATTGCTCCCCCTGGTCACAGCAGCCTGCACCAGGAATCCAGACTGCTGTCTTCATGGCTATTGGGTAGTGCAGGATGGTAAGTAGGTATGATATGTTAAAAAACTGTGGTGCTCTCTTACCAAAATTGAGCAGCTTTTTAATTCATTAAGCATTCCTTTGTTATTGTAAGTTTTTAAATTAGATTCCAGAATTCTGAAAGAGTTGATTCTGACAGTTTTTGCCAGCTTATTCATTGCTTTGTGGAGGGATAGAAATATGGATTTCCATATTCTGCCATTTTCAATGTTACCACCTTTGTATATTCTTTTTTTTTTTTTTTTTTTTTTTTTTTTTTTGACAGGGTTCAAATCCATTTTGAAGGATACAATACCTCTTCTTGTCTTTCTGAGGATTTTGATTATTTTTCCCCTCCCCCATTTAAAAAATTTTCTTTTATTTCCTATAGCACTTTTGTCTTTTTTTGGTGATTCTTGGCTGGCTGTTCACATTAAAGAGTGCAGCACTATAAAGCTGTGTAGATACTTTTTGTGTTTGGGTATGTGCATTTAGTGATTTATAGGCTCCATCCATAGAGTGATTACCTTTAAATGTAATCATATGTAGTTTGTTTTTACCCCCTTGGGTTTTTCAAGAAAGATAACTCTGGCACCTGAATGCAGGGAAGGGAGGATAGGAGTTTCATTGTTCACTATACAGACCTTCCTTTGATCCTTCTGTTTTCAGTGCAGCACCCTCACATCATCTGTCCAGATTCCATATCCTCTTTGGTTCAGTCTCACCAGAAGAGCAAAGGCCTTTGTACCAAGTTTCCTATTTTCAACTTCTGTAAATAGAACCCTTGACTATTTATAGAATCTCATGGTTTACCAACTGAGTTAGTTGGACTACCCCTTACAGGTGTTGATTGTTAACTTCCAATTCCTGAGCCTGCAACACAAATGAGCTTGCTTTTTAGTGACTTTTCTCCCACAAGCTACTGTTTCGGTTTTATCTCTTTACCAAATCAGTTACCAGTCATTCATCTGCTTTTCATCTTTACAAATTTTGTTAACATCCTTTTATTGCCAACCCTCCCCTATTCTCTTTTCTTATGCATTTATACCATTTTATTTATTTATTCTCATTTAGAGGGGTTTCAGGAGGAAGAGAGATTAGCATATTATTCAGTCTGTCCAATTTAAGAAGGACTTTCTAAACTTAAAATATAGGGCATCATGGGCATCACAAGGAAAAAAAGATTAATCTGACCACTGAAAAATGTGACATTTATGCATAACAAAACCCAAAATTAAATAGCATATAACAGACTAGGATATATGTAACAAATATGACACAGGGTAATATCCCTAGTTGTTCTAGTTTGCTAATGCTGCCGGAATGCAAAGCACCAGAGATGGATTGGCTTTTATAAAAGGGGGTTTATTTGGTTACACAGTTACAGTCTTAAGGCCATAAAGTGTCCAAGGTAACACATCAGCAATTGGGTACCTTCACTGGAGGATGGCCAATGGTGTCCGGAAAACCTCTGTTAGCTGGGAAGGCATGCGGCTGGTGTCTGCTCCAAAGTTCTGGTTTCAAAATGGCTTTCTCCCAGGATGTTCCTCTCTAGGCTGCAGTTCCTCAAAGATGTCACTCTTTGTTGCACTTGGGTATTTTTCCTCTCTTAGCTTCTCTGGAGCAAGAATCTGCTTTCAATGGCCGTCTTCAAAATGTCTGTCATCTGCAGCTCCTGTGCTTTCTTCAAAGTGTCCCTCTTGGCTGCAGCAGCTTACTGCTTCTGTCTGATCTTATATAGTGCTCCAGTAATTTAATTTAGATTCACCCTGAATGGGTGGGCCAGCACCTCAGTGGAAATTATCCAGTCAGAGTCATCACCCGCAGTTGGGTGGAGCGCATCTCCATGGAAACACTCAAAGAATTACAATCTAATTAACACTGATAGTCTGCCCACACAAAATTACATCAAAGATAATGGCATTTGGGAGGACATAATACATTCAAACTGGCACACTAGTATATAAAGAATTCAAATATAAATATATAAGAGAAACACTAGCCCTAAAAGGATAAATGGGCCAGGAGCATGAAGAGACATTTCACAAGCACTCACAAATCCCTAATTTTTCAGCATTACTAAGAAAAATATATGCTAAAACAAATTGTCATTTTTAGGCTCAGACAGAAATGTATATTTGTGTGTGTGTGGTGCATATATACAGATGAAAATGTGGAATGAGAGGCAATTTCTTGGACTACACATGGCAGTATAAACTAGAAGAGTTATGTAGGAAAATAGTTCAGCAGTATACTTAAATATCCTCTGGCTTAGGAATTCTTCATTAGGAAGCAGAAGTTTTTAAGGAAATATTTCAAACCATGGATGAAAATTTTTGCAAAAACGATGCCCATCTTATTTTGAATACTACTAGCTAGTTATTATAACTAGTATTTGTTGAGCCTTTACTGCATCCTTCAGAAACTGTTAAAACCCTTTTACTTATGTTATCCCTTTTATCCCTCACAACAATCATATGAGGTAAACAACATTTTTAATCTTCCTTGAAAACACTAAGGCCTGGATAATGACTGAACCAGGCCTGGAACCCAGATCTAATAAATTGTGTTCTCTTAACTATCATGCTCACAGAATTTTCTGTGAGCATGTATTACTTCTCTAATTAGATGGGAAAAAAGACAGACATTGCTTTCAGTGTTTTAATAATCCAACTCATCTATAATAAAATAGCTGCTTTTAGCAAATCATGCTACTTCCATACCATGTAATATGCAGCCATTAAAAATCATCGTCTAAAAGACTATTTATTGATACATGAAAATGCTCATGTTTTAATTAGGAAAATTAAATAAAGCCTTAAATACAGCATGTTTTTAATTGTTTTCCTGAACTGACAGTAGATGGAAATACACAAAAATATTTTTAAATCATTGTTTTTGAGTGGTTGGTTTACAGGTGTTTATTCATTTTCTTTTTAATGCTTCTTCTTTATTTTGCCAAATTTTGAATGTGTGTTATTTTTTAAATCAGAGAAAAATGCTCTACTAGTCATTGTACTTAATAATTTGATGTTTAATGACATGGAAACTGCTTATATTCCTTGAAAAAAACCAGTTGTGAACACACCACACACACACACACACACACACACACACACACACACGTATAGTATGATATCAGCAAGATTTTATTTTTTTTTATAGGTCTTTGGAAATACATTGGCACATTATGTGCAAAAATACTCACAGTGATATTATCCCAGGATGAGGAATGGGGATGAACCTTTTTCTTCTGATGCGTTACTTTTTACTGTAATTTCAAAATTTTCTACTACAAAGCATGCATTTTTATAATCAGAAAATGTTTTAATGTTTTAATATGGAGGACCTCAAGCCTACTTTGTTTTTCCTTTTATATTTTTAGACATTTGAAGACAGTGATTTGTTCCATTTGATTGGTGTTATCTGTGGATTAGCAATTTATAATTTTACTATTGTGGACCTCCATTTTCCTTTGGCATTATATAAGAAACTGCTGAAAAAGAAGCCATCCCTGGATGATTTGAAAGAACTAGTGCCTGATGTTGGGAGGTTAGTTGTAAAAAGTGGTAAGCCAGGATTTGGGAAAGCTTTCCTTCTGAAAATAATTGTATTTTGTTGTTGTTTTTGTTAAATTTCCAAAATAACAAAAGCCATTCCAGGAAAGCAGAAGCCATTGTGTCACTCAGGTCTGAAATTTTCCCTGGAGAAACTGAGTATAAAACCACTTGCTGAATTTTTAGTGTTTTACCTATAGTTTTTGAATAACAAATACTCAATTTAGGAAGGTAATGTTTCCTGAGAATAGAAAAATGATTTATTTGGGCTTTTACTTCTGATTGTCTTCATTCCTAGCTGGAATAGGTAAACTTTCTTATATATTACATAAAATGGAATGAATATTGCATATAAATAAGGGCAAGTAATGAAAATGAGTATATACTTGGCTTTGTATTCAGAGGAAGAGCTAAAAGCCTTAGAGTGATTTTTCCCGTCCCCTGAGTTGTTTGTAAGGTTGCCATTGTCCACCCACTATTATGAAACAAATGTAAAAGTAAAAATGCAAGGGTTTTCCCAGAGTGAATGAATATAAGCAAAACAGTCAAAATACCCAATAATGTTTTACTTCAAAAGAACATATGTATTGTTTTGCAGAAGCATGCAACAGTTACTAGATTATCCAGAAGATGATATAGAGGATACGTTTTGTCTTAATTTTACGGTAAGATGGAAAGATACAGGTTAACCTGATTATTCGTCACCCCTTTTATTTAACAGCTGTGCCTTATGATTTATCTTTGATAGATGGAATTCTTAAAGTTCTCTTTGGCTAACGTTTATTGAGCATTTACTATGTGCTAGGCACTGTGTTAAGCACAATACATGTGTTATTTCATTTATTCCTCATAATCCTATAGGGTTGGCATTCTTACCCTATTTAACAAATGAAGAAAACTGAAAACAATCATTGCATGACTTAGGCAGTATGCCCTAACTCTGTGATTTCAAAGCCTTTGCATTTTACCGTTATGGCATGATCTTTACAAATTGAGGATTATCTTCTTTATCTGAGTATTCATTTTGAGTCTGCAGTTACAAGAATGCTTTGAGAAGCAAAAGGTTATCATAACATGGGAATATTCACTAGTGAATTTAACACTTAAAAGATCAGGTCCCACTCAGGCATCCCTTTCTGCTTCACATTAGTATTCATCCTTGCCCATCTCATTTTTGTCACTCACTGTTAGATGTCATACCACAGTACAAATGCAAATTTGTTGTAATACTGTTTGGAAAATGAAATAGCAAATCTTGCAAAAGAAGCCTAAATTTTTTTAAGTCAGTGAAAGGGATGTTGAAAGTGCAAAGTCATTGGCAAATGAAGAACTGGCAGGATAAACTAGTTGGCAATTGAGAAAACCAGCATGGATTATAAGGCACTTCAGAGGAAATGACTTGAATATTATAAAGTAGACTGTTGTGAAAAATGGTAAAACTTTGTTTTCTCTCTCTTTTTTTTTTTTTTTTTTTAATTTATTTTTATCAAGGAAAAGTCCTCCTTGGACTTTTTTCACTATTTACTATGAAATTTTGCTTCCCCTTTTCAGTTGATTCACTTATTTTCATACCAGTTGTCCTTGGGTCTTTATTGATTATCTCAATTCTCTGAAAAGTTGGGATCCAAGCAGTTAGCTGGAACTCTGAGTATAGTCTTATAAAGTATAGTCTTAGTACGAGTCTTATAAAGAACTGGTAATTTACACATTCCTTTACATTCAAGAGCTATGGTAATTCACACATTCCTTCACTCTGCCATTTCCTTTTCAGAAATTTTCAGTGTTTTTTATTGCTTGCAGAACATACTTTTAGAATGGACTTCAAAGACATTTATAATCTGGTTTTCTACCTTCCATTGTATTCCTCCACTTATTTGAAGTTTTGTTATATCACCCAGTATACTTTCATATACCTTAACCTTCCTCGTTTTTAAGACTACTACTTGCAATTCATTTTCAGAACTTTATATTTACTCTCATATCTATCCTTTTGTTCTATTTATGTGTTAAGTCTGAAATTCTGTCCCCTTGTAATCTTTCAGAATAGTACTCATCTTTAAGGTGCTTTTCAAATGGCATTTCTTCCTCAAAGTCTTTTATACTACTTATAGTTAGAATTAAGTTTTCTTTTTTTCTTCTTTTGTCTCATAACATTTGTTTATGTCTCTATTACAGAATAATTTTATTATAATGAGTTGATTACATAACCTATTTCTCCTTCTTTATTAGATAGTAAACTCCAGAACAGGGATGTATTCTTCTCTGCGTCTCATCTCAATCCTGCTGTTGAGTTTTATAGTGGGCACTAAACAGATGTTCCAGTAAAAGACTATAATATTACAAACAGAGGGAATAGAAAGAGAAAAGGTGCCTAGGTTGGAATTTTAATATTTGTAGGAAAATAACAGACTAGTAAAGGGAATAAAGTTTCAAAATTATCAGCTGTCTTTATAAACTGCCTGTGGTCAAGCATACAACAAAGCAAGTACGAAAAATACAGAAGTAGCAGTTGTCATGTGGGAAGAATACTTAACTGTTTTAAGCTGAAAGCACTTTTACACTTGGATTGCATCACTTGTCCCAGGAAAACATCCTTCCTAATATTTTACTTCTGTAGTGACTGTTCTAAAATTATATGCACAATAAATGCTCAGTTTCCTGTTATTAACTAACTAGACACTTGGTAGTTTATAATTAGTCAAGGTAGGATTTCAAGCTAGTAGAGATGATGAAAATTCCTAGTTGTGGCTTTATGCAGAAATAAAAAATAAGCTTATGGTAGCGAATTTTACTTAATTTACTAGTTTTTATATTTAACAAGACAAAGATAGATTATAATAGATTATTAAAATACTCAAAGTGTTGAGTCTGATGTTGACTTTTTTTAAAAATTTAAATTAATAGATCACAGTTGAAAACTTTGGTGCAACAGAAGTGAAAGAACTGGTTCTAAATGGTGCAGACACAGCTGTTAACAAACAAAATCGGTAAGTGAATTATAGCATCATCAGTGGTAGTAATAAAATTTGGTAGGCATTTTCTTCTTTATTTAGAAACATGTCGCTACCTTAAGTTTTAGTCAGATAAAACTTAGTTTTTGAATGGTTAGTGAATGGATACCCTTTACTCCTGAAATCCCTTTAAAGCATCAATAAAGGGATAAAAAGATCATGAACAACAAGACCAAGAGAAGGGAGAGGAGCCAACAGCAATACAGTTTTGGAAGCTTGAAAACAGTGCTAATTACTTCAACCAACCAGAGAAAGGTACAACGTAAGAGGAGTCTAGAAGCCAGACAAGTGAGTTCATATTGCAGAACAGAGGTTTGGGCATTGAGAATTCAAATTACCTGGGAAAGTGTATGGGGCTTGGGGGAATCCTGGAAACAGGAAAATTGGCTTTTGTAAGAAGCAGTTAGAAACCCATTTCTCTTAGCACACTAGTAGCCTGTCAACTGCTACTTTCCAATCTGGGCAAAAGATTGGAAATTTATCTTCTGTGGAGATTGAACTAAAGAGATTGTGGATTTGCAGACACCTAGGTACAGCCAAGGGCAAGGAGCTGAACTGAAAACAGGGAAATTAAATGCAAGTCTACAGTTCCCTTCCCCTTGACACTGTATGTTGGAGGATTTGTCCTTAGGGAAACTGCCAAACTCTTTAAATGTGAATGGATAGCCAAAGGTCAGTAGACGTTTAAGGAAAACAAAAAACAAAAAACAAAAAAGTTAAAAAGAATGCCAAGGAAACAGAAGCAATGGAGGATGAAGAATAAAATTTCAAAAGAAACTGATATCAGTATCCTTAAGCCCTAAGTGTAGCATGAAGATGGATATCTTAAGAACTGAAAAAAAAGTTCCTTGGAAAAAATGGAATAAATTAAATTTATCAAAGAAATGGGACAGGAAAAGTTCTAGAACTGAATGACATGCCTTCCAAGGTTGAAAGCTTGGAAAATGAAAATTGACCCATACCAAGGCAAATTTCTTGAAATTTCCAAATTCTCAGAGAAAAAGGGATCCCAAAAGTAGCTGGGGAAAAAAAAAGCAGGCTGAATAGAATTAAGAATCAGAATAACACCAGACTTTTAAAGAACAACACTAGAATCTCGAAGATCAAAATTCTGGGCAAAAATTACATTACCTTAGAATTCTGTAATCAAACTATCAGGTAGGTGTAGAAAAATATTTTCGTGCATGCACAGTCTCAGAGAATTCTCTTTCAATGCATTTTTCTCAGTAAGTTACTGGATGACATGTTCTAGTGGAAGGCATGGGATTAAAAAAAAAACAAAACCCAAAAATAGGATCCAATACAGGAGAGCGCCAAAGAGAATTTCTTCTGCAAGATCGGCAGCTGTGTAGAACATTTAGAAAGCTCATCCAGTCCAGGTTAGATCAAGAGGATAGAGGTCTCCAGGGGGATTGTCTCTAGGAGAAAAATGGAACTTAGACTACCTAATATATTTGAATAAATCTAGAGGAGTTTGGCATTTCTGTTGGAGGAGTTGGGAATGAAGTAGCATACTAAGGTTTAAAGTTGTTTTTAATAAATGTAACCATAGAACACGGTAGCTTGACTACATATAGTGTTTGTAATCAGAATAATGTAAACAATGAAAAATTGTTATGTAAATATAATGAGAATGGTGGGAGGAGAAGTGGGGATGGGGCACTTAGATAAAAGGTAAATCCTCACTTTTTACAATAGGTATTCAGTCCTTTGGATAATATTTAAAATTGAAAATCAAGGAATAACAGAAAGAGCTTAACAAATATTTGCCTTTGAATAGTGGGAATTTCAGATGTAGAGGTGCCGGGTGGAGAACTGCTTCATTTTCTTCTATTTTGTTATAGCTCTTTAGATAAACTTGGTAGTGGCTGTTGCCTGGCACTTTATCCAAATGATTATAATCCTAATTCTGATACTTAGAATCTGTGTAACTTTAGATAAATTAGGTAATGTTCCATGCATCAGTTTCCTTATCTGTAAAATGGTATAATTGTACCTACTTCACTGGGGTATTTTGAGGATTAAATGAGGTAATGATAGTAAGATGCTTAGAATAGTACCAGCACATGTTCAGCTCAGTAAATGTTGGCTATTGCAACTATTACTATTTGATGTTTTAAACTATGCATATGTTTTACTTTGATAAAAATAAAGCTGTTTTAAAAATGTTAAAATTTTAGATGATTTTAGCTGCCCTTCCCCCCCCCCTTTAAATCTTGGTTTTAAAAATCTTTGACTGTGATTTGGAAAGGTTTATTTTCTTCTTTTAAAGTTTCTGTTGTTTGACAGTAAATTTAAATTTTTTAAAAATATTCTTTCACATAGATTATTTAGCTTAGAAATAAGGAATTTTTATTTTTGTACTATCAATTCTAGTTAGATAATGAAAGGATTGTAGGCAAAAATATATTGGCAAATAGTTTAAGCTCTTGGACTTAAGGGACTTAGTATAGTTTCCTTTTGTATTATAACAGGGCAGAAAAGAATCAGAAGTGTTTATGTTTATGTGTGTGTGTATGTCTATACATATGTTTGAAAAGAAACTTGTAAATGTTAATGATTATCCTAAAAAATTCCTTGAAATCCAGGAAAAAAGAGTCTAGTCTGTCAAATAGTCTGACAAACAAAGCTCTAATTTTTTAATCACCTAATATTTTTAACAGATCATTCTTTTTTTAGGCATTTCTGTGGGATCATACATATAAATTTACAATTATTTATGAATATTTAAAAATTACTTTCATAGCCATTTTATTGTTCTGCCTACTAACAAATGGCTTGTTTCAATTAGAGTACCCTAAGAATGTCTGTGAATGATAGATTGTCTGCATGCCTTACAGATATGCCAGTTTTGGTATAGAAAGAATAGGCTTCTCCATAATGACTTGTCCCCTTTACCCGACTCTTATTTTCTCAATTTTGTAAATAAGTCACCAAAAGTACAGGAGTATTCAAAGTTTTAATAAGGCTACATTATATCTTCTTCATAAATAATGATTTTTATAATCTTCTGTATATGTGTGCTTTTTTATTTCTAGGCAGGAGTTTGTTGATGCTTATGTGGATTACGTATTCAATAAATCAGTGGCTTCCTTATTTGATGCTTTTCATGCGGGCTTTCATAAGGTCTGTGGAGGAAAAGTCCTTCAGCTCTTCCAACCTAATGAGCTACAAGCAATGGTGATTGGAAATACAAACTATGATTGGAAGGAACTGGAAAAGGTAGGGAAAACCAAATCTGTGACATTGTTTAAATGGAAAGGCAAAAGAAGAACATTGCTTATTGGTGGAAATTTTGCCTTCTCATTTATTTTCCATTTTACACAATCTATTATTATCATTATATAGGAAAACGCTGTACCCTGCTTACCCCAGAATGCATGAATTTGAATTGTGTGTGAGTTACAGATAAAACATTTTGTATTTTGTGATATTGGTGGTGTTCATATAGAAAAATGTCATGTGTAACAGAGGCTGATTAGAAGCCCCCACTAAAATTTAATGGGTTTTCATTCTACTTCAATCCTAGGAAAACTATTATGAAAAGCACTTGCTTCATTTGTAAACTTTGTTTCTGATTGGTCTCACTGTTATAAACAACCACTTTCTACATTACCTAGCAGTCCCCCTGCTAGGTATTGTTTTGTGCACACGAAAGTCTGTAAGTGAGCCAAAAACTAGAAACAACCCCTGTGTCCTTTAATGGGCAAATGGAGAAGCAGACCAGGATATGATATATCCATCCAGTAGAATATCACTGAGCAATAAAAGAAATGAACTATTGACATATACAACAATTTGGATGAATTTCAGAGGTGTTATGCTGAGTGAAAGAAGCCAGTCTCAAAAGATTACATGCTGTATGGTTCCATTTATGTAACATTCTTGAAAAGACAGAATATGGTGACAGAGATTAGAGGTAGAGGTGTGTGTGTGACTGCAAAGGGGGTAGCAACAAGGGAGGTTTGGGGAGTGATGGAACTGTTCTGTTTACATGAATCTATACATGTGTTTAAAATTCATGGAACTGGATACATGCCAGAAAAATCAATTTTACTATGTATTAATTTAAGGAGTAAAATTTTACAAATTAAAAACAAAATAATTAGGGATTTCTGGTTAAATGTGGTAAACATGTTTTATCTTTGCTTCTTGCTAAAATCTCACTAGAATGACAATAAAGGAATAAAAATAGAAATCCCCCCCCCCAAACACACCCAAAGTTCAGTGAATAAGAGAAGAAATAGTTTTGGAATATGGAAAATAGGTGGATAAGTGATGAGTGCCTTGAAATTGAATTCTAAGTCTCTAGAGAGACAGGGTCATCTAGAGGCAGCCTATTTCACACCCTAGAATCTCTGAAAGGCTCAAGCAGTAACCATATTACTCTAATGGGAGAGATGTGGGGTTGGGCTAAAGCTATAGAATTACTTCCAAGCTGATATAAGGAATAATTAGACCCCCTCATGTCCCCTTTCCTACCTAATAAAAGATAACTGTAGAGAGGCTTTAGAATCCTGGAAACCATGTAAAACTGAAGATGACACCCAGAAGGCTGGCAGACAGGCTTAAATCCTTCAGGAAGGAGATTGAAGTTTTCCTCTGCAGATAAATTGACAGAAGAGACCTGTATATACTCACTTTCAGGGTCCCCCATTGGAAATGGTCCCTTCAGCCAATCACCCTAAAATGAAAATGGTATAATGGCTTTTCATCACATTTAAAGTATAAAACAAAGTATTTACAATGATCTAAAGATCCTGCATAATTTCTCTCTCCTTGCCTTATGTATCATTCTTCCTCTCACTTACCCTGTTTCAGTCTTATTGGCCTTTTTGCTGAATCTAGAACCCTCTAAGCATACTCCAACTTTGGGGACTTTATTTGCTGTTCCCTTTGCCTGCAATTTTCTCCACTTGGATAATGGTTCTTGCTCTAATCTCCTCTGTTGTCGTTATACCTTCTCAGAAGCCTTCCTGGATTACCTACCCTCCTACCCCCACCCCCACCCACAAACACAACACTGTCTCCCTTTCTTGCTTTATTTTTCTTTGAGTCTGGTATAATATAAATTTTACTTATTTGTCCCTACTTTGTTGCCCCTTCCTTCCACTACAATGTAAACATCATGAGGACAACATTTTTTGTCTGTTTTGCTCACTGCTGTATTCCCAGCACCTAGAGCCCTCAATAAGTACTTAAAATCTTGCCTGGAGAGATAGTTGACAGAAGTGCTCATTGGGTAGGGCAGAACATTATTTTAGTATACTTAGTATACTTTGGTTTCTTCCATTGTATGTCTGATCTGTTTTAATTGCTGCAATTATGATTTGTGGCTTTGAATGCTCTTTCTTTATTAGGATTGTATACACATTTCCCCAAACCATTTAGAGCTATAACAAAAAAAAAAGAAAAAACTTTAGACATTGTTCAAATTCTTCTTTGAAATATCACGGGTATTAATTCAAACAAGTTAATAAAATTAACTGATTGATAGAATTAAAGCCATTTTCTCCAAACCTGTTTTCATATAACAGCAAATATTTAGCAGAAACTGGATTTGAATTATCCAGCAATTGAGATAAACATGGCTACAAATAGAGCCCAAAATTCAAGAAACCCATTAGTAAAAATTTATTGTGCCCTTACTGAATGTCTATACAAGAGATTAGGGAGACAGAAATGAATAAGATTGAAACATGGTCTTTGCCTTCCTGGAGCCTACAGTCTAATAATGGAGCTAGACGTTAAATTGTGATGAATATAAATGAAGAGTAAGAGTTTAGTGATTGGTGTAAAAGGAGTAACCTAATATAGTTTATCAAATCTGGGAAAGCCTCTCACCAGATGGTAAGTTTACAAGATAAGCAAGGACTATATTCACTGCAGCTTCCCCAGGGCTCACAACCTTGACTAAAGCTTATATATTTGATAAATTAATCAATAAATGAATTAGGTGTCATTTAATCTGAACCCTTAAGAAGTAGAAATTAGCCTGATACAAAAAGGAAGAAGGGGCATTTGTCTAAATGGTCAAGGTTAAGGGAAGTGTGTCCAATGATTGGAAAGATCTTGGTATCTAAGAACTAAAAGTTAAGGCCAAGTGTAGGGTGGCTGGATTGTAAAGAACACTTACAATGTATACTTATTTCCCTCCCCCTTCCTGCTGTCTCTCTCTTAGTGCTAATATTGTTGAAAGGAGAAGTGTATTAATTATCTGTTGCAGAAATTACCCCCAAATATTAGTGGCTTAAAAATAACAATGAACATTTATCATCTCAGTTTCTGTGGGTCAAGAATTCAGGAGAGACTTAGCCTGGGTAGTTTTGGTTGAGGGATTTCTCATGAGGTTGCAGTCAAGATATTGGCTGGTGTTGCTGTATCTGAAGGCTTGATTACAGCTAGAGATTTGCTTTCAAGATGGTTCACTTGCGTAGCTGTTAGCAGGAGGGCTTAGTTTTTCACCATGAGGACTTCTGTACATAGATCTCTTTAAAAATATCCTCATCAATTAAATGCCAAGGATGGGATCTGAGGATGGAAGAGAGGAGGCTCAAAGGAACAAAGATAGGACATAAGAGAAAAAAAAAAAAAAGGAAATACAGAATGTAAGCTTTGTATCAAGGTTGAATTTCTTGAACTTCTTAGCTGCGTTTAATGGGATTGCATAAAAGAATTTTGTTGTTCATGGGAAATGTATATGTGAATTACATTGTTTTTTCAAGCATGTGTGCAGCTTGCTCTCATATGTTTAGAAGACAGAGCAATAGATGATGGATGATAGGGAGGGAAAGAGGGAAGGAAAGAAAGAAAGAAATGGTGGTGTGACAGGATGTTAAATGTGGTGGATCAGGGTATTGGGGGAGGGGGGTCGGGGTGTGCTGGAGTTCTATGTATGGGGTTTGTACTGTTTTTGCAACTGTTCAAAGTTTGAATTTATCTCAAAATAAAATTTCTTATTAAAAAAAAAAAAAAAGATGTCCTCATGAAATGGCAGCTGGCTTTCCCCAGAGCAAGTGATCTGAATGAGAGGCTGAAGTCACAGAGTTTTTTATGATATAACCTTAGAAACATGTAAATCATGTTGTCAGAATATGTACCTTCATAACCACAGTATTCTCATGATTACACCGGTCAGGTCTATTCACTGTAGAAGGTCATGATTACCAAGAGGCAGAGATCATAGGGGGCCATTTTGGAAAACGGAAAAAGAACATTATTAGTGTTGCTCTAAGTATCGTTAATTTTTTTAGAGGAAACATGTAATTAGTTTTACATCTAGTCATAAATATAGGAAAATAAGATTTTGTAATGATCACATACAATTTCATGTTGAACTTTAATCCCTTAATATTATTTTAATAATTCTAATTTGTCCTTATTTAGATATTTAATTTTGAAGCTGATATCTCAATCCTATCATGTTCTTTGAAGTGGTAGGGAGACATTTTTGCTGATTCATACATATTTTCTTCAATTTCCCTTAGAACTAATAACCAAATTGCAAAATGCACAGGAAATGATAATCAGCTGGACTGCATGAGTTTCAAATTCCTGGACCATGTTACCTTGGTATTCTAAAGAATCCAGTTTGCCAAATTTATGACGAAAGTAAAATCATTTAATATTAATAAAAGGTTATGTTGTTTTTAGAACACAGAATACAAAGGGGAGTATTGGGCAGAACATCCTACGATAAAAATTTTTTGGGAAGTATTTCATGAATTACCACTGGAAAAGAAAAAACAATTTCTGTGTAAGTATTTCTAACTAGTTCTGTGATTTATGAGAATAGAATCTGGCTATTAACTTTTTCTCTTAGAAGATGTATTGATTTACTTTGGTGGATTAGGTTTTTTATTTTATTATTCCAAAGTCCTGTTTTTAATCTTCAGTTAGAATAATTTTTTTAAGGTGCTAAACTGCATTCTTTATTCCATATCATTTCTTATTTCAAAAGCTAAATTCAGTCTGTCTCCAAATAGCATTGGTTCTTTGAAATGTAAACATACTATAACTGATTACAGTAACCTAGAATTGCAGAAATTCCTTTTAGAATTTCTACAAAGAACTATGCATTGTAGCTTTTTCTGTATCCTGTCTTCACTTGCTTTTCTCTTTGCTTCCAGCATAAAAACTTTGGAAATTGAAGTTCTGTTTCAACAGAACTTTTTATTTTCTGGGCCTTAGTTCCCGCATTTCTAAACTAATCCCTGTGTGTCTTTTATCTGTTAGAAATCTGTGTTCTAATTGAAATTTAACTTATTTTTAAATGAAGTTGTCAGCATATATATCTAAATCAGTGACATTCTCTTTGATACATCTGATATTGCCAAGAATATTTTTGATAATCTTTTGAGAATTGATTTGAGAATCGTGGTTAAATTCTTTTGCATATCATTCTTTGAACATGATTTGAGTTTTGGCTGCCTATTTTAAATTTTTGTTAAAAAAGCATAGAAATCAAACCAGTAGAAAAAAGAATCATAATCAAAACTGCCTTTTGTATTTGGTTTATAAACTAGTACTAAACGGCTCTTCCCAAAAGAAGTACTCCCAAAATATTTTTGTCATTGGCAACATTCATTCATCAAACATTTAAGGACCTCTTGTGCCAATATAAAGATTATTACACCTTTTAAAAGTGAAAATACTGTTTGAATGTATAATTAGTATGTGTCTCAAAAGTCATATTACAAATTCTGGAGCTAGGCTTCCATTTGGGCAAATGCTAATGTAAAGCTTTGTTATAGTACAGCTTTGCTGTACTAAATAATTTGGCACTCTTTGTTGTTTTGATAAAAATGGTTGGCTTAATTTTTTTTTTCTTGGCAGTATTTTTGACAGGCAGTGATCGCATTCCTATTCTTGGTATGAAGAGTCTAAAACTAGTCATCCAGTCAACAGGAGGTGGTGAGGAGTATCTCCCGGTTTCCCATACCTGTTTTAATCTTCTGGATCTTCCAAAATATACAGAAAAAGAAACTCTGCGATCTAAACTGATCCAAGCTATTGATCACAATGAAGGCTTCAGTTTAATATAACATTGGGAGTTAGTATAACAGTTTAGTTTAGTGCAGAAGCATTAATGCAAGAGCATTAAACTAATTATTGTGCTTTTCTTGTGGTGATGAATTCAGCAAGGTGACAGAGATACTATTATCATTTTTATTTGCAAAATGTTCGATGCTGTGAGTTTTCATGAAAGCCAAAAAATCTTAAAGGAAAATGAACAAACTTAATATTAAACTTTATTGTACAGAACCATGGATATTTTTTTTTTTTGCCATCTTCCCAATAAACATACAAGTATTGTGAATATATTAAAGTTTTACTAACATGAATTTTAAGAGTTTGCATATTTCAAAAATGATCTGGTATGAGTGCATGGAAATGTTGCTTAATTTTTCTTCAATCATTGGGTGAAAAACCTTTAACTTTGTCCTGCAATAGCCATTTGATTATTTTTTCATTTTGTAAATAAAGTTAAGTTTTGTAATAAAATAGTGATGTTCTGATATCAGTACAGTTTCCATGGTTGTAATTGAACTGAGCTGACTTTTAAGGGTTAAAAATTATGGCCATTAAATATTACTCTGAGAATCTATAAAAGCAAAAAAAATTAGCATGGTGAAAACACAGTCTGCTTTTTTGCTATAATAAATGTCTGAGTTACAAATAGGAGTTACACTAAATAACTTGTACTTCTTTCAACTCTTTTGTGAATACTGAGATGCTGCTGATAGATGGGAGGCTGTTTACCAGAAAGCTTAATATTTAGTAATGGGAGAACTTTGTCCTACAGTTGCCAGGAATAGAAACATTGGCTACTATGAGAACCAGTCACTGGGCTATAGCTTTCAAAGCTGTTGATGCTGCAGGATAGTATTTAGCCAGAATTTTCACAATGCTTTAGAATTATTTCCTTAAAATTTTTTAGACAAATCTTAAGAGTTTTATGGTGCTGATGCTTAGTTATCTCATGTCTTTAAATTGTAAAAGTAACTTGATGCAATACATGTGACTTTCTGCTATAATGCAAATATTTATTTTTAAAATTTATTTTAAAAATGCCTTGAAAACTGTTTAAATAATAAAGATTTATTGGTTTAATTTTTTAACTTCCAGTGCTTCTCATATAAGATTCAAAATATTTCAAAGAGGGGATGCCTCAAGTTTTGAATTGCCTGTTCCTGTTCCCTTATAAAGTTGTCTGTTGTATAGAGGCCCACATTCTCTTATCTGCAATTCCAAAATACAAAAAAAGTCTGAAGAAATATTTTTATAACTCACTTGGCAACAGAACCTGAACTGAATTGGTTTGATGCTAATTTTAGTCTTCATTTATTCAACTAAATGGAACTATTTGTGAATTTTACTGTGGCAATATTACTGTGTTTGATTACTTATTAATTTGTTTGATTTAAGTGTTGCCGCAGACCCCAATGGTGGGTGCTGCATGTTATGTAATATATGTAGTCTAAGAATTCTTTAAAATTCATAATGCCAAAATGCAACTGAGCCCAAGATTTTTGATAAGGGATTGTAGACCTGAACTTTTCAGTAATTTAATTTAAATGGATAAATTTCTACTGGTGAACCATTAGTATCTTTTTATAGATAGAAACACTAAAGTAATATTCTCATCTAAGGTAATTTTCCTCAAAATAGCATTTTACCTTGTGAAAATTCTTCTGTAAATACAAAAACACAGTTCCCAGTCTCATATCCTGTTTCCTTGTTATCCAATGCTTTGAGGGTAGTGTGTAACTGGTCAAATCAAAAACTATATGTAGTTATCAGATGCCTTTTTTTTTTTTTTTTTTTTTTTTTTGAGTAAATTATGTAAGCTGTGAAGCTGATAGCAACCACTTTGGATTAATATAGATAGAATTCACTGGACAGATATATTTTTAACAAGGACCTAGCATCTTATCTAGAAGCACACAGTACAAGGCTTTATTTGAGTAATTATTGCAGATATTCTTTTGTTTTTCTTTTGCTGCAGCTGTAATGCAGTAGCATTAACAGCAAGGAGATTTGTGGTAGGAAGTCGGAATACCATTGGAGATTTTTCGAATTACCATTTGTTTTAAAAAAAAAAATAAAATCTGTTGAACTTTTTAGATCAGAGTGGAAAATAGGCAAATACTGAGTGATCATGATTATTGAGTTGACTAAACTTGAAAATATTTGGCTTCTGTGCAGATGTTTGCACGAGACAATCTGGTGTTTGTAGCTCACCATCTTAATTTAGTGATAATTTTAACCAATAGCCAGTTTCCAGTCTGATTTTATAAAGCAGTGGAACTAAAAGAGCGACTCCTTTAAATCTGAAGGAAATAAAGCTAGAATTCAACTTTAAAAACTGAGAGACCTTAGAGTCTCAGTGTTAGCCTTCTCACAGTGTCCATTCTTAAAGACTGTTCATTCAGATCAGTTTTTACTTTAGAGATTTTTACCCTTCTACATTATTTTTTTTTACTGCATTTGGTTTAACAAAAAGTTATAAATCAAAGATTTAATATGCATCAGGCAGTCTTCCCCACTTTCCCTTAAGAGCTTACAGTATATCTGAAACTCCCCACTACCCAACCTTTATTTTATACTTTGGCTTTCGAAATCCCCTTGTGATAGTTTTGTCCTCCTTTGGTAAAGAATTTACCTTCTTTTGATAGCTCCCCACCTAGTGTATATAATCCTAAATTATCTAATCCATGAAATATTTCAGAATGTAAATTTAGAACATAGTCTGCTTATTTTGTAAAACTCATCCTTGCTCTCTGTTAGACCAGCCCCAGGAAAGGTGTACTAAAAAAGTCAGAAGTGAGCTACCCTGTTTCTTTCTAGCTAACAGTGGTTTTCAACCATGGCTATACTTTTTATACTTTATTTTAAATATAATTTAATTTTTATTTTATTTTTTTAATTAGAGAAGTTGTAAGTTTACAGGAAAATAATGCAGAAAATACAGAGTTCCCATATACTTACTTGTGCTGGTTCAGATGTATGCTGTCCCCCAAAACTCCATGTTCTTTGATGCAATCTTGTGGGAGCAGACATGTTAGTGTTGGTTAGGTTGGAACCTATTGATTGTTTCCATGGAGACGTGACTCAATCAAATGTGGGTAAGACCTTTGATTGGATAATTTCCGTGGAGGTGTTACCCTGCCCATTCGGGGTGGGTCTGAATTAAATCACTGGAGCTGTATAAATGAGCTGACAGACAGAGGGAACTCAGAGCAACTAAGAGTGACATTTTGGAGCAGCTGCAGCTGAGAGACAGATTTTGAAGACGGCTGTTGTAAACTGACACTGACATTTTGGAGAACACCATTTTGAGATGCAACCTGGGAGCAAGCAGATGCCAGCGACATGCCTTCCCAGCAAACAGAGGTTTTCGGACGCCATTGGCCATCCTTCAGTGAAGGTACCCTATTGTTGATGCCTTACCTTGGACACTTTATGGCCTTAAGAGTGTAATTTTATAACCAAATAAATCCCCTTTATAAAAGCCAGTCCATTTCTGGTATTTTACATAATAGCAGCATTGGCAAACCAGAACACTGCTCCTCCTTATACACACAGATTTCCATATTGTTGAAGCTTTGTATTAGTGTGGTCCTGGCTATACTTTTGAATCATCTGTGGGTGCTTTTTAATACTATACAGAGTCTCCACATTACATCAGTTAAATCTGTATCTCTAAGAGGCAAGGCTTAGGCTATATCTACTTTTTAAAAGCTTCCTGGATGATTTATGATAGTCCCCATTAAGAGCCAGTCCAAGGGGAGATTACTAGACCTTTTTCTCCATATTTCTACTGGCCACCCTAGTTTGAGCCTAACGCTTAAGATCTTTAGATCTTTGTTCATTTCTAGGGAAGGTAAGGTTTTGGTATACATAAACATACCACCCCCCGCCTTCTAGATCACAGGTCCAGGAGTTGAGACTTCCTTCAAATGAAGTTTACCTAATACGGTTTAGTAAGCATGATATAAAATACCATTGATTGAAGAGATACCATTATTTTATGTACTGCTAAGAAAAAAGTGCTAATTAAATCATCATGTGCCATTAAGTGAGGTGTGTATGTGTTACAGTCAGCAAAATATAGAATATGTTGCATTAACCAAGGGGGTGGGAATGGTGTTGAATACAAGGTTTCAATTATATTAGGTCTTGCCAACTACTTAGCTTGATTGTTTAAATATAACCTCCTTTAAAGGTATGAACAACCTGACTTCCTTTTTTTCCAATTTGTGTATATGGAATGTTGTCACTACTACTAATTTTTATAACATCTGAGGATGACATTTTACAGGTAAGTTTTCTAGTGCAAGCCTTTTACTATGGCAGTGTTTTTTTTTAATTTATCAAGACTTATTTTGTCACCCAGTATATTGTCTATCCTGGAGAATAATACATGTATACTTGGGGAGAATGTATATTCTCACCTATTGTTTTGTGTGCTTTTCTGTACATGTCTGTTAAATCTAGTTCATTTACAATATTGTTCAAGTCCTTTATTTCCTTATTGATATTCTAACTAGGTGTTTGTATCCATTATTGAAAGTGTGGGATATTGAAGTCTCCAGTTATTACCATAGAATTGACTCTTTCTCCCTTGCATTTTGTCAATATTTGCTTCATGTCTTTTGGGGCTTTGTGATGAGGTGCATATATGTTTATACATTTTTTATTTTCTTGGTGGATTGACTCTTTCAAAATATGTAGTGTCCTTCTTTGTGTCTTGTAACAGCTTTTGACTTAGTCTGTTTTATGTGATATTAGTATAGCCATGCAACTCTCTTTTGATTACTTGGATTTTTTTTTTGTTTTTTCTGTTAAGCACTTTCAACCTATTTGTGTCTTTGGGTCTAAGGTAGGTAAGTCTCTTATAAAAAAACATGCAGTTGGATCATGTTTTTTTAATCCATTCTGCCAATCTGCGTTTTGGAGAGTTTTAATACATTTACATTCAGATGGTAATTATTGATGAGACAGGACTTACTTCAGACATTTTGTCCTTTCTCTCTTGTATGTCTTATATATTTTTTGTCCCTCATTTCCTCCATTGCACCCCTTTGTGTATACTTGATCTTTTGTAGTAAACAGATTAATCCCCTTCTCATTTCTGTTTCTTTACATATGTTAAACAATTTCTTTGTGGTTACCAAGGGTGTTTGTATTTAACATCCTAAACTTAAAACAAGTAGTTTGAAATGATACCTTAGCTTCGGTAGCATACACATTGTCTGCTCCTTTACCCCTTCAGTTCTCCCTCTTTGATGTTTTTGTCACACATGACCTCTTTATATTTTGCGTGCCCGTAATATACAAATAGAATTTTCTTATTCACTTGTATTCTAAATCTTTAAAGTAGTGAAAAGTAGTTACTTACTGAAAATATGATACTGGCATTTGTATCTTTATTTCTTCATATAGCGTTAAAATATCTACCATGCTTTCTTTGCAACCTGAAGCATTCCCTTTAGTATTTCTTGTTGAGTAGGTCTAGTAGTGATGAACTTCCTCAGATGCTCTTTATCTGGGAATGTCTTAAACTCTCCCTCATTTTAAAAAAATGTATTATTGAGATATATGCACATACCATATGATCCATTCAAGGTATACAATCAGTGGCTCACAGTATCATCACATAGCTGTGCATACGTCACTGCAGTCAATCTTAGAATGTTTTCATTACTCCAAAAATAAAAATATAAAAGAAAACCTAAAACATCTCATGCCCCTTATTCCTGCCTATTATTGACCCCTAGTATTGGTATGGTATATTTGTTACTGTTAACTATAGTCCTTAATTTGCAATAGGTACATTTTTTTCCCCATATACCACTCTATTATTAATTCCTTCTTAAAGTGTCATACATTTGTTCTAATTCAGGAAAAAACTTATTTATATTAGCTGTGTTAATCATAGTCATCATCCACTACAAGGTTCACTATGTGCTATTCCCATATTTTAACCTCTAGCTTTCCTTCTGGTGACATACATGACTCTAAACAACTCCATTTCAACCACATTCACATACTATTCAGCAGTGTTAATTACACTTACAATAACATGCTGCCGTCATCTCTGTTCATTTCCAGACATTTAAGTTCAACCTAGTTAAACATTCTGCACATATTAAGCAACCCCTACCCATTTTCTACTCGTTTTCTAGCTTCATTCTATCTCCTGGTAACCTGTATTCTAGATTTTAACTCGGTGAGTTTGCATATTGTAATTAGTTCATATTAGTGAAATCATACAGTATTTGTCCTTTTGTGCCTGAATTATTTCACTCAGGATCATGTCCTCAAGGTTCATCTATGTGGTTGTGTGCTTCAGGAATACTTTCCTTCTTACTGCTGAATAATATTCCATAGTGTGTATGTACCGCATATTGTTTATCCATTCCTTTGTTGATGGACACTTGGGTTATTTCCATCTTTCGGCAATTGGGAATAATGTCACTGTGAACATCAGTGTGCAAGTGTCTGTTCACATCCCTGCTTTCAGATTTTCTGCATATATATCCCAAGTAGCAGTATTGCCAGATTGTAAGGCAACTTTATATTTAGTTTTCTAAGAAATCACCAAACCGTCCTCCACAGTGGCTCTACCGTTCTACATTCCCACCAGCAGTGAGTAAATGTTCCTGTTTCTCTATGTCCTCTCCTACACTTGTAGTTTCCTATTTAATGGTGGCCATTCCAGTGAGCATGAAATGATATCTCTTTGTGGTTTTGATTTGTGATTCCCCAATAGCAAGTGAAGCTGAGCATCTTTTCATGTGCTTTTTAGCCATCTGTATTTCCTCTTTGGAAAAATGTCTATTCATGTCTTTCACCAATTTTATAATTGGATTGTTTGTCTTTTTGTTGAGTTGTAGGATTTCTTTATATAGTCTGGATATCAAAACGTTATCAGATATGTGATTTCCAGATATTTTCTCCAAAGAGTTTGTTGCCTTGTCACCCTATGACAAAGTCCTTTGAAGCCCTGGAGTATTTGATTTTGAGAAGTTCCCATTTATCCATTTTTTCCTTCATTGCTTATACTTCAGATGTATAGTTTCAGAAACTGTTACCTAACACAAGGTCCTGAAGATGCTTCCATACATTTTCTTCTAGGAGTTTTATGGTACTGGTTCTTATATTTAGGTCTTATATATATATGTATTTTTTTCCTTCATTTTCGTTGAGATTGTTCAGACACCACACAATTATCCAAAGACACAAAGTGTACAATCACTTGCCCCTGGGTACCCTCACACAGCTGTGCATCCATCACACTTAATTTTTGTTCAATTTTTAGAAACCCCTCATTACTCCAGACAAGAAATAAAGTGAAAGATGAAAAAAGAAAAAAAGAAAAGGAAACTCTAATCCTCCCCTATCCCTAACCAACCCCCCTCAACCATTGACTTGCAGTACTGGCACAGCACATTTGTTACTGTTTAAGAAAAAATGTTGAAATACTACTAACTGTAGTATATAGTTTATAATAGGTATATAGTTCTTCCCTATGTGCTCCTCCACCATTAACTTCCAATTGTATTGTCACATATTTGTTCTGGCTCATGGAAGCAACCTCTAGTATTTGTACAGCCGATCATGGACATTGCCCACCACAGGACCCAGCCCTATACACTCCCATCCTTTGACCTCCAACCCTCCCCCTGGTGACACATATGACTCTGAGCCTTCCACTTCCACCCCACCCACACACCATTCGGCCCTGTTAGCCATTCTCACATCTTGCTACCAACACCCCTGTCCATTTCCAAACATTCAAGCTCATCCTAATTGAACATTCCGCTCATACTAAGCAACCACTCCCCATTCTCAAGCCCCATCCCACATCCTGGCACCTTACATTTCATGTCTATGAGTTTACATATTATAATTAGTTCCTATCAGTGAGACCCTGCAATAATTGTCCTTATGTGTCTGGCTTATTTCACTCAGTATATTGCCCTTGAGGTTTTGTCATCAACCCATTTTTTTTTTAATATGGTTTTGTTCATTCACCATAGATTCCATCCCAAGTAAATAATCGATGGTTCTCTGCATGGTCATACATTTATGTGTTCACCACCTTCACCACTATCTATATAAGGGCATCTACATTTCTTCCACAAAGCAGGAGGGAGAGTCAAAGAAGGTAGAGAGGCAAAAAAAAGAGGAAAAAAAAATGACAGCTAGGAAGCAGCAAAAGGAAGAATAACCTTAAATCAAAGTAGAATAAAGAATCAGACAATACCACCAATGTCAAGTGTCTAACATGCCTCCCCTATCCCCCCCTCTTATCTGTATTTACCTTGGTATATCACCTTTGTTACATTAAAAGAAGCATAATACAATGATTCTATTAGTTACAGTCTCTAGTTTATGCTGATTGCATCCCTCCCCCAATGCCTCTGGATTCTCATGTGAAAAGACTCTGTCTGCAGGATTGAGAGGGTTAACTTCAGTGCCTACAGTTGGACCAGGGCCCTGCTGTGTTTCACACAGCTGCTGGCCTTGGGGGTGGAGGATGGGCATGGTTGGGTTCACTTACGGCTATTTCTCAGTTGTAGTTTCCCCACTTTTTCATCCAGATCTTCCTTATGTGTTGCAGTGGTTCTTCCCTGGTATCCCGAGTCCTGAACCACTGCTTTCGACAGTTTCTGCTTGTTCTCTAGGTGTTTTTGGTGGAGGAGTGAGTTCTGCCTCTCCTTATTCCACCATCTTCCTGGAAGTCTCCTCTCCCTCATTTTTGAAGGCAATTTGTCATATATAGAATAACATTCTTTTTTTTTTTTTTCCCCCCCAAATCTTTTCTTCGGACTGATTGATTTCAAGTGTCCTGTCTTTTGGTTCTTTGATTCCTTCTTCTAAAACTGACAGAATTCCTCTAGTGCACTTTTAGTCTCTTATATTGTGCTTTTTATCCCCCCAATTGTTTTGGTCCTTTTTAAAATTTCTATTTCATCCTTTTATTCTTGAATCTTCTTGATTTCTTTTAGTTCTGTACTGATGTTTTCCTTAAGTTCATTGAACTTACTTAGGAGAGTTGACTTAATGTCTGCTTCTTTTCTTGTTTTATTTTATTCATTTGAATGGGAAAACTCTTCCTGTTTGTTTGTTTATTATTGTGGAATATAACACAGACACATATATATATGGTAGTAATAACTTTCCAAGGGCAATTTAACAAGTGGCTAGAGAGCAAATTTCAAAGAATGTTATGAGTTACAGTTCCACAGTTTCAGTTATTTCCTTATTGTGAGATATAACAGATATGCAATAAGGTAATAACTTTCAAAGTATGATTTAACAGTAGTTATGTGGGAAATTTCCAAAAATGTTATGAGTTACAGTACCATAATTTCAGTTATTTCTTTATTGTAAAATATATATTCAAAAAGGTGATAACTTTCATATTACAATTTAATAAGTAGCTATAGAGTAAATTTGAAAGATTGCTGTGGTTTACAGCTCCTGTTTGATTTTATGTTTATGATCTTTTGTTGAAGTCTGAGTATTTAATTATTTTGATGTGCTAACTCTGGAAGTTAGATTTAACCTCTTAAGGTTTTACTGTTGATAGATTGTGTGTTATGCTCTTCTTCTTTCTTCAATGCTTGGCTCACTTTATACTGAACTTATAGGACAGTCTTTGGTTAACAGTTTGACTCTTCTCTGGTCTGAGATTGTGTCTTGTACTTGGGGTGCACAGTAACTTTAAAGAATTCCCCAGTAGTTATGACTGTTTCCCTTCCAGGAAAGAAGCCCTTCTCTCTGTCTTCTTCTCCTAGGGCCCAAAGCTGTGTTCTTTGCTTTTATTAATTTTTCTTCTCTGGCAACTGCCGTCAGCTTAGCTGTACTCCTGCACTCTGTTCTGCTTTTTCCCTCCAGTTTTCAGCAGTGGGACTGCTGTGCAGTTCTATGTTCATCTTCCCCTTTCCTTGCATATCTGCTGCCACCAGTAACATACAGGTAGGAGACCTAGACTCACTCTGAGTTAGTCTTTCACTGAGCCAATTTGAGTTCGGTGTGCAAAGACACCTGATACTTTTGTTTAGGTGCACCAGTAATCAGGTCTCAGGGCGTGGAGCACTAAACCGTTACCATGGGTGGATCAGGCCTCAGGGACCCACTCATGGGCCACCCATTCACCACTATGGATCAGTAAGGTCCCAGGAACCCACAATTGAACGTGTACTGGCTGCCAAGCCACCTCTGATGGTTGCACAAACTGCCATGCGGATCCCATTGTGGGGATGGGATCTAGATTGATAAATTTGTCCTGTTGCTCTCCCAGCATTTTATTTGCTTTTTTGGTTCATTCTTTATTTAGTTAGTTAGTTTTTTAGAGAAGTTGTAGGTTTACAGAAAAATCGTGCAGAAAATAAAGAGTTCCCATGTACAACCCTTCACATGGAGTTTTCCCTAGAATTAACACTTTGCATTAGTGTTGTACCTTTGTTTCAATTGAAGAAACAATATTATAATTATACTATGTAACTATGGTCCATAATTAATGTGCTTGCGTTATATAGTCCTGTTTCATTTTTTAAAAATTTTTATTCTGGTAACATATAAAACCCAAAATTTCCCCTTTTAATCACATTCAATTATGTAATTCAGTTTCCATAATGAATTCTGGCAATGGTAGCACATCATTCTAAATGGTTGATCTCCTCTGTCCACCTTTCCTTTAAGAAGAAAGAAAAAAAAAGCATTTTAGAAAACAGCTATTAAACACAGCTGTATGAACACATCCCCTAACCTTGATTCAACAAGGGTATTCTCTGGCATTAAAAGCCAACAATATCACCTTTCCTCAATATAACACAACCACTTCTTCCTTTTCTTATTCTTTCTAGTGGTATATTTTAGATTCTCATTTATTTAATGGCTTTTTGGTACTACAATCCTACCCCTTAACTGATAGATCTCAAAGTTCTTTAATATTTCACCTACCTTTGATAACTAACATTTTGATTTTTTTAAAAGTATACTTTTAGAATGTAGTCCCTTCATCATTGGGGATATTATGATCTTAAAATCTAGCTTTTTTCTTTGTACACCCTCAAAGAATTTTTTATTCAGTTTTGTTGAGATATATTGACATACCATACAATCATCCATGGTGTGCAGTCAACTGTTCACAATACCATCATAAGTTGTGCATTCATCACAACAACTTTTGAACATTTCCATTACTCAAAAAAGAACAAAAATAAGAATAAAAACTAAAAGTGTAAAAGAATACCCAAATCATTCCATCCCACCCTGTTTTTCATTTAGTTTTTGTCCCCATTTTTCCACACATCCATCTATAACCTGGATAAAGGGAGTATGAGCTACAAGGTTTTCTCAATCACACTGTCACACCATGGAAGCTACATAGTTACACAATTATCTTCAAGAATCAAGAGTACTGGGTTGCAGTTTGACAGTTTCTGGTATTTCCTTCTAGCTATTCCAATACACTAAAAGCTAAAAAGGGATATCTATATAGCACATAATAGTGTTCTCCAGGGTGATCTCTCGACTCCATTTGAGATCTCTCAGCCATTGAAACTTTATTTTGTTTCATTTCACTTCCCCCTTTTGCTCAAGAAGATTTTCTCAATCCCATGATGCCCAGCCCAGGCTCATCCCTGGGAGTCATGTCCTATGTAGCAGGGAAGGCAGTGAGTTCACCTGCCGAGTGGGCTTAGAGAGAGGGAGAAGGGCCACATCTGAGCAACAAAGAGGTTTTCTGGAGGAGACTCTAAGGCTCAATTTTTAGGTTTAGTCTCTCCTTTGCAGTAACAGGCTTCATAAGGGCAAGCCCCAAGATCAAGGGCTTGGCCTACTAAATTGTTAGTCCTCAGTGTTTGTGAGAATATCAATAATTACCCAGGTGGGATGTCAGATATTTCTGCATTTTTCCCTAGTTCCTCAGGGGGGCCTTGCAAATATATTTTTATTCTCTGCCCAAATTACTTTGGCATGTATTGTATTTCACACTAACGTGTACAAACCTACCAGATCTTACTTCCTATACATAGTTCCATGTAATTATGGTGTTTGAATAAACTGACCATACAAGTTAAATTATTTATTGTACTGCAGAAAATATAGATCCTGCACCAAATAAACATCTCTTCCCTTGGTCTCACATGGAAGTTGAAGTTTTAAAACATAGTCAATATTGTCCTTTACCCTTTGGCCTGATTTGCCTTAGTCCTAACCAGATTTGCTTCATTCATATCTCTAATAGAAGTCTGAACTCTTTTTCAGCTTTTTTAACGGTAGGTGTATGTGGTAATACTTATATTCATACCTGCTGAGCTCTAGCTCTGAGTTTCAGGTGTCACACAGATACCCAGAGTTCTAGAGACTGACCAGGTTATACACAAAGAGGTCTGCATCTCAGAATTTAGAGATAGCCATTACAACTCAGGAGTAGATGTGACTACTATAAGAGCTTACAATCTAGGGACCATTACAATAAGCATTCCTCTGATAAGCTGTGCTCTAAGATTCAATTCTCAGAGTTCACACATTTAGTTAGTCCATATATTGGTGAGGCATTATAACGTTTATCTTTTTGTTTCTGGCCTGCTTCACAATGCTGTCCACAAGATCCATTCACTTCGTTGTGCATCTCAACAGCTTCACTTCTTGCAGTTGCTTAGAATTCCATTGTATGCATACACCATAGTTCACCATTCTGTTCATCAGTCGATGTACCCTTGGACCACCACTATCCATTGCATGTTGTGACTACTGCCTCCATAAACAGCAGTGTGCAAATGTCCATTCATGTCCCTGCTCTCAGATATTCCAAGTGTCTACCCCATAATGAGGTTGCAGGACCATATTTTGTTTTATCCATTCGTCGGTTGATGGACACTTGGATTTCTTCCAGCTTTGGCAGTTGTGAATAATTCTGTTACGAACATTGGTGTACAAATATCTGTTCGAATTCTTGCTTTCAAAACTTTTGGGTCAATACCTGAAAGTGAGATTACTGGGTCATGTGGTTAATTCTATACTTAACTTTCTGAAAAACTGCTGACTGTTTTCCACATCAGCTGCACCATTTAACATTCCCACCAACATTGAATGAGTGTTCCTTTTTCTCCACAATCTTTCCGATACTTATTTTCCATTTTTTGATAACAATATCCATCTAGTACCTGTGAAATGGTATATGTTGTTTTGATCTGTAGCACTATTAGCTAATGATCATTCAACATTGTTTCATGTACTAATTAGCCATTTATATATATATTTTGAGAAATGTCTCTTGAAATCCTCTGCCATTTTTTAATAGACTGTTTGTCTTTTTGTTGAATTGTATTTCTTTTTATATTCTGGATATTAAACCTTTTTAGGATTTATGGTTTCCAAATACTTTCTCCCATTCTGTCTTTTTAATTTCATGATCAAATACCTTGAAGCACAAAAGTATTTAATTTTGATGAAGTGCCTTTTATCTGTGTTTTCTTTTGTGCTTGTGCTTTTGATGTAAAGTCTGAGAAACCATTGCTTAGCACAGGGTTCCAAAGATACTTCTCTATATTTTCTTCTAAGATTTTTATAGCCTTGGTTCTTATATTTTATGTCTTTGACCCATTTTGAGCTCATTTATGCTGTGAGGTAGGAGTCCAGCTTCATTTTTTCATGTATGGCTATCCAGTTATTCCAGTACCATTTGTCAAAGAGACTTTTCTTTACCCATCAACTGGATGGCACCCTTGTCAGAAATTAATTGGCTATAGAAGTGAGGGTTTATTCCTGAACCCTCATTTATATTCCATTGGTCCTTGTGGCTGTACTGTGCTATTTGGATTACTGTAGCCTTGTAGTAAGTTTTTAAATGGGGACCTGAATCCTATAACCTGGTTCTTCTTTTTCAAGATGGCTTTGGTTGTTTGGGGCCCCTTACCCTTCCATATGAATTTTTTTTTTTTAATTTTGAAATAAATTCAAAGTTATAGGAACAGTTGCAAAAACAATACTAACCCCATATACAGAATTCCATTATACCCTGACCCCCCTCCCCCGATAGCTCAATCCACCAACTTTAACATTCTGTCACATCGCTATTTCTTTCCCTCCCTCCCTCCCTCCCTCCCTATCTATCATCCATCATCTATTGCTCTGTCTTCTGAACATGAGAGCTAGTTGCACACATCCTTGAAAATAAACTATAATTCACATATACACTTCCCATGAACAAGAACGTTCTTTTATGCAATCCCATTAAGCACAGCTAAGAAGTACAAGAGATTCAACAATGATACGAAGCTTACATTCTATATTTCCTTTTCCTTATGTCTCAACTGTGTCCCTTTGAGCCACCTGTCCTCTATCCTCCAATCCCATCCAAGTTCATCCTTGGCATTCAATTGTCATCTGTTTAGACTGTCTTTTTTTTTCAATTGTGGAAACATATATACAGCCCAAATCTTCCCATTCTACCCCCTCCCTAGCCTTCCATTAGTGGGATTAATCACATTTAGAATGTTGTAATGCTCTTTCCCACCATCCATTACTAGAAATTTCCCTTCACCTCAAACACCAACCCTACACTCATTTCTTAACTCCTCATTGCCCCTTCCCCCATTTCTCTTAACCCAAACTCTGCTTTTCATGTCTATGGTTATATTCTCTGATAATTTCTTTGTGTTTATTGTGGGGCTTAAAATTAACCTCTTAAATCCATATCAATGTTGTTTTTCTTTGATACCACCTTCACTTCAATAGGACACATAAACTATGTTCCTGTACTCCTCCATTCCCCCACCTTTATATAGTTGTCTAAAGTTACATCTTTTACATTGAGTTCAAAACCACTGATTTGTCATTAGAGTTTGTGTATTTTCTATCATGCAGGAAGTAAATAGTGGAGTTACAGTTCAAAAATTATTAACTTCTATTTGTATTCCATTGTGGTTGGAGAATGTGCTTTGAGTATATTCAATTTTTTTTTTTTTTTAATTTCTTGAGGCTTGTTTTATGTCCCAGCTTATGGTGCCTTCTGGAGAAAGATCCGTGATCACTGGAGAAAAATGAGTGTCCTGGTGATTTGGGATGTAAGGTACTATATATGTCTGTTAAAATTCTCTGTATCTCTTTCTCCTTTCTTTGTTTCTGTGTTGGTAGGGCTCCCTTTAGTATCTGAAGTAGGGCAGGTCTTTTATTGGCAAAGTCTCTCAGCATTTGTTTGTCTGTGAAAAATTTAAGCTCTCCCTCAAATTTGAAGGAGAGTTTTGCTGGATAAAGTATTCTTGGTTGGAAATTTTTCTCTTTCCGATTTTTAAATGTCATGCCACCGCCTTCTCACCTCCATGGTGGCCACTGAGTAGTCACAACTTAGTCTTATGTTGTTTCCTTTGTATGTGGTGAATTGCTTTTCTCTTGCTGCTTTCAGAACTTGCTCCTTCTCTTCAGTATTTGAGAGTCTGATCAGAATATGTCTCAGAGTGGGTTTATTTGGATTTATTCTATTTGGAGTTCGCTGGGCATTTCAGTCTTTCACCATTTAGTCTATCACCTGTAGGCTTTTTGTATGTGCCCTTCTTCGTATCGAGGAAGTTTCCATTCTGTTCCTAGTTTTTTGAGTGTTTCTGTGGTACTGGATTTTGTGAAATGCCTTTTCTGCCTCATTGTGATGATCAAGTGTTTTTTTCCTTCATTCTGTTAATGTGGTGTGTTACTGTTTTTTTTTTGTTTGTTTTACCCTTACAAACCTAGGATAAATCAAACTTGGTGATGTATAATTATTTTAATGTGCTCTTGGATTTGGTTTGCTATATTTGTTGAGGATTTTGATGTCTGTATTAAGGGACTTTGGTCTTAATTTTCTTGTAGTATCTTTATATGGCTTTGGCATTGGGGCAATGTTGACCACATATAATGAATTAAGAAGTGTTCCTTCTTTTTCAGTTTTTTGGAAAAGTTTGAGCAGGATTGGTATTAATTCTTTTTGGAATGTTTGGTAAAATTCCAGTGATGCCATCTGATCCCAGGCTTTATTTTGTTGGGAGGTTTTTAATCACCCACCCAGTCTCTTTGCTAATTATTGTTCTGTTGAGGTCTTCTATTTCTTCTTGAATCAGTTTAGGTAGTTCGCATGTTCCTGGGAATTTTTTCATTTTATCTGAGTTATCTGATTTGTTGGCATGTAGTTGTTCACAGTATCTTCTTAATAATCCTTTTTATTTCTATGGGGTCAGAAGTAATGTCCCCTTTTTATTTTTGACTTCAGGTATTTTTTTTCTGTGTTAGTCTAACTAAATGTTTGTGATTTTATTGATCTTTTCAAAGAGCTGAGTTTTGGTTTGTTGATTCTATTGTGTTTTTTTTTGTTTGTTTGTTTTTTAATTTTAATTTCATATGTCTCCACTCTGTTCTTTGTTGTATCCTTCCTTCTGCTTGCTTTTGGTCTTGTTAGCTCCTTTTTCTAGATCCTCCAGTTGTGAGGTTAGGTCTCTGATTTGAAATCTTTTTTTTAATGTAAGCATTTAGATAGAAATTTCCCTCTCAGCACCACCTTTGCTGCATACCATAAGTTTTGGAATATTGTTTCCATTTTCATTTGCCTCACGATGTTTCCTAACTTGTGATTTCTTCTGCCATTTGACTGTTTAATTCCACATATTTTTAAGCTTTGAAATTCTCCTTGTTACTGATTTCTAACTAAATTCAATAGTGATCAGGGAAGATACTTTGTATGATTTCAATACTTTTTTAATTTCTTGAGACTTGTTTTGTGACCTAACATGTAGTCTGTCCTGGAGAATGATCCATGTGCACTTGAGAAGATTTTGTATTTTGCTGCTGTTGGGTGAAGTGTTCTATATGTGTCCATTAGGTGTAGTTGCTTCAGTCTTCTATTTGCTTATTGATTTCTGCCTAAATGTCCTATCCATTATTGAAAGTGGTATTTGAAGTCTACAACTGTTAAATGTAGAACAAGCTACTACTACCTTCAATTCTGTCCATATCTGTTTCTTATATTTTGGGGCTCTGTCGTTAGGTGCATATATTTTATAAGTATGTATTCTTGCCGAATTGACCCCTTTATCAGGATATAATGGCATTCTTTGTCCCTTGTAACCATTTTTGACTTAAAATCTGTTTTTCCTCATATTAATAACTAACCTAGCTCTATTTGGTTATAGTTTGCATCATATATTTATTTCCATCCATTCACTTTAAACCTATTTGTGTCTTTGAATGCAGTATAAGTGTCTTGTAAACAGCATATAATACTTGGGTTGTGCTTTTTCATCCAGCTATCAATCTCTGCCTTTGCACTTGGAGAGTGTTCATCCATTTTACATTTAAAGTCACTGCTAATAATTCAGCACATTCATCTGGCATTTTATTAGTTAGTCTATGTATGTCTTATACCTTTTTGTCTCTCAATTCTTCCCAGTAATGCCTACTTTCATATTTATTTCAATTTTTGTAATGTACCATTTAGAGTCCCTTTTAACTTCTTTCTGCATTACTTTTCATAAATTTACTTTGTGGTTACCATGGGATTAAATTTTCACATCTCAAATCTGTAATAATTACATTTGATTTTATACCAGTTTAAATAGCATTCACATACACTGCTCCTGTATTCCTCCATTCCCTCACCTTTTTGTTTTACTTGTTACAAATATTTCTTTATATATTGTATGCCAGAACCATAGATTTATCATTACTTTTATGTTATTTGCATTTTAGAATTTATAAGAAGTAAAAAGTGGAGTTACATACAAAAACTTACAATAGAAATGGTATTTATAATTACCCAGATGGTAACCTTTACTGGAGGTTATTATTTCTTTATGGATCTTTATAGTCTACTGTCTAGTGACCCCCTTTTTTTTTTTAATTTGCTGTGTAGGGCAGGTCTAGTGAGCTTTCAGATTTTGTTTATCTGGGGATGTCTTAATCCCATTTTGTAAAGTCTCACTGAATATAAAATTCTTGGTTGTTTGAAGCTGTATGTATCCCAGAAGAATATGTGCTTAAATTTAATCCATTCCTATGGATTTGAAGCCATTATAAGTAGTACCTTCTGGTGGGGTTACGTCAGTTAAAGTGTGACCCACCTCAATCACACTGGGTCTTAAATGCATTACTGAAGGCCTTTATAAGTGGAGTGAAATTCAGACAGGCAGAGAAAGCTACAGGAAGGAAGAAGTGGAACACAGAAGATAAGGGAAAGACCAAGAGATGCCACCACACATCTTGCCAAGTGACAAGCTAAGGTCCAAGAATTGCCAGCAGCCAGCCCTAGAACACCAGTGTTCCGGAGGAATGCATCACCTTGATGATGCCTTGATTTGGAGTTACTTTTAGCCTCAAAACTGTGCACAGATAAGTTCCCATTGTTTAACCCAGCCCATTTCATGGCATTTGCTTGGGTAGCCCTGGAAACTAAAACAGATTTTGGTACTAGAAGAGTTGGTTGCTGCTATTGCAAATACTAACAATGTGGAAACAGCTTTGGAATTGGCTGATGAGTAGAGTCTGTAAGCTTTATGAGGTGCTCACAGAAAAAGCCTTGATTGTTTTTAAGAGTGGTAGAAATATGGATGCTAGAAGTACTTCTAATAAGGTCTTAGAAAGAAATGATGAATGTATTATAGGCAACTGGACAAAAGGTGATCCTTGTTTTAAAGTGGTAGAGAACTTAGTGAAATTGAGTTCTGAAGTTGCATGAAAGGCAGAACTTGAAAGAGATGAAATTGAATATTTAGCTGAGGAGATTTCTAAGCTATGTTGGGAAGCGTAGCCTGGTTAAAATGCAAGAGGAACTGAACTCCTGGGCACAAAGAAACCGGAAATTGATAATTTGGACAATCCTGAGTGCCTGGAAAGCAAGTCCCCAGAAAATAGCACTCCATGTGAGGATGGAACCAGTCTAGCAATTTCTTTGTGAATCAGGAATGGAAGTACAGTGATCCAGGAAGGATCTGTGGAAAGTCCTACTGTCTGATGGTATGAACCTCTGTGAAACTACATGCAAAACCAACAGGGTTTTTTTTGCCAGATATGTATGAGCCTCAGAACCACTGCCAACCTGGACTAAAACGGACAGAGAAGGGACAAATTGAAGGAAGAATGGCTTCAAAGGCAGAACCATGGAAGAAGCCAAGGTCTGGACCAAAGATACGTCCTGGGCCAAGAAGAGTGGGCTCACCTGTGTGTGTGGAAAGGGTGTCTGCCCTCCTGCTTAAAGAGGGTGGGCCTTTCACCCCATTGTTCAGAAAGAGTGCTCAGAGAAGACAGATCCTGTGCCCTGGAGTTGGACTCATCTGTCCACCACCCCAGTGCTCTGAGAGGGTAGAACCTGTGCCCTGGTGTTTGCTGAGAGCCTGGCCAGCATCCTGATGGAGAGGATTGAAATTTCACCCCAGTGGAGTATGGCCACTGTACAAGCACTTGTAAGGGGTGGGGCTGCCGTTTCATCAGTCCTGGAGGACAAAGCAGCTAGATGACTCTTAGACCTTGAAATCTAATGGCATATGCTCTGCAGTGTTTTGGAATTGTTTCAGACCTGTGACCCCTTTTTCTTCCATTTTCTCCCTATGGGAATAAGACTTTATTTTATGCCTGTTCCTCCATTGTATATCAGAAATGGATGATTTATTTTCTAGTTTTTACACATCCATAGAAGGAAGAGAATTGTGCCCCAGGAGACCACACCCATAACTGAGTTTTGATGAGATTATGTACTAAGCATTGTTTCTGAAAGAAACAGGCTTTTGGGATACTGTAATGGAATGTAGAAACAACATGTCTTCTGGGGATCCAGAAAGTAGAGTGTGATGGTTTGAAGCTGTATATATACCCCAGAAAAACATATTCTCAAATCTAATCCATTTCTCTGGGTGTGAACCCATTGTAAGGAGGACCTTTTGATGAGGTTACTTCAGTTAAAGTATGGCCCACCTCAGTCATAATGGGTCTCAATCCTATTACTGGAGGCCTTTTATAAGGGGAGTAAAATTTGGACAGAGAGAAAGTCACAGGAAGAAAAAAGCTGAACATCAATGGAACCTGGAAGACAAAGACACCAGGAAATGCCTCCATGTACCTTGCCATGTGGCAAGCTAAGGGCCTAGAATTGCCAGCAGCCAGCCCCAATCAGTGTTGGGAAGAAAGCATTGCCTTAATAACACCTCAGTTTGGACTTGCTTTTAGCTTAAAACCATGCATATAAATTCCCATTGTTTAACCCAACCCATTTCATGGTATTTACTTGAGGAGCCTAAGAAATTAGTAAGTTTGTAATTGTTTTCTTTCAGTACTTTATGTATATCCTCCCACTTCCTGTGGCCTCTGTTGTTTTCGATGACAAGCACTTAAATATTGATCCTTCTTTGTACATAACTTTCCCTTTCTCTTGCAGTTTCCTTAACTCTCTCCCTGTCCTTGGCAGTTGAGTTTGACTACTGTGTATCTGGATGGTGTTCTCTTCAGTTGATCCTGTTTAGGATTCATTGGGATTCTTGAATGTGCATATTCATATCCTTTATTAACTTTGGGACATTTTCTGCCAGTATTACTTTGACTATCCTTTTTCCCCTTTCTTCTCCTTCTGGGATTCTCATAAGTACCCTGCTGTGCCTTATGATCTCCAATAGGCTCTTAGGCTGTTTATTTTTGTTTCATGCTTTTTACTTTCTCCTCCTTAGCCTGAACCATTTCAGTTGTCTTATCTTCAAAATCACTCATTGTCCTGGCAACTCCAATGGGCTACTGAAACTCGAGAGGATATTTTTCATTTTGTTTTGAGATCTCCAACTGCAGTTATTTGTTTGGTCCCGTTTAAACTTCCCATCTCATTTCCTGTTTCTTTTTCTTGTAATTTTTTGTTGCACAGTGTACATTTTAATATTTTGAAGGATAACTCTGGGATTCAGTTCCTGAGCTGTCTGTCCTTAAGTGTGTATCCAGCTAATGATATGACAGATTTCCTTGGTGCAAGGAGGTAACAAAAACAAAACAAACATAAAAAAAAAACCTTTTAACAGTTTTTTTCAGATTGACTCTGTGCGCTCTTTCAGAGTTTATGACTGAAAGCAGGTAATCCTTTACCACAAAATGCTTTTTGACTTGATTGTTCCTTACACTGTTATACGTGTCTACAGTGCAAGTTTTGGGAAGATGAGTCAGAGATGAATTTCTTGGTTCAGTCTTGGAGGCTGTCACCCAGAGTGGTAGTGACATATAGGCCCTCCAATATGCTCATAAGCTGCCTTTAGAATAGGACCAGAGACCCACAATGGGGGAGTACAGGCTCAAGGGCACCATGAACTTCTCCCACTGTTTTTTGAAGCTGCATTTTCTTGATTCAAGACTCATCTTATTACTGCAACCCTTCCTGGAGTTGTTGTGAGGAAGATGGGTCTGCCAGTTGTAGCTAGCCTTTCAAAGGTTCTGTGGGAGAGTGGCACTCCTGGAATGTCTTCCACCCTACCACACCTTGGTTGACTGGAAGGTGGTTTGTTGTTTTTTATTTTTCCAATTCTTATTTCGTTGTGCTCTTCTTTAGTCTTGTCTTCCAGAGTTTGAGAATTGACTGCACTGTTTTAAGTTTGATGGGGAGGGAAGCAGACCTGGGAGCAGAAAGCTGTGCCTGTCAAGGATTTATTCATGTATGCAAGTCTCTACATTACTGTAACGGACCAAGTAGCTACCTAGGTGAGTCTCAAAATGTGGGCTGAAGTCGTCTCTTTTTTTTTTTAAAATCCACTACTTGTTCCAAGACTTGGAAGGTCTACCAGAGACCAGATTTTCACATATAATCTGGCCTTTACTGTGAATGAGTTATTGAGTTCAATATATTGCCGCCATTTCTTATGTAATGCTAACCCAAAGTCCTAGGCCCTTTGTCATGTGAGCATGTCTTTGATGTGTAAAGTTCTTAGGCCCTATATGTCCCATACATTTTACCATATTAAAGCCTCTAGCCTTGACTGGTTGAAATATTAGTTTTGAAAGTTTTGGTGATACACCAACTAATAAAATATGCAATATCGGTGTTTACAAGTGACATTCTGCTAAGACACAATTGAATGAAGAAATGTCAGTATAAGAAAGTACCTAATACAGCCCTGTAAGCTGTGCAAATTCTGTAAGAATCATGTTTATACCTTAAACAAGGTAAGTTAACAGAAAAAAGTCAAATGACAAGTTTAATAGACTTCAAAACATTGTACAAGTATAAAACACTGGTTTTATATTTCAAAAGTTGGAGGAAGATATCCAGTCATTAAACAGTCTACAAAACATATGCCAGTAGATTACATAAAAGACTATGTACAATATAAAAAGAGCTGAAAACAGTCTTCACTGTAAAAATAATTTAAAACAAAATTTTCAATTTAAAATATCATCTATAGCACAAACACATCATGCAAATGGAAAGTAAATATACTGCATTCTTTAGTGTAGCCAAGTAAGTTCAGATATGAAATATCTTTTAGGTAGGGAAATGGCCATTCAATATAACTCTTTACTCTGGCAGTAATGGTCCCCGCTGGGCATTTCATGCTTAAAGAACAGCTGTGTTTCAAATCCCATTGAAAATCTGTAATAAATACTTAGACAATATATGAATACTCTATAATTTGTGGATTATGCTGGAGAAAGGTCCGGAAAAATAAATGCTTACTGTGCAATTTTATCATGTATGAACTTTAAAAAAAAAGGCTAGACAGAAGCTTCTGCAGTTGAGAAAACTGAACTCTAGTTTTAAGGCAGGCTAAACTTTCAAATAAGCTATTTCATAGGAACTCATTACGTTCATTAACTGTTTTGGTATTACAAGTTATATCATGTTCATCTTCACAATACTACACTAGCAGTTTATTATACCAAATCCTCCTGACAGGAGACATGTACTTTCAAGGCTGAGTTATAATTAACATCTTATTACTTTGGAATTATAATCAGGGGGCTGCTGCTCTTCTCATTAATGTAAAAGAAAAACAGCAGTCCAAAATATTATTACACTCTCCCCAGTAGAAGTACCATTATTATAATATTCAGAAAGGCTTTGCATATTCACATCTTGGGAGTTTAATACTTGTGGAAAAGGACCAATGCAAGCTCTACCACAGTAATGGGTATTTAAACAATGGCAGGTATTCTCAAAACTAAGGGGATCCAGGCAGGCACTATGTTTTCTAAAGCAAACTGAAACATTTCCAAAGCATTTATTTGTTTTTCAGGTTAGTTTTATGAGCCAATTTAGACATTACTACATGCCCACAAAAAGTACAAAAGCCACCTTCATTTGAACACTGTAATTACTGAAACTTTTAGCACCAAGTCTTAACTTAAAAAAGCAAAGACAACTGAGTGCTCTTCCACTTATTGCAGACTCCCTTCTACTCACATTGCCTGTCATTTGAGATTTTTAAAAAGTTAGCTGCCACAAGTTTTGGAAAATGCCAGTGCTTAAAAATAGCTAATTGTGCTAAAGAATCAAAAGTTTAGCAGAACAGATTTGAGGATTTCAAAACATTCAATGTTACAAAGAAAAGTGTGAAAATACCATTCTTTGGTCTAGATAAGCTGTTCCCTTTACATTAATTTAACATTCCAATGGCTTTCTGAAAACTTAAAATGTTGAAATTCACTCCCTAAGCAAAAAACAAAATTGTATATACATATGGATGTATCATACAGAGTAAAGATACTTAGTACCTTTCTTTAAAAAAAAAGTTAGTGTTGCATGTACAAGTACAGAAATAATGAAGTTAAAAAGTATCCATCTATTTTACCAGTCTATTAATTAATATTACACCTTTCTGGCTTCCTTGCTCTACTGAGTTCACAAGTAAACATTCATCTTGACATGCTATAAAGTTCCTAATGCTGGTGGAACAATTCCTGTACCTGGACAATTATTACATTATGATTTGTTTGAAGGATAATTAATGTCCACTGCTTCCTGCTTCACAGATATAGCTGTATTAACTGCCTCTTGATCACCTCTATCGGCTCTCGCTGGAACATCAGCATCATCCTCCAACCCATTGTAGAATTCTTCAATCTCACTTTCATCCTCCATGTGTTCTTCTAAACTTGGACTGTGGCAAGTTCCACTATCACTGTTACTGCCACAAGAACTAGAGGATAAGACATCATCTTCAGAGTCTGAATATACCTCAGCGCCATGGAAGATATAACGATTTGGTGGTAAAAACAGATATTGATTACCTGAAACACATTATAGTAATAAAAATAAGAGAAGTTATTTTCAGTTTTCTGAGACTAATTTGTTCTCACTGGGCAGTCTGGAAGAAATGTAGGTCCAGCTCTGCCTTTTACAAGTATCATTACTAGAGGCTATTACACAATACACTATTACACTATAGTGTTTTTAAAAAACAAGTTATAGACTTAGTCTTAAGTTCAGATCTTAGTTCTGCCACTAACTAGCTTGGGCAGTTTTCTCTCTGTTCCTCATCTGGAAAATGAGATGATTTTTACAACTCTCTGAGGTAAATAAAATTGGCCTTTAACCAATTCCTTTGAAGAGATTTGAAGAGAATTAAATGAAGTATGCAGCCTGGCTTACTGGTGTTCATGAAATCTGAACTCTCTAAAGTACATACTATGCTTTTAAAGCATCTTTGTTAAGTATTTTCATTTCAATTTTTCTCTGCCTACTACAAACCTAAAAATATTTTGTTAATGTCTTTACCACCTATCCAAAGTGTGGACACGGACATCACCTGTGAACCTGATAGAAATTTAAGATTTTCAGGCCCTCCTGCCACCTACTCTCAGAATCTGCATTTTTTAACAGTCCTATATACCAACATTCAAGTTTCAGAAGCAATGATCTAGCACTGGACTTAACCTACTCCCCCCACTGCCCCTTAAGCCATGGAGGTCAAGAGACATCCTCCAAGAGATTCTACTTATAGAGTATCAATTTGAACCCATGAATACTAACTAATACAATTCTTAAAAGCCTTTAACACAATCAAACTCAGTTTGATCAAATATGGCTTAGCTTCTTTTATATTTTCATTGTGATTTTTAAATGAAAGTGGGGGTCTAAACATTTAATGATGAAATGTTTTCTACCTTTGAATTCACAACTAACAAGTCTGTTTTCACATCATAATAAATACCCCATTTCTAACACCATATGCCAGACTGATTCACAAAAGCCTGGTTTCTTGCACAGTATAACTGAAGTAACACACCATTCTACCAAAGCATACCAGAAGTTTCTCTTCAAAGTGGCCTTCAAATTTTTTTGTACTGCATTATATCCCAGTACCCTCCCTGAAATACCCTAGTATGTGTGACAATTCATTTTTTTAAAAAACTGACCTGAACTCACAAATTAGTTATAAGACCAGTTATTTCTCCCTGTTGCAAGAGAATATAGTTCTTCAGCTTTATAAACAACTGGTATTAATTTGCATGGTTGCTCAAGTATTCCAGCCCTTAACAGTAATCCCCATCTGGCAGTTCTCATTGGGCCATCTCTCTTGAAACATACCCACACATTCTTTTAATGGGTCCCAGCACACAGTTGTCCTGAGCTTTTCTTTCTATAGTTTTGACCCATGCTTCTAAAAAATGTTGCATTCTGCACTGACTCCCCTGAAGAACTGAATAATCCATTTCTTAACCTAAGTTCTGTATACCTATATGTGTTAGTGCCCTTTTCTTTGCAACCATGAACAGATTAAAAGTTTGTTATATATGCTCCCACTTCCTTTTTAGCTTACATAAGACAGAAGCACAAATAGGTGACAACTGTGACTACCTAAAATGAGTAAGTCTAGTATGTCAGTTTGTTTTAATAGCTAGAAGTTTATGTTCTTTACCTTTTTTTTTCTTCTCACAATTCCATGAGTTATGTGCTACTTTGTTCCATTTTACAAATTAGGAAACAGAGAGATTAAATAACTTTGCCCAAGATGGATCTGAGACAACATTAAGTCTAGCTCATTCCAAAGCCTGTACCTTTAAGGACTTCTAAATTAGTAGCATAAAATCAAAGTATGATACAAAAGCCAACTGTGGGTTTAACCTGTACTTCCTGGGGCAAAGAATTTGACATGTTGGACCCATCTGTTAAAAAAGATATTCAAAGAAAATTTCATTGCAAAGGGGTAGGCAGACTCTGCATGGTAAACAAACTACGTGACTACAATCATTAATTAGAAATTAATATTTATGCTTCAGTTATATGTATCTGAGGCAGCACCTACTGTGAGTTATTCTAAGTAGTATCAATTTCAGCCCTTGAAGTATTTAAAATTGCATATGTGTCTTTATTAGGGGACACATATCACAGCTTTTACCAGAATCTCAAAGGGATCCTTCACCCCCAAATAAAAAGGATTAAAACTACCACCCTGACTTTTACACAGTGATGAATGCCTAACCCACAAAAATGACTGAAGAAATTATTTATCTTTACAAATGAATCAATAACAATTTTTCAACATCTGACTTGTGCCACATTTGCAAACATTAAGTAGATAAGTAGGTTTCTATATTTTTCTAGTTTACCCTGGAAAAATTCACTTCCTTACTCTATGACATTAGCAAACACTTGCCACCTTTTTAAAATAATTATACACAAACTCACTCAATACGCTCTCAGAATCATCCATCATTGCATCTTCAGAACTTACTACAAGGCCTAACAGGGAAAAAGGAAGGGCTCACAAGTTTACTCAACTAAACTAAAATTCATTTAAAGCCAATGATTAGAACACTTAGCACATTTGTTTAAAAATTCTTGTTTGTTTCCATCAAGTATGGAATCTTCTACAAGATTATTACATCTACATTGAAGTGTTTTTTAAACTACATTGTTTAAACTAGAATTTTTTCACCACACATACTATCTGGATTTAAACATTTTCCAAATAGTAGAAAGTGATTTCACCTATATTAATTAGTACTAAGACTTTACATGTAATGCCAAAAAACGGCAGGTGTTATTCCTGATATTGAGCAGAGAAGAAAGAGACATTTTCTAGCTCTGAGACAATATAGCACAGTGGTTAAGAGGCAGGATAGGCTCTGAGAATAGACAGATTTGGAATCCAGTCTGGTTCTTCCACTTCCTAGATATTACCTTGATTTACCAACCTTTATAGTCCTCAATTCTCACATGTAGCAGAAAAGTAATAATAGTTCCTAAGTTTAAAAATCAGATAATTTATGGAAAACAGCTATCAGAGTAAGCACCCAAATCTGTCATTATTTCTACCAGCTAAAGCTCTCACCAATGGCAGAGCACTTAATATTTCTAATTGTTATTCTCCATCTAATGTTTTCCCTTGTCTTTCCCCTTCCCTCCGTCTTCCTGTCTCCTAAAGAAACACAACACACAGAGTAGACTGTTAAAAATTAAACAGTATTCCCCCATATTATGTAAGATATCATTGGTTTATCTTTCTTCAGCCTGAATTATGAACTTAACGTTTTTCTAAACACAATCAACTGTCCCCGTTGTTGCCAAAAAAACTATCCAACTAACCTGTCAAAATTGTGAATTTCTTAGAAATATTGTTAGAAAATTATACTTTCAAAATGGTTCAACATCCTTTCTTACCATCAAGCCGCTTACTAATCTGCTCCTTTGCAAGTCTAGTAGGCCAGCACTTTCTCACTGTTTCAGCAACTGAAGTTCTTTCATTTTTCTCCCCAGTAATGGAGCCAACATTCTTCAAATCTGGACTCTCCAACTGTTCAGTAATATTTTCAACATTCCTAGTAGAAGCCTGTATTTCCTGCAATTTTTCTTCAGTACAACCCTTTGACTCCAATATATCTGAACTGTCAACTTTATTCTTGGTTGGTTGATCTAAAAGTTTGACAGTCACTGAAGAATTTGGTGAAGTTCTTTCTGGTGAACTAGAGTCTTCTGAAATATTAAGAGGTGTGGGTGGCAACTCGGACAAATGAGCCAACTCTTTTTGTGTTCTTGGAGGTTTTTCAGTAATTTCTGAAAGCTTTACAGGGTTGCAGCAAAGTTTGGCATATTCACCACCTAACCTATGACATAATTCATTAATTATGACATCGCAGTCTCCAAGAAGCTCCACATCAAAATGCAGATGAGGCAAAGGTTCCCTATTAATTAATATCTGAGGCACTTCATGGGGTATGGAACCTAAAAAGAAGGTGAGAAATAAAGAGTTACAAAAAAGGGAGGGGAAGTTATCTAATCAAGCCGCAATAAATGTGCTATGCAAAAATCTAATGTGACTCTTAGAAGAAATTCCAGAGCCCCAAATCCCCAAAAAGAAACCCACCTGTAATACTTAACCAAGCCAGTATATTTCATCATGCTACCTAGTAAGGAGAAAATTAAAATTTTATCTTTTGTAAAATTTCAGATTCCACATCTGTCACCTGGTTACTCTGAACAATCTTCTCAGACTTCTGCACGCTGTACTTCTATTTCCTCATCTATATAATGGGGATAAATTAACAGTACTTTTCCATAAGGTTATAGAAAAAAGACTGAAGACAGAGGAGATTCCACATTTCTTTCAACTGTTCATTCTGGCTGCCTATTTCATTGCTGGTGTGGGGGTCCAATTTAATCCTCCGGTTAGGAGTCCGATATTCTCCCTTCCCTCACTTCTGAGGGGACATCTGAATCTATCTAAATAGTCCGCCTATCTTCCTCTCCCTTGCTTTCTCACTAGGAGGGGAAAAGGTAGTATAAAAGCAGGTGTTATTTATTCCTGAGAATAAAGGGGACTTAAATTGGATTGAGGCTTTTTGTACACACAACATGTGGGTAATGTAGATCTATATATCATCTTTATCACACGACATGACTGTCACTCTTAGAAGAATGAACCGATCATTTTGTATGAGTACATGACACTTCTCTATCAAGCCATACATTTAAACTTACTGGATCTGAAATCATTAAGTAACAACTCCTTCAGAGCTATTCAGTATGCTAAAAAATGTTCTTTATTTTAACCCTGTCTAACTATTAATAACTGTTGGGTTGACCAATTTTCATGAAGAAAAAATGCCACCTAAAACTTTTTTTTTTGGCACTTCACCATTCTTTAACCATAAACAAAGTAAGATCACTAGGTTCTATTGGGTAAGAATCCTTTCACAACCCATGACATACATACATATATATGTCTGTGTGTGTGTATATATATATATATATATATATATATATATATATAAAGTATGTTCTCCAAAAACCATCACCAACTTACTTGGAATTAGTGCTACTGGTCGTACTTTCAGGGAAGACCCAATAACAATGAGGAGATCCACTTCATCTTTGTCATACTTCATGGCTCTGTGAAACTGTTCTGGTAAATTTTCGCCAAAAAAGACAATCTCTGGTTTCATGATAGCAAGTGGTTCATCATTTGGGCACCTTGGACATCGAGGAACCACCTACATGTTCAAGATTTTGGTTGCAAGGACAGAAAGAGAAGGGAAAGCCCAAGTCAGAAAGTCAACATTTCCACTCTTCCTAAAAATATATTTCAGCATTATCAAAGAAAACAGCCAGAAAAGCTATCGATAATTAGCAGGTAAAATAAGACATAAACTTAGTATCAATTGTCAATGGTGGATTAGTTACTAAACAACAAACTTTACAACAGACTGCTATGCCACTAGTATAATAGCTGTGTACAACTACATTTGACATTCAAGAGTCCATCATAAATTAACAAGAAAAAGGCTATTTATATATGTATTTGTGTGTTGATAAAACACTTAATGACACAAGGTCATTTTAAACGAATATGTATAAGGTGTAAAAAAAAAAAAACGTTGACCAAATATAATGGGACTTGATCTTAAAAAAAAAAGAAAAAAAGTGTAAAATATAATGATTCCATTCTTTGTACTCTCATAATTATATATAATTAACAATACATGCAGCTAAGCACATAGGACTTATTTTATTTCTGGATGATTTTTCTCAGTTATATGTTCCTGTGTTTTTTTGGCAGTGATCATGGATGAAATATCTTTCACAACAATTTTTAAAATATTTTAAAGAATTACAACTATTTTAAAATTCCAACTGAAAGGAACTAAATGGGAGAATGAGGAGAAAAACCAATAAAATGATGGGAAGATGAAAGAAGTTGTTCCAGAAATCAGTCCCTCCACCCGAAAAACGATTAGGCAGGAACTGTCTGAATCAACTATTTTGAAACTCCAGAGTCCAGCAGAATCTATATAGGCATACCTCGTTTGATTGTGCCTGACTTTAATGCACTTCGCAGATACTGTATTTTTACAAATCTTTATTGTGGCAACCCTGCATTGAGCCAAGGCTATCACCCCCATTTTTCCAAAAGCATGTATTCACTTCATGTCTCTGTAGCATTTTGGTAGTTTTCACAATATTTCAAACTTTTTCATTATCACTGTAATCTGTTAGGATGATCTGTGATCTTTGATGTTACTGTTGTAATTGTTTTAAGGTGCCACAAACCATGCGCATATAAGATGACAAACTTAATTGATAAACGTCCATGTTCTGACTGCTCTACCAACTGGCCGTTCCCCATCTCTCCCCCTTTCCTCAGGCCTCCCTACTCCCTGAAATACCACAATATCAAAATTAGGCCAATTAATAATCCTACAATGTCCTCTTAAGTGTTCACAACTCTCACTTTAAATCAAAAGCTAGAAATGATTAAGCTTAGTGAGGAAGTTATGTCGAGATCCAAGACAGACAGCCAAGTTGTAAATGCAAAGAAAAATTCTTGACGGAAATTTAAAGTGCTATTCCAGTGAACATGTGAATAAGAAAGCAAAACAGCCTTATTGCTTATATGGAGAAAGTTTCAGTGGTCTGGATAGATCAAACCACCACAACATTCCCCGAAGCCAAAGGCTAATCCAGAGCAAGGCCCTAACTCGCTTCTATTTTATGAAGGCTAACAGAGGTAAACAAGCTGTGGAAGAAGAGTTTGAAGCTAGAAGAACATGTGCTGAGCTACAGCCAATTATCCAGAAGATCTAGCTAAGATATTTGACAAAGGTGGCTACACTAAACAACAGATTTTCAATGTAGACAAAACAGCATTCTATTGTAAGAAGATGCCATCTAGGATTTTTCATAGCTCAAGAGAAGTCAATGCCTGGCTTCAAAGGACAGGCAGATTCTCTTGTTAGGAATTAATACAGCTGGTGACTTTAAATTGAAGCCAATGCCTTTTTACCATTCTGAGAATCCTGGGGCCCTTAAGAATTAAGCTAAATCTCCTCTCTCTCTGCTCTATAAATGAACAACAAAGTCTGGATTACAACAAATTACAACATGTTGAATGCATATTTTAAGACCTACTGCTCAGAAAAGATTCCTCTCAAAATATTACTGCTCATTGACTGCTCTAATGAAGATGTACAAGATTAACAAAATTAGTCTTTTCATGCCTGCTAAACACAACATCCACTGTGCAGCCCTTGGATCAAAGAGTAACTTCAACTTTCAAGTCTCATTATTTAAGAAATACCTTGTCTAAGGCTATAAGCTGCCATAGACAGTGATTCCTCTGATGACTCTCTGGAAAGTAAATTGAAAACCTTCTGAAAAGGATTCACCATTCTAGATGCCATTTAAGAACATTCATGATTCATGGGAAGAGGCCAAAATATCAACATTAAAAGGAGTCTAGAAGAATTTGATTCCAACTCTTGAAGGGGGGGTTCAAGACTTCAGTGGAAGACATAACTGCAGATGTGGTGTAAACAGCAAGAGAACTAAAACTGGAAGTGGAGCCACTGAATTACTGCAATCTTGTGATAACACTTGAATGGATGATGAGTTACTTCTCATCAATGAGCAAAGAAAGTGGTTTCTTGAGATGTCATGTACTCTTGGTGAAGATGCTCTGAACATTATTGAAATGACAAAAAGATTCAGAACATTACATCAACTTAGTTGATAAAGCAGTAGCAGGGTTTGAGAGGATTGACTCCAATTTTGAAAGTTCTACAGTGGGTAAAATGCTATCAAACAGCATGCTACAGAGAAATCTACTGTGAAAGGAAGAGTCAACTGATGCGGCAAATTTCACTGTCATCTTATTTTAAGAAATGACCACAGCCAACCCAACCTTCAGCAATCATCACCCTGGTAAGTCATCAGCCATCAACATTGAAGCAAGAGCCTCCACCAGCAAAAAGATTATGACTCATTGAAGGCTCAGATGATGGTTAGCATTTTTTTTAGTAATAAAGTATTTTTAAATTAAGATATATACATTGTTTTCTTTAGGCATGTTACTGTACACTTAAGAGATCACAGTATAGTATAAACATAACCTTTGTATGTACTGGGAAACCAAAATAATTTGTATGGCTCACTTTTATGGCAGTGATCCGAACCCACAATATTTCTAAGGGATGCCTGAATAGCCCAATGGAATCAAACTGAGAGCTCAGAAAGCAGCCCTCACATTTATGGCCAACTGGTTTCTGACAAGAGGAAACAGACTGTTCAACTGGGGCAAAAAAAAAAAAGTGTTCTCAGTAAATGGTGCTAGGAAAACTGGATCTCCATTTGCAAAAGAGTGAAGTTGGACCCCTACCTCAGACCATAAAAAATCAACCCCAAATAGATCAAAGAGTAAAATATAAAGCCAGAGCTATAAAACTCCTAGAAGAAAACATAGGGAAACATTGTCAAGACCTGGTGTTAGGCAAGTTTCCTAGATTTTATACTCAAAGCACAAGCAACAAAAGAAAAAAATAGATAAATGGGATCTTGTCAGAATAAAAACTTTTGTGAATCAAAGGACTTTATCATGAAAGTAAAATGACAACCTACACAATGGGAGAAAATATTTGGAAACCACATATTCAATAAGAGTTTACTATCCAGAATATATAAAGAAATCCTTCAACTCAACAACAAAAAGACAAACAACCCAGTTTTAAAATGGGCAAAAGATATGAAAAGACATTTCTCCCAAAACAAAGCACGTAAACAGATGCTCAAAACATCATTAGTCATTAGGGAAATGCAAATCAAAGCTACAATGATACCATTTCACATGCACTAGAATGGTGACTATAAAAAAACAGAAAATTACAAGACTGGAGAGGACATGGAGAAACAGGAGCACTCATTCACTGCTGGTAGGAATGTAAAATGGTTCAGCCACTGTGGAAGACAGTTTGGCAGTTCCTCAAATAGTTAAGTATGGAATTATCATATGACCTGGCAATCCATGTCTAGGTATATTCCCAAAAGAATTGAAAGCAGGAATTCAAACAGATATTTGCACACCAATGTTCATAGTAGCATTATTCACAATTGCCAGAAGATGGAAGTAAACCAGTGTCCATCAACCACTGAATGGATAAACTGTGGTATATACACATAATGGAATATTATTCAGCTGTGAAAAAGGAATTAAGTTCTGATAGTTGTAGTTTATGCATGATTTTTCTATAAACCCACAACTTCTGTAATGATATAAAAAAAATAACAACTGTTAGAGCAACACCTTGCTTACAATCTGGCTTTTTTGGTTTATATAGTAAGGAGCCAATTTCATAATTTTAAGAGATATTATGGTGTAATGTTTTTACCAGAATTCCCAACACTCACATTTTCTTCCTGGATCTTTCTATACAACATAAATACTTTTAGCAAAAACAGGATATGAAAGCAAAAAAAAAAAAAAAAAAAACAACAGGAAGAGATCAGAGACTAGCACAATTCTTAAAATATAGGTGATAAATTACCTGATTAAAAATATCTCCTCTTACAGCTTCACAGTCAACTTTGTATTTACAAATCAGGCAAGATGCTGTTGCAAAGGAACCTGTAATCAATATATACAGATACATATATATACATGGTTTATTAAAGGGATAGATATTTTCATTTCTTGAACCTACAACAATGATTAGAAGCTCTGTGATTTTAAAAGTCTCCATGAAAGAATCTAAGGGATGATAAATTTAAAAAATAAAAAACATATTTAAACAAGGAGAGAACCAAATTCTCAACAGCTAAGACAATGATAGAATGTTACCTCCTAAAAAGCTACTCATTTCAAAAAAGACAAACTGACTTCTCCAGGGCTAAAAATTTGCAGAGTTGGAAAGTTACAATTCTATTCCTTTAGCTCAACTACTGTGTTTTTAAAACATTTTACATACATAAGAAAATGGCTAAAGGTTAAACAGTTTAAAAGTTCATACCTCTTGTTTTAAACTATTCTAAATTTCTGAATCCTGTAATATCTGAACTATATAGTTCCTTTGGTTTTATAAAGATAACATGTTTCTTCCTACATAGCCAATATACTTTTGCAATCAGAAAAGGTTCTTTAAAAAACATTAATGGCTACATAACTCTGTGATTGTACTCTGAATAGTTGATTGTAGACCATGGATGACTGTATGGTATGTGAATATATTTCAATAAAACTGAATAAAAAAAAAAACATTAATGGCATACAACTGTAATGTCTTTTTAAATCCGAAAGTAGCTTAATATCCAATGTTTCATACAATTAAAGTACCAAAGCCAAGACTTGTGGTTTTATTTTTTGCATTCTGCTTTTCTTAGGATTATCTATAATTGGTTAACATATTAAATAGTAATAATGCTTAATCTCTATTCCTGGATGGCAACCTACTTTATAATCCTAATTTTTCCTATAAAACTAGAAATTCTGAAGTCTACTAACCATGACACTGAATTATCCTTTGGATTCCTGCAACCTGTTCCAGTGTATCTATGTTCTGCGTATAGTTGCGAAGTAGTTTTCCTTCCTTGTCTGACAAGGCTATGAACTTGTGACAGAGAGATGGTTGGAACTGTCCAGGATATATTTCCTATATAATATAAAAGGTAGAAAAAAGATTACATTGAAGAAATAAATAGAGCAAATGTCATGTTTAGGTTCAATAAACTCCTTCGATCCAGAAAAAACTACCAATGATAATATCCATGTAAAATATTTTAAAAACAAAATACATATTTTAAAGGTATCTAGATGGATGCAACATACCTACAAAAGGATTGCTGTAGTACAGATACAAATTCAGGAATTAGTGAACTTGGCCCCTTGAAGTAAAAGATAAAGTACCCATAAACATCCCTAATAAATGTTAATAGATATTTTAATAAAACTGAGAAGTAATACACACCTTAAGATATAACTAATTTTTGCTGGCTGCAAATTCAGATTTTTTTTTTTTTTTTAAGGAAAAAAGTGAAAACTGAAATTACAGATATAAAAGGTATGATGAGGGACTTTATTAAACTAAAAAAAGGCACTGTCAACATAAAATGAAAAATTTTTTGATTCGGCATTCATTATAAATATCAACCTGTTGGAAGTTTAAAGCTAAAGTTTTAATTCCTTACCAAAATTGTTTTCCTTCCACTGCACAGGCACATACTGGTATAGTATAGAGTTGCTCATGAATGCTGAGTTCCTGGATTTTGTGTGTGTGTTTTTCCCCCCAAATAATGCTTCAATCCTGTTTCTTCTTTAAAAACAAAGAATTCAGATATACACATGGCAAAAAGATCAGAGAAAAAGTATCAATTTTGGTCCTCCCAACTTTTGACAGTGTTCTTTTATTAAATTTCATCTAGTAAGTGACTATGGCAAAGGAAGCTTCTTCTCTACTTTTTCTTTCAAGTAGTAATGCTATCTACTTACTTCCTTACCATTCATTACAGGCTCTATCCTATTATAATCTAGCAAAAACTATACACAACCATATGTCCATCAACAGAACTGGTTGTATGAAGAGGGTTAATCCATTATAGTGGAATAATATGCAGCCGTTAAAAAGAATGAGGGAGAACCGACCTTGAAGATGGTCCATGACACACATGAAAAAAGCAAGTTAGTCACCGGTGTGTACAGTTTGTTTCATTCTTTTTATTAAACAAAAGTGGAAATTATGTGTACTTGAATATAGATATGCCCATATAAACGTGAATCAAATCAAGAAGTATGCAAACAGGCTGTAAACGGGTGGAGGAAGCTTAATGAGATTATAAATGACTTCACTTTTTACCTATTTATTATTTCAAAACTTAAAAAAAAATTTTTGTCACGCAAACAGATACTTTTAGGTAAAATTTTAAAATAAGCAAATGCCATTATAATGACTATTATGTACATGTCCACATGCTGCTGAAAACTACTGTTCAAAAATCCAACCATTCTACCTTAAAATGAAAATTTTATCATAGATAAATTTCATAAACTTTTTAAAAAGTATAATACATATGGGAAGAATTAACAAGTGAAGAGCTTATCAAAGCCAATGTTTACGAACAACTGAAAACCACATTTGTCATTTTAAACAAAGTTACGAGCTCCCCACATAGATATTATGTTTTGGTATACTGCATTTGTTCTTTTTCCCCAGGACGCTTTGTTCTGTACATTTACATTCAGGAGATTAAACATCGACAATATCTTTCCTCCCTCTGGAAAGAGCTGTTTGAATATTTTAATAAATGTTAGAACAGGCTAGGCAATGGATAAAATGGGAGCTCAAGTAGTAGGTTAGGTGATTGCAGCATGCCAAACACCAAACTAAGGAACACCTAACACCAGGGTATGGTCAGGGAGGAGGAATGCCAAATCGCCACTTCCTTGACTTAACTCTTGTGACTTACCACCACCTCATATCCACCCCACCCTACTTTTATTAAAGGGGAGGATAAGAAACACAAAGATGTACGGGTCACTAAATATAGCTTGACACTCGTTTCTCCCCTCATATACAATCCATAGTAGTTCAGGGTAGATTAGCCTTTAAGAAAGTCAGGAACTAGGAATTCATGCAGTCCAGAATAATTAAGGATTGTTTGTTTTTTTTTAAACTACATTTTATGTGTTAGAACCCATGTGATTTGTGTTTTAATTTCATCTTTTTCTTTCAAATATGAAGTGTACTGTGTCTGGATCACATTTTTTAAATATAGTTTTCAAACTCAGGGATATAATATAAAATCATGAAAAAAATCACTCTGAAAGGACTGTTTTAATAGGAACCACTCCTAAGATAAACTCTTAACATGAAAATTTACCAGAAACCAAAGGACTAAGGGATATGACTTTCAGAGAGAATATGGATTAATTCTGCCATGCTGGAATTCTGACACTAAAAGGGAAATAAGGCAGGTTAGCCCTGTTCAAAGTAAGATAGGCCATCCCAGATGTGAACATCCTAAAACCTTATTAAGGAACCAGTCACATGGGCTGGGTCATTCTGTTATTGCCACAGGGATCCCTATAGATTTAGAGTAGATGCAGAGCTGGCAACAAGGGCTCAAAACACTATAAAAGACACTGCTTCATAGCTGTGTCCAGAAACATGCAAAGAAAATTCAATAATTGGCTACTGGCAACCACTGTGGTCAAAATTAAAGCAATGAGGAAGAAACTGTTACTATACCAGGAGCCATAGGCTGTGCATTTAGGATGGGTTGTATGTGTGTGAATAAAACTGTTTAAAAAATAAACAGAAAGATACAAATGCTGAAGAAGATGTCGAGAGAGATCTATTGGAAGGAAAACAGAATGGCACAGCCCCTCTGGAGGGCAGTGTGGCAGCTCCACAGGAGGGTAAGTATAGGGTTGCCATATGATCCTGCAATCCATTACTAGGTATATACTTGGAAGAACTGCAAGCAGGGATATGAATAGATATTTGCAACTGGCGTTTACGGTAGCATTATTCATTATTGCCAGTAGATGGAGGTGGCCCAAGGGGAAGGGTGAACTGTGGTATATACATACAATGGAATACTGAACAGCTGCAGAAAGGAATGAAGTCATGAAGCATAAAACAAGATGAATGAAACCTGAGGACATTAGGTTGAGCGAAATAAGCCAGAAACAAAAAGACAAATATTATACACATTATATCACTAATATAAACTAACTATAATAAGCAAACTCTGAGAATTAAATTCGAGAACACAGGTTATCAGGAGATACAGAAATGGGCAGAGACTGGGTATGCTGCTTTAAATCTGTTCTGTACCCCATAAAAAGCCATGTTCTTTAATGCAATCTTGTGGGTGCACACTTATTGTGGGTGGGACCTTCTGATTATATTGTTTCCATGGAGATGTGACCCCACTCATTCACGGTGGGTCTTAGTTTACTGGTGTCCTCCATGAGAAAATAAAAGGCAGAAACATTCTGAAGAGAGCTCAGAGAGATGCACAGGGAGAGACAACACCAGAGACATTTTGGAGACAGCCATTGAAACCAGACATTTGGAGTTGTTAAGCTAAGAGATGAAGCCCAGAGTTTGCCCCAGAGAAGATAAATGAGAACCTACAGATGCTTATAAAGAGAGGGCCACTGGAATCAGAACCTGATGGTAACGCAACCAGGGAGCAAAGGACTAGCAGATGCCAGCCACGTGCCTTCCCAGCCAACAGAGGTGTTCCAGATGCCATCAGCCTTTCCTCAATGAAGGAAGTATCCTCCTGTTGATGCCTTAGTTTAGACACTTTTATGGCCTTCGAACTGTACATCTGTTAACTAATAAACCCCCATAGTAAAAGCCAATCCATTTCTGGTATTTTGCATTCCAGAGGCTGTAGCAAATTGGAACACTGGGCAACCGATAATGCAGGAGTACAGAATTTTCAATAAGGCTCATTGTAAAGGTTCGGAAATGAATAGCACAATACTGTGAAAATTAGAATCTACTTTGTAAGTTCTTAAAGCAGTTACATTTATTCCTGAGTTTTAACTGTTATTTCTAAATTGTGAAATGCTGTGCTCTTTGGGTATAACCTGGTAGTTCCCTGGAACTTTGGATATCTGTGGGACACCTGTGGCTCTGAAAGTCCACAGTAACTGGATCCATAATTTTATGTTACTCCAACAGTAACTGTTAAAGAAGCTGAAAAAGAGATCAGACTTCACTTAGAGATATGAACAAGGCTAATCTGAGTTAGGACTAAGGTAGATCAGGATACTGGGCAAAGGATGATACTGTATTTTAAAACTTTAACTTCTATGTGGGAACAAAAGAGGAGATATTTATTTCGTCCAAAATTTAAATTTTCTGTAGCACACTAATTTAACCTGTTTGGTCAGTTTATTTAAACAACCTAATTACATGGAACCTGGAAGAGGGAATGAGACCTTGTTATTCTGTACAGGTTAATGTAATACCCTGATACATTCCAGAGTATTTTGGGCAGAGAATAAAAAAGTATTTACAAAATCCCTTGAGGGAATGGAGAAAAAATGAACTATTAAACTACCCCACCTGGGGGATTCTCTCAAGCATCTGGGACTCCCAACTTAAAAAGCCAAGCCCTCAATCTTAAGGCTTTCCCTTATGAAACTTATTTTTGTAATGGTGAAGCTAAGCCTACCTACAATTATGCCTAAGAGTCACCCGCAGAGAGCCTCTTTTGTTGCTCAGATGTGGCCTCTCTATAAGCCAAACTCTTCAAATAAACTCACTACATGCCTCCCTACATGGGACATGACTCCCAGGGGTCTCCCTGGCAATGTGGGACATGACTCCCAAGGATCAGCATGGCCCTGGCATCATGCGACTGACAATGCCTTCTTGACCAAAAGAGGGAAAAGAAACGAAAGAAAATAAAGTTTCAGTAGCTAAGAAATTTTAAATAGAGTTGAGAGGTCATTCTGGAGGTGACTCTAATGCAAGCTTCAGCCAGATTTTGCAAATTGCCACAGTATGTCAAGCCCCAACTAACAGTACCCCTGAATACCCTAGGCTCTACCTCAGACTGTATAAAGTTTTACCTAGTAAGTTTATTTTTTCAGAAACTTAAGGCCTTCAGATTGTTCCTATGCCAGGTAAATCCTGAAAACCAGAGGTACCCGTTTCTCCAACAACGTCAACCAGTTTCATTCCTCTACCCCATAATGTTAACAGCCGTTTTTAGCACAAAGAAGTCAGAATGGTAATTGCCCAGATATCCCTGAAGACTAAGCGAACGATCAAATAAGAGGAGATGTAACTGAGAAATTAGGATTTAACAAATGATTATGATTACTGACTCATTATATAGGTATTTCTTTTTAGTTTCTAGTGTATTCAAATAGCCAAAAGGAAATATTGTGGAACTGTAATCCAGTAGCCTTGATCTTTGAAAATGATTGTATAACTATACAGCTTTTATCTTGTGACCATGTGATTGTAAAAACCTTATGACTGACACCCCCTTTATCCACTGTATGATTACTAACAAAATAAAGACACGAATGAAAAGGAAAAAAAATAAATAATAGCAATGAACTATCTACCATGGTGAGTTCTCATACAGAAATAATGGCTTTCCCCCAGAGATGCTATCTCTGCTTTCATTCTTCCCAAAATTTCTAGCAATCTCAACATGAGACCCCAGTTAAAGGCAAGATTCTTCAATGTTTTGGAGATGTCAATGTTTGCTAATATCCACCCCCCCACAGAGCAGAGGGAAGCAGCAGTAAGTAGAGTTGATAAGAAAATAGAACCTAAATTCTCCATGCTGCTAAAAGAAAAAATGAAACAGATCCTGGTAAAGAAAATCCTCATAATCCTTTATCTTGTTTCATTCATTCCACAAAACCACACTTGAAAAGACGACTCAATATCCTACTTAATTAATACTATTACTATTGATAAAATTTGTCACTTGACAAAGAAATTGAACTGCTTTTTTTTTTCCAAACGATCTGTTCCCTTCACAACCCAGAAGTCAACAAACTGTTCCCAGAGATAGGGCTGGATAATAAGTATTTTAAATTTTACAGGCCTTATGGTCTCTGCCACAACTACTCAACTCTGCCACTGTAGTACAAAAGCAAACTCTACAATATATAAATGAATGAGCTTGGCTGTGTTCTAATAAAACTTTATGGAGACAGAAGAAGATGATGGCATAGAGAGGAGTGGAAGCTAGTTTGTCCCCCTGGTACTACTAATAAACACCAGGAACAATTAGTAAAGAATCTGGAATAACTGTGGGAGGACAAACACGAGTGTCCACTCATCATACACCAAACTGAATTGTGACGAATGCCCAAGATCCCAGCATAAAATCTGTAAGTGAAAACTGGATCCAAGCCGGGAGGCCCTTCCCCCCATGACCTGAACTGCAAAGCCTCGTGGTGCTAAAGAGCAACACTCTCTGAGCAAGCAAATATAGCTCAGCACAGCTTCAACTGGGGTTTTTAATTAACAAACGTTGACTGCTCAATAAAAGCTACAAATCCCCAACAAGCAGACAGAGGCTTTTGGTGACGACTGACCTTGGAGAGCCAGAGGGTGGCCGTGCACTGGCCCTGAAGGAGGTTTTCTGTCCATTTTTTGGCTCAGTGGAGAAAGCCTCAAGCATTTTCAGTTCCCAGCACTCTGACCCACAAAAGGGTAGAGATAGCACAGACAGAAAGACTATTCAAACGTAAATGACCTCTCCCTAGGGGGGTTTATCTTCCTTAGGAGGAAGAAGGTGGTGTCAAGCTCTATTACCTGCCTTCCATTCAGAACCAGACCCCAGAGCCTGGGGGAAAACAGCCATGGGCCATACCTCCTTACACCAATCAGGAGCTACAGGCTGACAGGTGCCACCTGCTAGGCAGAAAACCACAGTGACTTGAGGCCTCACAGGGTGTATCTATCTTCTAAGACACCCTCAGCGAAACCGGATACTGAATACTTCTTCCTCTGGGACCTGAGCCCCTTCTGGTCTGGGAAAACCTGACTGGGGTAACCAAGGAAACCAGATGCCTGGACAACAGAAAATGACAACCTACACTAAGAAAAACGAAGTTACAGCCCAAAGGAACAAACTTACACTTCAACTGAGATACAGGAATTTAAGCAACTAATGCTAAATCAATTTAAAAAATTCAGGGAAAATATGGCAAAAGAGATGAAGTGTATAATGAAAACACTGGGCACGCAGAAGGTAGAAATCAAAACTGGCAGAATTTATAGAAATGAAAGGCACAATACAAGAGATGAAAGACACAATGGAGACATACAACAGCAAATCGCAAGAGGCAGAAGAAAACACTCAGGAACTGAGAACAAGACACTTGAAAGCCTACACACAAAAGAACAGATAGAGAAAAGAATGGAAAAATATGAGCAACGTCTCCGGGAATTGAATGACAACATGAAACACAGGAATGTACACATCACGAGTGTTCCAGAAGGAGAAGAGAAGGGAAAGGGGGCAGAAGCAATAATAGAGGAACTAATAAATGAAAATTTCCCATCACTTATGAAAGACATAAAATTACAGATCCAAGAAGCGCAGCATACCCCAAACAGAATAGATGTGAACAGGCCTATTATCAGATTATCAAACATCAAAGATAAAGAGAGAATCTCCAAAGCAACAAGAGAAAAGCGATCTGTTACATACGAGGGAAGCTTGATAAGACTATGTGCAGATTTCTCAATAGAAACCATGGAGGCAAGAAGGAAGTGGGGTGATATATTTAAGATACTGAAAGAGAAAAACCAAGAATCCTATATCCAGCAAAACTGTCCTTCAAATAGGAGGAAGAGCTTAAAATATTCTCTGATAAACAGACAATGACAGAGTTTGTGAACAAGATACCTGCTCTACAGGAAACAGTAAAGGAAGCACTACAGACAGAGAGGAAAAGATAGGAGTGAGAGGGCTGGAAAACAATTTTGAGAGCTATTAGCACAGCCATGTTAAGTACACTGAACAAAGATGACTATGAGTATGGTTGAAAGAGGAAGGTTAGGAGCATGTGGGACACCAGAAGGAAACAAGATAAAGACTGGGACTGTATAACTCAGTGAAACCTAGGGTGCTCAACGATTGTAATAAAAGGTACCAATATGTTTTTACATTAGGTAGAACAAATGAATGTCAACATTTCAAGGTGTTAAAAATAGGGTGGGATTGGGGGGAAATGCAATCAATGCCAACTAGAGACTATAATTAAAAAAAATATTGTATTATGCTTCCTTTAATATAATAAAGGCAATACACCAAAGTTAAATGCATATGGGGGGGGGGACACACGGGAAGGTATGGGACTCCTGGCATTGGTGATGTCATCTGACTCTTTATTCTACTTTAGTTTAATGCCACCTTTCTTTGTGTTGCTTTCTAGGTGTCATGTTTTTTTTTTTTCCCTTTCTTTTTCTTTTGTCTATCTTCTTTGACTCTTCCTCCTTCTTTGTGGCAAAAATGGAGATGTCCTCATATAGATAGTGGCGATGGTGCTGAATACAAAAATATATGACCATACAGGGAATCAACAATTGTTTACTTAGGATGGAATGTATGGTGTGTGAACAAAACCGTCTTTAAAAAAAAAAAATGGGTTGATGAAGAAACATTGAAGGCACTATATTGAATGAAATAAGACAGACACATAAGGACAAATATTGCAGGGTCTCACTGATATGAACTAATTATAATATGTAAACTCAATGAAATATAAGTTACCAGGATATAGAATGAGGTTAAAGAACGGGGAGCAGTTGCTTATTATGAGCAGAATGTTCAACTAGGGTGAACTTTAACATTTGGAAATGGACGGAAGTGATAGCAGCACGCTGTGAGAATAACTAACAGTGCTGAATGGTGTGTGAAGGTGGTGGAAAGGGGAAGCTCAGAGTCATGTATGTCACCAGAAGGAAAGTTGGAGTTTAAAAGATGGGAATGTATAAAATAGTGAATCTTGTGGTGGACAATGTCTGCGATTAACTGTACAAATATTATGAACTAGAACAAATGTATGACACTATAACTAGAAGTTAATAACAGAGGGGCATATAGGAAAAAAATATATACCTATTACAAATTATATACTACAGTTAGTAGTATTTTAACGTTCTTTCATCGGCAGTAACAAATGTATTACACCAAAACTATGAATCAGTAATGGGGGGTGGAGGGAACGGGGGTGGGGGTTAGTGGTACGGGAGGATTTGAGTTTCCTTTTTTTGCCTTTATTTCTTTTCTGGAGTGATGAAAATGTTCTAAAAATTGAAAAAAATTAATTGTGGTGATGGATGCACAGCTGTATGATGGTACCATGAGCAACTGACTGATTGTACACTTTGGATCTTTGGATAATTGTATGGTATGTGAAATCTCAATAAAAAATAAAAAATAAAAAAACATTAAAAAAAAACTTTATGGATACTAACATTAGAATTTCATAGAATGTTCATGTGCCACAAATATATTCTTTTGTTTTTTCACAACCACTTAAAAATGCATTCTTATCTTACGGGCTGTACAAAAACAGGCGGTGGTTGCATTTGGACTGAGGATCTAACCTATCCTGACACAAGAGAATTTAATCAAGCTCTTATCACATATTTAATGAACTTTTGGTATTTGCCAGGCATAACACAAGCACTGTAGTTCATCTTTAATAATACTACGGACTAGGCCAAGGGGTGAGTTTTTACATTTTTAAAGGATTGTAATGAAAAACAAAGAATGAGACAGTCTGGAACACAACCATGCTTATTCATTAATGTATTGTCTACAGCTGGTTTTCTACCACAATGGCAGTTGAGTAGTTATGACAGAGACCCTATGTGGCCTGTAAAGCTGGCCATATTTACCATCTGGACCTTTTACAGAAAAGCTTGCTGATCCTGCTACAGACATATATATATCCCCATTTTGGAGATGAAGAAATTGAAGCACAGAAGTAACTTGCCAAAATTCACAACAGTCAGAAAGTGGCAAAACTATCTTTTAAACTCATGTGATTGTCCCAAGTTCAGTTCTTAACACTATGCAATAATGTCTATTCAATTATTGCTCTTTCCACCTTAAATATTCTATTTTTCTTTTAGAAATAACTGGCATTTCTATTAGTTATTGCACAATCAGTCTAGTAAGTACACCTGATTTTGCACATCTCCAAGGGATTACTGGAGGCTGTTAATCCAATTAGCCTCCAATGTAAAAACCATTCTTTTAATAATCTATAATGTTCCTACAAACCAGTATGAAAAAGAAAAGCATCTTAAGTGGGGAAAAAAAATGACTAAAAACAAACAGGCAATTCAAAGAAGATCTACCCATAGCCAGAAATGGAAAAGCAGCCATCCACACTAATAAATAAAAACCGACACCAACGTAACTATGACAAGATGCCAATTTTTCACTTATCGAATTGAAAGTTTTTAAATTGCTATAAAAACAACCTAGATAGCCAAAAGTGGAGAACTGGCTAAATATATTTATTGTAGTACAATTATAAAATAGTATACTACACAGCCTTTAAAAAAAGATGTATACCTGTTAAATGACATAATGAAACAATCTCCAAGAATATCAAATGTGAGGGAAAAAAAAAAAAGCAAAGGAGAGAACAGTGTGTATGATTCTATTGGAAATCATTTTTTAAAGTATTTGTTAAAAGCTTACACTGGCCCCTCCACCCCCCACCAACAAGTATACTCAATTTTCTTTTCTGGAAGGCTACCCAAGAAAATGGTTTACTAAGATAACCTTTGGGGACAGAGATTCGAGGCTACACAGGCTGACAGGAGAGGCACTGACTTGTTTTGCACTGTTTGAATTTCTCTTAAAACCGTGTACATTTGTATTTTAACAAATATTTTAATGCTAAAACTGTATTGTGGGATTTTTTGGGGGGGACAGAGTTGTGTTAAATACACTTCTGGTGGGAGTGTATTTTAGTTCAACCTTTCCAGGTCGGTGATAAGGAAAAACCAATCAGGACCCTTAAGAAAAGTGAACTAGCAATTTCATTTTCAAGAGTTTAACCTAAGAACATTGGAGACATAATTAAAAGGAAAATTATAACAACACTTTTTAATAATAGAAACACCAAAAATGTACACTTGGGGGATTAATTACAGTCCACCTCTTGATGAATATTACAGCCCATTTTGGTGATAAAAAATATCTAGGTATATTATACTTACTATTATACATATGTAATCTATATACACCTTTTTTTCCTTTATCTTTACTTTTTATTTTCAGGTAGTAAGATTGTTTTAAAATCCTTATTTTTATAATTACATAATCTAGTATGTTTGTATGTTATCAATAAAGTAATACTTTAGTAAATATATTAAAATATATAAATTAGTAAAATTAAATATAAATTTTTAAATACATTAAAAATATTTTTGAAACTAAAATTCAGTTCATATTTCTTTTTCCTGAGTTTTTTTTTTTTGTTTTTTTTTTGGATTCAGTGCATTTTATTTAACTAAATTTTCTCAGGAACCATAGACGTCAGCATTTTGCATAATAAAATTGTTGATTCTAAGAATCTCCTCTGCCAGGTTTTCTGTTTTTCAAAAAAGTACTATTTTTGCCATAATAACATGAATTTTTAAGTAGAAATAAACCATAGAAACTGAAAGAATTTGATGTTGACTCTTACTCCTTTGTTTTTGAATGTTTTTTTGTTTAAATATTTAAGTACTTAAAAATGGAAGAAGGCATGGTGATATTACTACGTTTCTCAGGGACCGGATAGTGCTTTAAGGTAGCACTAATCTGTTACAATGATGAGGTGTTTTCATACCATGTATAGTATTTCTAGTTTTTAAGGCAAATTACTCAGGAAGTATTCTTGAGGAAGATGAGAAAATGAAAGTATCCATCATGACCCATACTATTTAACTTAAACTATTTAGACATTAAGTATAAATTTTATAGGCATTTAGGTTCTTGTGTTTCCCTATTCTGTATTGTTTTAATCTTATTGCAAACATTTTTTTTTTTTTTTTAAATGCAGTTTTATTGAGATATATTCACACACCATACAAACCATCCAAGTATACAATCTCCGGCTCAAAGTATTATCACATTGTTGTGCATACAACCACACAATCAGTGTTAGAACATTTTTATCATTCCAGAAAAGAAATAAAAAGAAAAAAGAAATCCCAAATCCTCCCAATACCTCTTATTCCCTGCTATTATTGATCCATAGTACTGGTGTAGTACATTTTTTACTGTTGATGAAAAAGTATTGAAATATTACCGTTAACTATAGTCCATAGTTTGCGATAGGTACATTTCCCCCCATAAACCCTCTATTAATAACTCCTTGTAAAAGTGTAGTTCATGAAAGAACTTTTTTTATATTTTTAAAGTTAAACACACATATTGTCTACCACAAAATTATGTGTGTTAGACATTCCCATGTTTTAACCTCCAGCTTTCCTTCTGGTGACTTACATGACTCTTTCCCTTTCCTCCACATTCACACATCATGTAATGGATGTATTTAAAGTTATAATAATATATCTGCTGTATAAAAAAAGAATATTCACTTAAGTCAATACGGAATAACAACTATAGTTTTTTTTTTTTTTTTTCAAGTCATTTTATACATTACTAAATTAGTTTCACCTTCACTGTCTATATACAACCACTCACCACCAGTGAATTATTTTAGGTTCTGGAGAACCATGACCACAACTCAATACCAATTTAAGTATTTATTCTGCAGAAGAATGTTGCAGAATAAGGCTTTATGGCTTTATAATTAGCCTCAACTATTTCTATGCGAAAGAATTCAAAGTGCTGTACAGTCATAAAGTGTATACTTTAACTGTATAGCCAAATAAACCCCCTTTTTATAAAAGCCAATCCATCTCTGGTGTTTTGCATTCCACAGCATTAACAAACTAGAACAGATTTCAAAGTGCTATACAGTCAAAGTGCTACCAAAACTGGGCACACTGCAATGAAGTACTGCTCAGTTTTGCAGGGGACATTGGCAAGGTATGGATGGAGACATTTCTGATGTCCGGACTGAGTGCGTGTTACTGCCATCTAGTGGGTGGAGGCCAGAAATGGTGCTAAATATCCTACATTGCACAGGTCAACCCCACTCTACCACACACACACCCCACCTCCGAATTATCCAGCCTAAAATGTCAATAGTGCCAAGGCTGAGAAACTGCTTTAATGGGCTAGTAACCTCTTCAGCACACCTCTCCATTACTTGGAATTTCGAAATTTAAGTTTCTTCTCAATATACAATCAAAGGCTTGATACATGGTATAAAAATTCTCAACTTTCCTTCCAGATGTCTAAATTTCATCAATATTTCTTTTGCTTCTGTGGCTTCCCATTAAATTCATTTTCTCTCATAATTAGCAAAAATCAGAAATCATTTTAATGAACTTTCTGCCTAGTACAGTGATAGGTAGTAAAGTTTAGGTTATTTTATTAGTATTTTATTCATGGAATATTTGAGGAATCTAGCAAAAATATGACTACCATATTTACATGCCCTCCATCCTCCACTGTTGGGTACTATCCTGTATTCTTTAATCTTATTTCTCCTTATGCTATCTTCTAGCTATTAATGTTTAGAACAAATTACCTCATATTGTTTCTCCTACCTACTATTATTAATTTTAAGTATTACTTCAGCAACTAAAAGCTCTCTTTTAGTCAGTTCCTACCATGACATTTAAAGTATTCTCAATAGGTTTTACCCTTGGGAAGACAGTTGCTGCAAAGGAGAGGCTAGGCCTCCCTATAACTGTGCCTAAGAGCCTCCTTCCAAATGCCTCTTTGTTGCTCAGATGTGGCCCTCTCTCTCTAGCTAAGCCAACTTGAAAGGTGAAATCACTGCCCTCCCCCCTACGTGGGATCAGACACCCAGGGGAGTGAATCTCCCTGGCAACGTGGAATATGACTCCCGGGGAGGAATGTAGATCTGGCATCGTGGGACGGAGAACATCATCTTGACCAAAAGGGGGATGTGAAAGGAAATGAAATAAGCTTCAGTGGCAGAGAGATTCCAAAAGGAGCCGAGAGGTCACTCTGGTGGGCACTCTTACGCACAATTTAGACAACTGTTTTAGGTTCTGAAGAATTGGGGTAGCTGGTGGTGGATACCTGAAACCATCAAACTACAACCCAGAACCCATGAATCTCAAAGACAATTGTATAAACATGTAGCTTATGAGGGGTGACAAGGGAATTGGGAAAGCCATAAGGACCACACTCCACTTTGTCTAGTTTATGGATGGATGAGTAGAAAAATAGGGGAAGGAAACAAACAGACAGACAAAGGTACCCAGTATTCTTTTTAACTTCAATTGCTCTTTTTCACTTTAATTATTATTCTTGTTATTTTTGTGTGTGTGCTAATGAAGGTGTCAGGGATTGATTTAGGTGATGAATGTACAACTATGTAACGGTACTGTGAACAATCGAATGTACGATTTGTTTTGTATGACTGCGTGGTAGTGAATATATCTCAATAAAATGAAGATTAAAAAAATAAAAAAATAAAGTATTCTCAATGTTGAACTTTACTTTCTTTTTATACTTCAGGATATGAGACAGTTGCTGTGGATGTCATCAAGGCAGTGGACAAAAAGGCTTCTGGAGCTGGCAAGGTCACCAAGTCTGCCCAAAAAGCTCAGAAAGCTAAATGAATATTACCTATAACACCTACCACCCCAGTCTTAATCAGTGGTGAAAGAGCAATCTCAGAACTATTTGTCTCAATTGGCCATTTAAGTTTAATAGTAAAAGACTGATTAATGATAATAATGCATCATAAAACCTTCAGAAGGAAGGGAATGTTCTGCGGACCATTTGTTTTTGTGTGGCAGTTTCAAGTATTAGTTTTTAAAATCAGCACTTTATAAATGGAAACAATGACCAAAAATCTGTCACAGAATTTTGAGACCCATTAAAACAAAGTTTCATGAGAAACCTTTGTCTTCTTTTGAAAAGTCAGCCTTGAATTGCTTTGGCAAAAGACGAGTGCTCATAACCTATTTCTGGTGTTTCATCTGCTGAAATTCGATTAAGAACAATAATTTAGGTTAAACAGCTTAAGACAAATTGAGAGTTTTCACCCGCTAATTGGAGGGCTCATCACTTAAGTTAATTTACCTATTTATTAAAAAACTGGGAGTGGTTTGTTGGTGGCAACCTCAGTTAGAATGGAAAAGCAAAGGGTAATTTGTAATGTTCATAAGTTAACTTAGAAGGCCAAGTTCTGTTACAGAGGCCATGTGTTGCAAATAAAATTTTAATTTTGTGTAGTTATGTCTATATCAATAATGAGTAAATGAGTTTATTGTATCTAGGAAAAATAAAAGATACTGGAAGTTGAAAACAAAAAAAAAAAAAGCTAGTTTAAGTTAAAAATGAATACCCTGTTTATGCATTAGACAATTAAATTTACAAACCGTCTCACCTTTCTATTTCTACTCTCCTTACCACAAAGTTTTCCAAGTGTCAGATGACTACTTAAAATATATATATATTAAGTTGCTACCAAAAGAACAGAACATAAAATTTTAGTTATTCAACCTACAGTCTGTAACTTCAATAGGTACTATAGTATCTACTTACATAGATCTTCATAAGAAAAAAGCTGACAAAAAGCGAGTTTTGGCCAACATTTTTTTTTCCTCTCAGAATGTGAGCAAAAGTCTTGAGTCAAGCTTTTATAATCAGATTAAGAACAAAGTAATTTCGAGTCACCTGCTGGTTTCTAAAAGTGTCAACTTCTGCTAACTACAGCTATAATATCAATGTCCTAGATCCAATTCAGGAAATCTGTATGACTAAATGGTCTTCAAAGTCATGCAGTAATACTGCTATCACCAAGGTTAAAACAATAAATCTTCACCAATTAATAATCTTGTAACTCAGAAATAAAACAAAACAGGTGTGAAGCAGGTGTCCGCTATACAATGGTCAGACTAACCCTAACATTGATTACCTCAGAAACACTACTGAGAGAAGAAACTTAAAATTAAATGCTAAAGATGACCATCACTATTGCTGATATATGAAGTAAAAAGTTCAAAATTTTTGTTGTTTCAAGTTAATTGACAGAAAGATTCAATATACTCATAAAAGTCTGAAATCTTTTCAAATTTAGTGTTCCATTTTAGCATTTAAATCATATTCAAGGATTTTCTACATAATTTTTTCCATTTTACCCTAAAACTCATTTATATAATACACTTGAATGAAACAATTCTATTTAATGGTAGATACCAATGAAACTAATCCCATTTACTCTGAATTATATGATGTGAAAGTAACTGAAGTCACCCTTTAATTAAAATTCAGGTTCATGAATTTAATTTCCAAATTCACTTATAAAGACCCTTTCATATATACTGAAGTTTAGCAATAACAACTTTACAATTTCTTTCCATAAGACTAAAATATAGAAAAGACCAAAAAAGCTTTTCTAATAACTAAAACCCTTCGGAAATGGTACAGTGTAATATTAAATTCTATATTGTACAGCAGTGCTGTCCTACAGAAATACAATGCAATCCATGTATGTAATTTAAAATTTTCTAGTAACTCCATTTTAAAAAGTTTAAAAAAGGGTCAATTCTAATAGTAATATATTTTTTAACCCCAAAAGAACTATCATTTCCACATATAATAATATAAAACTTACTAATGAAATATTTTGCCTTCTTTTTCTGTACCAGGTCTACAAAATCTGGTGTGTTTTCATACTAGCTCATCTTAACGCATTTTGAGAGGTATTCAACTGCCACGTGGACTGGAAAGTGCAACGCTAGAGATTCTAGAACAGAGTAAGGATCCTTTACAATCTGTTGACTAACACGCAACCTCAGAATCTTCTCCACCCATACACACAAAGTGAGTTTTCAGGCAAATCCTGTGTTAAAAGTGGCTACTACAAAACCTACCAAATGGATTTTATAACCTTTTTTAAGACCCATAAAAAAAAAATGTTAAAAATCAAAACAGTGATATTACTTTTATATGGTCTACTAATCTCTCAAAAACAACAGGCAAAACAAACAAAGGCCATAAATGAAGTGCAAACTAGAAAGATATGCAATAGTCTGTTCTTTGGAAATAAACTTAATCCTAAAATGAAAAGTGGATGATATTCCCTTCTGGGAAGAAGGGAATACTAATTGTAATGACTGTTTTAAATTCACTGATCTTACTCCACACTCCACCCCATATACTAAGCACTCATTTTGCTAGACAATGAATGGTAAACTTAAAAAGCCCATACATGAAAAAATATTTTACTTCACAACAGGAGGCCAAAAGAACAGTAAGAGGAGTTCGCAGTACCTTTGCAAACTTGAAGAATGGTCTTGGATCCTTTCTAAAATATTCAATATCAAACATTGCTTGAGGATCTGGAAGGTCTGGGAAGTCTACTGCAAGGCGTGCATAAATACCATCTCTTGACCTGAAGTCAGGTATTCCACAGGAAACAGACACCTGAAATATGCATGGCATAATTTGTACAATTAAGTCTTCTACCTTTATAATTACCAGCTCTCTTACCACACAACTGAAAAAGAAAATTTCCAATTTGAAAACCAAAACTTCTTTGGGGGAATAGAAATACTACCCTATTCTAATTCTGAATAGAGAGAAAACCTAAATAAGCCAATATAATTAAATCTATCATATATTCCTAATTATAATATTGGAGATAAGGAAGTTTAAGTTCAGGCTAATTTTAAACCTTTAAGCATTTAACCAACAAACTGAAGCAACTGCAATTTGATTAAGAGAAAGGAATAAACAATTTCAACAAATTATTTTAAATAGAAAGTAGGCAAAAATTTCTATCACAGTCAAGTTTTTCCAAAGAAATGTCTCATCTGATCAGGGTTCTACTACCTCAAGAACACTAGATTTCTATATTTTCTTTAAAAACTACGTTGCACAATATTTCAATTAGAATAGATTTAGAACCTATACGTATTCTACAAATAAATCCTGACAAATCATATAGGGATTTCAGAAGTTATTTTGCTTCACAACTTTACCAGAATTGAGTCCACTTTGACCTCCAAGTAAAACAAAATTGTCTATATAACATCTGGTAGCAAAGCATCACTATTCTTGATGACCACTGAAGATTAAATATCACCCTCTCACAACTCTAAGTGTAAGAAAACAAGACTGGATTTTTCACTCCAGCAACTGCTCTAGTCACTAACACAACATGTAACATACTTTGTATTCAACACACAATACACAATAGCAACCCTAAAGTAGGTCCAATGAAAAATGTCAAATCACCCCAATCGCATCTCCCCAATTTAAAATAGAGGGAAGGCAGAGATCTGTTACCTTCTCAATACTAACTTCTTTACCTGTGAATACCAATTAGGCTCCTGGTTTCCTTATGAAGATCAAGCACATACCTAGTTTCTCCACCACACCTTTACATAACATTAACACAAGCAGAATTAGAATTCCCTGCAACTCCTTTAGGAGCTGTGGTTTAATGTTAAAAAGCCTTGCCTTAATGCCATTTACCTACTGTGCTATAAATAAACAAAAGCAAGTACTTTTAAAGACTTTTTAAAAAACTGAGCCAATTTAGTAACTGCTGCTGCACTCACCTTTTATCAGTTTCCAAACACATACACCGATTATCATGTAAGGATAAATTCTAAACCAGTGAAGTGTTTCTTAATTGTAAAAGGCATAAGAAAAAGCAAACAATCCCCCCCTTCACTAGTGTTTAATACACCTTACATACCCCAGCTCCAGTAAGAACTATTATTTTTTTGCACTCTTGCAGTAATTTCACAGCATCTTCAATCGTATTAATATCTTTTCTTTTTTTCCTTTTTGGTGGTTCTGAAAGGATATTAATAACAATCTGCCACAATGTCATATCATCCAATTCAGGTGGAGGAACTGTTTCTGGTAGTAAATCTTTAAGAATTGTTCGAGGGTCTGTGCCAATCATGAGATGTTGCTGAACAAAAGTATATGGACCTATATGAAAGGGAAAAAGGCTTAGATCAAATCCACTTCCAAGTAATTCAAAGTCATTTCCTGAAGTAACAAGTTAGCAATCCATAAGATTTTTTTGCAAGTGAAGAAGAGGCAATTTAAAGATATCCCATTCTCATGACATCCTCAGGGTTAATGCTATATACTACTTATGTTATACCTAAGTAATTAAAAGCAGACCTTAGTGTTGGACTGGCCCATTGGGCCATAAAGTATCAAGTATGTATCCTAAGGAGTCAAATTACTACCAGAATTAATTTTTTTATGGCAAAATCTAGAAGCATACACCAAAATTAGCAACAAAAGTATTTATAAAAGGGTACAAATCAGTACCCTTACCAGTCCCAAAAGCCCATATAATTAATCATTAAGAACATAAAAGGGAAAAATAAATAAAATATATTCCTAGCCTAAAAATCCACCATTTTTCCAGTAATAACCTTCAATTGGATCCTAATCTCTCATTAATGATACTGTTGAGGATTACTCATGCCCCCAAGAAAAGGCATATTCAGGTCACAATCCCTGGACCTATGGATATAGACCCATTCGTAAACAGGAACCCTGAAGATGTTAAAACATGCCAAACTGAATGAGAGTGGGCCTTAATCCAATATGGCTGAAGCCCTTATAAACAAAGGCAACTGGACATGGAGGAAACTGCAGGGGAGGGAAAGAAGCTGGAAGTCAATGAATGTAGAGGATGCCATCATGTGCACTGCCATGTGCCTGGAAAGCCAAGGACCCAAGGATCCCTGGCAGCCAGACTCAGAATGCCAGTCTTCAGGAAGCATCGCTTTGATGATGCCTTTATATTGAACTTTGTTTTAGCCAACCTATTGTATGGTATTTGTTTTAGCAGATAGGAAACTAATACATATAATGTTGATAATGTTCTGAGTATTAAGAATAATTTTCTTCAACACTGAAATTTTTTATGTTTCCTAGCTTGAGAAAACCAAAAATATAATAAATATTACAGATACTAATGAGTAACTAATCATCAATACGTTTAAATAGTTAAGCCATTTAAAACAGTGAGAGCATATTAAGAAAAAGATCACATTCAAGATGGTTATGTTATGCCTTTGATATAAAAATCTGATAGGGTTCTCTACTTCAAAATTCCCATTTCATTCATATATTTAATAAATATTTATTGAGTGCATACTATGTTCCAGATACTTTTCTAGACACAGAAAAAAACAGTAGCATACAAATCAAGGAAAATTCCCTGCCTCCATAGAGCTTATATTCTTCCTAGCACAGAAAAAATGCAATAAAAAAGATGAGTAAAATACATAGTTTGTTAAGAAGTGTTAAGGAAAAAAATAAAAGCTATGAAGTGAGTTGGCTGGGCAGTAGAGAAGAGGAGTCTAAATTTTAGATAGTGTGTTTAGGGTTTGCCTCACTGAAAAAGATGCCCTTTGAATCAAGACCACAAAGAAGTGAGGGAGCAAGACAATAACTGGAGGAAAAGCATTCCAAAAAGAAGGTACAAGTGCAAAGGAATGGAAGTGTAGGGAGGACCCGGTTGTTTGAGAAAAAGCAAAGAGGCTAGCTTCCATGGGCCTGCGCTATTTAAAAACAATAAAACAAAACACCAAACTCCCCAGAAAAAGCTAGCATTAAATCTCAACAATCTCCTAAGAACTTCACCATTAGGTTATTAGAGGAGAGAATTATATTTTTAGTTGGCATAAAAGGAAAAAATAAACAACAAAAAAAACCACTTTGTCTCTAAAGTTGCATAGATCTGAAACTGTACCTATCCGTGGCCTTGGAGTCCAGTCACTAGAGCTTGCATGTGAGGCTCTGTCATCCTCATCACTTTCACAGGAATGAAAGCCGTTGGTGATAATTTCATCATTGAACAGAAGGTTATCTGCAAAAGAAACCAAAGGTAACTCAAGACTGCTGTAACCACCTGCATCTAAAATGTATGAAGACCTATTATACATTCCCAATCTTCACTGAATAAAGCACTTAATACTTATACTGTGTATGTAATGAATGCCTACTGGGTCATCCTGAACCCCTCATGGAAGCAGTAACTTCACTCATGTTGAGGGATTCTACTCAAAAGCTAAAAGTAAATCTAGAAATAAAGTCTACTTAAAAAAACAAAACAAAACAAAACAAAAAAAGTAGGGATTTAATTAGATTGAATTTATAAACCACAAATAATGGAGTTCATGAATAATCAAAAAATAACTTATACAAGACGCTCAAATATAACCACAGCAATTTGCACTTCTAACTCTTACGTAATACTAGACAAAACAAAATACCTTTGCATTATTCGTTTCCTTTATTGAGCTTCTTGAAATGAGGGACTGCTTTACTATTTCGGTCCCCAATGCCCACACAAGTATTGATACAGATGCACATCTATCTGAGACAAAGTCCTCAGATCAAAAATATGAAAACCTCACAGATGACAAGATACATAGAAACAACGCATCTGCTTCAGGATATCAGAAAAACGCCAATTTATGTTTCAGGGTTACAAGTAAACACAGAGATTATATTTAGCCTAAAAACCATTACAAGAACACAATTAGAGAGAAAATAAAATCTATATAAAGTGCTTTAAAATACTAGCATCCTCTGTGCCCAGTATTAACTGCATCACAGAAGAGTAACGCCTTTCGAAACAGCCATGTTCTTTAAATTTTACATGCTATGCTTTTATAAAGAGCTTTGCTCTTTAAAATTTAAAACTTCAAGTTAAAAAATATAGACACTCAAAAAAAGTAATCTGCACAGGTGTCCGTTTGCAAAGGCAACCGCAAAGGTCGATCAACGGGACAGGCGAAAGTTGCAGACTTAAGTGTGCTTGGAGCAGGGGAGAGGCAAAGAAAAACAAAAATCTTTAACAAAAGCAATATGGTAAAACGGCAGGAACAGGGAGAAAACTTCTTTTAAAGCCAAGTGCGAGAGCTTCCCGGCCCAGCGGCTGCGCAAAGCGCAGGGCTTCCCAGGCGAGCCGGGGACGGAGGGAGGGAGCGAGCTAGGGAGCGAGTTCGCTGAACCGCTCCCTCAGCCGTGCCAGACGCCCCGACAGCGCGCAGCTGGGCTGAGGAGCGTGGTGGGGAGGGGGACGCCGCAGGGCTGGCTCCGAGCCCCCCGGCCTAGCCCCAGAAACCCTCACCCTCCCGCCAGGAGGGGCCCCGGAGGAGGGAGGGGGGGATGCGCAGTCCCGGCCGCCCGCGCCCTGCGCACCTCGATACCCAATCGCTGCCACCGCCTCTTCCTCCTCGCCTTCGTCGTCGTCGTCGTCGTCGTCGTCGTCGTAGAAGTCGTCGGCCGGAGGCAGCTCCCGGGATAGGCCCTGCAGGCCCGGCCTATTGTCTCCACTGGTCGCCGCGGCCGCCAGGGCCTCCCGTTCCCCGCCCGCCACCGGCACCTCCCGCCACAGCGCCGCCGCGGCTGGCACCTCACGCTCAGGGGCCGCCCCGCCGGGCTCGCCCGGTGTTCGCCCGAGGCCGGAGTCGTCTCTCCGCGGCCTCTTCCGGAGCGGCTCCCCAATTGGCGGCGACTCGGCCTCCCTCTCGGCCGTCGCCGCCGCCGCCGAGGGGGAGCCACCGGCCTGAAGGGCGAGTGCCGCCTCGTCCGCCATCTTTCAACTGCCTCTCCGGCCCTCCTCCTTCGCCGCCTCTACTCCCGTTCGATGCGCGGCACTGGCGCCCCCGCGGCTCGGACTGCGGGAGATTTAAACCCTGTCACGTGACCCGCCCCTCTCGCCCCCGCCCTCCCGTAGCTCCCGCCACCCGCGCGGGCCAGACCACAACACCGCGGATCACGTGGGGGGCGGAGGCCGAGGCTGGGCCGCGGCGTCCCCGCTCGGCTTGGGCTGGGAGGAAACGCGGCTTCCGCAGCCCGCGGCCCCGCCCCTCGGTGGCAGGAGCGACGCGCAGCTGAACTCGGCCCTTCACCGCATTTTCAGCTTCTTTTTAAGCCGTCCTCAAATGATTGCGTCCCGGATGGCTAACGTTTTGGTTCACTTCTTTCTGAAATGCACACCTGCCTGCCTCAGTCTTGTCTAAATTTAGAGAAGAGTTAAAAGTTCCTGGAAGGCGAAAAGTAATGAATCTGGCTAAGGCTTCACTCCCAGAAATACGATGGATAGTCGTTTGTTTTGGTAATGAATAAGGATAGAGACAAAAGGACACAGAAAGCACCCTCCCCACACCGGTCTGAGCTCCTTCTCGGCTCCTTTTTCCACTTGGTTTTCTCTTTAGTCGATTGCTTAATTTCCTGTCGGCTGTAGAATGGTATAGATTGTCATATCCTTTAAGGTGTGTGTCCCCTTGGAATATCCTCCCCCTGGGACATGGGGATCAACAGATCTTTCTGGTCCCAGGTTGGCCCCAAATGTGAGTGAATTCCCTTCTCTGTGCCTCGGGTTTTTTCACGTGCACAATGAGTGTGTTGGGTCAAGTCGGGCAGTATGAGGAGAACGCGAGATGTGGGCAAGAATTTGGGATTTGGGGGCCTTCCCTTCTAGCTTGAGCAATTAATTTAGCCTTTCTAAACCCAATTTTCTGATCTTTCAAATGGTAATAATACCTATTTTGCAAAATTGTGGCAAGAATTAGATAACTAGATGTAAAGTGAGGGGTACAGAGTAGCTCAAAAATATTAGTTCCTTCCCTGCTTGAAGCCCCTCTACTTTTCACTTTACCTGAGGTCCCTTGTGAAATTTCAAGACTCTCTCACTCCATGTTTAGACTTAACTAAGTACCCACATAACCCATGGCAAATCTAGAGCCAATGCTTGGTGAGGCACTTGCCTGAGCACTGCATTTCTGTCTGCTTAATATACCTTCAGGGGATTTAGTGCACCGTTCTCTAAACAGAACACTGGTGTTGGTTATACTGCCAATTACCTGCGTGCCCTATACAAGCACTTAAGCTGTTTTTTCATTCTAAAAACAACAACAAAAAATTAGAACGTAGGAAATGTAACTCAAAGGTCCATCCAGAAGTCTGAACCTCAAGTTAAAATGAGAATCTCTCCTTAAACTGGTCCTTTTTTTCATTTCTGAAAATGATACTCTCCCATTCTAGAAACCGTTAAAGCATTTGAAGTTTTCCTACAGATTGATCCCCTCTAATTGGTGACCAAATCCTGCTGTTCCTTCCCTCCTGCACTCTTACAAATTCCTAACTACTGTAGGCACCTCATCTGTCCAGACTAACCTCCTTGGCTCTGTTTTCTCCTCATCTACTTCATAACTAATTTTTAGCCACATTTGTGGAATTTAATATTTGAAATATTGAGAGTCAGTGTATCATCAGAATAGAAACAAATTCTCAGTTTTTCTTGAAAAGCTGTCTATAAGCTTGAGGACATATGCTATTGATTAATTCATTCTTTTGCATTTATTGTACCTGGAAGACACTTGTGGGTGTTTATGAATTACAAGAAATGCTATGTGATCAACATGATTGCTAGGTTGCTGAAAGGCAGAGATATGTTATACATGTGGGTAAGATAAGCAAGAGACAGAAACTGTATTAAAAGAATAAACAACTCCCAACTAGACTTCTGGCTTACCAGTGGTTGAGAACTACTTGCCTAAAATTCAAGTCATTACCTAGTGCCTATAGCCCATAAGTTCAGATTTAGTTTCTCATGTCTCCCAAGAATCTGGCTGTCTTAGTTTTCCAGGCTACTATGGCAAATGCTACATACTGGTTGCCTAAAACTAGAATTTATTGTCTTATAGTTTCAGGGCCTAGAAATTCAAAATCAAGGCATCAACAAGGCCATGCTTTCTTCTGAAATATGTAGCATTCTGGTGCCGGCTAGCTGCAATCCCTGGATTTCCTTGGTTTGCATCTCTGCCCCCATCACATGGCCACCACCAACCCCCACTGTGTCTGGTCTTCTAGTTTCCAACTTCAGGCTTCTTCCTGTAGAAAAGTTTGGCAGTTCCTCAAAAAGTTCAACACAGAATTACCAGATACCCACCAATTCCACCTCTACGTATATACCCAAAAGAACTGTAAACAGGGACTTGAACATTTATTTGTACACCAATGTCCATAGCAGCTATTGGTGCTATTTTGGCTATTATTCACAACAGCCAAAAGGTGGAAGCAACCCAAATGTCCATCAGCAGAAGAATGAATAAACAAAATACAGTATATACACGATGGCATTATTACTCAGCCTTAAAAAGGGATGAAGTTCTGATATGTTCCACTACATGGATGAACCTTGAAGACATCATGTTGTGTGAAATAAGTCAGGCACAAAGAGACAGATATTGTACCATTCCATTTATATGAAATAGCTGTAAAATGCAAATTCATAAAAAGTAGAGTACAGATTCTGGGTTGGGGTGGGGGTGGGGAATAGGGAATTAATGCATCATAGATGTTGTATTTCTGTTCGGGGGGTAATGGTAAAATTCTGAAATGGATGGTGGTTAGGGTAGTGCAACACTGTGAATGTGATTATTCTCATTGAATAGTATGCTTGGGAGTGGTTGAGATGGGAAAGTTTATGTTGTATGTTTCCACAATTATAAAAAAAAAAAAAGGATGACCAAAGGGACAATGACAATTAAATGCAAGATAAGATCCTGGACTGGATCTATTAATGCAGGAGAAAAGGCCCCAAAGGACATTACTGGGACAACTGAAAAAACTGGAATATAGCTGTAAGCTTTATATCAGTGTTAAATTTCTTGAACATAAGGTACTTGCGGTAGTTATATAAATGAATACCCTTGTTCGTAGGAAATGTACATAGAAGTATTAAGTGTTCAAAATGCTTGATGTATGCAATCTAGTCTCAAATGCTTACAAAATAGATAACATAGGTAGGTAGGTACATAGGTACTTAGGAAGGAGGGAAGAAGAGAGGGAGGAAAGGAGGGAGGAAATGTAGGCCAATGTAGCCATATGTTAAAATTGGTGGCTCTGGAAGAAGATGGTGGCACAGAGAGGAGTGGAAGCTAGTTAGTTCCCCTGGAACAACTAATAACCAGGAACAACTAGTAAATAACCTGGAATAACTGTGGGGGGAGAGACATGACTGTCCACTCATCATACATCAACCTGGATTGGGAGGAATGCCTGAGATCGCAGCATAAAATCTGTAAGTAAAAACTGCGGATGGGCTGAGAGCCCCCTCCCCTCACTGGCAGCCCCAACTGCAAAGCCTCACTGTGCTAGAGAGCGGCACTCTCTGAGCAAGCGAATATAGCTCAGCCCAGCTCCAACTGAGGTTTTAATTAACAAATATGGACTGCTCAATACAAGCTACGAATCCCCAACAAGCAGACAGAGGTTTTTGGTGACGACTGACCTTGGAGAGCTGGGAGGCCTCTCTGGGAGGGAGGGGTTGCTCAGAGACCAGGTGCTATCTCTGGCCAACAGGTGAAACTGAGGGTGGCCATGGACTGGCCCTGAAGGGGGCTTTCTGTCCCTTTTTCAGCTCAGTGGAGAAAGCCTCAGGCATTTTCAGCTCCCAGCACTCTGACTGACAAAAGGGTGGAGATAGCACAGGTAGAGAGACTATTCAAATGTAAATGATCTCTCCCTAGGGGGGGTGTATCTTCCCTAAGAGGAAGAAGGTGGTGTCAAACTCTACTCCCCCCTTTCCATTCAGAACCAGACCCCAGAACCTGGGGGAAAACAGCCATGGGCCACACCTCCTTATACCAGTTGGGAGTCACAGGCTGACAAGCACCACCTGCTGGGGAGAAAAGCACAGTGACTTGAGGCCTCACAGGGTGTACCAATCTTCTAAGACACCTTCAGGGAAACTGGATACTGAATATTTCTTCCTTCAGGGACCTCAGACCGTTGTGGTCTGAGAAAACCTGATTGGGGAAACCAAGGAAACCAGATGCCTAGTGTGCCAGTTTGAATGTATTATGTCCCCCCAAACGCCATTATCTTTGATGTAATCTTCTGTGAGCAGACCTATCAGTTTAATTAGATTGTAATTCTTTGAGTGTTTCCATGGAGATGTGCTCCACCCAACTGTGGGTGATGACTCTGAATGGATAATTCCCATGGAGGTGTTGGCCCACCCATTCAGGGTGGGTCTGAATCAAATTACTGGAGCACTATATAACATCAGACAGAAGGAGCAAGCTGCTACAGCCAAGAGGAACACTTTGAAGAAAGCACAGAAGCTGCAGATGAGAGACAGTTTGAAGATGGCCGTTGAAAGCAGACTCTTGCTCTGGTGGAGCTAAGGGAGGACAAATACCCCAAGTGCAACTAAGAGTGACATTTTTGAGGAACTGCAGCCTAGAGAGGAATGTCCTGGGAGAAAGCCATTTTGAAAGCAGAACTTTGGAGCAGACGCCAGCCACAGGCCTTCCCAGCTAACGGAGGTTTTATAGACACCATTGGCCATCCTCCACTGAAGGTACCCGATTGCTGTTGTGTTAGCTTGGACACTTTATGGCCTTAAGACTGTAACTGAATAACCAAATAAATCCCCTTTTATAAAAGCCAATCCATCTCTGGTGTTTTGCATTCTGGCAGCATTAGCAAACTAGAACACCTAGACAACAGAAAACTACAACCTATACTAAGAAAATTGAAGATATGTCCCAGTCAAAGGAACAAACTTACACTTCAACTGAGATACAGGAATTTAAACTAACGCTAAATCAATTCAAAAAGTTTAGGGAAGATATGGTAAATGAGATGAAGCATATAATGAAAACACTGGGCATACATAATGTAGAAATCGAAACTTCGAAAAACAACTGGCAGAATCTATGGAAATGAAAGGCGCAATACAAGAGAGGAAAGACACAATGGAGACATACAACAGCAGATCTCAAGAGGCAAAAGGAAACGCTCAGGAACTGGAGAACAAGATACCTGAAAGCCTACACACAAAAGAACAGATAGAGAAAAGAATAGAAAAATATGAGCAACGTCTCTGGGCACTGAATGACAACACAAAACACAAGAATGTACGTGTCATGGGTGTCCCAGAAGGAGAAGAGAAGGGAAAAGGGGCAGAAGCAATAATATAGGAAATAATCAGTGAAAATTTCCCATCTCTTATGAAAGACATAAAATTACAGATCCAAGAAGTGCAGCGTACCCCAGACAGAATAGATGTGAATAGGCCTATGCCAAGACACTTAATAATCAGATTATTAAATGTCAAAGATAAAGAGAGAATCCTGAAAGCAGCAAGAGAAAAGTGATTCATCACATACAAAGGAAGCTTGATAAGACTATGTGCAGATTTCTCAGTAGGAACCATAGAGGCATGAAGGAAGTCGGGTGATATATTTAAGATACTATAAGAGAAAAACCACCAACCAAGAATCCTATATCCAGCAAAACTGTCCTTCAAATAAGAGGGAGAGCTTAAAATATTCTCTGACAAACAGACAATGACAGAGTTTATGAACAAGATACCTGCTCTACAGAAAACACTAAAGTAAGCACTGCAGACAGAAATGAAAAGACAGGAGTGAGAGGTTTGGAACACAATTTTGGGAGATAATAGCACAGCAATATAAGTACACTGAACAAAATGACTGTGAGTATTGTTGAAACAGGAATGTTGGGACCATGTGGGACACCAGAACAAAAGACGAAGGATAAAGACTGGGACTATGTAACTCAGCGAAACCTAGAGTGGTCAACAATTGTGATAAAATGTACAAATATGTTTTTTCATGAGGGAGAAGAAATGAGTGTCAACATTGCAAGGTGTTAAAAATAGGGTGGGATTGGGGGGAAATACAATCAACGCAAACTAGAGACTATAATTAATAGAAACATTGTATTATGCTTCCTTAAATATAACAAAGGCAATATACCAAAACTAAATGTATATGGGGGGGGCGGGGGACATAGGGGAAGGGTATGGGACTCCTGGCATTGGTGATATTGTCTGACTCTTTATTCTACTTTAGTTTAATGCTATCATTCCTTTTGTTGCTGTCATGTTTTGTTTGGTTTTATTTTGTTTCTCTCTTTTTTCTTTTTCTTTTGTCTCTCTGCCTTCTTTGACTCTTCATCCTTCTTTGTGGTAGAAATGGAGATGTCCTTATATAGATAGAGGCGATGGTAGTGAATATATAAATACGTGACTATACAGGGAACCATCGATTGTTTACTTATGAAGGAATGTATGGTGTGTGAACAAAACCGTCTTAAAAAACAAATGGGGTGATGAAGAAACCTTGAAGGCACTATATTGAGTGAAATAAGTCAGACACATAAGGACAAATATTGCAAGGTCTTACTGATATGAACTAATTAAAATATGTAAACTCATAGACATGAAATATAAGTTACCAGGTTATAGAATGAGGCTAAAGAATGGGGAATGGTTGGTTATTATGAGCAGAATGTTCAACCAGGGAGAACTTAAACATTTGGAAATGGACAGAGGTGATGGTAGCATGTTGTGAGAATAACAGCAATGATGAATGGTATGTGAATGTGGTGGAAAGGGTAAGCTGAGAGTCACGTATGTCACCAGAAGAAAAGTTGGAAGTTAAAAGATGGAAATGTATAAAACAGTGTCCATGAATTAACTGTACAAATATTAGAAATCTCTCTCATGAACTAGAACAAATGTATGACACTATAACTAGAAGTTAATAATAGAAGAGCATATAGGAAAAAATATATACCTATTGCAAACTATATACTACAGTTAGTAGTATTTTAACATTCTTTCATCAACAGTAACAAATGTACTATACCAAAACTATGAATCAATAATGGAAGGGGGCGGAAATGCAGAAGTGTTGGACTTCCTCACCTGGACGGGTGTTGATGTTGTCACAAACCTTGGGACTGGCGGTTTGATGTGCTGAGCCCTCGATCATGTGACTTGCCCTTATGACGCTCATTACTGCAAAGGAGAGGTTAAACTTGCATATAATTGTGCTAAAGAGTCTCCCGCTGAGTACCTCTTTGTTGCTCAGATGTGGCCCTTTCTCTCTCTAACTGAGCCGCCTCAGCAGGTGAACTCACTGCCCTCCCTGCTACGTGGGACCCAACTCCCAGGGGTATAAATCTCCCTGGCAATGCAGGATATGACTCCTGGGGATGAATCTGGATCCGGCATCATGGGATTTAGAATATCTTCTTGACCAAAAGGGGGATGCAAAATGAGACAAAATAGTTTCAGTGGCTGAGAGATTTCAAATGGAGTTGAGAGGTCACTCTGGTGGACATTCTTAGGCACTATACAGATAACACCTCTTAGGTTTTAATGTACTGGAATAGCTAGAAGTAAATACCTGAAACTACCAAACGCCAACCCAGTAGTCTGGACTCCTGAAGATGATTATATAATAATGTAGATTACAAGGGGTGACAGTGTGATTGTGAAAACCTTGTGGATCACACCCTTTTATCTAGTGTATGGATGGATGAGTAGAAAAATGGGGATAAAAACTAAATGACAAATAGGGTGGGATAGGGGAGATGGTTTGGGTGTTCTTTTTTTACTTTTATTTTTTATTCTTATTCTGATTCTTTCTGATGTAAGGAAAATGTTCAGAAATAGATTGTGGTGATGAATGCATAACTATGTGATGGTACTGTGAACAGTTAATTGTGTACCATGGATGATTGTATGGTATGTGAATATATTTCAATAAAACTGAATTAAAAAAAGTATTCATAAACATTAATAAAGTATTAATAAACATTTATTACATCTGTGACAAAAAAATGGAGGGGGTTTGGTTAGGGGTATGGGAGGATTTGTCTTTATTTCTTTCCTGGAGTAATGAAAATGTTCTAAAAATTGGAAAAAGAATTAATTGTGGTGATGGATGCCCAGGTATATGATGGTACCATGGGCAACTGATTGTACACTTTGGATCTTTGGATAATTGTCTGGTATGGGAACAATCTCAATAAAAAAAAAATTAGAGTTTCCTAATGTTGGAGTTCCCTGTATGTGAACTTGTATTATTTTTGCAACTGTCTTGTAAGTTTGAAATTATTTCAAAATAAAACCTTTAAGAATAAAAAAAAATCAATTGATCCTATTTCTGTGTATCCTTTAAGAAACTGGTCCATTTCTTCTAAGTTACTGAATTTATGGGTATAGATTTATTCAGGGTATTCTGTTATCATCCTTTTAATGTCTAGGTGTTTCAGTGATTTCTTCTCTTCCATCCCTGGTATTGGTAATTTGTGTCTTCTCCCATTTTTCTTGGTCAGTCTGGCCAGAGATTATCACTTCTATTGATTGAATTAGGGGACCCCTTCTCCAGCTCTCTCCTCCCTGTATTTCCTCCATACTATCTAGCTCCTAGGGTTCCCTTTTCTCAGTTTTCTGACTAGAAAGATGGGGTTTCTCTTGTAGTTTTTGCTGCCCATGTTTTCACACAGTCTGAATGAGTGGGAGCAACTTTGGGGCAAAGCAATGAAAGAATAGAGAGAAAAAAATAATGGGGATTCTCCCCAGCACTCATCAGACCACAAGGTCCCTGTTTCCCAGTTCCTCTGGTCTGAAAGACATGTTTCTTACCGGTATTTTATGTGACTGTCCTATTGCCACCACAGTGTAGCTCTACAACTGAGACTGCCCAAGGGGCCAGGCAAGGAAAGAAAAAAGAAAAAAAAGTTAAAAAAAAAAAAATCAGTGAGGATTCCCCCACTCTCCTGCTTGTAGAAGCCCCTTTTCCAGGTCCTCTGGTCAAAAGGACATGGTTTCTCTAAGAGTTTTTGCTGCCTGTGCCAACTGCATAGTTACATATGTGATAGCTGCCTTTAGGTCAAAAAGTCAGGAGTTAAAAGAGGGAAAAAAATGGGAAACTCACCCCTGCATGAGCTCTTCATGTTTGGTTCTCCTCCTCAAACTGCCTGGTATTAATAACTTTTCAGCATCCTCAATAGCTGCTCTTTTTATTTTGTCCAGAGTTGTTTTTATCTGTAATCATTGGGAGAGATGGGCTGTAGTGGGCTTACCCATCTTAGCCAGCATCAGAAGTCTTGAAAAGTCTGTTACTGACCAAATATCATACTTCTTTATTATAAAATGTATATGTTTAAATTGATATTTAATTAAAAAACATTTCCCCTTAATGTTAAAAACATTTTCTAGATTGAGCTACCATTACATTATTATTATTATTATACAATTTTTCAAACAACATTTAAGTACTACAAATTCTTAAATTGGGTGAACCTAAGATGGCGGCTAGGAGAGACAGGGCAAAAAAACACCTCCATGAAAAATACTAGATAAAAGCCAGAAAGTGACCCAGAACACCAGTTCCAGCAATGCACCAGCTGGACAAGATCTGCTAAATCCACAGGGACTGTGCACTTGGTGAAACTGGGAGTCTGCATTCTGAAACGAGTGAGTAAACCTGCTGAGTGTTCAGCAGCCATGCTGTGGTGTGGGGAAACCATGGGTTGGCGTTTGGAGGCAGACTAGTTCTTTTTTAAAAAACCCAAAAGTGGCTGCAGATATGGCAGTGAGAAACACACAGTGAAGTGTGGCAGGAACAGGCTGTGCGAACGCCTCAATATCTGGCATGGAAGATAGCTTTCCACACACCCGCTGCTAATTGTCTCAGAGCGAGGCAGGCAGAGGTGAGCCAAAGGGGAAAATAACCCCGCCCCTTGCAGCCATCATCCCGGCAGGCTGGGAACTCTCCTGCCCGGTGCCAGTGCCACAGCCCACAGCTGCGCCAAAAAACCCAGTGTGATGGGAACTGTTTCTAGCATCACGCGCCCACACCACAATATCAGGTGTGGACAATAGCCTTTTGTGCACCCACAGCTAACTGTCCCGGAGCTGGGAAGGCAAAGCTGTGCGAAAAGGGGGAAATTAACATGCCCCAATCAGCCAACCTTACAGCAGGCTGGGAATGCACCTACACGGCCCGGCGGCCCAGAACTTCCCTTGAGGAACGGCGCACACTTGTGATGTAGCACAACCTTCCCTCGGCAGAGGCCCTAGAAGGGCATGGCTTGGAAGCGGGACCCACTCGGAAATCCCAGAGTCCATACGCCATACCAAGGACTTGTTGGTCAGCAGCAGAGACAATCTGTGGCGAGACTGAAATGAAGGTTTAGACTCTTGCAACAGCCTTAAATATCCAGGAACACCTGAGAGGTTTGATTATTAAAGCTGCCCTCCCTCCCTAACTGCTCAGACACATGCCCCACATTCAGGGCGGAGAGCACCAACAACACACCCAAACTTGGTGCACCAACCGGTCCCCACAAGAATCGGACCACCACACACCACAAAGACAAAGATGGGGAGAACTGACTTGAGAAGAACAGGTGACTCGCGGACACCGTCTGCTAGTTAGTTAGAGAAAGTGTACGCCACCAAGCTGTAGATCTGACAAATTAGAGATTGGTCTTTGAATAATCCTACATATCCTAAAAGAACCCTATCAAGTAAAGCAAATGCCAAGAGGCCAAAAACGACAGAAAATTTTAAAGCATATGAAAAAAACAGACAATATGGATAACCCAAACCCAAACACCCAAATCAAAAGATCAGAGGAAACACAGTACTTGGAGCAATTAATCAAAGAACTAAAGACAAACAATGAGAGCATGGCACAGGATATAAAGGGCATGAAGAAGATCCTGCAAGAGCATAAAGAAGTAGTTGCAAGAGTAAATAAAAAAATAGATGATCTTATGGAAATAAAAGAAACTGTTGACCAAATTTCAAAGATTCTGGATACTCATAGTACAAGACTAGAGGAAGCTGAATGATGAATCAGCGACCTTGAGGACCACAGAATGGAAAATGAAAGAACAAAAGAAAGAATGGGGGAAAAATCGAAAAAATCAAAATGGACCTCAGGGATATGATAGATAAAATAAAATGTCCAAATATAAGACTCATTGGTGTCCCAGAAGGGGAAGAGAAGGGTAAAGGTCTAGAAAGAGTATTCAAAGAAATTGTTGGGGAAAACTTCCCAAACCTTCTGCACAATATAAATACACCAAGCATAAATGCCCGGCAAACTCCAAATAGAATAAATCCAAATAAACCCACTCCAAGACATATTCTGATCAGACTGTCAAATACTGAAGAGAAGGAGCAAGTTCTGAAAGCAGCAAGAGAAAAGCAATTCACCACATACAAGAGAAACAACATAAGACTAAGCAGTGACTACTCAGACGCCACCACGGAGGCAAGAAGGCAGTGGCATGACATATTTAAAATCCTGAGAGAGTAAAATTGCCAACCAAGAATTCTTTATCCAGCAAATCTCCTTCAAATTTGAGGGAGACCTTAAAATTTTCACAGACAAACAAATGCTGAGAGATTTTGCTAATAAAAGACCTGCTCTACTTCAGATACTAAAGGGAGCCCTACCAATAGAGAAACAAAGAAAGGAGAGAGAGATGGAGAAAGGTTCAGTACTAAAGAGATTCAATGTTGGTTCAATAAAGGACAATAAGAGAGAGAGGGAAAAAATATAGCTGACAAATATAAACCAAAGGATAGGATGGCTGATTCAAGAAATGCCTACACAGTAATAACGTTGAATGTAAATGGATTAAACTCCCCAATTGAAAGATATAGATTCGCAGAATGGATCAAAAAATATGAACCATCGATATGCTGCATATAAGAGACTCATCTTAGACACAAGGACACAAAGAAATTGAAAGTGAAAGGATGGAAAAAATATTTCATGCAAGCTACAGCCAAAAGAAAGCAGGAATACCAATATTAATCTCAGATAAAATAGACTTTAAATGCAAGGATGTTATGAGAGACAAAGAAGGACACTACATACTAATAAAAAGGGGCAACTCAACAAGAAGAAATAACAATCATAAATGTTTATGCACCCAATCATGGTGCCACAAAATACATGAGACAAACACTGGCAAAACTAAAGGAAGCAATGGATGTTTCCACAATAATTGAGGGAGACTTCAACATATCACTCTCTCCTACAGATAGATCAACCAGACCTAAGAGCAATAAGGAAACTGAAATCCTAAACAATTGGATAAATGAATTGGATTTAACAGACATACATAGAACATTACATCCCAAATCACTAAGATACACATTCTTCTCTAGTGATCACAGAACTTTCTCCAGAACAGACCATAAGCTGGGACATAAAACAAGCCTCAATAAATTTAAAAAAATTGAAATTATTCAAAGCACATTCTCTGACCACAATGGAATACAATTAGAAGTCAATAACAATCAGCGAATTAGAACATTCACAAACAGCTGGAGGTTAAACAACATACTCCTAAAATAAATGGTTTATAATGTAGAATGTAGGGGAACTAGCAATAGAGAGCAATTAATGAAGGGGGAATGACAACCCAATAAGAACAGATAAGCTATCATGGGTAAATTTAATGTTCTGGGAATGCCCAGGAATGACTATGGTTTGTTAATTTCTGATGGGTATGGTAGGAACAAGTTCACAGAAATGTTGCTATATTAGGTTATTTTCTTGGGGTAGAGTAGGAACATGTTGGACTCCCTTGTTATGGTTTGTTTGAAATGTTTTTTTAATTGTATGTTTTTATTTATTTATTTATTTTTTGATATAGTTGATTTAAAAAAAAAGTTAATTAAAAAAAATGAAAAAAATATGCAGAGTGCCCTTGAAGAGCTGGTGGGGAATGCAGGGGTATTGGGCTTCCCCACCTTGATGGTTGCCAGTGTGCTCACAGACATGCGGTACTGGTGGTTTGATGGGCTGAGCCCTCTACCACAGCCCTTGGGAGGACTGTTGCTGCAAAGGAGAGGCTAGGCCTCCCTATAATTGTGTCTAAGAGCCTCCTCCCAAATGCCTCTTTGTTGCTCAGATGTGGCCCTCTCTCTCTAGCTAAGACAACTTGGCAGGTGAAATCACCGCCCTCCCCACTACATGGGATCTGACACCCAGGGGAGTGAATCCCCCTGGCAATGTGGAATATGACTCCCAGGGAGGAATCCAGACCCAGCATTATGGGATGGAGAACATATTCTTGACCAAAAGGGGGATGTGAAAGGAAATGAAATAAGCTTCAGTGGCAGAGAGATTCCAAAAGGAGATGAGAGGTCACTCTGGTGGGCACTCTTACGCACAATTTAGACAACCCTTTTTAGGTTCTAATGAATTGGAATAGCTAGCAGTAAATACCTGAAACTATCAAACTACAACCCAGAACCCATAAATCTTGAAGACGATTCTATAAAAATGTAATTTATGAGGGGTGACAATGTGATTGGGAAAGTCATATGGACCACACTCCCCTTTGTCTCGTTTATGGATGGATGAGTAGAAAAATGGGGGAAGAAGAAAAAAAAAAAGGCACCCAGTGTTCTTTTTTACTTTAATTATTCTTTTTCACTTTAATTTTTATTCTTATTATTTTTGTGTTTGTGGTAATGAAAATGTCAAAAATTAATTTTGGTAATGAACACACAATTATATAATGGTATTGTAAACAACTGAATGTACACTGTTTCATATGACTGCATGGTATGTGAATATATCTCAATAAATATGAATTTAAAAAAATAAATTCTGAAATTAAAAAAAAGTAAAATTATATGGAAATGCATACCTTAATGACATGAGTGGGGCTTTTCATTTTTTCCAATTAGTTTAAGTATCTGTGAATGAATATCAGTTATTAGAATGAAACAGGCTCAGCATCAATCAGCTCTGAAAAACCTTATCCACACATATAATTAGATATGAATAGAAGAAATTTTGTAATAGCCATGTTACTCAATTCTTTGAAATTCTTCCTAGTAATATATAAAAAATCACATAATTTTATATTTTTGAAAATTATATTTAATCATCTATCAGTTGACAATATGGTTAGTTTTTCTTCTGGTTTTTGGAAGGCAAAGAACTGGAAACAATCTGACTTTCAAAAGGATTTGTTACTCAGTCATTAGAGTTGTGGGAAGTTTAGTAAGACCAACTATTAATTGTACCTGATTATCTCCTATTAGAGGCCCCTCATTTAACCCAATAAAGAAAAGTTGGGGGAAATTAAATAATGTTAAATTCAATATAATACAATATTTTAAATAAAATTCTGTTATCAAGTTCTTCAAATATATTTTTATCAAAACCATGAAGCTACAGATTTAGCTCACTCAATGTACAGAACAATGCTGTCCAATGGAAATATAATGTGAGTCACATGTCATTTATTTATTTTAAGTATTTCAATAAAAAGGAAGGATGGTTTCTAGGGCCCTTATGCAAAACTGTTCAGTGACTCTTTGAAGGGACCATTGCGAAGATAGAAGAATGGAATCCTGGTGGATCTAAGGTCACCAAGCAGTGGTTTCCAATCTTGGCGAGGTCTTAAAATCATCTGGCAAAAAGACATTTGCACACTGATGTTCACAGAGGCATTATTCACAATTGCCAAAAGATGGGAGCAACCCAAGTGTCCATCAACAGATGAATGGATAAACAAAATATGGTATATAAGGAATATTATTCAGAAGTAAGAAGGAATGAAGTCCTGAAGCATGTGACAACATGGATGAATCTTGAGGACATTATGTTGAGTGAAATAAGTCAGACAGAAAAGGACAATATTGTATAAGCTCATTAATATAAAGTAATTATAATATATAAACTTATAGATATAAAATATAGAATATAGGTTACCAAGATATAGAATGAGGCTAAAGAATGGGAAGCGGTTGCTTAATATGTGCAGAATGTTTAACTAGGTTGAACTTAAACATTTGGAAATGGACAGCACATTATTGTGAGAATAATTAACAGTACTGAATGGTGTGTGAATGTGATGGAAAGGGGAAGTTCACCAGATCTTCTGATGACTGTCACTAGAAGGAAAGTTGGAGTTTAAAACATGGGAATGTATAACACAGTGATTCTTGTGGTGGACAATGTCTGTGATTAACTGTACAAATATAAAAAGTCCTTTCATGAACCAGAACAAATGTACGACACTATTACAAGGAGTTAATAAAGAGGGTTATATGGGAAAAAATGTAAACGTATTACAAACTATGGACTACAGTTAACAGTATTTTAATATTCTTTCATCAACAGTAACAAATGTATCACACCAATACTATGAGTCAATGATGGGGGGATAAAGGGTATGGGAGGATTTGGGTTTTCTTTTTTATATTTATTTTTATTTAATTTTTAATTTAAAAAAAAATGTTCTAAAATTGATCATGGGGTTATATGCACAACTATGTGATGACACTGTCAGTGATTTTATACTTCAGAGTCTGTATGGTGTGTGAATACATCTCAATAAAATTGCATTAAAAAATCATCTGGGACTTAGCCCTTTATTCTGGGAATTACCTACGACATTAATAAATACTCATACAATTTGCTTTTTAAAAAAAGGCTTAAGGAGCTTAAATCTAGAAGGTCAAGAAAACTGGTGATTCTCAACTTACCCCATACTTCTGCCCTGCAGCCCTTTTCCAAATATCTCCTCACCAAGTTTGGATTATTAGATACAAACAATTTGTATAGTTAAAAACATCTTTTTGGATATAGACGGCATTGAGATGTGCTAATTTTTGTTGTTGTTGTTGTTGTTGTTGTTAATTACCACTATAAAAAAAAAATCATCTGGGGAGCTCTTAAATTCTCTATGTGCTAAGGCCACACCCCAGACTAATTACATCAGAATATCTGGGGGTGGAACCCAGACATCAGTAGTTTTAAAACTGTTCAGCTGTTTCCAATGTGTACAAAAGGGCCACTGAAGGATGATTTTGGAGAAAGCTCAGTTGCTCAACGCTTACCTTCCAGCAGATAATCACTGCATTTAAATTAACATATTCTATGTATAAGTCCAACTGCTTGATTTAGTCTGTGGTAAGAACTTGGGGAAGACATGGCTATCAGGGCACAATTGATATTTGGGTTATACATTCCACAGGAACTATGTAGAAAGTATCGTATCGCTACTAGCTGGCTTCTTCCACTTTCTTTTCTCTTATAGAGCACAGTGGTTTTAAATGAACTAAATGCCAGTTTGAGGTCTGAGAGACCTTTATTTCTCTTGGCCTCAATTTTTTTACCCTTAAAAATTTTTTTTTAAACCTCAATTTTATGTATTTTGAACACTGGAACTGATTCACTCAAGTAACTGCAGCCCGAATGATCTCTTTTTAAATTAAGATAAAATTTACATACAGCAAAATGCATGAACCTTAACTTACATTTCAATGAGTTCTGAAAAATGCACATACTCGTGTAAATATCTGGAAAGATACATAAGAATCTTACTGTTGGTGGATCTTCTGTGGGTGGGAATTGGCGACAGGGTCAGTAGGACTCTTTAATTTCCTATCTTCGAAGAGGGTTAGATATTTTTTAAATTAATTTTTAATTTTTAAAAAAATGTTTAATGTATTCCAAAATATACAAAATAAGAAATATATTCCTAAGGCGGGGGGAATCTTTATATGTAGTGTGGAATAGGATTCAAGGAAAGGCAACACAGTAAAAAGAAGCTTGATGATTCCTTTGGTTCTAGACCCTCTAGTGGTAGGCATGAGGTATTGCAGGCAACTGTGGCCAAGCCAAGCACCTATAGTGAGAGGTAAAAATCTTTAATAAAACTCTGAAACACTTAGCAGAGGTTTCAATTTTTCTAGAAATCATGGAATCTTGCCAAATTGTGGATGAGCAAAACCCCAAAATCACTGTAGTTATCTCTACAGTCACCTACTGTACACCATGAAGCAAGGGCCAGCAAGGTCTTTAGTTTTTAAAGATTAAAACATGAGGAAAGCTCCAATGTGTCTTGCAACTGAATGGCTTAAATACCCAGGCCATAGTCACCTTCTCTTCTGAGACTTTGCTCAGGCCTCTACTGCTGGGTCTTCTCTCCACCTGGATGAAGCCATCTCTTCCTCCTGCCCTTGGCCTGCTCACCTCTTCTACACTTCTACAGCTTCCCCAACTACAACTCACACATTCCTTATTTCATCCCTTTGAACTTCCTAACCAGGATAATAACAATAACTGTTAACATTTACGGAGCTGTACCAGATACCACATATCACATTAATTTGTGTTATCTTGTTCAATCTTCAAATCAACTCTGTGATTTAACCCCTTGCACAGATACAGAAGGGAAATAGGAGGTATAGAGCAGTTTAATATCATACAATTAGTAAGCAATCGCTTGGATTTGAATCTCTGTCTCATTCTAGATCACATGCATTTAACCACTAGGCTATACTTGAATGTATTGTTTTCTATTGCAGTTGAATATATATTGAATATATATTTTAATGAGTATAGATGACAGGTCATAAACTTAGATGTCTATCAGGACCATGAGTGAAGAGAACTTGATACAGCATTCTTTTATTTTCTCAAAGAAATGTTCTTCCTTTTACTTGAAACAAAGGCTTTCTTGCTCTATCTGTTGCTTTTCTACACTTAATAAAAATATAGATTAAGAAATATTTCACTTTCTTTTTAATTCTAACTTTAAAATATTAAGCTAAATTGTGATCATACCTGGCAACTGACACTTAGCCTCAACATCGGGGACCAGCAGGGAGCTGGGGAGACTGCGGCAAACTCAATAACACAGGACCCATCTAAAGAGGGCATTCTCAGCTCAGCTCCAGGCAAATGTTGCTACTTGGGAATGGTAAGTGGACTCAAAGTTTATTAGATCTTCCAACTGTTCAGTAGGAGGTGGAAACCTGGAATTGTATGTAAAATCTCCCAATTAAAAAAGTTGGCAACTAATTCACATGTTTTAGGGACATGGTTTGGGAGGCTTGATTTAACCTTGTGGGTCACGAATTAAATCTTCTCTTTGATTGCAATGCAAGCCCATTATGGCAGGAACCAAACAGATTACTTTGTACCTCCCATAGCAGGAAACACATAAACACATGCTAATGATTATTATCCTATCTTTAGATTTCACTTCCTTTTGGCAAGCATTCATTTGGCAAGCTTGGGTTTTCATAGAATTATGTGGTTTCTGTGAACTTATCATTGAATCAAATGGATTCTGTGAATTTATCCTGCAACTGAGGACACAGAAAGCATTTGTTAAAAGTTTGTTTTTATTCCATTAACGTTTCCTAGTATCAGACCTCGCTGCACATTAGAATCACTGGGGTAACTAAAAAAAACACTCATGCCCCATCCCCACAGATTCTTTTTTAACTGATCTGCAAGAGGGCTCTAGCATGCATATATATTTTTTTAAGTATGAAAAGTGATTTTAATGTGTAGCCAGAGAGAGGAATACTGGTCTAGGCTCTAGGAATTGGGATTCAGGAACAGAGAGAATCACAGATTTAACTGCTGGAAGTTATCTCCTGAATTATATGGTCCAATTTCATGATCCTAAGTAACTACTTTCCTTAAATTACTATCATATATGTTTTAAATACTATATTACTCATACACTCCACTGCAATACTATTTTAGAAGAGGAAATAGACTGAAATGGCAGGGCGATACTAAAATGCTTGTTTTCTGGACATACTCAAGTGAGTGTTCAAGGAATTTCATTCCAATTATTTGAAATGTTAAAGTTATAGAAGACTCAAAGTAATCATTTGGTGCATTCTTCCTAAATTTTAGTAACAAATTACTTTTTTTATGAACATTAAAAATGAATTATTTTTTAAAAAAGGACATACATACATATGGTTAAAATCCAAAAGGCAAACGTACCATTCCTGTACCCCAGCTACCCAGTTCCCCTCCTCAGAGGCAAGTACTCTTTTATTGGTTTCTTGTGTATTCTTCCAGAGTTTAAATAGTTCTTTTTTAGGGGTCTCAGATACAGAATAGGAATCTTTACTTTAACTACTCTCCTTCTTTTTGACAGCTCAATTAATATTTCCTTGAGAGTAAAGATGCTAAGCTTAGAGGGAAAGAATAACCTAGTCTGAGGGTGTTAGAGCTTGAAGGAACTCAAAGGTCATACAATTTCTTTGCTTTTCCAACTGTGGTCCAGTGGATGTGCACCTGGGAATTTGTTAGAAATGCAGAATCTGAGCCTTCACCCAGACATCCTGAAGCAGAAGTTGCATCTTAACTAGATCCCGAGGTATTTCGCGTATACAGTTAAGCTGGAGAATTACTGTTCTTCTCCAACAGTAATTCTCCAAGTTTCTTCACCATGGGCTTTGGAGTCAGACAGCTGGGTTCAAACCGCAGCTTTACCAATGGCACATAAAAGCTCACTAATGGTGGTTATTATACTTACTACTGTTAATATTATTTTTAACAATGGGATCAATAGCATTTGTCATGGTACCTGATTACAACTTCAAAGCAATCTTTTCACAGTTTTTAAAGAATCGGGCGTTGAGAGCTGGAAGCTAAGGCGAATCGAGGTCCTTCTATCAGAGCGAATACCTGGTCTCCAGGATCCCAGCCTGAGAGGGAGCCCTTGTTGTAGGAAGTAGGACCAATGGTCGCAGGCACAGAGTTTCTGGAACTTGGACTTTGGGCCTTGGAGACTAGGATTGTTAGAAGCGCAAGGGAAGGCGCCACCTTTGTTTTGCATGACAGAATTCTCGCTTGAGGCCGGAAAGAAAGGCGAGAGGCGGGAGAGAGGCACATCTGAGAGCTACACTGGAACCGCGGGAAACCCACCTCTGGGTTGCTTAATTTCGGTCCTTGCTTGTTGCTGACCGGGGCTTCCTCCTTTCCGCTTAAGCTGATTTTAAGTTATTGGTTCTATTTCCCTCTTTCACACGACCGCATTTTGTGTATAAAAAGGAGAACTTTAGGAAGGGCATTTCCGGGAGACCGGAACTAATTGTGACATCTCCCCCCCCCCCCCATTTCCCCTTATCACTGCTCTCGAGATGCCTTGTGGGAGTTGTAGTCTCTGGTCGTGTACACCTCCCGGGCTGGAGGAGACTGGGAGATTTTTCTGCGCCTTTTGCCCCTGAGGGCTCCTGACGCTCCAGGCCTTGAGTTCCAAAGAGCTTGAAGTCTGTTAAAAATTTATTCCCTCACTAATATGGACTCTCACTAATACGGACTAACTATAATGTGCAAACTGAGACATGAATATGAGAGCTTAGGTATTCATGGGAAAGCTTATCGTCAAGGTTCCTGGATTGCAAACTTTTACAGCAGTCACATCTATTCCTGAGTTCTAATGGTTATTTCTAAATTCTGAGACGCTGAGCTCTTTGTGTATAACCTGGTTGGTCCCTGGAACTCCAGTATCTGTGTGACACCTGACAGAGCCAGAGTTCAGCAGCTATGAATGTCGGCATTACTCCATGTAGCAACTGTTAAAGAATCTGAAAAAGAGATCAGACTTCAATTAGAGATATGAACAAAATGGACTTGGTTAGGACTAAGGTAAATCAGACTAAAGGGTAATGGATGATATTGACTGTGTTTTAAAACTTCAACTTCTGTGAGACCAAAGGAAGAGATGTTCATTTGGTGCGAAATCTGTATTTTCTGTAGTACACTATATAATTTAACTTGTATGGTCAGTTTATTCAAACACCATAATTACATGGACTCTGGAAAGCAGAGTGAGATTTGGATGGTTTGTTCAGGATAGAGTGAAGCCCCAATACATCTCAGAGTAATTTGGGCAGAGAATAAAAATGTATTTGCAAAACCCCCTTGAGGGACTGGGAAAAAATGTGGAAATATTAAACTTCCCCACCTGGGGAATTCCTGATGTTCTCACAACCAATGGGGACTACCAATATAGAAGGGCAAACCCTCAATCTTGGAGCTTGCCCTTAAGAAGCTTGTTTCTGCAAAGGAGAGACTAAGCCTACTTATAATTATGCATAAGGGTCACCCCCAGAGAGCCTCTTTTCTTGCTCAGATGTGGCCTCTCTCTCTAAGCCAATTTGGGAGGTGGACTTGCTGCCTTCTCCCCTTCATAAGCCATGACTCCCAGGGGTGTAAATCTCCCTGGCAATGTGGGACATGACTCCTCAGGATGAGTCTGGACCTGGCATCATGGGATTGAGAAAGCCTTCTTGACCAAAAAGGGGAAAAGAGATGAAACAAAATAAAGTTTCAGTGGCTGAGAGACTTCAAATGTTGTTGAGAAGTCATTCTGGAGGTTATTCTTATGCACTACATAGATACTCTTTTTATTTTTAAGTGTATTAGAACAGCAAGAAGGAAATGCCTGAAACTCTAACCTGCAATCCCTAGCTTTGATTCTTGAAGACAATTGAATAACTATATAGCTTATGCGGTGCAACTGTGTGATTGTGAAAACCTTGTGGCTCACACTCCCTTTATCCAGTGTATGGACAGATGAGTAGAAGAATGGGGACAAAAAGTAAATGAATTATAGGGGTGGATGGGAGTATGGGATGTTTTGGGTGTTCTTTTTTACTTCTATTTTTATTTTGATTCTAATTTCTTTTTGAAGTAATGAAAATGTTCAAAAACTTATTGCGGTGATGAATGCACAACTATATGATGATACTGTGAACAACTGATTGTACACTTTGGATGATTGTATGGTATGTGAATATATCTCAATAAAATTGCATTAAAATTAAAAAAAAACTTGTTCATGATTTCTTCTATATACTTGGCTGTGTTTTTAAGTTTTCTTCACTGAGCATATGTAAATAAAACAAATCATATTTACTCTTTTAAACTGCTAGAAAGAATAAGGCAGAAAACAATAACGGATGACCACATTGACTTTATACAAAAAGGTTAGTAAGATATAAAGCAAAATAGGAAGTGTCTCTTTTGTCCCTGCCCAGTTCCCTCCCCTAAAAATAAACACTGTTATCCTGCCTTTGGGGGGCATATACCTCCAGAAAAAAGTTACAAATACAAATGTCCATATGTTTAAAAGGTACACTAAATAAATAATACTATAATAGTTTTCTGTGCCTTCTTTTTTCATTTGGTAATACATCTTAGAGATCTTTCCATACTCACACATGAAGAGCTATCTTATTCTCTTTTTAATAGCTACATAGTAATTCATCCTGTGGCTACCGTAATTTATTCACCCACAGCTCTGTTTTCCACTTCCTTGACTGACGTTTGTTTTTCACTTTTTCTGCCTTTGCCAACAGTGCTGCAATGGAACCTCCTTGAACATATTTTAGTGTACATACACAGGGTAAATTCCTTAGGACAAAATTGCTCAAAGGGATATGTGCTTTATAAAAGTTGATAAATACTAACAAATTGTCAAATCATACCAATTTACACCCCCACCAACAGTGTATAAAATGTTATTTCTTCACACCAGCTTTAGCATCGGATGTTATGAAACTTTAGTATTTTTTCTAATCTGAGAGGTAAACAACTTTATCTTCCTTTGATTTGCAATTTCATAATTATGAGTCAGGTTATACTCTTTTTCATATGTTATTGGCCCTTTATATTTCTGAAAACAAGTCATATTCTTGGCCCAATTTTCCACTGGGTTGTTAATTTTTCTTATTGATTCGTCTGCACTTACCATTAATTAAGGAAGCCAGCCTCTTGTCCATTTTTTCTGATACATTATTTGCCTTCTGATTTTGCTTCTGAAATTTTTGGACTCACAAATGTCTTTAATTTTTAAGTAGTCAGATTTATTAGTTTTTTCTTTTCTATGGTTTCTGGGTTGTTTGATTGTCTGAAATTTATTTAAATATAAGGAGGAATGGCTCTAACTTTATCTTTTATGATTTCTCCAAAAGATTACTCAGTGGACCCAACATATTGTGGTTACCTTTACAATTAGGGAAAAACCCCAATAAATACAAAAATATACTCTACCATGAGATGCTGAGGCAGGATTGAAGGTTAGTTTCAGGATAAAGAGCAGAAATACATAAGTAACACTCTTAACTTTTCTCAAAGCATTTGCTTGTATTGTATTACTGCTTTTTCTAAACAAAAACAAAAAAGGTTACTTTTTTAATTAAAATAAGTAGTGAAAATTTTCCTAAACAATAGAAAACTTTAAAAAAGAAAAAAAAAAAAAAAAAAAAAGAAAGCAAATGATTTTGAAACCTAAGAATGACTGAAGTAGAAGTCTCAAATTAAGGGAGTATTATGTGTGCTCAAAGATAAGGCACGGATTTTCCCCAAATCACCCTTTAGGAAAAAAAGGCAGATACCTTATATTTGTAATGCTTTAAAGGTTCTCATACAATGGGAAAAAGCACTCTTCCTAAATTAATATCATTTTATATAATATAGGATATTAATGTTGTAGGTTTAATTAAATTTTAAAAGTTATATATGAGGGCATTTGATCATTTAATATATATAACTAAATCATAAGAGTTAATGTTTTAAGTAGGCATTTGACTATTATATGTAATATATATAATATATTCATATATAAACATCTATGACTATATTGGTGAAATTTAGAATTGCCTCTTATTGATATATAATATAATATATGACATAACTTTGCCATATATGATACATCCTTGCCATTTTGCTATTGTTTGATCAAGGTCTCACTGTGGATATAGCAGTGCAGTACTTTAACTTAAAAGAAGTTCTGCAGTATAAATATCACTTAGAAAAAGTTTAAAATATGGGAAGAAGCAGCTAAAATGTTTCAGTGTTTGCCTCTGGGCAGCGGGAAATATGAGACAGGGCTTCTGTTTTTTTTTTGTTATAAACTTTGGAATACCATTTGTCTCTAAAAACAAAAACAAAACTCATTGGAATAAATAAAAATTAAAAATAGGACTGAGAAGTTGACATTAATTTTGGTAAGAAAAATATGAAATCTATTTGTTGGGCACTTCCTTTCAAGATTTTCTTCCTCTGACTATAAAATTGCACTGAAGCGATGTGGCCCTCTCTCTCTAGCTAAGCCAACTTGAAACGTGAAATCACTGCCCTCCCCCCTACGTGGGATCAGACCCCCAGGGGAGTGAATCTCCCTGGCAACGTGGAATATGACTCCCGGGGAGGAATGTAGACCTGGCATCGTGGGACGGAGAACATCTTCTTGACCAAAAGGGGGATGTGAAAGGAAATGAAATAAGCTTCAGTGGCAGAGAGATTCCAAAAGGAGCCAAGAGGTCACTCTGGTGGGCACTCTTATGCACAATTTAGACAACCCTTTTTAGGTTCTAAAGAATTGGGGTAGCTGGTGGTGGATACCTGAAACTATCAAACTACAACCCAGAACCCATGAATCTCGAAGACAGTTGTATAAAAATGTAGCTTATGAGGGGTGACAATGGGATTGGGAAAGCCATAAAGACCACACTCCACTTTGTCTAGTTTATGGATGGATGAGTAGAAAAATAGGGGAAGGAAAGAAACAAACAAACAGACAAAGGTACCCAGTGTTTTTTTTTACTTCAATTGCTCTTTTTCACTTTAATTATTATTCTTGTTATTTTTGTGTGTGTGCTAATGAAGGTGTCAGGGATTGATTTAGGTGATGAATGTACAACTATGTAATGGTACTGTGAACAATCGAATGTACGATTTGTTTTGTATGACTGCATGGTATGTGAATATATCTCAATAAAATGAAGATTAAAAAAATATATATATACACAATAAAATACACAGATCTTAAAAAAAAAATTGCACTGAAGCATTTTCATTAAGGGCCTGATCAAACTAAGTATTTTGTTTGTTTGTTTTTTAAGTTCAGTTTTATTGAAATATATTCACATACCATTCACATATATTAGAAAGATATCATACAATGGTGTGCAAACCTGCAAATAACAATACAAAGGACACCTTCACTGGGTTTTTACTGAGTTATCTTTAAAGACCAGAAATATTATTTGACACAGCCTGTAACCATATCAGTGTTAAAATAGATGTGTAGTTTGTACGTGCTCACATAGATAGACCTTACTATATTTTCAGACAACTTGAAAATGAAACTTTAAATTGCCTCATTGTAGTGGATATTCCACTCCGTTTGTATGATATCTTTCTAATTCTTTAGTTGCCCCAAAGGGTGCTGTGGTTTAGGGTGTGCTGAGGGAGAAGGAGTCATTCAAGGCAAAATAGTCAGAAAGGAAGGCCATAGTTTAGTAAAGAATAGGATAGATAATACAATATGATGTAGTTGTGGTCTATTTTCCAGAAATATCTAATTTTAACCTTATTGAGGAAAGATATGAACATCTTTAGTGATTTTATTCTCTAACATACATTATACATAGGTGGTGTTTTAGTTTCCTTGGCTGCTCAAGCAACTATCATGCAATGGATTGGCTTAAACAATGGGAATTTATTAGCTCATGGTTTTGAGGCTGGGAAAAATGTCCAAATCAAGATATCATTATCTTTCTCCCTGAAGACTGTGGCAAACACTTTCTCCCTGAAGACTGTGGCATTCTAGGGCTGGCTGCCCATGATCCTTGGTCCTTAGCTTTTCTGTCTTATGGCAATGCACATGGCCACCTCTCCTGGCCTCTCCATTCTCTTCTGGGTTCTACTGAATTTCAGCTTCTGGCTGCTCCCTGTGGCTTTCCCTCTCTCCTTCTGAATTTCATTCTACTGATAAAGGCCTCAATAGAACCCATCCTGATTGAGGTGGGCCACATTTTAACTGAAATTAGCACCTCAAAAGATCCTACTTACAGTGGGTTCACACCCATAGGAATCGATTAAGTTTGAGAGTATGTTTTTTCTACATACAGCTCCAAACCACCATTAGGCGGTATAATAATTTTGGTAAAACTCAGTTACAAAAGGCAGAAGGAGCAAAAGGAATTACCACACATATTCAGGGCCCCCCTGAGGAGCTGAGGGAGGATGCGGAGGTGTTGGACTTCCTCATCTGGATTGTTGCTGATGTTCTCACAAACACTGGGGACTGATGGCTTGACATGCTGAGCCCTCTGTCTTGCGGCTTGCTCCTAAGAAGCTTATTACTGCAAAGGAGAAGCTAACCCTCCTTATAATTGTGCCTAAGATTCTCCCCCTGAGTACCTCTTTGTTGCTTAGATGTGGCCCTCTCTCTCTAACTAAGCCACCTTGGCAGGTGATCTCACTGCTTTCCCCCCTACATAGGACCTAACTCCCAGGGCTGTAAATCTCCCTGGCAATGCAGGATATGACTCCCAGGGATGAATCTGGACCCGGCATCATGGGATTGAGGGCATCTTCTTGACTAAAAGGGGGCTGAGAAATGAAAGGAAATAAAGCTTCAGTGGCTGAGAGATTTCAAATGGAGTCGAGAGATCACTCTGGTGGACATTCTTATGCACTATATAGATAATATTTTTTAGGTTTTAATGTATTGGAATAGCCAGAAGTAAATACCTGAAACTATCAAACTCCAACCCAGTAGCCTTTACTCTTGAAGACGATTGCATAACAATGTAGCTTACAAGGGGTGACAGTGTGATTGTGAAAACCTTGAGGATCGCACTCCCTTTATCCAGCTTATGGATGGATGAGTAGATAAATGGGGACAAAAACAAAATGAAAAATCGGGTGGGATGGGGGGATGTTTTGGGTGTCCTTTTTTATTTTTATTTTTTATTCTGATTCTGATTCTTTCTGGTATAAGGGAAATGTTCAAAAATAGATTGGGGTGATGAATGCACAACAATATGAACAGTTGACTGGATGATTTTATGGTATGTGAATATATCTCAATAAAACTGAATTTTTTAAAAAAAGGAATTACCATAAAGTTCTTTTAAAAAACACCCAAAACTAAAGGCAACTTGTACTAATGTATAGCAAGTAGGCATTCAGTAAATCCTTACTGACTTATATATATTAATTTTCTCTTCCAAAATACATGCCAACTTGAGTGAAAGAACCTAAGAACAAGGATATTCACGACAGAATTGTTTGTAAGGGCCAAAGATTGGAAATGTCCAGCACTAAGGTACTGGTTAAATAAAATATGGTATATCCAGGGTGGAATGCTATGCAGCTGTTTAAAGAATGATACAATTTTGTGAGAGGGAAAAAAGTATTCAGAAGAGTGTGCACAATATGCTACTGTTCTAGTTTCTAGGCTGCTCAAAACAAATATCATGAAATGCGTTGGGTTAAACAATGGGAATTTATTCAATCACGGTTTCGAGGCCAGGAAAATGTCCAAATCAAGCGATCATCAGGGTGATGCTTTCTTCCTGAAGACCAGCTGCCAGCAATCCTTGGCTCCTCTGTCACATGGCAAGGCACATGGCAGTATCTGCTGGTTCTCCCTTCTCTTATGAGTTTTGTTGATTTCAGCTTCTTGCTTCAGTGGCTGTTTCTCCATCAGTCTGAGTTTCATTCTGCTTATTAAGGACTCCAGTAATAGGATTAAGACCCATCCTGAGTTCTGCCACACCTTAACTGAAGTAACTTCATCAAATGTTCTACTTACAATGGGTTCATACCCACAGAAATGGATTAGGTTTAAGAACATGTTTTTCTGGGGTACATACAACTTCAAACCACCACAGCTTCCATTTGTATGGAGATCAAAGAATTTATAGATATCTGTAAATGCAAAGAATGACTCTGCAAACATAAGAAACTAATAACAGTGATTGCCTCCAGGGAGAACTGGTAGCTGGAAGATCTAGGGTGGGATGGACTTACCATTCATTGCTTACCCTTTTGCACCTTTAAAATTTTGTGCTATGTGTAGGTAGTGCCCACTGAAAAATAAATAAAATTTAAAATCAAAGTGGGCCCATTCTCAAAGTGATGGTTAAATCAAATTTGTCATTGTTTTATAGCTCTTCCTTTACCAAATTTCACATGGCTGCCATATTAATCTTTTCCAAAGTCCTTTTAGCACATTACATTCTCAAGAACTTATGATGGTTCCCTGTTGCCTCCATACTTGCTTAATCTCCTCCATTTGATTATCATGACGTCCAAATTCGGCCCCAGGAACCCTCTTTAATACTAGTCTTAGAGGCTTTTCTCTCCAACACACCCTACTCTAAGGTCACTTTCTTCACCTTTACCTGGATGTGCTATAGACCTTTCCATCTCTATATGACAGCTTCTGGGTTTTACTCTTTCCTCTTTCTTTCCATCCATTTTGGGAATGCTATGAATTCTTGTTAAATTTTTCCTCAGAGTCACACAATTTCACATTTATTTATGTGAAGTGCTAGTTTCATATGGATTATCTTATGTCCTTGCCTTAGTTTCTCAACTGCTAAAACAAATACCATACAATGAGTTGACTTAAACCAAGGGAATTTATTGGCTCATGGTTTTGAGACTGGAAGTCCAAAATTAAGGCGTCAGCAGGTGATGCTTTGTCCTTGAAGACTGTGGTGTTCTGGGACTGGCTACTAGCAATCCTTGAGCTCCTAGGCTTTCCCATCACATGGCAATATCCTCTCCTTTCTCTTGTTTTCAGTCGTCTTCCAGCCCTTTGCTTCTCCCCTTGGCTTTTGTCTTCCGTGTCCAATTTCTTTTCTTCAGCCATATTGAATTAAGTCCCACCCTCATTCAGTTTGGGCACACCTTAACTAATCACATCTTCAGAGGTCCTATTTACAAATGGGTTCACACCCACAGGACCAGGAGTTGGGACCTGAACATGCCTTTTGTGGGGGACATGATTCAATCCCCAACATTCCTCAACTAAATTGATTCAATGAGATATGAGGTCTGGTGATTAAGACATAGTCCTAGTCAAGGAATAAGGGACAGAGTTCAGCACTTTTTCCATTGCATCGTGATTCTGGTACACAATGGTGACATTCACAAGAAACAATGATTGGCCCTACCAACCAGAATGGACAATGGCTAACACATCTGTGAGAGGAGAGGCTCCATGGTGGCAGGATTCATTTTCTTCTTCTTTGTCAACCCCACACCACAGTGTTAGCTCTGAAGGATGAGTTTAATTGGTTAGTTATGCAACCAAGGTAGAGCATGCAACAAAACACAACCAACCTAAGAAGATATCTATGACTCGGGCTCTCTCAATTGTCATCTCAATTAAGTCAGAAAATGGCCATGTAAAGTTTGGCATTTTGCAGTTGCTAGGGACCCGCTTTTTATTGTTCTTTTTTCTTGTTATAAGAACAATGCGTGTTCATCTTAGCAAATGTAGATAGTTGAGTAAAATAATAAAATATAAATCACCTGTGACCCCATTATCTAGTGATAACTTTTTAAAACTGAGGTATAACTTATACACAGTAAAGTGCATAGGTCACAGTTCTCAGTGAATTTTAACATAGTGCCTACTGTTTTGTAAACTTGTTTTCACCTAACAATAGAGTGTGAACATTTTTCCAGGCATTAAATATTTTCTACATCTTTTTAAATAACTATATTGTATACTACTGTATATGGACCATTATATGATTTTGGGACATTTGATTTTTCCCAAACTATTTCACTGTTAAAACTGTGGTTTGGCAAAGATAACCATCATTATGGTCTATGTGCACATTCTTGATTACGTTCTTTGGATAAATTCCAAGGTATGGAATTACTTAGACAAAGATTATGCATAATTCTATGACTTTTGATATGCCAACTTCTATTTCAGAAAGGTTTGCCAATTTCTTCTGCTGCCAGCATTTTATGAGGCGGTCTAGTAATCTTTGCTAATGAGAATAGTAAAAAGAATATGGTGGTTTAGGAAAAGGAGCTTGCAAGTTGCATTTGATAAAACATGAGTGAGGGCTTTACTAAAATTGCTTTCATAATCATCTTCCTTTTTGTTCTTCAGAACAATTGTCCTGACTATTCTTAGGATGGAAAGTAAAGAAACAACACATTTTTTTTTTCCCCCCGAGTTGTTCCGTCTTTGAAGGAGTTCACATCATTTTAAGGCCATTTATCAGTGATTCTGGTCAGGATTTTTTGATAGCCAAGACCTCCAAATACCTCAAGGGATGTTGTGAAATTCCCAAAACAAAAGTAATTGTACTGTATTTTAAAATTTCATGCAGAATTTTTAGCCAGAAAGCACATATAATGAAGGATTAGTAAAATGGTGCTTCAGTGCTTTTACCTGCTTCTCTTCAGGAACAAATCCTTAAAAAGGCTATATAAAAAATATTTTTTCTCAAGGTGATAATTTATGGGGCACTTTAAGTCAGTTAAAGTGGTGTATCCCTAACCACCCTCCTTCTCTAAATCCTAGACCTTAGCTGCATTTCCCAGGACCACAGCGTGCGCTGAAACCCACCCTCCGGACCCACCCTCGCCCAGACCACGCCCCTGAGCCTGGAGAGAGCCCGCCCAGGAGAAGTGGCACAGAGATCCGACCCGGGTCTTCATACAGTTCTCGTTGTTACTCTCCTATTTTATTTCCTTCGTAGCACAAATCACTATTTTAAATGATCTTGTTTGCATGTTTGTCTGTCTTCTTTAGAATGTAGGCTCCATAAGAACCGAGACTGTCTTGTTTACCACGCCTTTTCCTACAACGTTGCTGGGCACCAAATCGGTGCTCAATAAACACTTGTTAAACGAATAAATTACCAAATGAACAAATAATCTGCTATCCTAGTCCATTGCCTTCCTTTCTTAAAATTTTTTAAAATGATGAAATAGTTTAAACATTCAGAGAATTACTCACTACTCATATTTAACAAACTAAGATTTTACCATATTGCTTCAATTTTTCCTCTCTCAAAAGAAGAAAAAGGTAAAAATATGTAAGAGATGGAAAGAAGGCTAATTTGGGAGTTTATAAAAATGGACAGTCATTCTTTATTAGCGCATAAGAGAAACGGTTCATTTGCATCACTATATAAACTCAAACTACAGATCCCAGATAGCACTACAACAGTTAGACACGTGGTCTGCTCTTTTCTCATCTGTAAACAGCCAATGAAAGGTAGAGTTTGCAAGGGGCTAGGATGACATCTGGGTGTATTGACTGTGGCCAGCGTGAAATCTATTTAACTGCCGCTTGGTGCTGTAAATCAGACTTAAAGAGGCTTTTCCTGCTAATTCGCAGCTCATTGTGCCTCTTGTTCCAGAGGAGAAAAGCTTATTTGCAGTCTAAATGGATGCAATACTGAATTACAGGTCGGAAGACACTGAAGATTTCTACATGTTACTGGGATGTGATGAACTGTCTTCGGTAAGAGAGTGGTTAATGCTGTTCTTTTCCACAACAGTATTTCAAGTTTTTATAAAATGCTTAAAACTTTGAACTTTTAATCCCATTGTCTAAAAACCTAATCTTGTATTATTTTAAAGCACTTTTGGCTCAGAGACAGTTAAGGATTTAAAGTCTGTTGGGTACTATAATTGAATAGTGTCCTATTGCAATATTATGAAAACTTCTGATTAAATATGTGTATTCTGGTACATGGGCATACACTCTATTTCAAATATTTGAAATTTTATCTGAATTGCTGTTGGCTATGTTTCATGGTGTACATAGGCTATATCTTTATTATGGTAATTCATACTATAATTATGATGAAATATAATTTTCTAGGAATTATGATTTTAAATATTTTATTAAAATATGTACTTTTATGTGAGCAGTTAAATTGTAAACCAAGAAACATCCTTTTATGTTAATATCTCAAATTATATGACAGAAATTACTTCTTAAAAGTGTAGTTTCTGAAACAAAACGTGAAAACCTCTGTAGTTGTTCACTTGATCTATAGTGGAATCATTTTTTTTGACGTGCCCCCACAAACAATTATAAAGGTTGTAGAAAATTTTTAAAGTATGGAAAACTCATTTATAATTTTACCACCCAAGGGTAACACTATGAATATTTTGACATGTTGACCTCCAGTCTTTTTCCTATATGTATTTTTTCTGAAACACGTTTGAGAGGATATTATATATACTTTAAAATATATATATATGTATTTGACCCCTGCTTTTTACACATTAACATCATAACAAGGATTTCTCCATGCTATTAAATACTCTTTATACATATATAATGGTTGCATAATATTTCACTTTATTGTTGTACCACAATTGAATTATTTTCTTATTTTTAAGCATTTAGTTTAGTTCCAGTTTTTCAATATTTTAAATACTGTTGATGACTATGAAATATGAGGACTAAATTTTATGATTAAATGCCTTATTTATTATTAAAATATAATTATTACTATTTAAAAGAAAAATATTTTAAAATTTACCCTTGTTTCAGAAACGCATCAGTTCAGTAATAAAGTTAACTTAGTTTTGTTTTGAGACTAGGTTGCAATATTGGACACAAAGGATTAAAATTTCTATCTTCATCACAATGAGGAAGGTATCTTATAGTTAACTTGAAGGTAAAAAAGAACAAAAAACAGAACAGGTTTTAATGCTTTTTTTAGTTGCATATTTCTCCTCTAGAATGTCGCTCTCATTTACTTCAGTGGTGATTTGCTCATATCAACTGAGGAAGGTTGTTATCATTTTACCCTCTATGTTAGTCACACTTTGGATTATATTATTGCCAAATAATTTTTAAAGGAACTATTTAAAATCAAAAGAAAATAATTTAATCTGATAAGTTTCAAAATTTGGACTTTTAAGATATTTTCATGCTATGTTATAAAGATTGTTCTCTCTCCATAATAAGTCTCTTAATCCATTTAATTAGTCTTTTGTAGCTATGTTACTATCTTTTTGTTCTGCAAAGGAGGATTAATTTTGGATAGATTCACAAAACTGATCCCACTGTTTATCTATAATGTTTATAAATGTTTTCAATTCATAGTTTCCAGTTATAGTTATACTATTTCACATATGTTGTGGCATATATTAAAAGGAAAATAAACACATTGTCTCATCATTTCTTTTTCTGGACATATTACTAATTATGTCAGTGGCATAACATGTCTAGATAGCAATCATTTATTTAAAAATGAAATGACCTGTCACAATTTTGTCACTTCTTTTTATATGTGTCATTTCCTCTCTACTTTGTGTATGTATCCTTTCCATTCAAAAGTATTTTTATGGCATTTTTTTGAGCATTTAGTGTGACATTTTCTCTATGTGATTTGTGTTAGATAGATTTCCTTTGCTTCAAATATTCCCTGATTTGATGCTCTAAATTGACCGGAACTCTTCATATCCAAAAGCAATTAATTATAATTTCAAAGCAACCTGACAAACTATTTTGATCCTGTTTATAACAACTGAATAGAGACACAAGCATAATACTTTTGGATTTGTATATAGTTTTTACAATTTAAAACTTGTATTGGGAATTAATTAAATTCAAAGTAAAGTAACGTTTTCTAATGGTTCTAAAACAGTAATTCTAAAGCTTTTTTGTCTCAGAGGCTTTTAAAAAAGCATCCTTCACAAATTGAAAAAACAATCATTACTATAAGCAGTGAAATTAATTCCCTCCTTTATATACATGACATGGATAAATCATGGAGGATTTCCATGAAGTTGAGTAGAAAAAACATAACATTTAAAAAAAAAATTATCAAAGTTTGATCCCAAGTCAGCCAGCCATTTCTTCCTATATCAGATTTTACACAAAAGACACAGGCTACATAACCCTCTAAAGCCCTTTCTAATGCTTACACCACATACCAGGGGTGTAAGGTATCCTCACTGGCTTGGGTCTTATTTGATTTTTTAATGTTTGGCCACTATTTCAGATGTAACGATAAGAAATCTTCATGTAAATATGTTGGATTTGAAAACTGAGCACAATCCTAGATAAACAGAAATATCTATTTTTTTCTAGTCCTCTTTCATTATTGCTTTGGTTTTAGAGCAAGTTGTTCCTCATTTTTGTGGTTGTGGTTGTGTTTTCACAGTGATACTTGCACTTGGAATTGTCATATTCCATAGCTTATGTTCTTTCCAACATGTTTTATTTTAGAATAATTTTTTGATTTACAGAATGGTTGTGAAAACAGTAGAAACTTCCTGTATATCCTCCATCTAGCTTCCCATAATATTTACATCATACCTAACAACAGAACAATTACCAAACCAGAAAATTAACTTGGTATGACACTATTAACTCAGCTAGGGGTCATCAGATATTTTCTGTAAAGGGCCAGACAGACAGGGGCAGGCCTAGGATGAAGCAAGGGAGATGTGCTGGATGCAAAATATAAGGAGGCGCTTACTCTCAGGGGGGTGCAAGTGCAAAAAGCTGAGAGTGAGTGAATCAAATTTTGTACCCCAGGTGCCCTGCTTGCCACATTCTAGCCCTGGCTCTGAGATAATAAAATTTTTAGGCTTTGCAGGCCTTGTAGTCTCTGTCACAGCTATTCAACACTGCCATTGTGAGAAAGCAGCCATAGCGAATATGTAAATGAATGACAATGGCTCTGTTCCAATAAAAGTTTATTTTAAAAACAGGCTGTGGGCCAAAGTTTGTCCACCCCTGAATTAAACTATTGATCTTATTCTAATTTCCTTCCTTCCTTCCTTTCTCCCTTCCTCCCTTCCTTATTTCCTTCCTCCCTATGTTCTTTTGGTGATCCGTGATCCAAGCCAGGATCCCATATTCCATTTGGTTGTCAAGTCCCTTAGTCTCCTCCAACCTGACAGTTTCTCATTCCTTCTTTGTGTTTCATGACCCTTACACTTTTAAAGAGTACTGGTCAATTATTTTATAGAATGTCCCTCAATTTGGGTCAGTCTGATGTTTTCTCAAGATTAGATTGAGGTGATGTATTTTTGGAAAGAATACCACAAAAGTGGCCTTTTTCAGAGTGTCGTATGGGGTACATGATGATAATATATCTTCTTGACTTTGATACCTTAGCTAAGGTGGTGTCTGCCAGGTTTCTCCATTGTAGAGTTACTATTTTTCCTTTTAAATTATTAAATATCTTGGGGGAAGGCACTTTGAGTCTATACTGTTTCTCCTCAAACTTTGAGCCACTGATTTTAACATCTTTTGGTGGATCTTGCCTCTAACAGTTATTACTTTGGTGTTTGCCTAATGGTGGTTTTCTATTTTCCTCTTTCCTTTTACATTTATTAATTGGAATTCTTTAAAGAAAAATTAGCCCTTCTCCCACATTTATTTATTTATCCAATATTAATTTCTATGACAATGGCTGAGTGGATAGTTACCGTATTTTACGGGTTATAATCCAATTCTATTGTTATTTATTTGGGGACTCAAGTTGTTTCTATAACTCATTTTTAAATTACCATTTGACTAGTATGATATAGAAATGATCTCTCATGGATTCTATGCTAGGGATTTTACTAATATCTGAAGTTTTGTGGGAAAAATCTAATTTCAAACTAAGTAAACTGAAATGAGGGATATAAATTAGTCCACTTATTAAAATGAAGTCTTCTCTTTTCTGAAGCACATTCTGCAGCATATAAATTTCCAGCCACAGAATCAGTTCACTCTTTTAATGAGTAAACTGCAATTTTTAGAAAACTCCTGTTAAACTACATTCACGTTACTTGGAGAACATCTGTTGGTCTATAATGAAGAATTTATTGAACACTTACTTGCCTTTGTCCCAGTACTAAAAGTGATTGGGCAAGAAACAAAACAAACAAAAGGGGTGAGACTGTTGCCAGTAGCTAAGGAACTTGGCATCCAGCTGAGGAGGTAAAGCTAATACATAGGAAACAACAGCCTGAGAACAATTCAGTAGTGTTCTGTGTTACTGTCTATAGGTGCAACAGGAACTAAAGAAAGAATATCTGAAAACACTTCAGAGAAGAAAAGGGATTTGAGATGTTCTTACTAGAGGGTCAAAATTTAGACAGAAGGCTAGGGAAAGCTGGTGCAGGCCCATGCAAGTGGGAATTCCATTGTATGCTAGGGAATTTCCTTACACAGAACAAGCTATTGTGCTATTAGGATACAGGAGAGATAGGTTTTTAAGTTTAAAAATTCAAGTTCTAAAATTAATTCATGCTCAGCATAGAAAATGTGGAGTACAAAGAAGGAACAAAGAAAAATGTTAACCTAAACACTTAACATTTGGGAGTATGACATGTGCATGTCATTTACTTATGCATGTATATACCATATCTATGTATGTGTAAGTACATACATATATGTATATATATTTACATGTGTATTTGTATATGTATTTGGAGGCAGACTATCTAGATTCAAATCCTGGCTCTGCCACTTACTACCTCTGTGACCTTGGGAAAATTACTAAACTTCCCTATTATCGTGAATTATCAAGATTAGGACTTATAATCATAATTGCAAGACAGCAGCAGGAGACAAGAATCTGATTGCTTGGTTTTAAATCCCAGTTCTGCCAGGAGGCTTTGGGCAAGTTATCTAATTTCCTTGTGCCTCAGTTTCCTCTTCTTTACATTAGATGAGTAAAATGTGTAGAGCATATAACACAAAGCCTGATCATAGTAAAAACTCAATAAATGGTAGCTATTATTAAATGTTGAAAGTCATTCAGTTACTAAAAAGCTGTCTGTGTGTGTGTGTGTGTTTTAACTAAACAGCAGACTTCAAATCTCACTGCTTTATATAGCTGAATTCTTCAGGTTTAGGGAACCATTATCAGGTTCCATATTTATTATCCACTAATTAATGAAAGCAAATTACCTCTTGTTTGAGAAATGAATTTTTAAGCAGCTCAGCTCAATGTTAATGTCATAAGATTCATGGGAGAAACACATTCTTATCAGCTCCATCTCATCTTTAGTCAATTCTCATAAAAAATGTCTTGACTTCTACAATAAAAGTCAGACTGTATTAGATCTGCGTATGTATAAAGCCTCCCATACTAATGGTTCCATTCTTTTCCTTGTTAAGCTTCTACTGGGAACCCCTTGCAATCACAGAAAGAGACAGACTTTGATTTTCAAACTGCGATTAATTTTGTTCCCTCTTCCTAGGTGCTCCCTTTAACCACCAGTCACCATAAGCTGTTTGTATGAAAAAGAAAACTGAGTTAGATTTACTTCTAAATTTTAAAATATTTAATATTCTAGAGTCTAGTAGTAAGCATTTTTTAATTAACAAGTAATTTATGAATATGCACACTCTTTGGAGAAATGTTCTATCAATACAGAGTAAAGGGTGAAAGCCCTTTTATTCCCATTTCCCCAAGATAACAGGCTGTGTCCTTCCAGATCCTTTTCTACACATTACATACATATTCACATATATATCTTGGGTTTTTAATGACATAAATGGATGAAATCATACCTGTCTATCTGAGGTAGAAAGTTTAGGTTTTTTTTTAATTGCTGTAGTGGTTGTTTTATTTTTTCATTCATAGCCCATTTGGAAACATTCTGGTGTTAGTCCATAGAAGCAAATGTGCCTAAATGGTTAAATCTCAGAAGTGCTAATGTGTGATTGTAGTTTTCTTCTTGATATTTTTCTGTATTTTGCTAATGTCCATATTTCTTTTTTTAATTAAGCATTCTGGGTAGACTGGTAAGGTGGATTAGTCTGTCTTAGGCATGTTTTATTTCCCTTCTGGCATCCCCACCCCATGTGCCCACTGCCAAATGTAGCCATGGGTGGGTCAGGCCTTCCATGTCAAGGTCCACTGAATCCTGCCTCCCTGATCCAGTGTCCAGTGGTCTGGAAAACTGCCTATCCTGTTGGCCAGGAAACACATGAAAAATGTTCAACTTCACTCATAATCAAATAAATCAGAACATCCAAAGGCTGATAATGACAAGTGCTATTGAAGGTGCAAAGAGATAAACACTCTCATACTCTCTTGGTGGGGACGTAAATTGTTGCAAGTTTTCTGGAAAACAATTGGTCAATGTAAAGGAAAAGCCTTTAACTTTTTCATGTTCTTTGACCAGCAATTCCAATTCTAGAAATTTGGCCAGAGGAGATAATCAGAGGTTGGGAAAGAATTTAGCTATAAAAAGATTCAGTGGATCCAGAGTTATAAGTTTGAAACAAAAACCAATGGATCCAGTAATAGGTTATTTATTAAAGGTAAATTTAAAATAGCTATAGGCTGGAATAAACTTCATAGTCAATAAAAATCATCTTGCAGAAGACTCTTAACAACATGAGAAAATTTATATGCTTCTGTGAGAAAAGGTAAGCTATAAAACATTACATGCAATATACATCTATCATGTTTTATCTCAAAAGGGATTATGTAACATATATGTAAAGATGTAAATAATAGAATGATAATAATAATAGCTACAAGTTATTGTGACTTAAACAATGTGTCAGGCACTGTTCTAAGCACTTTATATGTAGTATGTCATTCAATCCCCACCATTCTTTGAGGTGGGTACTATTATTATTCCCATTTTGTAGATTAGGAAACTGAGGCACAAGGAAATTAGATAACTTGCCCAAAGCCTCCTGGCAGAACTGGGATTTAAAACTGTGCAATCAGATTCTTGTCTCCTGCTGCTGTCATTGCAATTATGATTAATAAGTCCTAATCTTGATAATTCATGATAATAGATATTAGATGGGTAATGAAATGAAAGCAAATCATAACCTTCAAACCTCATTTTAGTTTGGGCTGAAATTTCTGTTTTCTCTGTCAAAATCTCTAATCGAACTGCTAGTGGTAACAAAATTACCAGGTTTGAATTAAATCCTTCTTCTTTCAATTGTGAAATTCTTAATAAATAATGATAAGAGCCAAAAGGCGGAGGAGGTGTATAATGGATGATTTATAAACTGGGCAGTCTTCCCTGAATAATGAACTCTGACTAAGCTTCTTTCAAAAAATTCAGATATGTGAGCATGTCTTTTAGGGATTCTTAGAAGAAACCTATCTGATCATTTGGGACATTTAAATACATTGAGCTCACAGATGTCTTGGATCATTTAAATGCAGAAGCAAGTTAAATTGTCATCACACACCACTATTTGAATAAAGCTTTTATTGACTGCTTTCTGAATTTCGTTTTTGAGGATGTTGTCTCTTAAGAGTAAAACAACAAAATAGAAATATAAGGATAAAAATTAAAAGTTGGATTGCTCATGGCTGTTTTGTGGAGGACTGATGCCTGGGCTCATCCATCATACTATTGGACTCCTTATTTTAAACGTTGATTTTTGTTTTAGGTTGAACAAATCTTGGCAGAATTTAAGATCAGAGCCCTGGAATGTCACCCTGACAAGCATCCTGGAAACTCCAAAGCTGGCAAGTACTTAATAATGGCTGTTTTTCAAGAAAATGAATAGCATTTGGAACCAAAAAGCCATGGAATATAACTTATTTTTTTCCATATATTTTCTCAAACTTTTTTCTTTCATGCAGTGTCAAAGGATGCTTTTGCACTACGGGATGGTGGGAGTTAGAGGGGGTCTGTGGAATATATGTAGGGTCTTTTCTAATAGTAGTGATTTAACATCCATTTTTCTTTCTGCTATAATGCTCCATGGTTTAAAATTTGTCCAGTTCATGCTTTTTTCACCATCTATTGAATGTGTCTGTAACCAGGTGGTTGTTTGCTGAGAACCTGACTGGGCTTTCTTCATTTGGGGGAGGGGGGCTAAACATTTCCATATATAATATAGGATAATATATTCATACCTTTGTTTCCTTTATCAGTATTTTAATATGCTTCTGTCTATCCCATCTTGAAGAAGCTGTAAACAAAGCAGTAATTTTCCCTCAACCTGGCTCTTTCTGGTTCCTCCCCGTCAGTGCCAAACTTCTTGAAACATCCACAATTGATGTCTGCTTCCTTTCTCACCAGTTTTCAATTTATCCCAGTCTGACTTCCTCTTCCACCTTTCTCAGAAAAGGCACCTGTAAAAGTCACCAAGGACTTCCTTGCTGCCAAAACCTATGGTTACTTTTTAGTTCTTCTCTTCCCTGAGCTTGCATCAGAATTTGGCGCTGTTGACAATGCCCTCCTTCTTATAAAACTCTTTTCTTTTTGTACCAGAATTACACACATTCGGTTTCTCTCCGGCCTCTTGAGCTGCTTTTTCTCAGTCTCCTTAGCACCTCTTCTCTTAACTGCAGGGCTGCCTTACAATCCCTCCTAAAAGTGTCAGCTTACTCCCCACTTTCTCATGGGTGTCTTGTCTGAGCCCAGTCCCATAGCTTCAATCACCAGCCCTTTAGTAATGGCTCCCAAATCTATCCTTAACCAATCTTGCTCCTCATCTTCAGGTCTATAGTCTCGAATGCTTCTTGGACATTTCCATTTGGAGACATTTCAAAGTCATTTTGTGAAAAACTGGACTCATTATTCTCCTCTCATCCCTCAAAATCTTACACCCTTTCCTGTATTTCCCCATTTCAGTGAATGGCACCACCAGCTGTTCAGTTGCTCAAGCATAAACCTTGTGTCCTTCCTCTCCTCAGCCCCTACACCTGGATGATTACCAAATGCTGTTGATTTATCTTCCAAATCTCCCTCCAGTGTGTCCTCCTCCCTCCAGCCGCACTCCACTACTGTAGTCAAGCCACCTTCAGTTCATGCCTAGACGCCTTCTGCAAGCAATCCTTTAACTGGTTCACACTGCAGATAGTGATGTTTTTATTTATGAAGAAAAAAAAATACTGAATATATATAAAAAGCTATAAAGAATACTACAACAGACACCTATATACATACTACCCAGCTTAAAACTTTAGCAGTACAGTTGAAGTCTCTTGTATGTTCTTAACCTGTTTTATCCTCACAAGTATGTAGTTATCTTAAGTGTAAAGATTTCCATTCCCCTGTATTTCTTCATATGCTTATTATATGCATATAGTATACGTATGTGTATAGCATGTGTATATATATAATTTTTCCATAATGAAAATATTAGGCTTAGGTCCTATCAATAGCTCCACATTGCAAAAATGATAAAATCCCAAATCCTCTTTATTTAACAAAAATCTTCCTTGTCTTAAATCTCTTTATTAAGTTTCTCTAGAAATCAGTGATTCCTTTGGTTTACTAAAACCCATCATTTTTCAATATACGAAATCATCTTTTGTTAGAAATTTTACTATTACTTTTGTTCATTTTATTTTTCCCCTTTTTAATGTCATAACTTATTTATAGTAAACTGCACAAATCATTAGTGTAAACATGATAAATTTGTGCATATGTATAACCAGTTTAACCACTGCCTAGATCAAGATATAGAACATTTTCATTATCCCTTTTGTGTCGTGTTTCAGTCATCACCCCCCCCCCCCTTTTTTTTTGGTTGCTACTAGGGTTTATAGGGCTGTGCCTTAGTACAGGTGCTTGGGCTTACCCATTGTGCTCTTGATGTACAAAGCCCAGACATTCAGCCAATCTTCTTGATTAGTGACACCAGGAAGTTGACAGTCAGGTGGACGTTGTACAGGAAATAATCATCTGTTATCTTCATGTGGCTGACAGTCACAACCAGACACAGCACCTTCTTCATTTTGAACTTAATAGTAGACCTCACCCCATTGACTTGCCACCATGTTCTTATTGTAGGTCATCAGGAAGAGAACTGGCCTGAGCCCAGTACTAGTGGGATCTGCATGATAAGAGACTCAAAGGCCAAAAAGGCATCATATTTCTTGGCCAGTTTCTCGACCAGCTTCTTATTCTTGTTGAGTTTCTTTAAAGCCTTGATGTCCACATGGATGACATCCACAGCCTGGCCTCCTCACAGTGCTGCTGGACCCCAGGACACGCGTGGAGAACTTGGGTTTGGGAGTGGACTGAAGCCTGATGATGCCTGAGAAACATTTTTGTCCTTCTGAGGGTCACAGTTCTTCAAGCTGATTTGTAGCTTCACCTTTTCCAAAAACTTCTGGCGTGTTAGTGTGCCAGACTTCCTGCACCGCCTTGTGGAGGGTGTTGCAAGAGACTTTGCTTCTCCTGGGCCCTAGCGCCGCAGTAACGGAAAAAGAAATACCCCCTCCTTTTCTTAAAATCTATCACCGTAAATTAGTTTTGCCTGGTTTTGAATTTCATCTAGATCGATTCCTCCAGTATGTATTCCTTGGTGTGTGGCTTCTTTAGTTGACATTATGTCTGTGATGTTCATCCACATTGTATGTGGAACCATAGTTTCTTCTTTGTCATTGCTGGTTGGGTCTAAGCCCTTTTGTGGTCTGCCCCCCTTTTCTCTCCATTCTCCTTTTATCTCCACCACCAGACCCTGAAGTCCATGTTTCAGCCATTCAGAACTACTTTGCTTCCCTAACGCGCCCCATTCTCTCTACCCTCCATACCTCATGCTTCCTCTGACTGCAACATGCGGAGGTTTGCATACCTCCCTGCCCCGCATCAGGTCTCAGAGCGCCATGCGCGGGGGCAGCATGCTGCGGATCACACTGTCTCCTTGTTGTCTGTTTGCTTGTTACTCATACTGAAGGCTCAGGCTCCCTGCTTGTCTTGTTCACAGTGGTATACCTCCAGTGCCTGCTGCAGAGGACACCTGCTCCATAAATAATTTCTTGATGAGTGTGTGAATGCATGTGTGAACATTTTTTTGGAGACATTTAGTTACCTCTCTGAATTGGGAGTTAATATTTAGATTTGTGCTGTCCTAGCACAAAAGTATAAAAATTTGATAAACATTTAAAATAACTGCTATCCCAGGTTATTCTTTAACTGGGTTCTTTTTTAGTGAAGTGTGACTTTGAGTTGTTTCTTTGTCCCTGACAAACAAGTTCTAGTTGGGATGTGTGATGAATCACTGTGCAATCATTGCCATTTCTAGTTGCCATAGCAACGGGGTTTTTCATCTACTGGCTACCTGGATGGTGTAAATATTGTTTAAAATGAAAAGGTACACAGAGATCAATATCTTCTCTTGTCAGGCTTGCTGTTGATAGATGATTCTACCTTTGGGTAGAAATTGTTATTTCCAACCCTATTTAAGCACTTTTTTTCTTTACTCAATATGGATTAATATGACTTTCTGAAAATTGAAGTGGTTCATCACATCTTAGCTGGAGAAGGATTAAGGTAACTGATAAAAATATTTTAAAAAATAAAACATTCCCCCAGATACTGAATTTTTGCTTGATAAAATCCAGAATATACTGGACAGATTTTGAAACATACTTCATTAAGGTGAAAGGATAGCCTGTAGAGCAACTGCACGTAGGAGAAATTAAACTTGTATATATACCCTTTTTGTCTACTAAATGTAGTGTCAGCCATTGCTATTGAAATGACTGATTTGTTAGCTAGATAGAGCAGAAGATAATATCCAGCACAGGTTTATCTGTCTGGGTTGTTCCCAGCTCCCACTTTGAGCTAGCTGACCTTGGATTATCTCTCCAAGCCTCAGCATTTTCATAGGTAAAACAGGTAGACTAGTAGTCTATTTACTTCATAGCACTGCTGTGAAGATTAAACACCATGCCTTGCACGTGGGGAATGCTCAATGAGTGTTGGCAAAGATGATTCAGCAGGCTTTTCTTGCTCTTATGTAGCAGGGCAAGAAAAAGTTTAATAAAATTATATAGTTTTTTTTTTTTTTTTTGGGGAAGTAACCATTAAATCTTTCTCTTTTGTTTTCTGAAAGAAAAAAAAAATCTAAATCTAAGGCATTTGAAAAATCCCTTCCCTTCTCCATGTGTGAGTGATGTAGGCAGTATTCGCTGTGCTATGGAAATTGTATCACTGATCACAAAAGCTCCTACCAGGTGCTCATGCCATTCCCAACCTCTGTGGGACAGTAATGGTTTGAGCCACCACTCTATTAACTCCTCTTTGACATGAAGAAAGAAAGTTTCAGACTAAATTAAGAAGCTGTGAAGTATTTTTGTTATTGATGTGTAGGCTTCCAAGATATTTAGATATTTGAAGAAGAGGAGCTCTTTCCCCCTTTCTAACATATCTTTATCAATGTCTCAATGTTTTCCTATCTTAAAAATTTTTTATTGCTTTTTTCTGATTAGAATAAAGTATAGTAATATATAATGTTCTAAAGTAAAAGTCTGCTCAAATCTCTCCTTGCCAGAGAACTGCTATTAACAGTTGTGTTTTCAGATTTTTTCAAAGCATGTTCTGAGGTCATATTATTATTATATTTCGAGTAGTTGTAAATTACATACGTTTTACATGTGGCTATTTTGATGAAAATTCTATTGTGAAATATTAATATAAAAGAACCTCTGTATTTCAAAGTAGACCTAAGAGTTAAATCAGAATGCCTCTCAAAGGTTCCAGCATCATTTGCTTGTCTTGCTTATAAAATGAGATCTCTATTCCCAGATAGCTTATAAAATGAGATCTCTATTCCCAGAACTGGTAAATGTTTGTCTTGTGTGATTCATTTGATTATCTGATACATTAAAGGACAAATATAAACCCAAACCCATTTTTATTAAATGTGGTGAAGAGTACAGAACAAGACAAAAGGCCACGTAACAAGAAAGATAAGGTCTCTTTTGCTTTCTGCTTCTCAGCTGTTGTTAGGGATTGACTTCAGAGTAATTCCAGGAGGGCTTCTTTCATTCTGGAAACTCAAAAGGGAGGCTAATAGTAATATGCAAAGAGAAGGTGACTCACAGATAAAAATGTAAATCTTTGCAACTCCTGCACTAGTGTAACTGGCAAAGTACATCCTTGGTGATAATTTAATGAGCTTTTTATTCCTGTTGGAAAAAGTGACGTCTCATTCATACAACAGGACATTTACAATGTCGTAGCAATAGGAGGAATGACTCACAGCTACTGTGGCAAGACGCTTTTTATATTTGTTCGTGTGTTTCCCTGTAGCTTTCCAGAACCCACCTTTAGGCTCTCCCCTTTAGCCTATTAATTGCTATAACCTCGAGGGGTGATATTAAAATAGCCAATGGCCTGTAAGGTACCTGTGCTATCCCACTTCTGGAGCAGGGACCTGGGGGTGCCCTGCTGTGGCCCCTGGTTGCTGGGGGTGTACTTGATCTGATGGTGTTGGGGGCGGAGGAAAGGAACAGTAGCTCTTTACTATCTGGGGTACAGAAGTAGTACAGGTTTTCACAATTGGTGAAAATGTGGAGGCACTGTAGGCACTAACTGCACATCAGTGATTCCTTCTGTTCCAGAGGATCTTGGCTACTTCCTGTGAGGTATTTTTTTTTTAAATTAAATTCAGTTTTATTGAAATATATTCATATACCATACAGTCATCCATGGTGTACAATCCACTGTTCACAGTACCATCATACAGTTATGCATTCATCACCCCAATTTATTTTTTGAACATTTTCTTTACATCAGAAAGAATCAGAATAAGAATAAAAAATAAAAGTAAAAAAGAACACTCAAGTCACCGCCCCATCCTACCCTATTTTTCATTCAGTTTTTGTCCCCATTCTTCTACTCATCCATCCATACACTAGATAAAGGGAGTGTGATCCACAAGGCTTTCACAATCACACTGTCACCTCTTGTAAGCTACATTGTTATATAATCGTCTTCAAGAATCCAGACTACTGGTTTGGAGTTTGATAGTTTCAGGTATTTACTTCTAGCTATTCCAATACATTAAAACCTAAGAGGTGTTATCTATATAGTGCATAAGAATGTCCATCAGAGTGACCTCTCGACTCCATTTGGAATCTCTCAGCCACTGAAACTTCATTTTGTTTCATTTCACATCCCCCTTTTGGTCAAGAAGATATTTTCAATCCCACGATGCCAGGTCCAGATTCATCCCCAGAAGTCATATCCTGCGTTGTCAGGGAGATTTACACCCCTGAGACAGGTCCCACGTAGTGGGGAGGGCAATGAGTTCACCCTATGAGGTGTTTTTAAGCACTATTAAGGTAATTCTAATTGCATTTCCCATTAAAATGTTCCTAATGCATGAAATATTTTGAGGATATATTTCATGTCTTTGGTGCTTGGAGCTCAGGAAATATCACGATATGAATATCTCTAAGTTCACACTCAAAATAGGAAGCTTTCATTGATTCATTAATTCAACAAATATTTTCTGAGCACCTACTACACTGCTCCTCCAGTGCAAGGGATAAAGGGAGAACAAAAGAGATAGTGTTAGCCCTCATGGGGTGGGGTTTACATTCTGGTAAACAAATAATTATATAATGTCAGAAGGTAAGTAGTATTGAAAAAAATAAAGTAGGGCAAGGGGGACAGAGGCGTGGGGCTGATGGAGGTTAGCTGTTTTATGTAGCACGGTCAGAGAAGTGCTCATGAAGAAGGCAGTATCTGAGCAGCATCTGAAAGAAGTGAGCCATGTGGGTCTGTGGGGTAGAAGTGTTCTCTGCAGAGAGAACAGCAAGTGCTAAGGCCCCAGGGCTGGACTGTGCCTGGTGTACTTAAGAACAGGGAAGCCAGTATGGCTAGAGCAAAGGGAGGTCTGGGAAAGTAGAAGGAAATGAGATCAGAGAAGAAAGTGAGGAGGTGGAGGTCGGGCAGAGCACGTCGAACCTACTAGCCATGGTGAGAACTTCGGACTTGATTTTGAGAGAAATGCAAGGTCATTGGAAGCTTTCACTGGAAAAGCAATGTTACATGACTTCCATTTTTTTTTTAAATGTGACATTCAGACTTAAATACTTTGAATGCTTTTTGGAAAATACACTGAAGCAGAGGCAGGGAGATCAGTTAAGAGGCTACTGTAACAATCCAGCCAAGAGAGGATGGTGGCTTGGACAACGATGGTGGCTCTGGAGGTTGTGACAAGTTGTCAGATCTTGGGTATATTTTGAAGATAGAGCCAAGAGGATGTGCAAATGGATTGGGGGTGAGATGTGAGAGAAAGAAGCAAGTATATAGAAAATGAATGACTTATTTCCTGACTCCCCAAGCAGAACCAGTTTTGCCTCTATGTTTTAATTTATGACACTGTATTGAAATGATTTGTTGATGTGGCTGCCTCCTTACTGAACTCCGAGCTCCTCAAGGGCACCACCTGTATCTTACTGATGAATGAAGTTAGAGGAGAAAGTGGGGATTAGAGGGCAACATGCAGTGTAGGAAAATGGGAGGGGCAGATGGCTAACGATTAGTGGTTGCCAGGAGTTAGGGAGAGTAAGGGAATGGGGGTTGACTGCCTTATAGGCATGGGTTTCTTTTGGGCGTAATGAAATGTTTTGAAATTTGAGAATGGTGATGGTGGGCACTGGCTGGGCACCCACAGCCTTGGGTTTGAATCCTGGCTCCATCACTTGAAGATTTGGGACTCTGATCAAGTTACATTAACTTCCCTCAGCCTTAGATTCTGCAAAGTGGGGATAATAACATCTACCTCATACATTTGTGGTTAAAAAAAAAAAAGGTGATCTATGCCAGGCCCAGCACACCTAGCACTGAGCCTGCCATAGAGTTGGTGCTTAAAATGATAACTGTTGTCATGACAATGCTTTCCATTTATATTTCTGTCTTTGGCCCTTTCACAGATTGTCTTTTGTGTGCTTATAGGTACAGTTTTTTAATAATCTTATTTTAAAAATTATCATACAATAAAATTGACTTCTTTTTTGTTCAGTTGTATGAATTTTAATATATGTATAGATTCATATAGCCATCATCATAATCAGGATACGAAACTGTTCCATCACCTCTAGGCATATTTTTTTTTTATGAAAATATCAGCGGAGAGGCGGGGCAAGGTGGTGGACTGGTGAGCTGTATGTTTTAGTTACTCCTCCAGGAAAGTAGGTAGAAAGCCAGGAACTGCGTGGACTGGACACCACAGAGCAATCTGACTTTGGGCATACTTCATACAGCACTCATGAAAACGTGGAACTGCTGAGATCAGCGAAATCTGTAAGTTTTTGCGGCCAGGGGATCCGCACCCCTCCCTGCCAGGCTCAGTCCCGTGGGAGGAGGGACTGTCAGCTCTGGGAAGGAGAAGGGAGAACTGCAGTGGCAGCCCTTATCGGAAACTCATTCTGCTGATCCAAACTCCAACCATAGATAGACTGAGACCAGAAACCAGAGAATCTGAGAGCAGCCAGCCCAGCAGAGAGGAGACAGGCATAGAAAAAACAACACGAAAAACTCCAAAATAAAAGCGGAGGATTTTTGGAGTTCTGGTGAACATAGAAAGGGGAAGGGCAGAGCTCAAGCCCTCAGGCTCATATGCAAATCCCAAAGAAAAGCTGATCCCTCTGCCGTGTGGACCTTTCCTTAATGGCCCTAACCGCTTTGTCTCTTAGCATTTCAATAACCCAGTAGATCTCTGAGGAGGGCCCTTTTTTTTTTTTTTTTTAATCCTTTTTTCTTTTTCTAAAACAATTACTCTAAGAAGCCCAATACAGAAAGCTTCAAAGACTTGCAATTTGGGCAGGTCAAGACAAGAGCAGAACTAAGAGAGCTCTGAGACAAAAGGCAATAATCCAGTGGCTGAGAAAATTCACTAAACACCACAACTTCCCAAGAAAAGGGGGGTGTCCGCTCACAGCCATCATCCTGGTGGACAGGAAACACTCCTGCCCATCGCCAGCCCCATAGCCCAGAGCTGCCCCACACAACTCAGTGTGACGGAAGTGCTTCAAATAACAGGCACACACCACAAAACTGGGCGTGGACATTAGCCTTCCCTGCAACCTCAGCTGATTGTCCCAGAGTTGGGAAGGTGGAGCAGTGTGAATTAACAAAGCCCCATTCAGCCATCATTTGAGCAGACTGGGAGCCTCCCTACACAGCCCAGCAGCCCAGAACTGCCCTGGGGGGACGGCACTCACCTGTGACATAGCACAGTCATCCCTCAACCGAGGACCCGGGGTGCACGGCCTGGAAGAGGGGCCCACTTGCAAGTCTCAGGAGCCATACGCCAATACCAAGGACTTGTGGGTCAGTGGCAGAGACAAACTGTGGCAGTACTGAACTGAAGGATTAGACTATTGCAGCAGCTTTAAAACTCCAGGAACACCAGGGAGATTTGATTGTTAGAGCCACCCCCCCCGCCCGACTGCCCAGAAACACGCCCTATATACAGGGCGGGCAACACCAACTACACACGCAAGCTTGGTACACCAATTGGACCCCACAAGGCTCACTCCCCCACTCACCACAAAGGCTAAGCAGGGGAGAACTGGCTTGTGGAGAACAGGTGGCTCGTGGACGCCACCTGCTGGTTAGTTAGAGGAAGTGTACTCCATGAAGCTGTAGATCTGATAAATTAGAGATAAGGACTTCAATTGGTCTACAAATCCTAAAAGAACCCTATCAAGTTCAGCAAATGCCAAGAGGCCAAAAAAAAAAAAACAGAAAATTATAAAGCATATGCAAAAACCAGACGATATGGATAACCCAAGCCCAAGCACCCAAATCAAAAGATCAGAAGAGACACAGCACCTAGAGCAGCTACTCAAAGAACTAAAGATGAACAATGAGACCATAGTACGGGATACAAAGGATATCAAGAAGACCCTGGAAGAGCATAAAGAAGACATTGCAAGACTAAATAAAAAAATAGATGATCTTATGGAAATTAAAGAAACTGTTGACCAAATTAAAAAGATTCTGGACACTCATAGTACAAGACTAGAGGAAGTTGAACAATGAATCAGTGACCTGGAAGATGACAGAATGGAAAATGAAAGCATAAAAGAAAGAATGGGGAAAAAAATTGAAAAAATCGAAACGGACCTCAGGGATATGATAGATAATCTAAAACGTCCGAATATAAGACTCATTGGTGTTCCAGAAGGGGAAGAAAAGGGTAAAGGTCTAGGAAGAGTATTCAAAGAACTTGTTGGGGAAAACTTCCCAAATCTTCTAAACAACATAAATACACAAATCATAAATGCTCAGCGAACTCCAAATAGAATAAATCCAAATAAACCCACTCCAAGACATATTCTGATCACACTGTCAAACACGGAAGAGAAGGAGCAAGTTCTGAAAGCAGCAAGAGAAAAGCAATTCACCACATACAAAGGAAATAGCATAAGACTAAGTAGTGACTACTCAGCAGCCACCATGGAGGCGAGAAGGCAGTGGCACGATATATTTAAAATTCTGAGTGAGAAAAATTTCCAACCAAGAATACTTTATCCAGCAAAGCTCTCCTTCAAATTTGAGGGAGAGCTTAAATTTTTCACAGACAAACAAATGCTGAGAGAATTTGCTAACAAGAGACCTGCCCTACTGGAGATACTAAAGGGAGCCCTACAGACAGAGAAACAAAGACAGGACAGAGAGACTTAGAGAAAGGTTCAGTACTAAAGAGATTCGGTATGGGTACAATAAAGGATATTAATAGAGAGAGGGGAAAAATATGACAAACATAAACCAAAGGATAAGATGGCTGATTCAAGAAATGCCTTCACAGTTATAACATTGAATGTAAATGGATTAAACTCCCCAATTAAAAGATATGGATTCGCAGAATGGATCAAAAAAAAATGAACCATCAATATGTTGCATACAAGAGACTCATCTTAGACACAGGGACACAAAGAAACTGAAAGTGAAAGGATGGAAAAAAATATTTCATGCAAGCTACAGCCAAAAGAAAGCAGGTGTAGCAATATTAATCTCAGATAAAATAGACTTCAAATGCAGGGATGTTTTGAGAGACAAAGAAGGCCACTACATACTAATAAAAGGGACAATTCAGCAAGAAGAAATAACAATCGTAAATGTCTATGCACCCAATCAAGGTGCCACAAAATACATGAGAGAAACACTGGCAAAACTAAAGGAAGCAATTGATGTTTCCACAATAATTGTGGGAGACTTCAACACATCACTCTCTCCTATAGATAGATCAACCAGACAGAAGACCAATAAGGAAATTGAAAACCTAAACAATCTGATAAATGAATTAGATTTAACAGACATATACAGGACATTACATCCCAAATCACCAGGATACAGATACTTTTCTAGTGCTCACAGAACTTTCTCCAGAATAGATCATATGCTGGGACATAAAGCAAGCCTCAATAAATTTAAAAAGATTGAAATTATTCAAAGCACATTCTCTGACCACAATGGAATACAATTAGAAGTCAATAACCATCAGAGACTTAGAAAATTCACAAATACCTGGAGGTTAAACAACACACTCCTAAACAATCAGTGGGTTAAAGAAGAAATAGCAAGAGAAATTGCTAAATATATAGAGACGAATGAAAATGAGAACACAACATACCAAAACCTATGGGATGCAGCAAAAGCAGTGCTGAGGGGGAAATTTATAGCACTAAACGCATATATTAAAAAGGAAGAAAGAGCCAAAATCAAAGAACTAATGGATCAACTGAAGAAGCTAGAAAGTGAACAGCAAACCAATCCTAAACCAAGTACAAGAAAAGAAATAACAAGGATTAAAGCAGAAATAAATGACATAGAGAACAAAAAAACAATAGAGAGGATAAATATCACCAAAAGTTGGTTCTTTGAGAAGATCAACAAGATTGACAAGCCCCTAGCTAGACTGACAAAATCAAAAAGAGAGAAGACCCATATAAACAAAATAATGAATGAAAAAGGTGACATAACTGCAGATCCTGAAGAAATTAAAAAATTATAAGAGGATACTATGAACAACTGTATGGCAACAAACTGGATAATGTAGAGGAAATGGACAATTTCCTGGAAACATATGAACAACCTAGACTGACCAGAGAAGAAATAGAAGACCTCAACCAACCCATCACGAGCAAAGAGATCCAATCAGTCATCAAAAATCTTCCCACAAATAAATGCCCAGGGCCAGATGGCTTCACAGGGGAATTCTACCAAACTCTCCAGAAAGAACTGACATCAATCTTACTCAAACTCTTTCAAAACATTGAAGAAAATGGAACACTACCTAACTCATTTTATGAAGCTAACATCAATCTAATACCAAAACCAGGCAAAGATGCTACAAAAAAGGAAAACTACCGGCCAATCTCCCTAATGAATATAGATGCAAAAATCCTCAACAAAATACTTGCAAATCGAATCCAAAGACACATTAAAAAAATCATACACCATGACCAAGTGGGGTTCATTCCAGGCATGCAAGGATGGTTCAACATAAGAAAATCAATCAACGTATTACAACACATTAAAAATCCGAAAGGGAAAAATCAAATGATCATCTCAATAGATGCTGAAAAAGCATTTGACAAAATCCAACATCTGTTTTTGATAAAAACACTTCAAAAGGTAGGAATTGAAGGAAACTTCCTCAATATGATAAAGAGCATATATGAAAAACCCACAGCCAGCATAGTACTCAATGGTGAGAGACTGAAAGCCTTCCCTCTAAGATGAGGAACAAGACAAGGATGCCCGCTGTCACCACTGTTATTCAACATTGTGCTGGAAGTGCTAGCCAGGGCAATCCGGCAAGACAAAGAAATAAAAGGCATCCAAATTGGAAAAGAAGTAAAACTGTCATTGTTTGCAGATGATATGATCTTATATCTAGAAAACCCTGAGAAATCGACGATACAGCTACTAGAGCTAATAAACAAATTTAGCAAAGTAGCAGGATACAAGATTAATGCACATAAGTCAGTAATGTTTCTATATGCTAGAAATGAACAAACTGAAGAGACACTCAAGAAAAAGATACCATTTTCAATAGCAACTAAAAAAATCAAGTACCTAGGAATCAACTTAACCAAAGATTTAAAAGACCTATACAAAGAAAACTATATAACTCTACTAAAAGAAATAGAAGGGGACCTTAAAAGATGGAAAAATATTCCATGTTCATGGATAGGAAGGCTAAATGTCATTAAGAGGTCAATTCTACCCAAACTCATCTACAGATTCAATGCAATCCCAATCAAAATTCCAACAACCTACTTTGCAGACTTGGAAAAGCTAGTTATCAAATTTATTTGGAAAGGGAAGATGCCTCGAATTGCTAAAGACACTCTAAAAAAGAAAAACGAAGTGGGAGGACTTACACTGCCTGACTTTGAAGCTTATTATAAAGCCACAGTTGTCAAAACAGCATGGTACTGGGACAGAGATAGACATATAGATCAATGGAATCGAATTGAGAATTCAGAGATAGACCCTCAGATCTATGGCCGACTGATCTTTGATAAGGCCCCCAAAGTCACTGAACTGAGTCATAATGGTCTTTTCAACAAATGGGGCTGGGAGAGTTGGATATCCATATCCAAAAGAATGAAAGAGGACCCCTATCTCACACCGTACACAAAAATTAACTCAAAATGGATGAAAGATCTCAATATAAAAGAAAGTACCATAAAACTCCTAGAAGATAATGTAGGAAAACATCTTCAAGACCTTGTATTAGGCGGCCACTTCCTAGACTTTACACCCAAAGCACAAGCAACAAAAGAAAAAATAGATAAATGGGAACTCCTCAAGCTTAGAAGTTTCTGCACCTCAAAGGAATTTCTCAAAAAGGTAAAGAGGCAGCCAACTCAATGGGAAAAAATTTTTGGAAACCATGTATCTGACAAAAGACTGATATCTTGCATATATAAAGAAATCCTACAACTGAATGACAATAGTACAGACAGCCCAATTATAAAATGGGCAAAAGATATGAAAAGACAGTTCTCTGAAGAGGAAATACAAATGGCCAAGAAACACATGAAAAAATGTTCAGCTTCACTAGCTATTAGAGAGATGCAAATTAAGACCACAATGAGATACCATCTCACACCGATTAGAATAGCTGCCATTAAACAAACAGGAAACTACAAATGCTGGAGGGGATGTGGAGAAATTGGAACTCTCATTCATTGTTGGTGGGACTGTATAAGTGGTCCAGCCACTCTGGAAGTCAGTCTGGCAGTTCCTTAGAAAACTAGATATAGAGTTACCATTCGATCCAGCGATTGCACTTCTCGGTATATACCCGGAAGATCGGAAAGCAGTGACACAAACAGATATCTGCACGCCAATGTTCATAGCAGCATTATTCACAATTGCCAAGAGATGGAAACAACCCAAATGTCCTTCAACAGATGAGTGGATAAAGAAAATGTGGCATATATACACGATGGAATACTACACGGCAGTAACAAGGAACGATGTTGTGAAACATATGACAACATGGATGAACCTTGAAGACATAATGCTGAGCGAAATAAGCCAGGCACAAAAAGAGAAATATTATATGCTACCACTAATGTGAACTTTGAAAAATGTAAAACAAATGGTTTACAATGTAGAATGTAGGGGAACTAGCAATAGAGAGCAATTAAGGAAGGGGGAACAATAATCCAAGAAGAACAGATAAGCTATTTAACGTTCTGGGGATGCCCAGGAATGACTATGGTCTGTTTATTTCTGAGGGATATAGTAGGAACAAGTTCACAGAAATGTTGCTGTATTAGGTAACTTTCTTGGAGTAAAGTAGGAACAGGTTGGAAGTTAAGCAGTTATCTTAGGTTAGTTGTCTTTTTCTTACTCCCTTGTTATGGTCTCTTTGAAATGTTCTTTTATTGCATTTTTTTTTTTTTTTAATTTGTTTTCATACAGTTGATTTAAAAAAGAAAAACAAGGAAAAAAATATGTAGTGCCCCCTTGAGGAGCCTGTGGAGAATGCAGGGGTATTGGCCTACGCCACCTCGATGGTTGCTAACATGACCACAGACATAGGGGACTGGTGGTTTGATGGGTTGAGCCCTCTACCATAGGTTTTACCCTTGGGAAGACAGTTGCTGCAAAGGAGAGGCTAGTCTCCCTATAATTGTGCCTAAGAGCCTCCTCCCGAATGCCTCTTTGTTGCTCAGATGTGGCCCTCTCTCTCTAGCTAAGCCAACTTGAAAGGTAAAATCACTGCCCTCCCCACTACGTGGGATCAGACACCCAGGGGAGTGAATCTCCCTGGCAACATGGAATATGACTCCTGGAGAGGAATGTAGACCTGGCATCGTGGGATGGAGAACATCTTCTTGACCAAAAGGGGGATGTGAAAGGAAATGAAATAAGCTTCAGTGGCAGAGAGATTCCAAAAGGAGCCGAGAGGTCACTCTGGTGGGCACTCTTACACACACTTTAGACAACCGTTTTTAGGTTCTAATGAATTGGGGTAGCTGGTGGTGGATACCTGAAACTATCAAACTACAACCCAGAACCCATGAATCTTGAAGATAATTGTTTAAAAATGTAGCTTATGAGGGGTGACAATGGGATTGGGAAAGCCATAAGGACCACACTCCACTTTGTCTAGTTTATGGATGGATGAGTAGAAAAATAGGAGAAGGAAACAAACAGACAAAGGTACCTAGTGTTCTTTTTTACTTCAATTGCTCTTTTTCACTTTAATTATTATTCTTGTTATTTTTGTGTGTGTGCTAATGAAGGTGTCAGGGATTGATTTAGGTGATGAATGTACAACTATGTAATGGTACTGTGAATGATCGAATGTACGATTTGTTTTGTATGACTGCGTGGTATGTGAATATATCTCAATAAAATGAAGATAAAAAAATAAAGTACTTCTAAGTGAGAAGAAGGCCTAAAAATAAAAAATAAAAAAATATCAGCTTTATTAAGATATAATTCACATATCATAAAATTCACCCTTTTAAGGTGTACAATTTGATGATTTTTATGACAGCATTGTGCAGCCATCACCACTCTCTAATTTCAAAACATTTCATCACCCTAAAAGGAAACCCCATGCCTATTAAGCAGTCACTCCCCATTCCCCCACTCTCTCTAACCCCTGGCAACCGCTAATCATTAGCAACCACTCCCCACCTTATCTTGTCCACTAATTTTCTTTCTGTCTCCGTAGATTTGCCTGTTCTGGACATTTCATATAAATGGAATCATACAATATTTGGCTTTTGGTAGCTGGTTTCTTTCATATAGCATAATGCTTTCAAGGTTCATCCATATTGTAGCATGCATCAGTACTTCATTCCTTTTTATGGAAAATAATATTCCATTGTATATAAAATAATATTCCATTGTATATATGTACCACATTTTGTTTATCCATTCTTTGATTGATAAACATTTGAGTTGTTTCTACTTTTTAGCTACTATGAATAATGCTGCTATGAACACCCATTTACAAGTTTTTGTGTGGAAATATATTTTCATTTTTCCTGGGTATATATCTAGGTTTAGAGTTGCTGGGTCAAATGGTAACTCTGTGCTTAACATTTTGAGGAACTGCCAAACTATTTTTCAAAATGGCTGCACCATTTTTCAATTCCACCACCAATGTTCAGAACGTTTCAATTTCTCTACATCTTCACCAACACTTGTTATTGTCTATCTTTTTATTTTAGCCATCCTAGTGAGTATGGTGTAGTATCTCATTATGGGTTTGATTTGCATTTCCCTGATAGTTAATGATGTTGAGCATCTTGTCATGTGCTTCTTGTATATATTCTTTGGAGAAATGTCTATTCTGATCTTTTGCTCATTTCTAATTGCCTTTTTGTCTGCTTATTATTGAGTTGTAAGAGCTCCTTATAAATTCTAAATATAAATACCTTAGCTCTTTGGAGAGATGGCTGTCCTTCTCTCCTGCTAAACAGATCATGTCTGTTATTCATGCCAGTATCATCAGCAGTGGGCACGGGTACATAACCGGAGCTCAGTAAAGGGAGTGGATAAGTTATGTGCCCGGTTCTTTATATACATGATCTTGCTTATCCTTAGGATTCATTTTACCAATGAGAAAACTTCCTGAGGTAAACCGGCCCAAGGTCACATAGCTAATAAGTGGCAGAGTCATGATTCCACGGATATCAGTTTGACTGTTTTAGGGTTTAAAATAACCTTTCCAGGAGAGAAGTGCTCATCTTATGATTTGTTTTCCAGTGGAGACTTTTCAGAAACTGCAGAAGGCAAAGGAGATTCTGATGAATGAAGAGCGTCGAGCCCACTATGACCAGTGGAGAAGGAGCCAGATATCGATGCCATTCCAGCAGTGGGAAGCTTTGAGTGACTCAGTGAAAATGGTGGGTTTCTCCCTACTGTGATTAGACTTGTGCAGTAGCTTTAAGGAGTCAATAGGCAAAAGGAAGGAGAAAACCAAGAAGCCAGTAGAGTCTGGATATAACTCAGGGGAAATTCACTGTCATAGAAGCAATGAGTACATGCCAGAGGAGCCTGTGACCACAGTTTTCAATTCTTTGGCTTTTTGTTTCCGTGTACAATGTTCCCATTATCATCTACTGCCTTATGTGTTTTGATAAATATGTTTCTCAAGTTGCTCATATGCTGCTGAATTTTGAACTATTGCAAGTTCGTCACCGCCATATTTTTCCATTCAGATCAGCTTGTTCTTTTTTCAAGGCATTTAGGTTCCATAAGAAACAGGATCTGATTCATCAAAGAAAGCTGTAAATTATTTGTAAACTATTCCTATTATAAATTCTGGTGAAAGAATTGTTGGATGGATGCAAAGAGACTATTTTTTAACTATTGTGTTAACTTTCTTCATGTCATTTAAAGAAAACTGATTATTTACTGCTATATAATATTTTGTTTATACATTGACCTTTATATAATATATAGAAAATGTAATTTTAGAGGTTTCTGCATTCTTAGGCATGATTTATTACTGAGACACTTTCCATAGGAACACTTTTCTGTGACATGAGATTTCAAATACATAAATTACACTACAGATAAGTTTTCACGGACATTTGTAGAATTATTCTATAAAGTGATTCGCATCTCAAATTATAGCCCTTCATGATTACATTTAAATTTGCTTTTTAATAGTTTTTAAGAAGACTTGAGCAAATAGTTTTTAACTGATAAAAGGCCTAGTAATAGTGAGTCTTTGAAGAAATGGGGAAAAGCAATGCAAAACTCCAAAAGTATATGATTAAAATCGCTCTATTTAAAATGTAAACTCTTAAGGGCGATGCAAAATGAGACGAAATAGTTTCAGTGGCTGAGAGATTTCAAATGGAGTCGAGAGGTCACTCTGGTGGACATTCTTATGCACTATACAGATAACACCTCTTAGGTTTTAATGTATTGGAATAGCTAGAAGTAAATATCTGAAACTACCAAACTCCAACCCAGGACTCCTGAAGACAATTATATAATAATGTAGATTACAAGGGGTGACAGTGTGATTGTGAAGACCTTGTGGATCACACCCCCTTTATCTAGTGTATGGATGAGTAGAAAAATGGGGATAAAAACTAAGGGACAAATGGGGTGGGATGGGGGGATGATTTGGGTGTTCTTTTTTCACTTTTATTTTTTATTCTTGTTCTGATTCTTTCTGATGTAAGGAAAATGTTCAGAGATAGATGGTGGTGATGAACGCATAACTATGTTATCATACTGTGGACAGTGGATTGTATACCATGGATGATTGTGCGGTGTGCGAATGTATTTCAATAAAACTGAATTTAATTAAAAAAAATGTAAACTCTTTTCTTCAAAGTCTGTATTCAGGTGGATTTGTTTAAGGTAGGATAATTATTTTTTGTGGGACTAACCACAAAACAAACTAAAAACAAAGTACAAAACAAACTAAAGAGAATCATTCTAAAAATAGTGATTTTACTTTACATACTTCTTCTCCATTCGTGGTACATCCAACATTCCTTGTTGACAATGACTACCACCTCTGCATAACCATATTTGCATTTTCCTAAGTGTGACACACTATAACTGCAACTGATCTATTGACTCTTGCTCTTCTAATGACGTTTTTTAAAAAATTCAGTTTTATTGCGATATATTCACATACCATACAGTCATCCATGGTGTACAATCAACTGTTCACAGTACCATCATATAGTTGTGCCTTCAAACCCCAATCCATTTTTTAACATTTTCTTTACACCAGAAATAAAAAAAATAAGAATACAAAAGTAAAAAAGAACTCCCAAATCATACTCCCCCATCCCACCCTATTTTTCATTTAGTTTTTGTCCCCATTTTTCTACTCATCCATCCATACACTAGGTAAAGGAAATGTGATCCACAAGGTTTTCACAATCACACCATCACCCCTGGTAAGCTACATAGTTACACAATTGTCTTCAAGAGTCAAGGCCACTGGTTGGAGTTCAATAGTTTCAGGTATTTACTTCTAGCTATTCCAATTCACTGAAACCTAAAAAATGTTATCTATATAGTGTGTAAGAATGTCCATCAGAGTGATATCTCGACTCCATTTGAAATCTCTCAGCCACTGAAAATTTATTTTGTTTCATTCCGCTTCCCGTTTTTGGTCAAGAAGATGTTCTCAATCCCACGATGCTGGGTCCAGATTCATCCCCGGAGTCATATCCTGCATTGCCAGGGAGATTTACACCCCTGGGAGTCAGATCCCACATAAGGGGGGAGGCAGTGATCTATTGATCGTTGCTCTTCTAATAACTTTTTAAAAAAATTAATTTTTTTCTAATGCCTTTTTGATTTACAGTTCATTTTTCTTGATAATCTGCTCAACTCTGTCATTTAATTTTTAACCACTAATATCAAATTAGCTGTGAATTTTTCAAAAACTCTTCTCCATATCCCTACTCTAATTTATAATACCAGCATCTTTCCATTAAATGCTAATTTCATGTTGCCAAACGCATCATTTCTGCTTTGAATTTAGCATAACTATGAACTGTTTGAGCTCTTAACAATTACATTCTAGACCTTACTGGATGCATTATTTATCTGGTCAGCAAAGTTGAAACAGTATGCTGGGCTAGCATTTGGTTTTGGAGTAATTTTGATTAGTGATACAAAAATGATGAGGTGCATGTCTTTCTGCATCCAATCAGTAGTGATTTTTTTCTCACACGGTTTTATCTGGGCTAAACCTTGTTGTTTTAACTTGCTTCTGTTTCTCTCTCTCAATGACTTTGAATCCTCTATGCCACGTTATACCTGGTTTGCACCTCATTTCATAGACATTCTGTGGCCTGCCTCACAGTCCTTTACATTCTATTCCTCACAGTCTTCTGCATGTGAAAGCCTCACTCTTACTATAATATTTTAATTGTTATTTTCTCTCTGTATGTAGTTCAACTGTCCTTTTGCTATCACTGCTCTAGAGAATAAAATTATCATACTTAGTATTGCCCATCATCTAATAGATTATAGTCTATCCTTACTTTGTAGATAAACATTTCAACATGTGCCATTTAGACAATAAAATGATTACAATATTAGAATTTGAAATTTGGGTGACATCTATCTAAAACACACTTACCTGCATGTTTACTTGCCCCACGCATTTATAGATTGTTAAATCTGATAAAATCCCTACTCTTCACACCATTAACCCTGGGTTTCCACTTTTTATTTCAGTAGTAGAATCCCTCTGGAAGGACAGACATTGGCTAGCAGGCAGGATAAATCCTACAATGCACTTTTGCAGCTTGACACACAGGATCACATTGCAGGGAATCTTTGGGAGAGTTGCTCAAATGAACCAGAGCCTTCAGGCATGACACATTTCTCTTATCCATGAGAGATGGAATCATAACTGGTATATTTTCCCCCACACCAAGTCTGTCACTTCACCAGCTGTTTGTTTATTTTGGAAGACAGTAGCACTCTTCTTTTGACAGTGATGCAATTTTTAAATGTCACAACCTCTGAACTTATTAGATAAGCTTTGAACTTCAGCAAATCACTATTTTGTTTTGTCTTTTTTGCTTTTCTAACTTCGGCAGCACAGGAAAACAATATTCCAGTTATCAGAAGAATTAACTATTCTGGGTTTTAAACTTCCCCATGTATGTGGCTTATGGTTTTTCCCTGGGGTTTTGGATAACAGCAATAGCGTGTCACTGTTCAGCAGAGCTTCAGAACTTTAGAAGTTTCTCCTGATAGTTTAATTTGTAAAAATATTTTAAAAATTCATCCAGGTCAATGAATATGTTGGAAATTTAAATTTAGATACCTGGTATTGGTTTTAAAAAAAGGGATATGGGGTAAGGATTTCAGTAAGCTTTGCCTTTGGATCCTGGGATAAGGGAAACAGAGATCTTTCTAGCGCAAAGAATCTTAGGGAAATTCATTGTTGTCATGCTAAAAGTTTTACCTCAAAGAATTCAGGGTTTGAATGGCTCTCCCTCTATCTCCAAAATATATGGCAGAACGGCTTTAGCGCAGCTGTGGGAAAATGGTTACAGCAAAGCCACAGCCAAAATAAATGTTGAAAAAATTCTTATATGCAATTAAAACTGTCCCATGCCACATCAATTGCTATACAGTTTGTAAAAACTTAGTAGAAACACATTTTTGGTAAACCAATCCAATCATGTGATATATTGATTGTTTCTGGGAGGGCTTGTTGGGACTGCAGTCACCCCATGTGTAACTACTTGTATACTGATTGTTTCTGAGTTCCCAGGCTGGGCCAGGTGCCCTGGAGGCAAGTCCAATTGGCCACAGACCACCAGGGAGGTTCCTGCGATGCCTGTCTGGTCAGTTTCCCCAGCCAGATGGGAAACAGTGTGTAATTCAATATTTACTGGGCCCGTTCAAAAGGCAATCAGTCCTACTTGGATGTTACCCAAAAACAGGTCAGAAATCACCCAGGCAAGTAAAACATTCACTCATGGTGATCTAGGATGATAAAAATAACTAGTCAACTTTGTGTCATTATTCAGCTCTCTGGGCCCTGAATTCTTGAATTTTCAAAGTCCTGACACTGAGAAGCTCCCCACATACATATTTTTGCAATCATAACCATATCTGATTTTTTAAATCTAAATTTCCTAATAGTTCATATATGTACTTGTCAGAAAACTTGAAAAACACCAAAAAATATAACTAAGAAAATAAAAAGTAACATTATACAATGTAGATTACAAGGGGTGACAGTGTGATTGTGAAAACCTTGTGGCTCGCACTCCCTTTATCCAGTGTATGAAGGGATGAGTAGATAAATGGGGACAAAAACTAAATGAAAAATAGGGTGGGATGGGGGGATGATTTGGGGCATATGATGAGAAGTCTCTCTCTTACCTTTGTTTCTCTTTCCCTGATTCTTTCTGGTATAAGGAAAATGTTCAAAAAATGAATGCACAACTATATGATGGTACCGTGAACAGTTGATTCTATACCATGGATGATTGTATGGTATGTGAATATATCTCAATAAAACTGAATTTAAAATAAAAAAAATTACAATGTTACAAAAAAAAAAGTAACGTTATAATCCTGCCATGCCAAGGTAACCACAGTTAACATTTTCGTGCACTTCCTTCTAATTTTTCCCCTCTTTATTTGGTGGTATGTGAGCTGATTACATTGACTGGTGGTGGTGACTGTTCTATAGGAGTGGTTCGTGGATCTTGAGGGTGAGTGGGTTAGTCAGCCTGTGGATTGGTTGTATTTGTGGAAGAGGATGCAGGATGATGCTTCTTTGTTATTGGGGAGAGATAGGATGAATGTGGGAATAAGTGACTTTTCTGATTGGAGTAGGGCAGAGGGCTTGAATATATCCATGGTTTTACAGTGTGTACAAGGTTGTGTTGCCCTCTTGACTGTCTCTATATCTATATCTATGTCTTTATATCTATATCATCTCTGTATCTAAATTGCATTTATATGCATGCACAGGTATAGTTATAGTCTTTATTTGGATATATCTAACTACCTTTTAATATAGTTGAGATCATGCTATTTGTGACCATTTTGGTCATTATTCATTAAAATCATACCATTAGAGAAGGGGCAAGATGGCGGCATAGAGAGGAGTGGAAGCTAAGCAGTCCCCCTGGAACAACTACAAAAAAACAGAAACAACTAGTAAATAATCCAGAATAACTGTGGGGAGACAAATGAGACCATCCACTCATCATACACCAACCTGAATTGGGAGGAATGCCCAAGAACACAGCATAAAATCTGTAAGTAAAACCTGCAGATCCAAGTCGCGAGACCCCCTCCCCCATAGCCGGAGCTGCAAAGCCTTGTGGTGCCAGAGAGAAGCTCTCTCCCAGCAAGCAAATATAACTCAGCTGAGCTCCAACTGGGGTTTTAAGTAGCGAGTGTGAACTGCTCACTACAGGTACGAATCCCCAAAAAACAGATAGAGGCTTTGGGTGACAACTGACCTTGGAGAGCTGGAGGGTCATCTTGGACTGGGTCTGAAGGGGACTGTCTGTTTCTTTTTTGGCTCAGTGGAGAAAGCCCCAGTCATTTTCAGTTTCCAGGGCTGTGACTTGGGGAAGGGTGGAGACAGCACAAGCAGAGAGAGAGACCATTGAAATGCTAATGACCTCCACCTGGGGGCTCTGTCTTCTCTAGGAGGAAAGGGGTGGGGCCCTTTCCATTCAGAACCAGACCCCAGAGCCTGGGGGAACACGGCCATACCTCCTCACACCAGTCAAGAATTATAGGCTAACAGGCATCACCTGCTGGGCAGAAAAGCACAGTCACCTGAGGCATCAAAGGGTGGAGCAATTTTCTAAGACACACCCTCAGGGAAACCAGATACTGAGTATTTCTTCCCTCTGGGACCTGAGCCTATTCTGGTCTGGGAAAACCTGATTTGGATAACCAACGAAACCATGCCTAGACAACAGAAAATTACAACCTACACTAAGAAAAACAAAGTTATGGCCCAGTCAAAGGAACAAACGTACACTTCAACTGAGGTACAGGAATTTAAACAACTAATGCTAAATCAATTCAAAAAGTTTAGAGAAGATATTGCAAAAGAGATAGAGGCTGTAAAGGAATTACTGGGCATATATACAGCAGAAATCAAAAGTTCAAGAAAACAACTAGTAGAATCTATGAAAATGAAAGGCACAACACAAGAGATGAAAGACACAATGGAAACATACAACAGCAGATCTCAACAGGCAGAAGAAAATACTCAGAAACTGGAGAATAAGGCAACTGAAAGCCTACATGCAAAGGAGCAGATGGAGAAAAGAATGAAAAAATATGAGCAATGTCTCCGGGAAATGAAGGATGAAACAAAGTACAATAATGTAAGTATCACTGGTGTCCCAGAAGGAGAAGAGAAGGGAAAAGGGGCAGAAGCAATAATAGTGGAAATAATTCATGAAAATTTCCCATGTCTTATGAAAGACATAAAATTACAGATCCAAGAAGCGCAGCATACTCCAAACAGAAGAGATCTGAATAGGCCTACGCCAAGACACTTAATAATCAGATTATCAAATGTCAAAGACAAAGAGAGAATCCTGAAAGCAGCAAGAAAAAAGCGATCCACTACATACAAAGGAAGCTTAATAAGACTATGTGCGGATCTCTCAGCGGAAACCATGGAGGCAAGAAGGAAGTGGTGTGATATATTTAAGATACTGAAAGAGAAAAACCGCCAACCAAGAATCCTATATCCAGCAAAGCTGTCCTTCAAATATGAGGGAGAGCTCAAAATATTTTCTGACAGACAATGCGAGACTTTGTGAACAAGACACCTGCCCTACAGGAAATACTAAAGGGAGCACTTCAGGGTGATAGAAGACAGGAGTGCGTGGTTTGGAACACAATTTGGGGAGATGGTAGCACAACAATGTAAGTACACTGAACAAAGATAACTGTGAATATGGTTGAGAGAGGAAGGTGGGGAGCATGTGAGACACCACAAGAAAGGAGGAAAGATAAAGACTGGGACTGTGTAACTTGGTGAAATCTAGAGTATTCAACAATTGTGACAAAATGTACAAATATGTTCTTTTACGAGGGAGAACAAGCAAATGTCAGCCTTACAAGATGTTAAAAATGGGGAGGCATTGGGGGAGGGATGCAATCAGCATAAACCAGAGACTGTAAGTAATAGAATCATTGTATTATGCTTCCTTTAATGTAACAAAGGTGATATACCAAGGTAAATGCAGATAAGAGGGGGGGATAGGGGAGGCATGTTAGACACTTGACATTGGTGGTATTGTCTGATTCTTTATTCTACTTTGATTTAAGGTTATTTTTCCTTTTGCTGCTTCCTAGCTGTCATTTTTTTTCCTCTTTCTTTTGCCTCTCTACCTTCTTTGATTCTCCCTCCTGCCTTGTGGAAGAAATGTAGATGCCCTTATATAGATAGTGGTGAAGGTGGTGAACACATAAATGTATGACCATGCAGAGAACCATCGATTATTTACTTGGGATGGAATGTATGGTGAGTGAACAAAACCATATTAAAAAAAAAATGGGTTGATGACAAAACCTCGAGGGCAATATACTGAGTGAAATAAGCCAGACACCTAAGGACAATTATTGCAGGGTCTCACTGATAGGAACTAATTATAATATGTAAACTCATAGACATGAAATATAAGGTACCAAGATATAGGACGAGGCTTAAGAATGGGGAGTGGTTGCTTAGTATGAGCAGAATATTCAATTAGGATGAACTTAAATGTTTGGAAATGAACAGGGGTGTTGGTAGCAAGATGTGAGAATAACTAACAGCGCCGAATGGTGTGTGAATGAGGTGGAAAGGGGAAGCTAAGAGTCATATATGTCACCAGAAGGAAAGTTGGAGGTCAAAAGATGGGAATGTATAAAACTGAATCCTATGGTGGGCAATGTCCATGATCAACTGTACAAATACTAGAAATTACTACCATGAACCAGAACAAATGGATGACAATACAATTAGAAGTTAATAATAGAGGGGCATATAGGGAAGAAATATATACCTATTGCAAACTATATACTACAGTTAGCAGTATTTCAACATTTTTTCATAAACAGTAACAAATGTACTATACCAATACTACGAGTCAACAATTGAGGGGGGTTGGTTAGGGATAGGGGAGGTTTAGAGTTTCCTTTTCTTTTTTTCTTTTTTCATCTTTCACTTTATTTCTTGTCTGGAGTAATGAAAAGTTTCTAAAAATTGAACAAAAATTAAGTGTGGTGATGGATGCACAGCTGTATGAGGGTACCCAGGGGCAGGTGATTGTATACTTTGGATCTTTGGATAATTGTATGGTATCTGAACAATCTCAATAAAAATGAAAAAAAGAATCATACCATTAGCATTTCCCAGTGTTCTTAAAAAATTGCCATGAACAGATTTATTTAAAAGATTCCAAGAAGGTTTTTCATACCTTTGCAGTTTCCCTTCTTGGTGAGTTGTTTCTCCTGGCTGCTGCCTGTGAGGCCAGTGCTAGAGCTCCTGAGACGGTGCCAAGGAGCTTTGATGTCTCTTTAATCTCTTTAAGATGCTGATGAACAAACATGTTGTCCCCCTTTCCCCCCACCAGTAGCTTGGGTGAGCTAACTCCCCATGCGCACATGTGATATTCGCCTCTTCCTCGTTATGTTGCTTTTGTTTAAACTAGAATATAAAGCGGTGCCCTCAAGCAGGAGTTGGCAGCACCAGTATCACAGGATAGTTCAGACACTCCAGGAAAGAAGCCCCTTGAAGATGAGACACGAGATGGCCCATCGTCATGGGGCACGTGTGGAGCAGAGGCTGTGGCCTCTTCCCTTGACAGTGACACAAGTTTCTAAATGTCACAACTTCTGAGCATATTCAATAAGCTCTGAACTTCAGAAAATCAACATTTTGTTTTGTTTTCTTTGCTTTTCTATCTTCTGAGGCACAGGAAAACAATATCCCAGATAACGGAAGAATTATTTATACTGGGTTTTAAACTTCCCAAAATACATGGCTTATGGGTTTTTCCTCAGTTTTTGGATAACAACACTAGTGTCACTGTTCAGCAGAGCTTCAGGAATAGATTCCTATAATATACAGTTGAAACTTCAAGAAATGATTATGCTCATTATTTTGGTTGATGAGTCTACTTGAAATATTCATGATGCTACCAACTTTCATTACCTTTTTCTTACTCTGCATTCATCTATTCCTCTTTCCTTCCAACCATCCATCCAATCTTAAAAATTTTTAATGAATAATACATATACAGGACACAAAATGAAAAAGGTACAAAATGACATATAATGAGAATTCTCTCTCTTACCTTTATTTCCCTTTCCCTGACCAAACAATCTCTGCTTTTGAAGATCCTTTTTTTTAATCTTCCCCTCAATCTACATCCCACCACAAGAAGCCAAAACTACATTCACAAAATTATACACTTATATCACTGGGCCAAGGACCACCACCAAGCATACTGGACACAATTCTAGGATGCCAGGTTTCTAGTGAGAGAGTTCAAGGGTTTTGTCCCTGCATTTGTCTTAAAGTATAAAACATACCAGAACTCAATGGTCAAGTATGCAACATTTTAAATACATGTCCCCTATTTTTAAAATTTAAATTAAAAATAATAAAACTAATATATTTTTGTTTAAAAAATCAAAATGGTACAATATGATATATAATACAGAGTCCATCCTTATTTTAGACTCCATGTCTACTCTCTCCCTGAAAATAGCCACAATTATAGCTCTTGTCTTTCCTTGAAGAAATCTTTCATACAATGTACACAAACACATTCAAATTATCCTTTTTACATTTTTAACACAAATGAAAAGATATTTAGAAAGTTCATGGCTCCAAAACGGTGATTTTCTAACTCTATTGTTCTTTGTACATTTACTAGCTGGCTTTCTACTGCAAGAAAAAGATTTCCCTTTTCCCTTATTTACATAATTATTTATTTACTATCAGCATAGACTTATGGATTTGCACTCAGTGGAATGTAATCCGTTTCTGTCATTCTGGTGCTCAAAATTTTCCTCATTCAGCTAGTGAGAACCTCTTTAAGCTGATTCCTTTGTCTTTTTTGACATGTCTGCATCATTTAAAAAAATCAATTCCTTACTTTCTAGTATAACAAGATGTTCTAGGCTCATCTTGTACTGAAATTAGACATTTTTCAAGGAGTCCTGATTCCTTTTAGTGGGGCATGATATTAGAAACCAAGATCTGAGTTCTCATTGATACTGAGATGTTGTTGTTTCCAGGCCCTTTCAGCAGGCAAAGCTGAGGGGGAAATGGTAGTTCCACTCATATATATTTTTAAAATTGTGAGTTTATATCAATGCCTCTAATTCTAGTCCTTGCCTTTCCTCATTCCACATTTCTATCTTCTACAGTGAGAATCCTGGCGCTCAGTAACATCAGTATTTATTCCTTTGCTCAATTCTATAACAGTCACAAGATATTTTCAGAATTGATATGTCCTTACCACCAAGAAAAGCAAACCCACAAATGAGTTCAAGATTTGTTAGTAGTTCTTTTTGTTTTTAAACTGAGGGTATGTCCAAAAGTTAAGTTAATTCTTTTATTTTTCTTTCAGAATGGTTAGGTTATTCATCTGACAAAGAGTTAGGTTCATTTGTTTCTGTTCACATTTAATTTTAATTTTTTCCTCCATTCTTGTTGACTTCATTTTATATTTTGAATACATGTAATCTTAACATGATTCTAAAAGTCAAAACTATACAAAAAGGGTCAGTTCCTCCCATCCCTTCCATCTCATTCCCACACTTTTCTTTTGAAGAGCCCATTTTACCATTATGGTTTTTTCCCTCCCTTGGCCTCCTGCTCCCTTCTCCCCTCTCCCTCTCCTTATTATTTTGTCAAGCTAATTCTGCCAGATTTTCATTTGACTGTGCTTTTGCTGACAATTTTAGCAAGTTTCCAACATTATTTTCTTCCAGTTCACAAAATCTTGGCGTGTTTGCAAGATTTGCTTATTTCACTTTGTAGCAGTGACTGACTGTATTTGCCTTGTTTAGCCAGATGCTTACAATATCCCACAGTCGTGGTGACTGTTCCTCAAAACCTGATTTGCTGGGTGGGGACAGATGCTAATGTTAAGAGAAGAGACATTTGAGTAGCACTCATTTTATGTTTCTTTAGTAAATATTTTTGTGTCAATCATTTTTTGCTTCTTTTTGTAATTGTGTAACTGTGGGGACTTAAATAATGAATACATACTTAGACACAGAGGACCCCTCTATGTACATGTTATGCATGCTTTGCCTTTTTTTTTTTCTTATTGTGGAGTAAAACATATTTACATAGAAGCAATAACTTTCCAAGTGTAATGTAACAAGTAGTTAGAGAGCAAATTTCAAAGAATGTTATGGGTTACAGTTCCAGTTTCAGTTATTTCCTTAATGTGAAATATAACATACATGCAAAAAGGTGATAACTTTCAAAGTATGATTTAACAAATAGTTACATAGGAAATTTCCAAGAATGTTATGGGTTATAGTACCATAGTTTCAGTTATTTCCTTATTGTGAAATATAACATGTATACAGAAAAGGTGATAACTGCTTTCTGAGATACCCTTCTTCATCAACATATACAGATCTGTCTCATTTTAAATAGCTGTATAGCATTCCATTTTAAAATGTATAATTCAGTGGCATTAAGTACATTCATAATATTATATATCCATTGCCACTAATTCTAGAACTTTTTCATCACTCCAAAAGGAAACCTTATACCTATTAAGCAGCCATTCCCCAGTCCTTCCTGCCTTGGCAACTACTAATTACTTTCTGTCTTTATTTATATGAAATAGAATCATGTAATATGAGGCCTTTTGTGTCTTGACTTCTTTCACTTAGCATATTGATTTCAAGGTTTATCCATGTTGTCACAAGTATCAGTACCTCATTCCTTTTATGGCTGAATAATATTCCATTGTGTGGACATACCATATTTTGTTTAGCCATCCATCATTTGAAGGACATTTGGGTTGTTTCCACATTTTGGCTATTGTAAATAGTGCCACGATGAACTTCTGTGTACAGGTTTTTGTTTGGACACACATTTTCACTTCTTTTGGTTATATACCTAGGAGTGGATTTCATAATAAGGAAATAATTGAAACTATGGTAGTCTTACGTTTAACTTTTTGAGGACTGACAACGTCATTCTTTGAACCTCTCTGTCACTGGTCCCTTTTCTCTAGACCCATGCTATAGATTTCCGTTTATACCATTAGTCTTACACATCAATGAGGATTAATTAATACTGGATTAATTAATTGATAGCTGGTTAATTGTCAAGTCTCACATTTTGATAATCGACACAAAAAGAGTGAGTCAAGTATGACCATGCAATGAACTTTAACTATAGAAAAAATATATGATTGATTTTGTAACCATGTGCCTGCTTTTGATTAATTTAGTCAATGCATTGGGCTGTCAGAGGTAAAAAAGACAGGATGTTGGAAGAATCTGACCATGCTCATACTAGCAAGATTGAAAATGAGGAGCAGAATGAGCAGAGAGAAATTAAGAAAGAGGAGCTGGGTTCAACCACAGAGAAAATGGAACAAAAAGAATCCGAGTCCCCGGAGAAGTCATTCTCCCCACAAAATCCAGGTTCTCCAGGTAAGTCATGTCATTTAGCCTTGCAGAAAAGAAAAGGTCTGCAATTAACGGGCTTGTATATAGTATTTATTCTCAACCTTTTCCAATCGGCACAGTAGTGCCAAATTTAAGGATTGGTTTAGCTTCTTGAAAGACATTTAGCACTCACACGGAAAACAGAAGATACATTCCTCAGTACCTTCCTTGCAAGGGGGCCTTGAGACATTTCTGGGAGTGTCTTCCGTGCTACTGAAATAACGTTTGCAAACACTGAGTGCTGACTATGTCAGAAGCATTCCTTACATATATTACTTTACATCTAGTAACTTATTTAATGCTAATTTTACATTCACTATTTAATCCTTGTAACAAGCTTGTGAAGTTGGTACCAATATTTCTCTCGTTTTGCAGTTGAGAAAAAGAAGTAGGTTGAGTAATTCGCCCAATGGTATATGGCTTGTACATGACAAGGGTGGGGTCTGCACCAAAGCAGTTTGGCTCCAGTCTATGTTTTAAGAAACTGCATTATATTGAGAAGACACTTTTTGTGTCAGCAGCTCCACAGACATTCTGAAGCATTTATAGTTCTCCTGAAGCTCAGGGTATTATAGAGGTTAAATTCCTGTCTCCTAAGCCACGCTACCTGGGTTCACATACTAGCTCCTTTGCATATTTTCTGTATTACTTGGCAAAAGTTTCTTAACTTCTCTAGATCTCAGTTTCCTCATCAATAAAATGGGCATCATAATGGAGGCTTCCTCATAGATTTGCCATGAGGATAAATAAGACGATTCATATAAAATGTTCAGCATAGTGCTTGTCTTACAGCAGGCCCTGGGTACAGCATTAGCTGTTATTATTTCTTTGCTTTATCTAGCCATCCAGTTGTGTTTATCTAGTGTGGGTGTGTTATATACACATATGGTAATTGTCCTTCCCATTCTTATTTGTTGATTCTCAAGGTCGTGATGCAAAACTCCATTAGAATTTAGCCTTTAAGCAGAAGGTTCCTCAACATCCTTGAACATTTGTTTTTAAAAAAGATAATTAGTTTGTTCTGGCTTGTAGTCTTTCTAAAAATAGCCACTTCAAACCTATCTTTGGAAAGAACTTTTAAACGACCATCAGTTGCTGGGAATAAAGTTTCTTTAAATTAGAGTTTGATTCAGGGATCTTTGCTGGTTACCCAAGAGATCCTTCTGTAGAGTCCTCACATTGATTGCATCAGCCTGGTAACTAGAAATGGTTATAATATAACAAACTGATCAAAGCAGAATCCTGAATTTCAGAAAAGCAGTGTTTTAAGCAAACACATGCATACAAACACCACCCCTACACACCCACACCCACCCACAGGCAAACACGCAAATATTTCTCTTTTCAGCCCTGGAATGTCCACATCTATATGTTCCCTGAACCGCTGTGGTCACCTCGAACGGAGTAAATGGCGCTGAGGTTCCACTTGAGCCCCTCTGACGGGATTCTATGAAATTTCCTTTCTTTCCCTCTTTAAAATAGTTACCTAGATACTTTAAAAAACCCCAAAAGTAGTATGTGCCTGCTGTTAAAAAAAAACATACAACAGTAATATATAGACACCGACCCCTCCCCTTCTCAGCTTCTGCTTCCCGAAGTAACCCAGGTGGGCGCCTGGTGTGCTTCCTCCACACAGTTCTCTGTGCGAACACAGGCATGTGCAACTCCATGTATACCTAGGAGACCTTTAAAAATGAAGAATGGGGTCATAAGTGCGCCTTCCTTTTATGGTACAGGTGGATAAGAGCACAGACTGCCTGGGGCAGACCCAGCTTTTCCCGCTCACTGAGTTGTGTGACCTTGGGCAGTTGCGCGACCTTGGGCAAGCTCAGTAACTCTTCTGTCTTAGTTTTCTTACTATTTAGTGGTAAAAATAGTAGGGTCTACCTACTAAGGTTTTTTGTTTTGTTTTGTTTTGTTTTGTTTTAGGAGTAAATAACTTAATATAGTAAACTATTTAGATCAGTGCCAGGCACATGAGAAGTGCTTCTTTAGTGTTAGCTTTTATTTATAGGGGACTTCTCCTGGTTCTTAACGTTTAGAGTTGTCATTTTTTTTTTTAACAGCTGATAATAGTCTACAATGTAGATATACCATAATTTAATCAGAGTACGTTGTAATGCTAGTTTTGATGCCTTCACATTATGAAGTGTCTTCTCTTATTGTGGTTGAGAAATGAATGGGGGGGGTCACGGGGAGAGAGGGGTATCATCTGAGAAGCTGTTGTTGGAAAATAAGAATTAAGAAATCCTGCCAAAGGCTGCATTTACCAATATTTTCTAAATGCTGTTTAAGAGATTATTGACTGTTCCGAGTAGTGCCTTAAACTCAGAGTTTGATATACCAAAGTGCAGTTACATGATTATTTATAATTTCATTTTACTGCAGTGTAAATTTTTATAATGTCAGCAGTTAAGAAATATTATGTCAATTTTACCAAGCCCTGAGTGTCTCCTTTTTATATTGCTTTTCAGCACATTTGTTATCTCAAGCAGTGCTTGATATTTACTTTGGAGTTTTCCTTTTTGTTGCTTCTTCTGTGATGAGCAGCCACCACATAAACCCAAATACATTCCAACTCTTCCTTGTAACCAGGAAAATATGGAGCAAGGCATCTGAAAACTGGTGCAAAACAACCTCACCTTTACTTTTTTTCCCATTTAAAAATGCAGTAAATTTGCCTCTGATAAATACAGTCCTAGTGTCAAATAGTTTGAGTAACATCCTGGAATAACAATTTTAAAAAATCAATTGTAAAAAAATGGAAAAAATAAGAATAAAAAATTGAAAAAACAAAAGAAAAAAGTAAAAAGAAAAGAAAAATAAATAAAAAATTAAAAAAAAATCAATTGTAGCCATGCTGTTGTATTGCCTCCCAGTGTTCCCAGTGGGATCAACTCCAGCCGCCCATGGTGGTGACTTGCTGAATAATTTCCCCTTTATAGTCCTGGTCTCCTTCCTCACTCCTCTTTGCCAATGTATTTTGGGATCACCTCCCAAATTAGCCACAGACATTCAAATTTGTCTGGGGGTCTGTTTCTAGAGGAACCTAAAGTATATAACATCTTTTAAAACAACAAAAATAACACCTATTGCAGAAATGTGAGAAAAAATGGTCAAACAAAAGGAAGAAAATACAACTCATCATCTTGCCACCTAGAGAAATAACTATTATTGTTATTGTGGTATATTTTCATGTATGTTTATATTCCTAAAATGGGATCATACTATACATATTTTGTGTACATGTTTCGATATTACAGTTAGAATGTCAGAAACAATTTCCTTTCTGCTTTTCTCCAAACAGAAATTCTTTAGATTTTTGGTAATTTTAAAACATGCAAATAGATCCCGTTTTCTTGAGATAAGCAACTATTCTGTGTATATTTTTCTGTGTATTTTTCTGTGTTATTTTCTGTGGATATTTTTCCAGACTGTATATTTAGAAAATGATTTTAAATATCAATGGAAGCACATTTTATATACTGTTCTGTAACCTTTTTCATTAGCAATATTATAAACATAAAAAAATGACATAAGGCATACCTGTTCATTGTTAATAATATGAAAAAAACAGATAAAAAAGGAAATAAAAATGAAAATCACAACTATTCTCAATACCCAGTGATAGTACAGTTAACAATTGGGTGTACTTTTTTAAGACTTCTTTTTAAAAACATAAATACCCATGCAAATAAATAAATTTAGGGATGAGATCATATTGTTTGAACCATTTCATAACTACCTTTCCCTTAGCAGTAGCTTATGAGCATTTTTCTATGACAGTAAATATTAATAAATTGTTAATGACTGTATCAAAGCCATTTAACCAACTTTCTATTGTTGAAGACTTAGGTTGTTTCCTGATTTTTTAGCATTTATAAATTTCCTGAGATAAAGATCCTTATAGTTAAATCCTTGGGCATATCCATGATGATTTTCTTAGGATAAATTTCCAGGAATAGAATTATTGGGGCAAAGGTTATATACATTTTAATGAATTTGATAAATTTTGCCAAATTGCCTTCCAGAAGAGTTTGGCCAATTTACACTTCCTCCAGTAGATAAAGAAAATGACCTTTTCTGTAGTTATCAACATTGCTGTTTATTATAATTTAAAAAAATCCGACAACCATGGTATTGAATTATTTGTATTTCCAGGGTTCCTTTTCCACCCACCTTTTACATTTGGCAGCTGTTTAAAAGTTTTTTCCAATTTCTCTGTAAGTGAATTGTCAAAATTCACCTACAAAGAAGCATCTATAAATTTCCTTCTGTTATTGAGCATTTAAGAATGTGAGGTCCTTCGATTCCACATAAATTTTAATGCCTATTCATAAGAATTCAAAGTCTGCTTAAGTTAATAGGTGTCTGTAAGATATTAATAATTCATACCAAAGACATGCTTTAGTTGTTGCAGTGAAATCTTATCACTTTATTCACCAAGAAGTTTTACTATTACAAGTTTGGCTTTTCCCACCTCTGATTTTAAAGTCTTCTTTTCTCTCTTTTGCAGGCTTTTCAGATGGGAACTATTGGCACCTTCGTTTCCGCTGGTCTGGAGATGCTCCCTCTGAACTCCTCAGGAAGTTTAGAAACTATGAAATATGAACATCCCTGCATCACAGAAGATGGAGACAGCAAGACCTTCCCCTGTGCTGACAACATGCAGTCCTTGTTCACATCTTAAAATTTTCATGTTTATATGTCATGTGTGTGAATTGAATTAGAGTACAAACTGATTCATCCATCTGTGACACCATTTTCTAAATGAGAAAACTTGCAGAAGAATAGTTTCTTTTAGTATTTGCATAAATTAGAGTTCTTAGATCCCAAGTAGATCGTATTATATGTGTTTTCTGTGAATTTTATTTATACAAATCCATTTAAGAAATCAATCTCTGTATTTAAATATTTCATTGATATATTATGATCTGTGTTAGTGCTGGGTATACAAGAAATGTTTTCTCTTGACTTAAAATGAAATATGAAATTCCTTGTCTAAATCCCATGGAGTAAAATAAATGCTTTTCCCAACATTCATAATGAGTTTATAATTCAATTACATTTTTAAAATAATTAGAATTAGAAATACATTAATGTATTTCTACATAAACTTCAATAATTGTGATCTTAAAAGCTTATGATTTGTCTTAGTACATGATAAAGTTTTGCAAAATTTATTTTGTTATAAAAGCAAGTGATTAATGTTCAAACTATGAAAATGGAACTATTAGGTAGCATATCCTCTTTAGGTTGGAGTTCTTGATGGTTGTGTGTATTCTATGGCTATTTTTTCATTTGAAAACAAGTGAATGAAAAATTAAGAAGGAAAAATATCTTAGAGCAGGGATTCTCTAGTAAATGATAGAGTTTTCACTGATCTCTGGCAAAATGAGAAAAATGAGCATATAGTAAGTCTTTTAAACAAACTTATTCACTATAAAAGGTGGTCCTTTATTCAGAAATTATGTTGTCCCTATCTTTGTGGTTTATAGTAGATGAAAATTTTTATGTTTTTAAAAATACATCCCTATGTTGGTTCCTTCAATTTTATTTGAAATTTTACTGTTTTATCAAATCCAAAAGTCAGGGCTAGCAGTGCAGAGAATTATTTCCATCACTATTTACCATTCCATTAAAATGTAGTTTGGCTTTATTACCATATCTGCGAATTTTACTTCAAAAAAATTAGAAAATAAATGCAAGCAATATGCATGCTAAGTTAAAATGAGCTTTTCACAGAAAGTAATAGGTTAAAGTCACCATTGCCAATCATAATGCCTGGCTCAGGGTAAATACTAAACGCTGGATTGAATGAGTGAATGTTTAAATCTAAGAATCAGGGTTTTATTTTTATTTTTTTCCTTTTTTCCCCAAACTGTGTTACAGCACTGATGACTTTTAGTTATTCACCAAGGGAGATAACACACCCTTGATCCTCTCTGTTTTTGTTACAGATTCACTTCTCAAATATTGTTGACAAGATTGAGACTGGCTCCTGTTTACTTTTCTCTCCCATAATGCCTGAAGCCTCCAAATAAGAAATGAGAAATAGCTCCTCTTTAATGGGGGTTTAAGCATTTTTATATTTATATATATTTTATATACTTGTCCCTCTCAACTTAGCAGGAGACCTTTTACACTTAAATGCTTACATACACCCCTGGACTCAAATAAAATTTACAAAAGGAGGGGATGTGTTTTGATAATGCAGTCTTTCCCCTTTAAATGAAAAATAAGGGGGAAACTGGACAACTTTTTTTCAATAATTTATTTGAATTACTTAGGGTGCCCACACACCACAATCAGATGTATGCATAATAACATGTTTTCAAAGCCACTTACTTTTGGATTATGATTCACCTTTGTGGCTTAGCAAACTGATTATAAAAGGACAATGTTACATAAAGATTATTATTAAGCATTTAAATTGACTCCGGATGGTGAAGATAAATAGTTTCTCTCATGTTTGATAATAAGTGAACGAAGCACATATGTCTTAAGAACATTGTTAGCATTTATGTAGGATATAAAAATATTTAAGCCATGTTTTACTCAAGGAGTTGAGGATCTGGTGAATATCTATAGTTGAGAAGGAGTTTATTAAATTAGAACATGCCCAGCACTAGGTAAGCACTATGAGTATTAGCTACTATCCTTACTTCTACTATGTGATAAGTTTCGTCATAATCAATAGGCAGAAATGCAGTCTCCCTCCCTCCTTTCCTTTCCTTTCTCAACTCTTTTCCTCCAGTTCTCCATCCCAGAAGCACTGTTTTTGCATATCTTTCTTTAGATAAGCTGTGCATTTACACACATGATAGGATTCTGTTTTTGTTTTTTTTTCATTAATGATAGCATATCATATACATTGTTGTACACCTTTCATTTATTCAGTTAATATATCTTGGAGATTTTCCATTTCAGTATATAAGTGCTGCTTTATTTTATTTTTCACTTGCTGCACAACATTCTATTGTGTGGATGAACCATGATTTATTTAACTTGACCTCTATTGATGCCCCCTTTTTTTAATTAGAAAAGTTGTAGAGTTACAGAAAAATCATGCATAAAATACAGAGTTCCCATATACACCATAATACGAACACCCTGCATTAGTATGGTACATTTGTTACAATTGATGAAAGAACATTTTTTATAGTTGTTCTATTAACTATAGACTACGGATTACATTAGGGTTCACTGTGTTGTACAGTCCTATGTTTGTTTTTTAAAATTTTATTAAAGTAATTCATATAACTGAAAATTTCCTCTTTTAACCACTTTCAAGTACATAATTCAGTGCTGTTAATTACATCCACCACATTAAGCTACTATCACTACCATCGATTACCAAAACTTTTCCATCACTCCAAATAGAAACTCTGTATGATTTAGGCATTAACTCCCCTTTCCCTACACCTACTTCAGCCCCTGTTAAACCGTATTCAGGTTTCTGACTATGAATTTCCTTATTCTAATTATTTCCTATCAGTGAGCTCATACAATATTTGTCTTATTGGGTCTGTCTTATTTCACTCAACTGTGATGTCTTCAAGGTTCATCCATGTTGTTTTATGTATCAGAACTTTGTTTCTTTTTACAACTGATTAAAATTCTATTGTATGTATATACCACATTTTGTTTAACCATTTAGGGGTTGAACTTGAGTTGTTTCCATCTTTTGGCAATTGCGAATAAGGCTGCTGTGAATATCAGTGTGAAAATATCTGTGTGAGGCCCTGCTTTCAATTCTTTTGGGTCTAGAAGTGGGATAGGAAGATCATATGGCAGTTGTGCACTTAACTTTCTCAGGAACTGCCAGAGTGTCTTCCACAGCAGCTGCACCATTTTACATTCCTAAAACAACAAATGAGCATTCCTATTTCTCTATATCTTCTCCAAAACTTTTAATTTTTCACCTTTTTAATAGCAGACATTCTAGTGGGTGTGAAACAGTAATTTATTGTGGTTTTGATTTGCATTTCCCTAATGGCTAGTGATGTTGGGCACTTTTTTCATGTGCTTTTTGTCCATTTGTATGTCTTCTTTGGGGAAACGTCTATTCAAGTCTTTTGCCAATTTTTAAATTGAGTTGTTTTTCTTTTTGTTGTTGAATGATAGATAGGATTTCTTTATACACTGTGGATATTAAACCCTTATTTGATATAGTTTCCAAATATTTTCTTCCTTTTGTGTAGGTTGTTATTTTACTTCCATGATAAAAGTAAACAAAAGATTTTTTTAAAATTTTTATGAGGTCCCATTTATCTATTTTTTCTTTTATAGTTTGTGCTTTGGGTGTAAAATCTAAGAAAAAATTGCCTAACAGAAGATCCTGAAGATGCTTCCTTATGTTTTCTTCTAGGAGTTTTATAGGTCTGGTTCTTATATTTAAGTATTCAATCCATTTTGAGTTGATTTTTGTTTATGGTGTGAGGTAGAGGTCACCTTCATTCTCTTCATTATGGACCTCTACTTTCCCCAACACCATTTATTGAGGAGACTATCTTCCCCAATTGAGTGTACTTGGCACCCTTGTCAAACATCAGTTGACCGTAAATATGACTGTTGATTTCTGAGCTCTCAGTTCGATTCCATTGGTCTATAGGTCTGTCTGTGTGCCAGTACTATGCTGTTTTGATCAATATGGCCTTATAATAAATTTTAAGATCAGGAAGTGTTAGTCCTCCAACTTCACTCTTCTTTTTCAAGATGGCTTTGGCTATTCGGGGCCCCTTACCCTTCCATTTAAATTTGATGATGGACTTTTGCATTTTTGCAAAGAGGACTACTGGAATTTTGATTGGGATTGTGTTGAATATGTATATCACTTTGGGTAGAACTGACAGCTTATCTTCTTGATACATCTCCTTGAGCATATTAAGGATCTTTCTTTTTAAATCTTTTTCTGATATGTTCATAGTCTGGTCTTCTTTGTTGATGTTTTCTGGATTTTTATCCTCTTCCTTTGGATTGACCATTATTTCCTGTTTCTTTGTCTTTTGTTGCAGACTGTACATTTTAATATTTTAAAGTGTTAACTGTGGGATTTTGTCCCTGAGCTATCTGTTCCTTAAATTTGTGCTCAGGTAGTGATATGACAGAGGTTTCTTTGAGTTCCAGGGGCTATCAAAACCAAACAAACCAATGCAAAAAAAACACCTTTCACAGTTTTTGCAGATTGGCTCTGCAATGGCTAGTGTTCTCCTTCAGAGTTCAGCCTTCCTATCAAGAAGGTCAGCCTATGGTGAACACAAAAGCAGAGTCCTCCCTGACTTTTCTGAGTCTGTGTTTTGTCCTGGACTTGTGTTTTCTAGTAGCCTTAGTAGTTCCTCAGTTTGCAGGAATTTGAATGCCCCTCTACTTCCTATGAAATGAACTTTCTCCCTCCTGGGTGCTCTACTGTAGGACATAAAGCAGGTAAGCCTTTACCCCAGCCTGTTTGACTAAATTGTTTCTTACACTGCTTTAGTGTCCTTAGCTGCTTTTGCCTGGAAGGCAAATTCTGGGGTTAGACAAGCCAGAGAGGAGTTTCCTGGGTCAGTCTTTCCCAGTTGGTACAACGCCAGGGGCCCACAGCAATGCCAGCTGTCTCCAGCCTGCCCTGGGGAGGAGGTAATGGAGGGACCAGCAAGGGTACCAGGAGCCTCTCCTACAGCTTTTTGAAGCTGCATTTTCCTGATTCAGCACTTGCCTAGTAAATTGTTTTCCATAGTTTTGAGGAAGGTTACTATCTTTAAGTATCTCTGCTGTTTTTGCCAGAGGCAGGTTGGAACAATGGTTACTATCAGAGCCAGGCCCCTAGGAAGCTGAAGTGGCTGATAAAAAGCAGTGGATGAGTGATCTGACTACCCCTCCTTTCCCCCCAGAACCTGGTGAATCCTGGAACCAGCATGTGTACCAGGATCCAGGGTTGAGGACCCCACTGCTGCCTGCCCTGAGACTGGGGGATGGGGGATGGTAGCGGCTGTACAGAGAGTGAAATTCACTGGTATTTACCAGCCTCTTCCTCCCACCCTTCTCTGGATGCTGCACAGTGTTCTATTAGACTCTGGAATTTCAAAATAGTTAATTTGGATAGTTTCTGCCAGTTCAATAGATTCCTGGAGGTTCCTACTCTGCCATCTTCCCACAATCCTCTCTTACTGATGCCCTTTAAGGTTATTTAAAATATTTTGCAAGCACAAATAACACTGCAATGCATAACTTTGTCCATTGTGTACATGAAGTATACCTGTAGGATAAATAATTTGATTACCATATTTTAAAGCAAACAACAGGTGCAGTTTGCCAGGCTTTGTAGATCTTAGGACCTTTGGATTGGAAACTCAGACAACTGTGCTTGTTCATTGGGACTTCTGCCAGCTACAAAAGCTGGTCCATTTGCTTATTTTCATTCTGGGCTAGACTTAGTTGAATCGCTCTGTCTGAGGCCCAATGCTTATGGAACAATTTACTCAGCACCTCCCTAACCACCAATATCATGGAGTGCTCCAGATATAAAAGTAACATTAAACCAGCGTATACATTTCTTCTGGCACCTTCTACAGAATCAGGAAGAGAAGAGGCCCTTTTTCAGTGTTACAGCTACTTGTCTTCTGGGTGTCCTTGAAACATTGAAATATACCCCTGAAACATTTTTGCTCTTTTAAGTAAAGGGCAATTCAACAGAGGAACTCTGGAAAACCTAGGCAGAATTCACAATGTCCTATGAACCCAAAAAATTTCCAGTCCCAAATGGATAAATTCCTAGCCCATCAAAAATATGCCACCCAATGAGTAAATCAGAAATGCAAAAATGGCTTTGCAGATATTTCTTTGAAGGGAGAGCTGGATAAAGAGAAGATAGGGCTGTTTTCCTGCTTATGAATTTTCATATCCTTTCCCTGTGCAGATCTGATGATGGTTACAAGATCAATCATAGCAGCAAGTGTTGATGAATGCAGTTATTGAGAGGGGTCTTTAATTTCCTGGAGGCAAACACCATGACCTGCAACCTCCATATCACAAATGAGGAGAGGCCAGACTACTGGGGAGTCAGTGATGGAAGAAATTATAAACTGATGCAATCACCAAGAAAATGATAAAATGCCTCACAATGAAAGGCTTCGACTCCCTTCAATTTCAGTTTCTCTGATACACATCGATGTGGCTGTGTCTTAAGGATTATTACTTCTCACCTCTCTGTGTCACTGCACCCTCACCAAGCAGCTCATCCTAAACCTTTCTCCTCCTACTGGATTCTTTTGTTTCTTCCAATGTTTGCAGATTATTTTTTATATTAATTAGCTCCCAGTAATGGATTTCTCACAGTTAAGCAAAGGTAGATGTACGGTTCTAACCTACTGGGGGATTTAGGGCAAGTCACCTTGAGGTCTCTGACCCAGTTTCTTCTACCTGTTGACTAGATAGGAGAATCTCCCCTTTGTGAAACATGGTATTCTTGGCCAAGAGCCAGACACAGAGTTGGCCTGTTTGGGGTCTTTGGTGGAAGCCAGGACAGTGTGGGAGCTGGGGAGGTGTTACAGCCCAAGGGGCTTTTGCAGTCGAAGGACTAAAGAAGGAACCGGGCAAGTTTGAGACATGAGCTTTTATTCAGGGCTTACTTACAAAGAAAAGGAAGTCAGTTATGCTGCTCTAAATGGCAGCGAGTTCAGAGCTCAGATACTCCTCCGCACTTCGGGTGGGCTGATCAGGCTGGTTATAAAGGCTGGCAAGCAGGGGGGAGGAAGTGCAATACGGGGGGTGGGGGGGGGTGGGGTGTTCTTGTGATGTAGGGAGGGATTGATTGTAGTCAAACAGGGAAGAGGGGAGGATTATAGTTTATCTTGTGGACAATAGTATCTTCAGGGAGAGTTTCAGGAAGGAGGTGAGCTATAGATTACATTTAGCACCGGACTGATTTTACCAGGAGAATAGGTCAAACCTTAACTGACCTAGGTCACGCAAGCTACTGTGTGCACAGACTTCAAGGCCCTTATGGAAGGCCCTGGGCCCCAGGCTCCCACACGAGGGATGTGTGAACAAAAGTAGAAATTAAGGAAGGCAGAGAAAGAGGAATGTCTTCTCCACCATTCATTCCTTTTTAAGAACTTCCTTTCTTACTGTACTTTAAGTAAAAGAGCAGCAACAGAAAGGGAGCGATTACAATTAAGCAGGTATATCTATATACACCAGCCCCAAACACCTCATCTATCTGTTCCTCCCCATGCCTCAGTTTCCTCCTTTGTAAAATGGGGATAACAACAGTAACTTTATATAGGGCACAAATGTTAGCAGTAAATGGAAAAGAAAAACAGAGAGCGACTAAAATTATTTTTTTTCCCATCCTTTTCCCATTCTCTAGAATGGTGCTCTAGCATCACTCAGGAGTTTGTTACAAATGTAAATTCTTGGGCTCCACCCCAGACTACTGAATGAGAAACTATGGGGGTTAAGGCCCAGGAATCTTAACAAGCTCTCCAGGTGATTCTATGCATGCTAAAATTTGAGGAGCATTGCTCTAGGATCTTGCTCCAGAAAGTGTAGTTGAAAGACCACCTCATCAGCATCACCTGGGGACTTACAACTGCAGCATCTTGGGCCCCACTCTGGACCTTCTGGGTTTCAATCTATGTTTAACAAGATCTCCCGGAGTTTGTATGCATGTTAAACTTGAGAAGCACTGTTCCAGAACTACATTCTCCAATACAGTAGCCACTAGCCATATGTGGTTATTAAAATTAAATAAAATTAGAAATTCAGTTCCTCAGTCACACTAGCCATATTTCAAGTGCTCACTAGCCACATGTGACTAGTGGTTACCATAATGGACAATGCAGATTATAGAACATTTCTATCTCAGAAAGTTATATTGGATAGTGCAGCCTCTCAAATAATTATTACTGTTATTGTTTATAACCACAGAACATCTGGATACCCTGGGGCAAGGGTGGCAAACTGTTGGCAAGAGCTAGGCAGGTGAAATAAATGAGCAAAGCAGGCTAATTATAAGAAAACCAAGAGCACATGCACAATGGCAAATATCCAATGGCACTCAATCTCCATTTTTGGGGCTGTCATAGGGAGAGGTGGGGACTAGAGTAACCTGGCAAAAGCATGCCCAGATCCAGCCAGTGGTTACCATGGAGGAGGGTAGGTCCAGGGTTTTTAGGCAGTCTCAATTTTTTTTCCATGAAGCTAGAAATCTAGATTTTTATGTGATCCCTAAATTTTGGTCACTAAATCAAAAATGTCAAATTCTGAGCTCGCCAAGGAAATATTCCAATAGGAATGCTGTCAGAGGTGTGTGCAAAGCCCTGTGAGGCGTTAGATAAAGAAGTAAGCCAAGTTTGTGGGAACGGATCAGAGAGGTCTTCACAGAAGTATGGACACCTAAGCTGGGTTTTGAAGGATGCTAAGGAGTTCTCCAGGCTGAAGGGCTGGGATGGAGATGGGATAGAGTAGTTTTAGTGGAAGGAACAGCTTGGAGGCTTGACAGAGGTCGGTGTGCTTGAAAAGAGAAAACTTCTTGGGGGCTACCAGGCAGGGCCATGTAAAGTTGCTTATCAGATCTCCTTGTTCCTAAAAGCCTGCTAGCCTCTCCCCTCCACTCTTCGAGCTGCCCCACTCTCCTCCCCAGGCACTTGCCACGACAGCCTAGTGGCTCCTGGATTTATAGCTTTCCTTCTAGCTCTTCTGGTCACTTCCCCCTCCTGTCTTTCACTCCCTCCTGCTAAGATTGCCCTCTATCCACTTTAAATTCTTGTCACCCAGAGCAGTTCAACAATCCTCCAACCACTACTCTCACACTCAGTTTCAGAGCCCTCTTTGCATATTCAAAACCAATATGGTGCTCGGTGCTCAATCAACCAGAGAGAGAAAAAGGACACTGAGACTGTGGACCCACCTCCATGGAATATGGTTTAAACATCAGTGACTCCAAGGACCTTATTTGGATACTGATTCAAAAGAATCATTAAATCATTAAATCATTAAAAACAATGTATGTGATGATTGAATATTATCAACATTATTCAACATTTTAAGGTATGATAAAAGTACAGTGGTCATGCTAAAACAAAAAGTGTCTTTCAAGATGCATTAGATATTTATGGATAAAATGATATGAGGTCTGCACCTCAAGACCTCCCCTCATTTGAAGAGGAGCATCATTATCACCCCAAAGAAAGCAGTCCCCATCTCCAAGTACTAGGACCATTAGGAGAATCTCCAGAACACCAGAACCCAAAAAGACAAAAAAGGCTGCCTCACCAAGCCCTCAATCTGTAAGGAGAGTCTCATCCTCTCCGTCTGTCTCAGGATCTCCTGAGCCAGCAGCTAAAATACCACAAGCACCTCCATCCCCTGTCCAGTCTCAGTCACCCTCTACAAACTGGTCACCAGTGGTACCAGTCAAAAAGCTAAAGGCCCAACACCAAGCCCATCTCTGGCAAGGAATTCGGACCAAGAAGTAGACGGAAAAAAAAAAGAAAGAAAAGAAGGACAAGAAACAGAAAAAGGAGAAAAAAGCACAAGAAGCACAAAAAACACAAGAAGGAAAAGGCTGTGGCTGCAGCTACTATAATACCTGCAGTCGTTACTGTTCCTACAACTACATCAGCACAGGAAGAACCAGAGGCAGAGCCAGAGCCTAAAAAGGAGACTGAAGGTGAGGCTGAAGATCACATTGATGACTTAGAAAAGCATTCGTATGAAAAGGCCCTGAGATCAATGCAGAAGGCTCAAGTGTCCCCACAGTCTCAAATGGAAATGTTTGTTACGGTGTAAATTTTATTTGGTTTTTATGCAATTCAATTTAAAAATTGCTAAAATGTGTGAGCTTTAGACTATAACATTTGTTGTAATAATTGCTAGGTTGAAGTTCACCATGTAAAAAAACGGGCATAGATTTACATTGCAAAAGTGTCCACAGTGTTTTAGTGATATTCTTTCATTGACAGCTGACATAAATCATTTAGAGTGAAGTATTCTAAGCCAAAAAAAAAAAAAAAAAAAAAAAATCCTCTTTTAAAAAAGGGAGTTTAAATATGGTTGGTATTCTTACAGTTCCTTTAATGCCTCTGGCTATTCCCAGAGGCTTTTTTTTCTTTCTTTCTCTCATTTGAGTCTTAGCACCCATTTATGTTATGATGCTTCCAACCTAGTATGGTTTGTGAGCTTGCCCAGAAATAAGACCACTGTTGAACTACCACAAAAATGTAAACAAATATTTTAATGCTACAATTTTTCCTGTTGCCTGTGGAGTCTCCGCTGAAATGAATCAAAATTCGAACTCTAGGATGAGACAGAAAATGAAAGCATGTTGTTTGCCAGGACACTGTGTGTTTATATTGATGCATAACAAGTTGATTTGGAACACTGAACTTTCATTCTATTCTGGTTTGGTGTTTAGGTTTTTTCCCCCTTCTTTTCTTTTGTGAAGGGAATTATCTAGTCCCAGGAAGGATCCTTCAGTTATACAAAATTTTGTTTTATGAAAAAAAAAAAATGATATGAGTCTGGGATTTGCTTCAAAGTTAGGAGGGGAAGGGAAATGGTTGGGGGCACATATGAAAAGTGATTGGCTGTGAATTGACGATTGTGAAACTGTATGATGGGTACATAAGGGTTCATTTTATAACCCTCTACTTCTGAATACATTTGCATATGTGCTATGTTCGAAATTCTCCATAAAAAAAGCCAAAATAATAAATATCAACTGCTTTCCTCTCCTAAACTCTGTTTCTTCTTTTTACACTTAATAAGGAGAACCAGACAAAACTGAGAATCCAAGGGAGAGCAGTTGAGGTAAGAAAAGAGGGATTCACATAATACTAGACAAGCACATAAACTATTTTACAAATCTACGCAGCCTCCCCAGGGCCCTTGCAGACACAGAATAAGTCATGCTCCTCGGGGCCATTGTCCTTTCCTCTTAGGGGTCTTTTGACCTGGTTTTTGTCCCAGCTGCCATTTTCTAACTCTGAGACCTAGGCCAGCCATTAAATACAAATGACTATTTTATCCTCAGTAAAGCGAGGGGGTTGGGTTACACCAGGAAGCCTTCCCTTCCCCTTCCACAGGTCCAGATGCTTTCTCATCACCCTGAGCCAACCTGCGCCTTACTGCAGCCAGCATCACACTGCGTTGTCATTAGTTACCGTCCATGGCGACCGCGAGGGTGCAAGCTCGAGGCAGGGGCCGCCTTGTTCACCACTGGATCCCCTCGCTGAGCACCTGACCATAGGTAGCCTGCCACAGCACCATAATATTTACGGTAGATGTATAAAAATGTATGGCAAAATCTCTCTTTCAGAGAGCTAGAGAAGAAGCCATTTGCCAGCGGGTATCAGGTTTTACTCTTTACTCTGGACGCTGTCGATACATTTCCTACTTGGGCATCAGTCTCTGAGAGTCCAACATCCCCCACATCTCCGATCCCGGCACCAAGACCTCCACCTCACGGTGCTCTGGAGGTGTCAGCTGGGTTGGTCATGCTATGGTACACTGCCCAGAACTGCATCGAAGACGGTTAAAGTGCTTCTCCAGGGTAGAGTTTTTGTGCCAAAAACTTTGTGCTTTTTAGTGATGAGGGTTAAGCTTCCCAACTGGTTTCAGAGAGGAAGCAAGAAAGTGACAGAGTTCTATGGGTGTTTAACAAGCACTTGGAAGAAGGATTTCTCTTTGCTCAAGGGAAGACATCAGAAATGTAGGTATGCATGTACAGTCGAAACCCCGAAGAAAAATGAGCCAGGGAAAGCACTTCAAACAAATGCAGGCTGATTTCTGCGGTGAAAATCGAATGAGATCTTTCTTTTCTATTTCAAGAAAAAGGAAAATTCCACGATGCAAAGTTACCATGTGAAAAAACGTCACTGATACTTAGTGATTTTAGCAGACTGATACTTCAAGACTTTTGCATTTTGGTTCAGCTTGTCTTACTAAAAGTGAGGCCATTTCTTTACAAGGTGATTTCTAAGATCTTTTGTATTCTAAACGTCTGTGATTCTGAGTATAGTTTTTTCTGTTCTATTTTTAAAATTCTATAAAGTATTTTCTATCTAGACTAAAAATTGATGAAGGATTTGATGAAGAAATGTAAAGATTTTTTGCCACAAATATATTACATGGTCCCTGAAGAAAAGATGGTTAAATCTTTAAGCTCAGGTCACCTCTCCTTGGACGACCACAAGATGGCAGTATCGGGCTAATAGTAGGAGAAGGGTCCACCTTAGAAGATTTGCTGGATCCTGTGATGCGACAAAAGACTCCAGACCTGATTGTTTCTTTGCCTCCGCACCTCTCCAGCGTGGCCTGCTAGTATCCTTGACCACCACAGACATTTCATGAATAGATCCCAGAAGGGTCTGAAGAAATCTTAAGCAATTTAGCAAATCTGCAAGTTGCTCGATCCAGTTTGCTGATGTCAATGGCTGTGTAGAAGGGAAATACTTTTGTTCACCAAGGGGATGTATATGTGCTGAGGATCCGTTTGTTTTCTGAAACTTTATGGTCAGAGACAGGATTGATGCAGAAACTTGGAGGCACATCTTAGGATGTTAAGAAATAGAGTGTAAAAACGTAATACAACACTAAAAATAAAATTAAATGTCATTAAATTATGTTATAGAAATAAGTGCCACTAGATGTAGCCTCTAAGGGGATAGGGACATGTCTGTTTTGTTGACCACTGCATTCCTAGTATATAAAAAAGTTGCCACACATTGACTACCTTCTCCATCCAATTATGGTCTTATTTGCACAGTTTCCTCCAAAATGGCACTTCTGGAAAATGGGCCCACAAGGAGGCACTGCTAGATTCTACTCCCTCTTTCCCACTCCCAGGCTCATTTCTGCCCCTCCTTTGAATACTTTCTGTACAAATATACTTCCTATTCTAAGCCTCTATCTCAATGTTTCACAAAGTGTAGTCAGTAGGCCCTTCTACATCACAATAATTTTTAAAAGTGTAGTTTCTTGGGCTTACCCCATATCTACTGAATCAGAATCTCCAATGGTGGTGTCAAAGAATTGTGTTTTTAATCAGCTTTCCTAGGTGATGCTCCTAAAGTTTGAGAATCTCTGATAATAAAAGAACCTTCCTCTGCCTTGAAGCCTGGTACTTCCTCAAATCATTTGTAAGGTAAGGAAAGAGAGAGAGGAATCATAAAGATTCACATATGTCTCAGCATGAGTTAGTCAAGGCTAGCTGCCTTCAATATCTCCTAAAGTGGATGCCGAACCATCACATTGCCAATGATGAACAGAAAGTAACAGGAATTAATTACTGTTATTATTCAGGCTGCATTTAGTTTTGCACCAGTTATTTTAAATGCTGGAAAATGGGGAAAGAGGGATAATGGGGGAAGGGTGGATAAATCTTGTAATCTAGCAATTATAAACTTCCAAAAAGTAGATGTTAAGACCATAAACCCTCAGCCTGAAACTCATTAGTGTCTTTCTTTTGAAATTGCTATTGTACCACCACAATGCTCAAGTGTTTTCAGTAAGGATTCCCCCAAGGGTCAATTTCAGCAGTGACTTTAGGGAGCAATAGCTGATTCAGTAGAAAGTCAGAAATTGAAGAGCAAATACAACTAGAAAACAAACATATGGTAAAATATAGACACTCTACTAGTAATCAAAGAAAAGCAAATTAAACAAAATGAGGAGCGTGCTTGCCTATTAAATTAGAAAAAAAAAGTTGTAAGTGATAATACTCAATGCAGATAAAGGTTCCACAAGCCCAGCTTTCTTATCCATTACTGGTGGCACTAATCATTGTTACAATTCTTTAGCAATGCAATTTAGGACTCTGTATTTAGAGCCATGAAAATGTTCACACCCTTGACATTTGACATTTCCCATTCTTGGACATGTAGATACTAAAGAAATAAAACAAAATATGGAAAAAAGCTCATATCACAAAGATGTACATCACAACATTAAGATAGGAAAAAAAAAATAAATAAGGAAGAAAACTAAATGTGCAACAATTGATTCCATTCCATCAAAGTCGACGCAGCTACTTTGTAATCTATTATAGTCATTAGAAATCATGATTATGCAAAGGGACAGCAAAAAGCTAATGAAACAATTTTAATGAAAAAGATAATAATATGTGTTATTTTCTCTGTGCCTCTGTTTGAAATAGTTAATGATTTAATTTTTTAGTGTAACTATATAAATATAGGACAGGAAGGAAAGGCACCAGAGTGATAAAAGTTGGTGGGTTTAGGTGCTGGATTATGGATGATTATTTTTATTTTTTCTGTTGCCCAAGTTTTCTGTAAAACACAAACCCAACTATCTCCTGTTTGCTGCTCCAGACCTACTCTCTGCCCTTTTCTCAGCTGCAGAGGCAGAACAGTTGAGTTTGGCCAATGGGGAGGCTCAACCGGAGACCAGAAGAGGGAGGAGAGTGAAGTGGGTGTTACTACCCCAGCTCCCTCCCTGCAGGATCCCTGGTGGGAGAGCTCTTGACCTCTGGGGGCAACCCTCGCCTCAGCACTTTCTCCTTCTGGATCTGTGGCCACTCCCTCTCCTCTTAGGGGTGGTAACGATTCCACCATCACATGTGGTTTCTCTACACCCTGCCCATAACTTTGTAAATGGTGTCTTTATTAAACCCAGTAGAATTGTCCTAAGTTGGGTGTGCCTTCTGTTCCCTGTTGAAATCCTGACAGATATAAGCAGTCTGACACTTTTGTTATTTTTAAAAGTGGACAGTGCCCACCGAACTTCTGACTTTGCAGCCTAGGAGAGTTAACTGGTAAATGTTACAGCTTTGTGGTGAATTTTAGCTGGAATGGTGAGAATCTCTATTTCCGCAATAACAAAAATTTCCCCCAATGAGAAATTCTCGAATGCTGTAGTAATAATCATAGATAATAAAAAAGAGCAACTAAAAAATTGAAATATGAAGATACAGCCTTATCAGTAGGAGCCTGGATGTTTTACAGAGACAATCTTGAGAAAAATGTTTAGAGGGTTATTTTTTTTAATGAAGTTTAAAAAGTAGTGGAGAAGAAAACAAAGAATAATTCAGAAAGACATACTTCTTGAAGGTAGTGCTGATGTATTAATACATGTTAGAAATGAGCAGCTCGGGAAGCTCAATCTGCCTTAGCACTGGTCATTTTTCAAGCCCAGATGAACGTAAACCAAAATCAAATTGTCACAAGTAGATCTGAATGATGTAATGGCTAATTCTCATGACAAAAGCGGAACAGGAAAAACAATAGTTAACAGCATCTGTGAGTATCCTTGCCTGGATTTTAGAAATACATTAATTTCTAAAATGAATCCAACCTCAACCTCATGTCAGTCTTACAAGGGGGTGGGTATGTGGTATGATATACATGTAGGTACTGAAAAAAATTAACAGAGTTATACATCTCACAACTGAAAGTTTCTGCAAGTGGGACTCTTGTCCCTGCCTTGCTTTATTAGTAACGCTTAGTACTCTTCAGGGAAGGTTCTAGCTCTGCATTCTTGTAACTTCAATCTTCGCCTGACCCTCTTATGAGACTAACTTGGAGGGCATATGAGTTAGCAGAATCTCTGGTAAAAGAAATTATTACTGGAACTTCTGGACCTGTCAACAAAAATTCCAGGAAGCTCAGTAGTCTCTGGGGAAAATATAGAACTAAAGAGAAGGGAGGGGAGAGAGAAGGAGGAAGGCAAGGGGCAATTTCCAAGAATTGACTCATTTGAGATGTTAAAAGGTAAATGAGTACTTTTACTTCTGGCCCTTCCTTCCCTAGAAATGGAATAGGTCAGCAGAAGGAGGGCCTTTCCCTTTCTTTCTGGGGTTTTTGTGTAGACTGTGCTTGTACCAAAACCGGCCACAGTAATTTCTTGTACTCAAACCCGATCCCTGCACAAAGAAAGGACTGACCCCTCTCTCCCAATTCTGTGTGAAAATGGAGGACTTGGGTTAAGATCCCTGCTTTACAAAATGTCCTATGAACAAAGGTTTTCACTGAAGCAGTATTGTTTTTTAAACTCAAAAGATTGAAAAATACCTAAATGATCATCAATAGGGATTTTAGGATTCATCCATTCAGGGGTAGTGAGCTCTACCCCAGAGGCCATAAAAAAAAAACAAGAAAGATATTCAGGATACACTTTTAAATTAAAAAAAGCAAGGTCCAGAAGAATTTGTATAGTATGCTAACATTTGTGTCAAAAATATGTATGTTTTATATGTGCATAAAGAAGACATTGAAGGAAAAAAGGAGAAACTGAAAACTGATGGTCTCTGTGAAGGGGGCCCCAGTGGCCAGAGGACAGACATGAGAGGCAATCTTTTCACTGTAATTTTAAACCATGAGAATATATTACCTTTCCAGTAAGCAAATTAATATTATTTAATTTTTAAAATCTCTGCTTTGTCTTGCTATAAAATAGGATTCCTGGTGTTTCAATTACTGATGGACTCTCTAGTAAGCGTATCTGATGTTCCTGCTTTTCTGAAATATTTCTTGAAAATTAGACAGAAAAAGAGGAACACAAATTGGATTTTCCTTACATGTACATAATTTAAATTTATTTGTGTGTCTATCCTCAAAACCTGTGTGGTGTCTGTGTGTGTGTGTATATGCATATGAACACTGATGGGAGTGTATTTTCCAAATGAATCATTAAACAGGGAGAATTTTCCAGCCAAAAGTGTCAATATGTGAAAAGGCCAGAAACTGTTCAGTCTGTTTCATGGGAGTGTACACAAGCCAGTCTAACTGCTCTTAAGGAGTCATACTGCGGACCAGAGGGAGAGAAAGTTGAAAAGATGTTTCGGCCCAATTATAAAGGGCCTTGAGTATGTGGCTAAGGAGTTCGGTTTTTACTCTGGTGGCCATGGGGATCCACTGGGGGTCTGCCAGCAGAGGAAAGAGGTGGTCAGAGCAGTATCTAGAAGTGGCCAGAAGAGATGGCCCCTCCAAATCAGGTTTTCCTTCCCAGGGAAAAGAAATATCACCTTCGGGGTCATTGGCACATGCCACACAGTTGATAAATACTTTTTTTCAAGTTGGAGTCAACTGGGGCTGGGGAATTACATTTATAAAACCAATCATGAGCTGTGAGACACATCAGAAAAAAAAATGTCCACATAAGACAGACAACAGAGCAGCTGCTAGCCACTTAAAGAAGGCTTCATACAGCCCTGAACGTGTCCCAGCCAGAGCCAACTCTGGGCAGCTTTGTACATCAACTCCCAGGGAATTTGTCCCCCTTTATCCAGTTCAGAGAGACAAAAGAACAAAACACTTCACCTCTCTAGTAACATGAATCAAACGGCTTCTTTCATCTCAGTCCAATGGCTCCCTCAAGTTGATCACAGGCACCTCTCTGAGGGAGCTGCTGTGGGGTTGGGAAAGAGAACCAACAGCCCGTGATCTCATCCCTCGGTGTCCCATCTGTAATTAGCTGTGGCCTGTTTTGAAGATTATATGAGACAGTGTATGTAAAGCACTTATCACAGTGCTTGGCCCATGGTTAGAGCTCAGAAAATGGCAGTTTTTACTAGCAATGCCATGAAAAAGAAGTAATTATTACCACTTAGTAAATAAGAAACTAAGGCTCTGAGATGTTAAGTAAACTGCCCAAAGTCACACTGCAGGAAAGGAAAGGAGTCTGATTTGAAGCTGGGTGGATTTGACTTCCAAGTCTTTATTCTTTCCACTCTCTCAAGCTATTTCACAAATAAACTTGCACACCTGGATTCAACTCACACCTTAAGATTCACAAGGGCTGAATTCAACTCACACCTTAAGATTCACAAGGGCTGATACAGTACTTACTGTATTCAGAGGAGCAGCCTGTGTGGCTGCTAAAACCAAAAAGACCCGCTTCCGCAGCGAGCAGGGTTCGAACCTGCGCGGGGAGACCCCATTGGATTTCAAGTCCAACGCCTTAACCACTCGGCCATCGCTGCCACGAGCACAAACCAAGGCGGAGACACCTTAGAGTAACGATCACTGCGCGCGCGCCAGGCCAGTGAACAGGCGGGGCCTGCAACCGGTTATAGCTGCCCTAAGAGGCGCCTGGGCTGAGGGCTCACTTCGCTCAAATGAACACGAATTGGTAGGAAACCTCTTAAGCTGGAAACTTTCATGTCCTTTGAAGCTTCTCCCTTCGCTCCGCTCCGAAAAGTCGCAATCTGGCTTCCGGTCGTTGACCTGGTATTTACTCTCCTGCGCCTTCATTAGGTCTACTAGAGAGCCGTGAAACAAAGATGTTTTTGTTCTGTGCTGCGGGCCCGCGCTCTCGGAAATTTCTGCATTTCCTCTTTCTACTCCACCTCCGGCTTACGGGGAGTAATGTCTCCCGCTGTGTTTCTAGCGACTTTCGGGTCGCCCTCACCCTTCCTCTTGCAGCGGAATGGAGGGAAGTGTAAGGATTCTTGTGAAGAAAGAGGAGGCGCTTTGAGGACGGGCCGTTACCCTCGAGCTCGGCCCACCCGGTCTCCCGCCCAAGCAGCCAGCCCCCATTCTCCTCCCTCCCAAGGATCCCGCCCTTGCTGAGCCCAGCTGGGAGTGATCGGGCCCCACGTGTGGTCTGAAGCCCACTCAAGAGATGCGGAGCCTTGGAGGCGGCGTGCGAACCAAGATCAGGGCCTTAGGCCTGCAGTCTTTACTTGTAGAAGACATTTATTTCCTCCCTTCCTCTGTGTTAAGTGCAGCTACTGCGCCAAGTGCTTTATTTCCTACCCGTGGCGCGGGTTCTAACTGTTCACAAAATAACAGGCCTTTTGCTGGTTTAAATGTCCAAAAGTGGTCATGGAAAGTTTATCTGTCGTTCTCATTATGGTACATTTCGTAATAAGGCAGGAAGACAAATCTTTGACCTTTAGAAACCCTGATATTAAGTGATCTCACGTGGTAGTAGAGTAGTTTGAATTTTTGGAAGCTTTTAAATAACATTTCTCTTAAGTAAATTGTGGCACTAAATGTCTAAATCCAAGTAATCGTCAAAGGAGGGCGTAATATTTGAGAACTTTAAGAATATGCTTTATCTAATTTGACATAGTACTTTTAGGAATTTATCTTTTTTTTTTTTTTTTTAAACATTGCAGAGCTGCAGGAGTAGTCCCAATTTCCCTATAAATACTAAATGAGAGCAAAGTTATTCCCAACTCCCAGGCGTAAGTTTTATCCTGTACATGAATTTTATTTCCACTTTTCCAGTCCAAGAAGAAATAAATTTGTCTTTTTTAATCTTGTTCTCAGATTCTACGTGTGCTCTGAGATAACCTAGAATTACATTTTACCATCTTAATCTTGAAATCCTTTTTTTTATTCTTTCGTTCTCTGTAGTTGAGTAATGACAATATTTAGTGCAATTTCTTTCCCTTAACCTCTCACTCCCATTCAAAGAGTTCTCTTTACTTGTTTAAAAACTTGACTAATGGGAATTAATTATGGTTAAAATAGTTAAACCAGAAATTTTACTTTTTTTTTGAACAGACTGCAGAGGAAGAGACTCTATTACAGAGTTAATGTGTGTTTGGTGAGAACAGTTGTGATTAAATTTCTTGCAACATTCAAAGGTAAAATACCTATATAGATTTTTTCATCCCTGGCTGATTCATCATATTGCTAAAATGCGCTGAGTTCTTATTCCATGTGAGTTCTTTTGGATTCAACCTTAGGTCTTTAGCATTGCCATTTAATGCAGTGCAAGTTATAGAAAAAGAAGTAAAATGAATATCTTCCTATATAATTATAACATAAATATAATTTAAGACAATAGCCCCATTAAACATTGGTTTGCAAACAAGGAAATTTTAGTTTATAAAGGTCCCTTGGTGATTCTAATCGCCTCCTTCTCCTTGCCATCTTTGGATTCTGTTTCTACAGGTGAAATTCTTTTATGTGGTGGGTTTTATTAAAGCTAATTTGGGTGTGAAAGGCAAATAGCTTTTGCCTTCTCAAAAAAACTTTTCTTCTTGCTGCCCTCCCCACTATGTGGGACCTGACTCCCAGGGGTGTAAATCTCCCTGGCAACGCAGGATATGACTCCTGGGATGAATCTGGACCAGGCATCATGGGATTGAGAACATCTTCTTGACCAAAAGGGGGATGTGAAATGAAATAAAGCTTCAGTGGCTGAGAGATTTCAAATGGAGTCAAGAGATAACTCTGGTGGACATTCTTATGCAGTATATAGATAACACATTTTAGGTTTTAATATATTAGAATAGCTGGAAGTAAATACCTGAAACTACCAAACTCCAACCCAGTAGCCTTGACTCTCCAAGACGATTGTATAACAATGTAGCTTACAAGGGCTGACAGTGTGATTGTGAAAACCCTGTGGATCGCACTCCCTTTATCCAGTGTATGGATGGATGAGTAGAAAAAATGGGGGGACAAAACCTAAATGAAAAATAGGGGGGGATTGGGGGGGGTGATTTGGGTGTTCTTTTTTTCTTTTTTTTTCTTATTCTGATTCTGATTCTTTCTGGTGTAAGGAAAATGTTCAAAAATAGATTGGTGATGAATGCACAACTATAAGATGGTACTGTGAACAGTTGATTGTACACCATGGATGATTGTATGGTATGTGAATATATCTCAATAAAACTGAATAAAAAAATCTAAAAAAAAACCTTTCTTGGTGCTACATTCAGAGGAAGAATGAGGCATGTGGTTGGGAGCAGTATGACGTTTCTTTTTTCTTTAACAAATCAGTGATTTATTTTGAATTGTTTATTCTGGTATGGTTTTGTTATTTGTTTTTTGTTTTGTTTTTTGTTTTCTTTGCATGTTTAAAAAATCATAGAATTTTAATTTTGGAAAGAACATTAAAGTTTATCCAATCCTTTCATCTGCAGACAGGAAACTGCAACCTATGAATGACTTGCCCGAATTCCCACAGTTAATTAGTGGCAGATTCAGGACTTTATATTGTTATACTCAGTGTTCTGACTGTATTTTCTTGGTCTCATATTCTCTGTTAGTCTCTGGCACAGTGGCATGCAAATCAAAAGTGTATAAATGACAGTAGACAAAACCAACAGTAGAGAGAGTTGTGAGTTGAATGCTGAAGGCCTGTGAGGTTTCAGATAGTGAGCATATTGTGATGGAAAATTTTTCTTCTTTACTCCAGCATCCGTTTTCCCATGTGATAATGACACCTCATTTGTGCTTGGGAGAGGACTTTCCCTTCCACATTGAATGCACCCTGCATAACAAATTACCACAAACTTAATGGCTTGGCATAAATTTATTATCTCAAGTTTCTATGGGTTAGGAGCTTAGGCATGAGTTAGCTCAGTCTCATCAGGCTGAAATCAAGGTGGTGACCATGGCTGCAATCTCATATGAGGCTCGAGGGTCTTCCAAGCTCACAGGTGGTTGGCAGAATTCAGTTTCTTGTTGCAGGACTTGCTGGCTGTCAGCTGGGGCCATTCTCACCTGTTCTCGGTCATATGGCTCTCTCCACGATATGGTAGTTTGCATCTTCAAAGCCATGGAATACAATTTTCTTTGAGATACTGTCTTGACATGATTTTGAGACCCTGAGGAGAGGCCTGTCAGTTCCCCTTCAAACAGCTGATTAAATCCTGTCAAAAAAAGAAAAAAAAAAAATGCACCGGACAATGTAAAACAGGTAAGGATAACTTTACTCTATGGGCTGCTATAGCAGGGGAGAGAGAGTATAATTCAATTCCGATGAAACAAAGAATAGCATACTTTCTTTTTTAAATGCTTGTGATGTTCTTATTATAATGACTGACACATGGTAAATACTCTATAAACGTCAGCTCTTGTAATAGTGTTGCATTTCTGCTTATATTTTTTTTTAAATCAGTTTTATTGAGATATATTCACATACCATACAATCCATCCAAAGTGTACAGTCACTGGCTTTTAGTGTAGACACAGAATTGTGAATTCATCATCACAATCAATTTTAGAACATTTTCATTACTCCAAAAAGAAAAACCCCATCTCCCTTAGCAGTGACCTCTCAATTCCTCTATCCTTCTCTAGTCCTACATAACCACTAGTCTATTTCTATCACTATAGGTTTATTTATATTTCCATTTTATATAAATGGAATCATATAATATGCAGTGGTTAGTGACAGCAAGATTTTTAAGGGCTGGGAGTGGGTTGGAGGAAAAGCCCTGAAAGATAGTAAGGGGAGTTGTTTCCCAGCAGGGGTGAGGAATTTACTGAAGTTGTGATTAGGACCACTTGGTTTGGAATATTTTCCTTTGCAGTAATTAGGCCACCTGGAGTCTGTAAGTGCTGGGGGATGAGGATTTGCCTAGTTAGGAGCCAGTCAGGCGCCTGGGTAGCCTGGGTGAGAGGGAGATAGAGGGGGAGGTTGATGTTGAAGAATGGTTTGGGTCTGAAGTTGCTTTTTTCCCCCTGCAGTCTGTTTGTTTCTCTCTGCAGTCCCACAGCTACAAGATTGGTTTTAAGGTAGTCAGGTTGTGAGGAGCCAGGTTGGCAGCTTGGTCAAGAGAAAGAAAACAATCGTGGTCACTCCATACACCACAACCTATTCTTTACCAGGCCTAATGGCCTGTAGGCCAGGTTCTAATGACTAGGGACAGCCCCTATGCCCTGGAGCCCACGAAATTATTCAAATTAGCCATTCTACAGGGAGCCCTGGGAAACCTCACCAACCCCACCTTTTTTTCATACCTAAACTGCCAGCTACAGTTCCGACTTGCTGTTACCCTGTTGCTAGATACAACCCCCTGTGCAGCCCTGTGTCGCAGCCTTCTCTTGTTTGAAGAGACTTCTGCTTTTCATCTATCCAAATGCCTTTGTGTTATGTCCTGCCATCCAAGGAATATGTAATCTTACCTAATATTGTATAATTATAAAATAGGCCAGTGGGGAGAATTTCCCTTTGGTCTGCTAAAATGGAATCATAAAATACAACATCATAAAGGAAGGGACTATCTTTATTCACAAGCCCTGCCCAAACTCAAGTTGGGGGATTATATAGGGTGTGTAAACCAGGAACGGGTATCTTGAGACCATCTTAGAATCCTGTGTGCCACATGGTTCAAAATTCCTGTTCTTTCCATAACAGAACTGCATTTTTATGGAAATCCCCCTAAAATACACACAGATAGTATCTGTGAGAGTATCAGATCCGATAGTTTTACTTTAGCTACCTTGTGCATTTTTGTACTGCCTTTGAAAGGAATTGAGTTGACAGTAACTGCAGAGTTTTGGAGGCTTAGCCACTATTCAGTATTCTTGACTTTAGTTTTTCATTAATTGGAGATAACTCTGGTGTACATTTTGGACATTGGCTAATTGCATTACGTGTCCCAATTTAGACATGTTCTTAATCTTAGTCTGCATCTTTGTTGGTGTGAACCCATTTTAAATAGGACCTTTTGAAGATCTTATTTTTGGTTAAAATGTGGTGAATCAAACAAGGGTGGGTCTTAACTGGATTACGGGAGGCTTTATGAGAGAATGCCACAGGGAGGAGCTGGGAACCTGAAGTCAACAGAACCTGGAAGAGAAGGGATACAACATTGCCTTGTGACACAGGGCAGGGGTACAAGCCAGGGAACTCTAAGGATCTTTGGCAGCTGGCACCAGGATGTTACAGACTTTGGGGAGAAAGCATCGCCTTTCTAGTGCCTTGATTTTGCACTTCTAGCCTCAAAACCGTGAGCCAATTAATCCCTGTTGTTTAAGCCAACCCATTGTATGGTGTTTGTCATAGCAGCTCAGGCAAAACCCAAGACAGATACCATAAGAAAGGGGAATTAGTCCAGATTGGACAAAAAAATTACTAAGTTGTTGGTTACAAAATCCTCATAAAGATTTAGTTGATAAATCACAGTCATCATGAGAAGTGATGGAAATAATTATCAAGGAATTGCTGCATTGCAAATGACTGTACTTTTGCGGCCTAAATGAATGTGGATTGCTTTTAAGTCAGTATGGTACTTATATATGTTGAATATATATCCTTGTTAGCACTAGGGCAATTTATTTATAGTATTTTCTTACCAAGTTGGTCTAGTAATGCCATGACCAATTAAGAAGTAATGGATAGAATCAAGAATGATGGATTCTTCTTTTCTTAAAGGGTGTGATGCCAGTGTGTTATTCAAACTTGAGTTCTCCAAAGAAGTTGTATTCTCTGATTTCCCAGTAGCAGTGATGCTACTTGAGGAATCACTGCATTCTATTTTAAAAACTGCTTTTTCTCCTCCACTTACCCTAATTTAAAGATCTTTCCATGTTGTTATATGTATATATAGTCAGCTACATCATCATTTTAATGTCTATGCATATATCATAGTTTTTAAAAAGTTCCCTGTTGGTTGTAGGACATTTAAATTTATTTTATTTTTTCATGGTTGCAACCCAGTTTGCCTTCTTCCCTGTATATACGTCTTTAAATACTTGTCTCGTTATTTCCGTGAGGCAAACTCCTAGATGTGGAATTTCTGGACAAAAGTATGTATTTTTAAAAGAGTTTTAGTCTTGTTACCAAATTGCCCTCCAGAAATATTTTTCTAATTAGTATTCACACCAGAAGTATTCTTATATCTGTTTCTCTACACTTGATCTTCTTATCCCTACACTATTACCATACTTTTAAATCTTTGATAAAAAGCAATAAATAGTATCTTCTTAGTGTTTTGATTAATTTTTTTTAGCCCTTGTGTTATTTATCTTTTTATGTAGCAGTTACAATCGTTTTATCTTATTTTGGATTGGTCATATTTTCAGAATTGTGTATGTTTTTGAGTCTTACATTTCTTTGAATCTTTCATTACTGGACCCTTGCTCTAGGGAGGCACTCAATAAATTTGGCAAGGAGAAAGGAATCCAGAATTCTGTTTTTGATGTATTATGTTTGAAATACCTTTAATACATTCAAATGGATTTATCATGATTAACTTGGTATCCTCTTGGGCAAATTAAATCTTAATGAACTGGAAGTATTTAGAAGAAAGTTTTCAAATAAAATTTATAACGGTCATTTCAGTTTTCAATCTCAGCTTTTCCAAAACCAAAAATTTAAATACAATTTTTTTTAATTAAAAATTTTAAAGTTTATGGTGTAATATAGGTACATGGTTAACTCATTGGAATTTCTTCTGCACTATTTAATTTTTTTTAAAACCATGTACCTATTTTATATAGCTAAACATTTTTACATTTTTAGCTATATAACGGGCAGCAGGGGACTGTGCACCTGCTACTCTTTCCATCTCTATATGTTTTCCTCATAAACGCTATTCCAGGCTGATCATTTAGGAGCTCAACTTGTTTGCTCAACTCTACAATTTTAATGGGGTCTTGAGAGGGAGAGTAGATGAAGGTGTGCTCAGTTTGTCATCTTTAACCTAATTCTGAATACTTTATTGATAAGTTATATTGAACAATGTTAATACTCAGTTCTTGTAGGCTTATCTGAAAAAATTGAAAAATGTGAGAAAGTAATATGTTGTGAGAGAGATAGTAAATTAGAAGACAATTAATCTAATTTCATACTCTAGTAGAAGAATGTCTTGGTTACAACTGCTGCTCATTTTTGTGCTATTGGCTCATTATGCAAGTAAATACGTAGTGTAAGGCCATTCTATTACTGATGAGCTCTGAAGTGAAGAGTTATGTTTTTTGTCCTAGAACAGCATACATTTTTAGTTAGAAACTTATATCAAGGACCAGAAGTGCTTAGAACCTGTAAAAGAGTGGCTTCTCAGTTGGAGTGCAAATTAGTAACAATAAGGTTTTTACTGATCAAGAAGATAAAGTCAACAATATTTTTAAAAATTATGATTTCTATGGCAATTTTTTCATAACTATGTTCCATTGAGATGCTCAAATAAAATTTTTACTTAAGTAAATATCTATAGACTCACAAAAATATTTTAAACTCATTTTGTTTTATATATCATAGTGTACTTCTTTAATTTTTAAAATACAAGGCCAATAGTTGGTAATATAGAAATCCATAAATATTGTTTCTTCGATTACATTTTACTTTTTATCTTCTGACACAAACACTTGTTTAAAAGCAAAATAGTATCAGGAGACTTTTAATGAAAAGCAGCACTCACTGCTCCATACTCTCCATCCTCAAATGTCACTCTCTAGAGATGATAACTTCCTGTATCACTTATAATTTATTCTGCTATTTACATCCATCTTTCTAAACAATACTCTTATACTGCTATTGCTTGAGTTTTAGTTTCAGATTTTATCTCTTGACTTTATACTATAAAAGATGAGCTTTTACTGCTTCTTTCCCTTTAAATTATATGATGCTTTTTGGCTACATCAATAGTCAGTATTTATATTATTATGGTTATATAATTATTAGTCACAGCTAGGCCACATACTACACTGTGATTAAATTTCCTTTCTACTAGAACTTTTGTTTTCCTAGGAGTTAATGATTGTCTTGTTCTTTTCTGTCAGTGTTATTTTCTATATGATTATCACTAATTCATACCCAAGTTCTCTGACAGATGTATAAATCTCTCATATTTAAACACATCAGATAATCTATTAGTCCCCCCCACACACATTGTCCAGTGCTTCCTCCCTCTCTCTTTTCCTCCCTCCCTCCTTTCCTTCTCTCTTTCCTTTCGCTCCCATTTTTCTTCCCTCCCTCCCTTCCTTCTATCCAAATATCCCTCCATACTTCTTTTAAACTTTGCATATCTGAAATGTCTTTATTCTGTTCTCATATGTATTTGATAGTGTGACTGGAAAAAAATTTCTACGTTTAATTGAAATTTCACAAGACGTCTTAGCATTCTTTATAAAAAATACTACCAAGAAAAGGTCCAGCGAAGGCTTAACTTTGTATTTCTTTTGAAGGATGCAAGCCAAGGTATTGTATGAATCTAATTTAGCTAAAAGTAAGTTAGCTTTATCCACATGATGGAATATTATTCAGCAGTAGAAAGAAATGAGTTGTCAAGCCATGAATGGACATGGAGGAAACTTAAACGTGTATTGCTAAGTGAAAAAATCTGGAATGAAAAGCCTACGTTATTGCACGATGCCAACTATATGACATTCTGGAAAAGATTAAACTATAGAGACAGTAAAAAGATCAGTGATTATCAGGGGGTCAGGGTGAGTGGGGGAGACATGAACAGGTCCAGCACAGGGCATTTTTAGGGCAGTAAAACTATTCTGTAGGATACTGTAATGGTGACTACAATATATTATGCATTTGTTCAAACCCATAGAATAGTCCAACCCTAATATAAAGTGTAGACTTTGTAACTAATAAGGTATCAATATTGATTCATCAATCATAGCAAGTGTACCCTCCTAATGCAAGATGTTAATAGGGGAAACTGTGTATGTGGTGGAGGGATGGAGAGAGGGGTATATGGGAACTCTGTATTTTCTGTGCAATTCTTCTGTAAACCTAAAGCTGCTCTAAAAATAAAGTCTATTAAAAAAAAGTAACCAACTTACCTTCCTGTTTTTTAACCCTAGTATGTGTAAAGTTGTACTCAGTGATTTCTGAAATTTTCCCTGGAATCATTAAGAATGTGTGTGAAGTCAGACTGCCCCTCTGTGAGAGAAGGGAGAGTAAATGAAGAACCAGGTGTGCTGGAGACACCAATCAAATTAAATGCTTTTGTGGGATTAGCACTGAAGATTATTTTCCCATTGGGTTTATACATATGAAATCCAACGTTTTCCTCTTCAAAATTTTTTCCTGTAAATTGTAAGGAGCAAAACTGCTAAAAGGACCTGAAAGCCCTATCTTGCCAAATTTTGGAATTGATTCTTTCCTTAGAAAACAAACTTCCCACCTTGGCTTCAAAATTTGATCTCAGTATATCAGTAACTCTGGAAATACCCAATTTATTATCCTCTGTCCAAGTAATACCTTGAAAACCACATTGTATACAGTTTATAATTTTCTTATCAGAAAATCACAAAAGGGTTTTAATGTTCTTTCAGTCTATTATGCATGTTCTTTGAATCTAGCCATGTAGAAATTAAATTAGAACAGACATAGTATGCAAAAAATTAGATTAACGTTTTTGTGATTGTTCTCAATTTTAGATATTTAGACACATACAGCTAGAGATCTTTGAAAATGCAGGCTCAAGAGTAGGAATATCTCCTCAAGAAATGGTTCATTTAACAAATAAGTTAATAGATTTGTAAATGTTTCTGCCTTTTTTTTTTTTTTTTTCACCAGCACATTACACTGTCATTTCTCACATGCTGTAGGATGATCATTATCATTCTGTGATGGAAAGGCTCCTTTGAACAGGGCTTAAACTGGGTGGAATTTCATGGAGAATAATTTCTGGTACCTTTTAGGGGAACAGAGAGAAAGGGGACTAGGAAAAGCGCCAGAGATTGCTTTTACTTTTTATTCTTTCCCTAGAATCCTATTTTTTTTTTAAAGAAAGTAGCCTGCTTCAAATTCCTGCTTTTCTTAACAGCACTTTGTTTATTTTGTGAGATTTAGGCACTAATAAGCAGCTTCAGAGGAGGAAACATTCCCTTTGGAAAGCAGAGTCTCACCAACTTGGTTAGTCATGGGCAGTTAAACTGTGGATGTGTTGTCTCAGTTTCTCTACCAGTCAAATATACAGATGACCTAACTGGTTTTTTAGTGTGAAATAAATACCACATAACAATAAAGTGGACCTATCAAATCTCAGTAGCTATGGAGCTTTATGTTAGTGCAATGCTCTAATAAATATAATTTATTTATTTTTTTAGACTAGTGGTTCTCAAAGTGCAGACCCTAGATGAGCAAGTACCACATCATCTGGGAGCTTGTTAGAAATGCACATTCTAGGGAGTCAGAAAACCTGGGGGTGGGCTCCAGCAATCAGCCCCCCGGGGGTGGTTCTGATGCACATTGCCAGCTTCAAATGAGAATTGCTGTGTTAGATGCTGATAGAGTGCCCTCCAGGGTTTTGCTGAATTTGTGTGTCTGGCCTAGAAATTCTGATGTAAAGACGCAAATGAAGGAACATTCTTTTTGTTTTTTAAAATCATCCTCCCTCCAGATTTACTTCCAGCTCTTTTTCTATGTATGTGTGTGTGTGTGTATATGTTTATATATATATATATATATATTTTTTTTTTACAATATTTTGATATGATCTATATACTTTTATTTTTTTCCCTTTTTGGATTTACCATTGTGGAATAAGCATTGTCCATGTCTTTAAAAATACCATATAAATGTAACATTTTAAATGTTGCACAGTAATTCATAATTTCATTCTTCTAATTTGCCAAAAGGAATGCTTTCTTTTCAGTAGGTAGGATGAGGGATAGTCCCTTTCCTACCATGTCATCCTTGGATGTACTTAACTAATAAATCCTCATATTCCCTAAAGAAGCATTGACAAATTTGGTAAAACTATAAAGCAGGTGATAGCGGGTGTTTAAAAATGTTAACATTTGAATTTTGTGGTTTTCATTTCATGCCTCGTCCTTTTGACCCCGTTTTTTAGGTTTATGAACTTCCCATCTCCTCAGTTTATTGGCCCTTGGCTGCTCAGGATCCATTCTCTGGTCTAGTCCTTTTTGATTTACTTCTTCCATCATATATTTTCACAGTCCTTCTCAGGTCTTTCTTGACGCTTTTTAAAGGCAGGAATTTTAGCTCTATTATAAGCATTTGAAAAAGACATTTGGGGACTGATTAGCTTTTCTTGGCCTTAAAATCTCAGCACAGAGAAGGTTGATTATTTGAGCTAACAGAGAGCCTTTGAAGTCAGTTAAGCCAGCTCTTCACTTATTAGTTGTGTGTTTTTGGCAAATAACTTAACCCCTTTTAGCATAATTTTTATCAATTGTAAAATGTGCACAGATATCTATACTATAGATGTGCTATGATGCGGGTGACTGAGCTTGTACCTCGGCTTACCAGGCCTGGGCCAGGGGACCTGATATCACCCCCTGGGGAGGGTAGTAGGTACGGGCGTGAGTGCCCTCTGCAGCCCCCCCGAGCCTGGGGAGCGAGGTCAAGGCAGCTCCCTTTTCCTCACCCAAAATGCCACTGGCAGGGGAGGCTTGCCGGAGGAAACCGCCTTTCTCCCAACTGCCCTTTCCCCACTTCCTTATCTTACCCACTCACTCCCTGGTGCCAAGGCCACTCCTGCCACCGCCAGCGTGCATGCACCGTGGCCAGAACAACCCCCGCCCCGCTGCAACGGCTCCGGCGTTCTCTCAGAACCAATCCTAGCCCCTATCCCTTCAGTATTGCCATTTAAGGCTACTTCACTTCTTTTCCAGCCCTGCCCTTCTTACCAGCCTATATAACCTGTAATCACCCCTGAATAACTCTCTTTGGCGCATACTCCTACTGGATGAAGAGTGTCTTGTCCCTATCGCCGCCCTCCATACCTTGCACGCCTCCCGCCGAGGACCCCGGCCACGTCCTCCGCCTCGCCCTCGCCTCCGGGAAAGAGCCCCCGCCGCCGGTACCCTTTAAGCAGCCCTGAGAGCTGAGGGCTTAACTACCGGCCGCCTCTCCCCCTAGAAGCAGTAACCGCGACCGCAACTTACTCCTACTGGATGAAGAGTGTCTTGTCCCTATCGCCGCCCTCCATACCTTGCACGCCTCCCGCCGAGGACCCCGGCCACGTCCTCCGCCTCGCCCTCGCCTCCGGGAAAGAGCCCCCGCCGCCGGTACCCTTTAAGCAGCCCCGAGAGCTGAGGGCTTAACTACCGGCCGCCTCTCCCCCTAGAAGCAGTAACCGCGACCGCAACTGGTGCCCCGTGTGAGGGAACGTCTCCACACAACAGTTCGGCAGGTCGCCCGCTCGCCCGGACGCCTCTCCAGCTTCCCGTTTCCTCGCCTGCAAGGTAAGGGCCGCCTCTCCTTCGCCGCTTCCGGAGCCGTGGGAGGTTCACTGCTCCGAAGCCGCTCCTCCCTTCCCCCACGCTCTCTTCATCCAGTAGGAGTATGCGCCAAAGAGAGTTATTCAGGGGTGATTACAGGTTATATAGGCTGGTAAGAAGGGCAGGGCTGGAAAAGAAGTGAAGTAGCCTTAAATGGCAATACTGAAGGGATAGGGGCTAGGATTGGTTCTGAGAGAACGCCGGAGCCGTTGCAGCGGGGCGGGGGTTGTTCTGGCCACGGTGCATGCGCGCTGGCGGTGGCAGGAGTGGCCTTGGCACCAGGGAGTGAGTGGGTAAGATAAGGAAGTGGGGAAAGGGCAGTTGGGAGAAAGGCGGTTTCCTCCGGCAAGCCTCCCCTGCCAGTGGCATTTTGGGTGAGGAAAAGGGAGCTGCCTTGACCTCGCTCCCCAGGCTCGGGGGGGCTGCAGAGGGCACTCACGCCCGTACCTACTACCCTCCCCAGGGGGTGATATCAGGTCCCCTGGCCCAGGCCTGGTAAGCCGAGGTACAAGCTCAGTCACCCGCAATTCCCCTTTCTTTTCTAATTAGAGGAAGAGGCTTTACCGGAGAGGCCCACTAAGGGTGAGGGAAGGGGGAGGTTAGGGAAGGGAAAAAGGGGTTGACGGTGGCTCAGCGAGGCTGGAGCTCAGTGTTGGTGTGGTGCCCGGGCGCTTGACAATGGCTTCGCTGCAGCGGGCTGGGCGAAGGTGAGGGGTTTAAAGTTCAGGGGTTCAGAGAAGCTGGAACTCGAGGTGAGAGCGATGTTCAGGTGATTGAGAAGGGCCTCGCGGTTGGCGAGTCGACCGGTGGCGTTGAGGTCGCGGAAGGTTGGCTGTCATCTTGGAGTGGGGGGCGTCAGAGGTGGCGAGTCGCTGATACTGGATTTGCACGAACGAGGAAAAAATGGCATCCGTTTGTTTTCTTACAAGCTGGACAATTTTGCGGATGAGGCAGGGTCCTAAGATGAGAGCTAGAATAATTATTAATAAGGGGCCAAGAAAAGGAAGGATGTATGGGAGGATGGGAGTGAAAAAACTGGACCAATAACTGGTGGCTTCACGATCTCTTTTACGCTTTTCCAGTCCTTCTCGGACCCTTTTCAGGCTATCCTCGACGAGACCTGTGGAATTGGCATAAACACAGCACTCTTCTCCTAGGGCGGCGCAGAGGCCTCCTTCTTTGAGGAGGAGAAGGTCAAGACCTCGGCGGTTTTGGAGCACTACCTCAGAGAGGGAATTGACAGAATTTTTTAGATGGTGAATAGCGTTTTGTAAGTGATGAATGTCTTCGTCAACAGCCGCCCTGAGGTGAGTTAGGGCGGAGTCTTGACTGGCTAGTGCAGCGATTCCGGTGCCAGCGCCTGCAAGACCTAGGAGGGAGGCAATTGTAAGGACGGTGATGGGCTCTCGCTTTTGCAGTGGGGCAGGAGCCGCAGTTTTTTCCAGACGGAGGAAGAAGTCTTCTTCACTGTGGTATAAGACCCTAGGGATAAGGACAATTAGGAGGCAAGTTTCTTTATATTCATTGATGACATTCGTGCTGAGACAGGGGGTAAGTCCTGTAGAGGAGCAGAGCCATTGGGAGGAGTTATGAGGAATGAGAAATTTTGCCGAGCTGCTGGGAGATGAATAGCTGGCACAAGCTGTGAGGTCGGGAGAGTTACTGGAGCGAGGGCGGACGCACTTTCCCGTATAGGAGACTGAATGAAAGGTCAGGGGGACGGCAGAGGTATTCCAATTGCATTCCAAGGGGCTGTTTTCTGTGCTTTCTGAAAAGGAGAGGTTGGAGGCAACGGGCTCATATAGAGAGGAAGAGGTGGAGAGGCAGAGCCAGCAGGATGAGGTAAAATTGGGGTTGGAGGAGTTTACTGAGGCAAAGGCGGCTTGGATGAGGCTGAGGAGGGGAGAGGAATAACGAGAAGGGGGCAGAGGAAGCTGGGGTGGTGGGGTTTGAGATGTAATTGAAGTGCGTTTAGCCGGAGCTAAGGTGCGGCTGGAGGGCTGTGGAAAAAGAGGGTTAATGACCTTGTTGGGACTAATATTAAAGGGCTTTTTTATAATAGTATCTTTCTTTGGTTGGTTTATAGCCTCCTTTCTTATGAATATAAGGGTTCCCCGATCGAACCCCGATAGCCAAATTCGGAAGCCCCAAGTTTTACCCAAGAGCCAAGACGTATCGGCAGGGTTTTGTATGGTGAGCATTAGTCTTTTAGGACAAGGGTACCTGTTGAAATAGCGATAGCCTGGATTTTGGCAAGAATACGGGATTACTGCGAGGTTTAAAAATTTGTCAGGGACAGAAGGTTTCCAGCCAGTGGCTAACGTTTCACACCCCCAGTACGGGCAGTAATAGTTTGTTGGGGATTTGCAGTATGATTTTCCAGGATTTGAAGCTGGACACATATAATAATCCTGAAGATTTAGGCTGCCTGGATAACTAGGAAGGTTTGGATTAGGAGGGACAAACAGATCAATGGCATAAAAGACGAAGGAGGGAGATCCTGCTGTGGTGTTGGAAAGAATTATTGTGGAGTCTTTCCAACGCGCAAGGGTCCACTTCCAAGGCTGGTGGGGATCGCCCTGGGTAGAAGAGGCAAGAACTAACATAACCATTAGAAGGGAGGTTATGCTTGGGTGAGGGTTGAGAGGGTATATGACATGGTGTTTTGCCTGTTTATAGAGGCGTATAATTTTTCTAATTTCTCGCCGCTGCTGCGCTCTGCTCGGACTAGGGTTCAGGCCCAGGTGTACTGTTGTCATCTGGTGCACCAGGCTGCGGAGACGACGGCGTTCCCGTCTCGTTGAACGCGTGGTTGCTGGTGGCGGGCCGGATTGCCCTTCCTGGGATCCATATTGGTTGTGCTGCATCATCTGGGAAAACACAAGCAAACCCGCGCCCCTGGGCGAGAAGTGGGGAGGGACCTTTCCAGGTATTATTCTCCGGGTCCTTCCAGTAAACCATCGGGGCCTGGGTGGGCCTATACGAGGGCCCCCAATGTTTATGTAGGGGCGAAAGCCCTTCCTTATTGAATGTGAGTAGATTAAGGTGAATAAGGGCTGCTATAACAAGGTCCCCTGGAGTTGCCTGGGGGAGCATTGCCCTTTCTTTTTCAATCTGTATTTTTAAGCGGCGATGGACTGCTTCTACAATGGCTTGCCCCTGTGGATTATAGGGGATGCCGAAATGATGGGTGATGTTATATAACTGAAGAAAAGCCGCAAAAGAGGCACTGCGATAGGCAGGCCCATTGTCTGTTTTTAGGTCCCAAGGGACTCCCATGAAGAGAATTCCTTGTCTCAGGGCTTTGATACAATGTTTGGCCATTTCCCCGACGAGGGGGACTGCATAACACATAGCTGAGAAGGTGTCAATTATTACATGCACATACTTGAGACGCCCAAAGGACGGAACATGAGTTACATCCATTTGCCATCTAGAATTGGGTTTTAAGCCTCGTGGGTTGACTCCTTGAGGTTGTAAGGGGCCAAGTGGCGCAAAGGGTGCACAAGTTGCACAATTGCGGACAAGATGTTTACAGGTATCTAGGGGGAGGTCACATAAATGATGTAACGACGTAGCCGAAAAGTGAAACCTGGAATGCAATAACTTGGCCTGGTTAACAGCGTCCCCCGGAGGGGCCGCTGTGTTAGTTAGCATAGCTTGGGTAGTCTGAGCTGAGACCGCTTGGTCTACTATACTGTTGCCATTAGCCAAGGGCCCCGGAAGGCCTGAGTGACTACGAATGTGGCTAATGAACCAAGGATCTTGTCTATGCTCTAAGATGCTTCTGAGGTCAGAAAGTGCTTTATCAATGGCCGAGTCTCCCGGGAAAAAGGTGGAAAACGCGAGGACTCGGCAGACCTGATAAGTGTAGAGGCTGTCAGTGAAAATGTTTACTGGGTGGCTGCAGTGGGCATTTAGTGCGTATGACACTGCCAGAATTTCCCCCACTTGGACCGAATGAAGGTTGACATAACTGAATAGGCGGGGTTCCGGATGGTCCTGCGAATAAGAGAGGAAGGCGAAACGGGTTTTGGAGGCGTCAGTAAAGACGGTATTGGCACCCGGGATGGGTGCAGAGGAGGGGAAAGGATGGAAGGGACTGCGGAAGGGAAGCTTGGCGAGTCCCTGTAACAGCCGATGGCTAGGATAGTGGCAGCTGAATTCCCCCTGAAATCCTTCTAAAAGGATTTGCATGTCCGGGTTGTCACGTATAAGCAGGCGGGTTTGGCTTGTATCTAGGGGCCAAACAATTTTCTCTGGCGGCTCTCCGAATACATGAACAGCCAAGGTAACTAGATCTGAAGCTAGGCTGATCCAGAGCCGTACTGCGGGGCAAATCTTCCTAAGTCGACTTTTAGCGGGATGCGCCCAAAGTAGAGGGCCTTCCTGCCACAGGCAGCCCATGGGTGTGCCGGGCGTAGGGAGGATGAGTGCTATAAGATTGCCCTCTCTAGTGCTGAACCTGTTGAGACAGCAGGCAGCAAGTGCCTTGTTAATTGCAGCAATGGCTTCTTTTGCCTCCTGGGTGAGCTTAATGCGCCGAGAGATTGCTAGCGGCGGGGCTTCAGGGACACTCAGCAGCATAAAGAGTGGTTGTAGCTGCGCTGTGGTGATCGGTAACGCAGAGCGGAGCCAATTGATTTGACCGCAGAGCTGTTGAAGCTCAGTGATAGTGACCCGGTCCGGTATGTCCAGCTGGGGAGAGGACGGAGCAATGGTTTTATCAATACTAAACCCTAAGAAGGCTAATGGAGGCACAATTTGAACTTTATCGAGTTGAATCGTAAGGCCGAGGTCAGCTAAATTAGTGGTAAGGTCTTTGAGGATTAGAGGAAGTGTCTCGGCGTCTTCAGAGGCCACTAAGATGTCATCCATGTAATGGATGAGCATGGCCTGCTTTCGCAGGGGGGCCACTGCGTGATTAACATACATCTGGCAGATGGCCGGACTGTTACGCATCCCTTGAGGGAGGACTTTCCATTGGTACCTATTAGCCGCGCCCGCGTGATTGGGGACGGGAACTGTAAAGGCAAAGCGCGGGCGGTCTCGCTCATGTAGCGGGATGGAAAAGAAACAGTCTTTGATGTCAATGGTGGCTACGTGATAGTGAGCCGGGATGGCTACCGGATGGGAAAGGCCAGGCTGCGGGGAACCCATGGGAAGAATATGCTTATTGATTTCCCGCAAATCATTGAGGAGCCTAAATTTCCCTGTGGTTTTTTTATGAATAACAAATACTGGCGAATTATTGGGGCTAGTAGAAGGTTCTATGTGGCCAGCATTCAATTGTTCTTGTACGAGGGCTTGGAGTACTACTAATTTATGCGTGGGAAGGGGCCACTGCTCCACCCATATAGGTTCCTCAGTATCCCACTGCAGAGGAACGGGCGCTGGAGGTGTTAAACGAGCAGTGGCGCACATTATTGGGGGGGCTGCGTGGTAAGCACTGCCCCAGAGGCGGCGAGGATGTCACGGCCCCATAAAATTTGGTCTATGGTGTGTAGAAATAACGGGCGGAAGGTACCTGAGTGGCCTTCTCCATCCTCCCACTTAATGGGTCTTATGGCTTGAAGAGAAGTAGAGGTACCAGTGGCTCCCACTACCGAGGGACCATCAAGAACCATGCACATGGTGGCATATTGAGCGGGCATGCAAGAGATTTCTGCCCCTGAATCGAGCGTGCCTGTGTACCACTATGAGAATTACATCAGATCTACCATGCTAGCATTGTGTTTGGCACATAATAAATCCTCAATACCTATTAGCTCTTCTATTGGAGATACTATTAGTGTTTATGTTTTGAGCCATCTTTTTACAGTTGCCGAAATTCTTTTTGGTTTAAGTCCTTCATTTTTGTGACTAATAATGCTTAAATTGTTACATTAAGACTTTTAATGGGAAAAATATTTGAAGAAGGCATTATCTCATATCTCTTTCATCATTATTATTTTTTTTAATTCAAATTCTTTCTCTCAGAAGAAGTTATCTTTGTTAGAATACTTGTACTTTCATTGTCTTTATGACATTATGGAATTCCCAAGAAATATTTTGGTATAAGTATGTATTAGTGTACCATTAATTATAAGCTTATTAATGTTTTTCTTGTAATCTGTGAACTTGCTTAGTTCTTAGGCATCATAATTTAAAATCCTAATTTTAAAAAAGGAAGCATGATTGGACTTTATTCCTCTGTATTTTTTTAAAAAAATTATGCATATGTTTGTTGAACTCCAGAAACCTATGTAACATGGGTTACTCATATATGTTAATATCACATTAATTACATTAATACTCATTTGTTCTGTCCATGTGCTGAACAGTATGCAACACTTTGGCCTACTATTAATTTATTTATTCACTCAAACATTTATTGTGTATTATGAATTAGTTACTGGGTTTGGTGCTAGGTATATACAAGTAAGATATGGGAGAGTTCATCTTTTAGTGTAGAAATGTATAAAGAAATAATTTTGATACTAGGTGCTGAGGGTATAATAGATGTATATAGAAAGTGCTGTAGAAGCATGTGGGTGGTACATTCACTCGGCATTGAAGTTAGCTGGAGGGCAAGGGTGAGTGGGAGTTGTGGGTGGGGCCAGGCAATTAGGTAGGTAATGTCTGAGCTAGGCAGAAGAAAAGAAAGGAAAGGATGAAGAAAGGAAAGGAGTTCAGCAGGCTGGTCCAGACTGTAAAGCAGTGGGAACAGAAAGGAGGGGGCATGTAAAAGGAACACTGTTGTCATTGTAGATGACATCAGGATCAGGTACAAGATCAGTTTTCAAAAATTAATAGCATTTCTCTACACCTGTCACAACCAACTAGAAAATATAATAAAGATTCCATTCACAATACAATATTAAAGTGTAAGAAAAGGTTAAGTTTAGCTTTCACATAGAGACAGCATGGAATAGGGAAAATGGGTGCAGAACCAGCTTAAACAAGCCCTGTGATAAAGGGAAGAGAGAGAGAATCTGCGCCAGCTCCTTATATGGAAAAGTAACCATGGTTACTGAAATGTAAGGAGATATGGGGTAAAATCAGAGGCGGGAACTCCCAGCAGGAAATTTAAACTGAATGAACTCTCTCCGATAGACTGTACAATTCAAAATCTCAATAATGAGCTAGTTGACTCTCTCAGATAGGCTGCACAAATTAAAAGCTCAAAGATGGGCTAGTTAGTTCTCTCGAATAGGCTGTAACCTCTGTAGTACCCAGCCAATGGGGAAACAGAGGAGGGACTTGAGCATTAGGAATAGGAGGTTAAAAAATCACTGTGCCAGCCCACCAGGTTTTTGGCTGTGCGCCCTATCTCGCAAGATTGTAAATAAATTCTTTTCTCCTCCAGAACCGAGTGAGCATTTATTCCCTTACAGGTACCACTTTATTTCCAACAAACGTATTTAGGAATATGCAAAATTTCTGTGGCAAAAACTTTAGAACTCAATGAAGGCAAAATGAGCTCAATAAATGGAGGGCTAACCTGTATTGAATGGGACAACTTAATAAAAATGTCAATTCTCTCATTTAATGTATAAATTAAATGCAATTCCAATTAAAATTTCTGTTGGATTTTTTGAGGAATTTGAATAAACTTATTCTAAAATTCATATGGAATGATAAAAGAGACAAGAACATCTAAGGCAGCCTTAAGAAAGAAGAGCAAAGGGGACTTAGTAAGAAATACCAGAAAGCCTTAATATTACAGGTAAATTAATGAAGGAGCTTAGACATTTTAGTGACAGGCTATGTATATATAAATGTCAGTCAGATTCTAGTCAAGAAAGCAGAAACCATACTAGGAGTTTCAATAAAAATAATTCAATATTCTGTTTTAGCTAAACAGGTGTTGGGCTGAAAAATGGAGGAGGGAACACAGAAAATGGATTTTACTCCTGGGGGAACAAAGGAAAGAGGTTGGGGTTCTTAGAAGCCCCAACGTTGGAGAAGGGGCCCCGTGAGATGGGACTCAGACATCTGAGGGGCATCACTGCCGGCATGAGGGATACAATGAGGTTGGTTCTGGGAGGATTAAGAAGCTGAAGACTGGAACAACTGCTGCTGATGGGGTGAAAACCATTGTAAGTGGAGCTGATGGGAATAGCAAGAAACAGGGAGAAGCAAATCCATCTACTCTCCTGACTTCCAGTCTCCTTGGGAGAAACTAACAGGAAGCCGGGAAAGTAGTATCGTTTGCTGAGTCCCAGCTGCTGCATCACAAAGCAAAGTATAGGAGGGTAGATTTGGGGCTGAGAGACAATTATTTAATATCTAGCACAATATGAGATGCTAATATAGAACAAAGATAGCCCTACAAATTTCCACACATGTCCATAGGGGACATGCATGACCGAGTGAGGAAGAGCACAGACTAGAGAAAGACAACTTAGGTTTGAATTCTGGCTCCACTATTTATTCTCATTGTGAACTTGGGCAAATTATGTCATCTCTCTGTACCTTAGTTTCTGAATCACTATGTGGAGGAAGGACTTTCAACTCTCAGGAACACCTGCATGAGACTGTTGCCTAAATGCTGAAATTTTGGGTTTGTTTGTTACAATAAATAAAATCACCACAACTAATACTACAAGAATGTAGCAATGTTTTTTATGAAGGAAATCTGGGTGTCTATGACTAGGAGAGTGCAAAGGTTAAATATGGTGCATGCACAGCATGGAGAATTATACAGCAATTGGAAGAAAAAAACTACATGTACGTGAATGGAACTTAAAATCATAGTGCTCAGTGAAAAAATGAATCAGAATGTGATATATAACACAATTCTACTTACGTAAATTTAAAGTACATGCACCCAAATAGACAGCATAAAACTGTGTGATGGTAGCACAATATTTAAGTACACTGAACAAAGATGTCTGTGAGTAAAGCTGAAAGGGTGAGCTAGGACATGTATGACACTTGAGGTGAAGATAGAAGATAAAGACTGGGACTGTTTAAGCAAAAAATGGAGTGGTCAATGATTGTGACTAAATGTACAAATATAAAAATCGTCTTGCATGTGGGAGAACAAATGAATGTCAACCATGCAGAGTGTTGCAAAGGGGATGGTATTGGGGAAAAAATATAATCAAAGCAAACTGGAGTATATGGTCGACAGTAACATTGTAATATTCCTCCATTAAATGTAACACAGGCAATATACCAAAGCTAAATGTGTGTGAGATGGAGATATAAGGGAGGGAGAAAAAAAAAGGTATATGTACCCAAACAGCAACATACATTTTTCCAGAACAAACACACACACAAAATTTGAGCATGTTAGAAATGTCGCCTCTGGGGTTTGGGAAAAGGGAGAGGGCTCTGAGTATGAAAAGAATGAAGAAAACCATAAGAGAGGGGCCTTGCCCAGACTAATAGTGAAAATTGTCCTAAACTGAGGAGGATTATTTACTCAGCCTTCTCTTACCTGGGATTAAAAATAAAAGGAAGAGCCCCTCCCCGGCCCCGACGGGCTGGCGGGCTGCCCTGAGGAGGCGGGGAGGGGAGGACTGGGCCGGCCGGCGGGTGGGCGACGATGCCGAACTTCTGCGCTGCCCCCAACTGCACGCGGAAGAGCACGCAGTCCGACCTGGCCTTCTTCAGGTTTCCGCGGGACCCGGCCAGATGCCAGAAGTGGGTGGAGAATTGTAGGAGAGCAGACTTAGAAGATAAAACACCTGATCAGCTAAATAAACATTATCGGTTATGTGCCAAACACTTTGAGACCTCTATGATCTGTAGAACTATACATTTTGCAGAGGCATCAGAAAACTAAAGAATGATTGGGTTATTTTATTTCTCAAAATTAATTGAAGCAGATACTTGTGAAGTCATTGGGAGAGTCCTTATAGGACAGTTCTTCGAGATAATGCTATACCAACAATATTTGATCTTACCAGTCATTTGAACAATCCACATAGTAGACACAGAAAACGAATAAAAGAATTGAGTGAAGATGAAATCAGGACATTGAAACAGAAAAAAATTGATGAAACTTCTGAACAGGAACAAAAACATAAAGAAACAAACAACAGCAGTGCTCAGAACCCAAATATAGAAGAAGGGGGTGAAGAACAAGATGAAGATATTTTACCTTTAACCCTTGAAGAAAAGGAAAACAAAGAATACCTAAAATCTTTATTTGAAATTTTGATTCTTATGGGAAAACAAAACATACCTTTGGATGGGCATGAGGCTGATGAACTCCCAGAAGGTCTCTTTACGCCTGATAACTTTCAAGCATTGCTGGAGTGCCGAATAAATTCTGGTGAAGAGGTTCTGAGAAAGCGCTTTGAGACAACAGCAGTTAACACGTTGTTCTGTTCGAAAACACAGCAGAAACAGATGCTAGAGATATGTGAGAGCTGCATTCGGGAGGAAACTCTCAGGGAAGTGAGAGACTCACACTTCTTTTCCATTATCACTGATGATGTGGTGGACATAGCAGGGGAAGAGCACCTGCCAGTGTTGGTGAGGTTTGTGGATGAATCACATAACCTGAGAGAGGAATTTGTGGGCTTCCTGCCTTATGAAGCTGATGCAGAAATTTTGGCTGTGAAATTTCACACTACAATAACTGAGAAGTGGGGGCTGAACATGGAGTACTGTCGTGGACAGGCTTACATTGTGTCCAGTGGATTTTCTTCCAAGATGAAAGTTGTTGCTTCGAGACTTCTAGAGAAATATCCCCAAGCTATCTATACACTCTGCTCTTCCTGTGCCTTAAATATGTGGTTAGCAAAATCGGTGCCTGTTACGGGAGTATCTGTTGCATTGGGAACGATTGAGGAAGTTTCTTCTTTTTTCCATCGATCACCACAACTACTTTTAGAACTTGACCGTGTAATTTCAGTCCTTTTTCAGAGTAATGAAGAAAGGGGTAATGAACTGAAGGAAATTTGCCATTCTCAATGGACAGGAAGGCATGATGCTTTTGAAATTTTAGTGGAACTCCTGCAAGCACTTGTTTATGTTTAGATGGTATAAATAGTGACACAAATATTAGATGGAATAACTGCATAGCTGGCCGAGCATTTGTACTCTGTAGTGCAGTAACAGATTTTGATTTCATTGTTACCATTGTTGTTCTTAAGAATGTCCTATCTTTTACAAGAGCCTTTGGGAAAAATCTCCAGGGGCAAACCTCTGATGTCTTCTTTGCAGCCAGCAGCTTGACTGCAGTGCTACATTCACTAAATGAAGTGATGGAAAACATTGAAGTTTATCATGAATTTTGGTTTGAGGAAGCCACAAATTTGGCAACCAAACTTGATATTCACATGAAACTCCCTGGCAAATTCCGCAGAGCTCAGCAAGGTAACCTGGAGTCTCAGTTAACCTCTGAGAGTTACTATAAAGAAACCCTAAGTGTTCCAACAGTGGAGCACATTATTCAGGAACTTAAAGATATATTCTCAGAACAGCACCTCAAAGCTCTTAAATGCTTATCTCTGGTACCCTCTGTCATGGGACAGCTCAAATTCAATACGTCGGAGGAACACCATGCTGACATGTACAGAAGTGACTTACCCAATCCTGACACACTCTCAGCCGAGCTTCATTGTTGGAGAATCAAGTGGAAACACAGAGGGAAAGATATAGAGCTTCCATCCACCATTTATGAAGCCCTCCATCTGCCTGACATCAAGTTTTTTCCTAATGTTTATGCTTTGTTGAAGGTCTTATGCATTCTTCCTGTGATGAAGGTTGAGAATGAACGCTATGAAAATGGACGAAAGCGTCTCAAAGCATACCTGAGGAACACTTTGACAGACCAAAGGTCAAGTAACTTGGCTTTGCTTAACATAAATTTTGATATAAAACATGATCTGGATTTGATGGTGGACACATATATCAAACTCTATACAACTAAGTCAGAGCTTCCCACAGGTAATTCAGAAACCATTGAAAATACTTGAGACTTTTAAAATAGGTTTTCTCTTATATTTGGAGGAAGAGCTGTGAGGTGTATGTAGGCTGCTTAATCACTGACTATCTTTGCCTATAGGTCTCCCATTGAATACATTTGTTATTAATAATCTACCTATTTAAAGGGCCCCCATTTGAACTCTCATGCTTTGAAGACCTGTCTGTTCTTGCAGAAGGTAGCATTGAAAGTGCCACGTTTCATTTCTGTGTGCTCTCCATTAGTGGCACTCTGGAATTATTTTAGTTAAGTCATTTTAGACACGACATTAATCATCACTGTGGCTCCAATTGTCAAGTTACCAGTCCAGTTATCAGTACTTTGAAGAAATAAATTTTGACGAGGTATGGAAGGAAGGAATGCATTTTGTAAAGTGTTACAATGAGGTTCACTATTGACCTTTAACTAGAAAGACTTTAAAGTATGTTGTTAAAATTTATGTTGGACAGTTAAGGGAATTACCAGAGAGTGAGAGAAACTGAGCTCGCCAAGCAAGGATTTCAGCGTAGATTTTGTCTTTATCAAATGAACCTAAAGGAACAAGTTACAGTTCGAATGCCTTTTTCTACATCTGGTTATTGCTGTTTACATTCCTTTATTGAGCCCATGCTTTCATAAGCTGTTTAGCAGGTATGTGTTGAACATTTCTGTTTCATGGTCAAGATAGAATCAGAGGCCATGGATACTGACCACTGATTTGTCTGATTTCTTCTATCTGTTTCCATGACTATGTCTACTGCCTCATCTTGATTATCAGCAGAACCTGGAAAGCCTACAAAAATAAGTGTTTTGTGGTTTATCTAGGAATAATACAGAAAATATTGCTATTATTTTTGGTGAAGAAAATCAATTTTGTACAGTTTATTTCAATCTAAATAAAATGTGAATTTTGTTTAAAAAAAAAAAAAGAGGAAATTATGAACAACTTTATGACAAGTTTGCAAATTTTAATGAAATGAATGAATTCCTAGAAAGACATCATATATCAAAACAAAATAGAAAACTTAAATAGGTCTATATATTTTTAAAGACATGTGAACTGTTATTAAAACTTGCTGCAATATAGACTCTAGAAGCATATGGCTTTATTGGTAAATTCTTCCAACTTTTACTAAAGAAATAGCATAAATTCTGCATCAACTCTTCAAGAGAATACCAAATGATAGAATTCATCACAATGAGTTTTGTGATATCAGTATTACCTTGATTCCTGAATCTGACAGTATAAATTACTGGCTTATCTCTGTCCTAAACACAGAGGCAAAAATCTAAAAGAAAGGTAGTAAAATTGAATCATTGGTATATAAAAAATAAATGCACCTCAAATAAAATTGTCTTACATTCTAAAATAGTTAGTGTAATAGTCCTTGTTGAGAACATAAATACAAATATTTTCTAAATAAATGAGCAAAAAACATTTGATAAAATTCAACATCCATTAGTTATTTAAAAAAAACTTAATATCAACTTAAATATAGAAAATAACTTCCTTTCTCTGATAATGATATTAAAGCCAACAATAAGCCTCATACCTAAAATTGATATATTAAAAGCGTCCATCTTCTTATCAGGAATGAAATGAGGATGTTCATCATTAGCATCTAAAGTCAACATTTTACAAATGTTTCTTGTCATGAAATAAAGCAAATAAATAAATAAGCATATGGTAAAATATTTGAAGTAAATAAATGTATTTCTATTTGTACATGGTATGCTTGTGAGAGAAACACTTGATAAATTATTAGATTAATAAAGGGATGAGGTAAAAAAAAAAAAAAAAAATAAAAGGAAGAAAGGTCAAGCTCAGATTTACAATAGTAACAGAAGAGAAAATAAATTGGAATAAATTTGATTAGAAATGTAGAGCACAAATAGAAAGAAAGCCCTAATGGAAAGATATTCCCTCTTCTTGCTCTTGTGCAGTTCTCAATTTTTCCCAAATTGTTACATATATTAGGCACAATCTTGAAGTATTAGCATTTGGGGGGAGATGGAGAAGCTGATTCTAAAGTTCATATGGAAACTAAACATGAATGAATAATTGACGAAATTGTGAAAACAAAGAGGAATGATGAGGGACCAGCCTTAACAGGTGTTCAAATGAAAGACAGGGATATAGTATTTGAAAAAGTTTAGTATTGACATGAATCAACCAAACAGACAACTCCAAAATAGATCTCTTTACATATGGGAAATGAATGTACAATCAAATGTCATTTAATATTAGGAAAAGAATGGTTGTTCAGAAAATTGTGTTGGGACACCTCACTATCCATTTGGCATAAGAAAAGTATGGGTTTTAGCTCATTTCTTTCATCACAATTGATTGCAGGTAGATTAAATTTAAGCATCCAAAACTAGAAGTAGCAGAATATATGAGCATACCCAAAGGCTAGAAGTCCTAGAAGTTGGTCAGATAGCTCACTTGGTCATCACCATCATCTTCATCATCATCTTGGACTAAGGGATTGTGGTGGATTAAATTATATAACCCAATTTAGACATGGTTTTGTTCTTGATCCACATTCCTCTGGGTGTGAACCCATTGTAAACAGGACCTCTTGAAGATGTTGTTTTAGTTAAGGTGAGCCCAACTGAATGATGGTGGCCCTAATCTGGTTTACTGGAATCCTTTAAAAGCAGAAGGAATTCAGAAATTGTGTGAGAAAGTCATGGGGAAGAGCTGGGAGCTGGAAGTCAGCAGAACCTGGAAAAGAAAGGAGAGGACCTTGTCATGTGATAATGTCACAAGGGAAGCCAAGGAACCCAAGGATTGCTTGCCTGCGAGCCAGAACACTACTGACCCCAGGAGGAAGCAAGCCTTCTAGCCAGCATCTTGATTTGGACTTCTGGCCTCTGAAACCATGAGACAATAAATTCCCATTCTTTAAGCCAGTCTATTGTGTGATATTTATCATAGAAACCTGACAAACCAAAACAGGGCTGTTATTCTAGTAAGACATCAAACCAACATCCCACAGGGGCAAGGATTTGCATTTTGGATTGCATGGTGAGTGTAAATTTCTTCTTATAAGAAACCTCCTAAACAAAGTCAATAAATGAATGATGCATTGGCAGGAAAATATTGGCAAAATACGTTTGAGATGAACTTTAAAATATATGTGTATATATGGTTATTACGTTAAATGTGAAGGTGGTCCAGTGGAAAAATAGCAGAGGTCTTTTAGAATTGTCTATTTGAGGGTTGACTGGAAGGCACAATTGGCTGCCAGCTCTTCATCCCAACTGGTTGTGGGTTAACTGTGGGTACTAACTTTCTCAGTATGGATGCACACATACTGAGAGGATTTCCTGTGTCATCTGTGGTGATGGAGAGGCCACAGAACAGACAATGAAAGGCATGAGTTGAGACACTGACAATGTGAAGGAGTTGTGTCCTGCCTGGAGGCTAAGCAGCTGCAGGTGTGGCACCCAAAGCATCTCATACAGATGATACTTGCTTTATTATGTTTTTTTAAATTCAATTTTATTGAGATATATTCACATACTATACAGTCATTCATGGTGTACAATCAATTGTTCACAGTACCATTATATAGTGTGCATTCATCACCACAATCAATTTTTGAACATTTTCATTACCAAACACAAAAAAGAATAAGAATAAAAGTTAAAGTAAAAAAGAATACCCAAAACATCCCATACCCCCATCTCTCCCTATTATTCATTTACTTATTGTTCTCATTTTTCTATTCATCTGTTCATACACTGGAAAAGGGAGTGGGAGCCACAAAGTTTTCACAATCACATGGTCACACAGTATAAGATATATAATTATACAATCATCTTCAAGAATAATGGCTGGGATGCAGTTCAAGAGTTTCAGGTATTTCCTTCTAGCTATTCCAATACACCAAAAACTAAAAAGGGATATCTATATAATGCTTAAGAATAACCTCCAGAATGACCTCTTGACTATTTGAGATCTCTCAGCCACTGAAACTTTATTTTGTTTCATTTCTCTTCCCCCTTTTGGTCCAAGAAGGCTTTCTCAATCCATGATGCCAGGGCCACACTCATGCCCGCAAGTCATGTCCCACATTGCAGGGAGACTTACACCCCTGGGAGACATGTCCCATGTAGGGGGAAGGCTTAGAGAGAGAGGCCACATCTGAGCAACAAAAGAGATTCTCTGGAGGTGTCTCTTAGGTACAATTTTAAGTAGGCTTAGCTTCTCCTTGTAGTAACAAACTTCAGAAGGGCAAGCCCGAAGATCAAGCTTGGCCTTCTAAATTGGTAGCCCCCAATACTTGTGAGAATATTATTAATTTCCCAGGTGGGGAAATTTAATATTTCCACATTTCCCCTGAGTCCCTCAAGGGGTCTTTGCAAATACATTTTTTATTCTCTGCCCCAAAACCTTTGGGATGTATTGGGGCTTCACAATAACCTGTACAAACCAACCAGATTTCACTTCCTATTCAGCGCTCCATGTAATTATGGCATTTGAATAAACTGACTGTACAGGTTAAATTATATAGTGTGTTACAAAAAATATAGACTTTGCACCTAATAAACATCTGTTCCTTGATCTCACATGGAAGTTGAAGATTTAAAAACACAGTCAATATCATCCTTTACCCTTTAGTATGATTTTCCTTAGTCCCAACCAGGTCCATTTTGTTCATATCTCTAATTGAAGTCTGATCTTTTTTTCAGCTTCTTTAACATTTGCTATTTGAGGTAATGCTGACATTTGTAGCTGCCAGACTCTAGTTCTGAGTCTCGGGTGTCACACAGATACCCAAAGTTCCAGGAACCAACCAGATTATACACAAAGAACTCAGCAACTCAGAATTTAGAAAAAGCCATTACATCTCATGGATAGATGTGACTGCTGTAAGAGCTTACAGTCTAGGAACCTTTACAATAAGCCTTCCCCTGATAATCTATGCTCTCAGACTCAATTCCCAGAGTTTGCACATTATAGTTAGTCCATATTGGTGAGGAATTACAATGTTTTTCTTTTCATTTCAAGTTTATTTCACTCAACATACTGTCCTCAATGTCCATTCACCTCACAACTTCATTCCTTCTTGTAGCAGCTCAATATTCCATTGTATGTATACACCACAGTTCGCCATTCCGCTCATCAGTTGATGTACCCTTAGGCCACCTCCATCCACTGCGAATCGTGAATATTGCCATCATAAACCCCACTGTGCAAATGTCCATTTGTGTCCCTCTTTTCAGTTCTTCCAAGTATATACCCAATAACTGACTTGCAGGACCACATGGCAACCCCATGTTTAGCTTCCTGTGGAACCACCACATCACCCTCCAGATGGGCTGCATTCTACTTCCCCATCAATGGTGACTAGGTACAACCCTTTCTTCACATTTTCTCCAGCACTTGCATCCCTCTTTATTTTTTAGACAGTTTTATTCACACACTATACAGTCCATCCTAATTAAACAATCAATGGTTCCCTGTATAATCCATAGTCATGCATTCACAACCACTGTCTATATAAGGACATTTCCATTTCTTCCACAAAGAAAGAAGAAGGGGCAAAAAAAGAAAAAAGATAAAGAAACAATAAATGACAACTAAAAAGCAACAAAAGAAAAAATAAAATTAAATAAAATACAATAAAAAAGTCAGACAACACCACCAATGCCAAGAATCCCATACTCCTTCCTTATATCCCCCTCCTAGAGATATTTAGCTTTGGTATATAGCATTTTTTTTTACAATTAATGGAAGCGTATTACAATGTTACTGTTAACTATAGACTCTAGTTTGCATTGATTGCATTTTTCTCCCAATACCACCCAATCTTTAACACCTTGCAAATTTGACATTCATTTGTCCTCCCTCATGTAAAAACATTCTTATATTTGTACATTTAATTACAATCATTGACCACTCTAGATTTCACTAAGCTTTACAGTCCCAGTCTTTTTCTTCTATCTTTCCTTCTGGTGACCTACATGCCCCTAACCTTCCTCTTTCAACCATATTCATAGTCATCTTTGTTCAGTGTGCTTACAATATTGTGCTACCATCACCCACTATTGTGTTCCAAACCTTTCTCTCCTGTCTTTCCCTTTCTGCCTGTAATGCTGCCTTTAGTATTTCCTGTAGAGCAAGTATCTTATTCACAAACTCTCTCAATGTCTGTTTGTCTGAAAATATTTTAAATTCTCCCTTATTTTTGAAGGGCAGTTTTGCCAGTTATAGAATTCTTGGTTGGCAGTTTTTCTCTTTCAGTATCTTAAATATATCATGTGACTGACTTCTTGCCTCCATGGTTTCTACTGAGAAATCCACACATAATCTTATTGAGCTTCCCTTGTATGTGATGGATCGCTTTTCTCTTGCTGTTTTCAGAATTCTCTGTCTTTGACATTTTTTAATCTGATTATTAAGTGTCTTGGTGTAGGCCTATTCAGATCTCTTCTGTTTGGGGTGTGCTATTCTTCTTGGATCTGTAATTTTATGTTTTTCATAAGAGATGGGAAATTTTCAGTGATTATTTCCTCCATTATTGTTTCTGCCCCCTTTCCCTTCTCTTCTCCTTCTGGGACACCCTGACATGTATATTCATGGGCTTCATGTTGTCAATTAATTCCCTGAGATGCAACTCATATTTTTCCATTCTTTTCCCTACCTGTTATTTTGTGTGTTGGATTTCAGATGTCCTGTCTTCCAGTTCATGAATCCTTTTTTCTGCTTCTTCAAATCTGCTGTTGTTTTTCATCTCTTGTATTTTGCCTTTTGTTCCCATAAGTTCTGCCAATTGTTTCTTCAAACTTTTGAGTTTTTCTTTATGTTTGCCCAATGTCTTCTTTATATCCGTCTTCTTTTTTGCCATATCTTCCCTCAACTCATTGATTTGATTTTTTAATTGATTTAGCATATTTGTTGGAAGATCTTTAATTAGTTGTTTCAACTCCTGTATTGCAGTTGATGTGTAAATTTGTTCCTTTGACTGGGCCATATCTTTATTTTTCCTAATGTGACTCATAATTTTTTGTTGTCTAGGTACCTGGTTTCCTTGATTACCCAAATCAGATATTCCCAGACCAGATGGGCCCAGGTCTCAGGAGGAAGGTGTAATCAGTATCATGTTTCCCTGAGGATGAGACCAACAGGTTGTCAGATTTCCTGTGAGGCCTGTAGACTCTGTGCTTTTCCTATTCTGTCTAGCAGGTGGTGTTTATAAATAGGTGCAGTCCCTTTAATTCTCAGCAGACTCTGTCCTGGCCAGGGGCCGAGAGTGTCAGAAGCCAAGCCTAAGTTGTTTCTGGGGATTTCCACCCCCGCCCCAGGCCCTAAGGTTTGAATTCTCTGAGGGAGGGCAGCCACTTGAGCTGGGCTCTGCCTCCCTTTTTGTAGGAAAGATACAACCTTTAGGGAGTTATCTCCTATACTTGAATTCCTCCTTTGTCTCTTTGACTTTCTTAACTCCACCCTTGCCTGGATCAGTGCTGACAATTGAAAATGGCTGCAGCTTTCTCTAATGAGCTACTTAGAATGGGAGGAAAAAGAGAGAAAGCCCCTTTACAGAACCAGTCCCCAGCCCCCCAGCCCGCCAGTTTCACTGGTCAACTGGTGTTGGTATCCAGTTCTCTGTGCCCCTTTTCTTGGGACACAGTCATTTTCCAGTCTTCTGAGCTCAGCCATCTCCAAAAGCCTCTGTTTTTATTTACTTATTATTATTTTTCCATTTTCCCTGTGTCCTCTCTGCCAGGAGATACCTCAGGGTTCCTTTCCTGCTTGCTCCAGATTTATCTGTCCTTGTAGCTGGTATTCAATAGTCCAAATTTGTTAATTAAAACCACAATCAGAGCTTGGTTGAGTTACTTTCTCTTGCTCCATGTAGCCTGCTTCTTTTTTCCCCAAGGAATTGTTACAACTCAGCCTGCTGTGCTGGTAGGGGAGGGGTGTCAACTCCACAGTTTGGGGAGCTTTACTTACAGTTCTGTGCTGTGATCTCAGCCTTTCCACCCATTCCAGGCTGGTGTACAATGTGTGTCCAATCACCAATGTCCCCCAACAGTTGTTCCAGACTATTTACTAGTTGCTCTAGAGGACTAAATTCCACGCTTCTCTATGCCTCCGTCTTGCCCCACCACTTGCTTTATAATGTTTTAAAAGGTGGACTAAAATGCATTTAATTTCACAATGAAGTAACTATTATGGATCGTGGGTTTTGTGGGATTAAATTGCTTATCAGAGAACTGAAATTGTTTTAGGGGATAAATGTAGGTGTTATTCTCCCTTCACCTTCCTCTTCTCCAAGTAAATCTCTGTGTTATTTAGTATTTCTTGGTCTAAAAAAACCCAGAGAAAGGATTTTGATCAATTTACCAACATTTAAAATATGTAAGCAATGGATTGAGTTTCACAAATACATTCATTCATTCGATGAATAGTTAATACTGTATTAGAAATCTGAAAATATAAACTTAATTTATGAAATCACAAAATAATTTAAAAGGTAGTTATAGGTGGTTTAAAAGGGATAAGAGAAGATATAAAACAACTTTAATGAGATTTCCATTAATTATTGCTTTTTTGTTTCTTTTAGATAACATTTCCAGAGGTTTTAGTGTTTTACTCCTTAATTGTAGGTCTGTATTATGATTTTTTTCCCCATTTAGTAAAGGGTTGAAGAGAGAAAATATCAATAGTCTCAAAGCTACATCTGTAATTAAACCTCTTCAGCCTTGACAATTTCTCCTGGATTATCATCCTTAAAGAGACAGGTCTTTCCTTGCTTTTCCATGGATAGCATTTTTTTTTTTTAAATTCAGTTTTATTGAGATATATTCACATACCATGCTGTCATCCATGGTGTACAATCAACTGTTCACAGTACCATCTTATGGTTGTACATTCCGCATCCCAATATATTTTTGAACATTTTTCTTACACCAGAAAGAATCAGAATCAGAATAAAAAAATAAAAATAAAAAAAGAACACTCAAATCACCCACCCACCCTATTTTTCATTTAGGTTTTGTCCCCATTTTTTTACTCTTCCATCCATACACTGGATAAAGGGAGTGCAATCCACAGGGTTTTCACAATCACACTGTCAGCCTTTGTAAGCTACATTGTTATACAATTGTCTTCGAGAGTAAAGTCTATTGGGGTTGGAGTTTGGTAGTTTCAGGTATTTACTTCTAGCTATTCCAATATATTAAAACCTAAAAAGTGTTATCTATATAGTGCATAAGAATATCCACCAGAGTGACCTCTCGACTCCATTTGAAATCTCTCAGCCACTGAAGCTTTATTTTCTTTCGTTTCGCATCCCCCTCTTGGTCAAGAAGATGTTCTCAATCCCATGATGCCAGGTCCAGATTCATCCCCGGGAATCATATCCTTCATTGCCAGGGAGATTTACACCCCGGGGAGTCAGGTCTCACTTAGGGAGGAGGGCAGCGAGATCACCTGCCAAGGTGGCTTAGTTAGAGAGAGAGGGCCACATCTGAGCAACAAAGAGGCTCTCAGGGGAAGACTCTTAAGCACAATTATAGGCAGGTTTAGCCTCTCCTTGCAGCAACAAGCTTCATAGGGGCCAGCCCCAAGGCAGAGGGCTCAGCACATCAAGCCGTCAGTTCCCAATGTTTGTGAGAACATCAGCGACAATCCAGGTAAGGAAGTCCAACACCTCTGCATTCTCTTTAGGGGGGCTCCGAGTATATATTTTTATTCTCCACCTAAATTACTTTAGGATGTGTTGCTATTTCATTCTAATCTATACAGACCTACCATAGCTCACTTCCTATTCAAAGCTCCATGTAATTGTAGTGTTTGAACAAACTGACTATAGAAGTTATATTGTTTAGAGAATATAGATCCTACACCAAATAAACATCTCTTCCCTTGGTCTCACATGGAAGTTGAAGTTTGAACACAGTCAGTTTCAATCCATGGATAGCAATTTGTGTGTGTGTGTGTATGTGTGTGTGTGTGTGTGTGTGTGTGTACGTGATTTTATTGAGATATATTCACACACCATACCAAACATCCAAAGTATATAATCATTGGCTCACAGTATCATCACATAGTTGTGAATACATTCCCATGATCAGTTTTAGAGCATTTTCATTACTCCAAAAAAAAAAAAAAAAAAGAAAAAAGAAAAATAAAATTCACCCATACCCCGTATCCGCCCCTATTGTTGACCCATATTATTAGTGTGGTACATTTATTATTTTGATGAAAAAATATTAAAATATTATTGTGTACTCTATAGTTTGCAGTAGGTATATTTTTTCATATGTACCCCTCCATTATTAACTCCTTGTAATAGTGTTATACATTTGTTCTGGTTTACGGAATAATTTTTTATTGTATTTTTATATTTGTACAGCTAATCACAGTCACTTTCTACCACAAGAGTCACTGTGTTATACATTCCCATGTTTTAACCTCCAACTTTCCTTCTGGTGATATACGTGGCTGTAAACTTGCCCTTTCTACCACATTCACACACCAGTGCCATTAATTATTCTCACAATAACATGCATAGCATAGCATTTTTTTTTTAATAAATTTTATTTTGAAATAAATTCAATCTTACAGGAACAGTTGAACAAACAGTACAAACCCCATACACAGAACTCCATCATACACCAACCCTCCTCCCCCGATACCCCAGTCCACCACCTTTAACATCCTGTCACACCACCATTTCTTTCTTTCCCTCCCTCCCTCCCTCCCTCCCTATCTATCATCCATCATCTATTGCTCTGTCCTCTGAACATACATAGCATAGCATTTTAACAAGACTTTACAGAAAGAAGCAAGATAGAGAAAAGACAATACCAAAAATAATTGACAAAAATAACTGTGGCTGTGCTCAGTGTTCCCTGATCTAAGTTCAAGTTCATTTTGGGACATCCTTGAAAAGTGCTTCTCTAACTTGTTTCCAACCACCACTATCATGAAGATGTCAACTTGCCCTTCCACCGTGGCATACTCTTTGGCCTGTGTGTTATTTGGAGCCTAGGTCCTCAAACTATGAGACTTCTAAGAGAAAAGGGACTTTCTTCCTTTTCAACTAGAGGTCTGGCTTTTCACTTCTCATTCCTATCCTAGAATCAACCCAAACAACAATGGGGCTATCTGTTCTCTTCAGGAGAAACCTCACTCCCTCACCCATAGGATAGAGTCTTGTCCTATGGGTGCTGCCCAAACCCACTCTTCCCCCAGGCAGTCACCATAGCTGTCTTTCCTAGAAATTTTTATTATTCTCGTAACACCATGTTTGGGACTTCATTAGTCCATCCCGAGATGTGGTCTGCCAGCCTAGTTAGGGTTCTTTACAAAATTTATCCTCTTTTTTTCTTCTTCTTCTTCTTTTCAGCCTTGGGCTCTTGTAAACATACAATATTCTATAATTGTGGTTCTCTAGATCCCCCTTCCCACCTCGGGAGTAGATTTAGTTGTCCCAGTAGTTGTGGGTTACACCTGGTATTTAATTGGATGGGGCCAAAGGAGCTTAGAGGTTTTGCAGTGTGTGGCACTTTCCTCTAAAATGAAGAATTTTCCCACTTCCCTTGCAATTTTCAGTATTGCACCAGACTTCATGTAGGTCCTGTTTATAGTTTTCAGAGCATAAAACCTAACTCTGATTTTACTTTAAACAAAAATATTTCTTTGCACAGTTTTAATATATAGTGAAATTTCCAGGAATGCAATCACCTGGATCTATTAAAGGAAGATTGTTCTTGTTTTGTTCCGCATTGTATCAAGAGTTGTTCAACATTTCAGAAAATTCACATCACTGTTGCAATGCTGCTTATGGCATTTAAATCGCCAATAAAACACATCCTTATCAATATATATAGCTGTCCAATTTACAGTGATTCTATGCACATGGGGGAAAATCTGATTATTTCATTATTTGTGTAATGAATTGTAAACATATAATTTATATAAAGACATGTATACAAAATTATACACAAGACATATATTCATATGCAAAAATATCTTTTTAAATACTGTATAGATAGTGTGTAGTCAATAACTATGAATTTCATTTCAGGATGTAAAATGGACGTTAAAAAAGGGGGTACAAGTTCTGATGGGTTTGAGGACTCTGTAAATTCATACAGGGAAAATAAATAGTTCTCTTAAGAAGAAATACAATGTTTTACAGACATAGCCCTGCGAAAATATACGTCCGTTTTATACTGCCAAAGAGAAAACTGAATTTCTCAGTGTGATACTAGCTATAATTAGGTCATTTCCTTCATAGTATTTAGGTGGAGTTTGCTTTATATTTTCAAAACCAGAAAATCCATTACATTTGTTTTCTCAGAACAAAGAGATAATCTGTCTCAAAGGTAAATTTAACCTGGTACTCAGGAGTATTTCTGGCTTTTAAATGATGTCAACACCACTTCACCCCTTGTTGGGGGCCCTTATCTAAAATGCTACATTACTTGTTTACATCATTTACTACTCGCTTTTGAGGGTAGAATTGCAAAGATGGGACAATTTCTTTAACATTTTAAAAAGTTTATCAATAAAAATTAAGTCTATAAAATCCTTTGGAAGTACTATAATACATTTTTTTTTTTTTTTGGGCTGGCTTAAAAACAACATAAATTTATCTTACAGATTTATGGGTCAGAAGTCTGATACATGTCTCATGGCTAAAAGCAAGATATCAGCAGGGCTACATCTCTTTCTGGAGGGTGAGGATCCATTTTTCTTGCTCATTTGGACATTGGTAGAATTCAGTTCCCTGTGGTTGTAGAATTGAGGTCCCTATAAAATACATCATTCATTTAAATAATTGGAAATTAAAAAGACAGTTTCAAGGATAGTAAATGTCAATTTAATTCTAGGTGTTCTGTATCTCTGAAAGTGATTGTGATTTTCAAAGCTGCAGGAGAAAGTAGTTTTTAGAACCATCAATACAAGATGCTATGGCTTAATATATCCAAGGGACTGAGAAGGTGGTTAATTAATAAAAGAAATGTCACTCAGAAAGCCTGTGCTGGGAATTTTCATTAACAAACTGAAAAGAAGTAACAGAGTAATCAATGAACTAAAGCAGACATGATTGACTGTAATTACTGAGCTTGTTAAAGTTATTGACTAACAGCAAGATGGGCTGTCAAAGTTGAGGCATGGCATCCTCAGAAAATTATATGAGAAAAATTAATGAGAGAAAGGGATAGCCCTTCTGCTATCACTGAGGCAGTAAAGTTAACAAGCTAACTTCAATAGCTATTTGTTCTGAAACAGTTAAATTGAGATTTTTATATTTTAGCACTAAATATCCCCTGGCTAGCATTTACATGCTATATTTGGGTTTACATAATGTGAAATGGGGAAGGAGGAGAAATTGGGTGGGAAATATAATATATAAGGACATGAACATATAAAAATAATCAAGACATGACTGTTTAGTTTGTACCAGGATAGTAGCTGTAAAAATGAAGATGAGGCAATGGATTTGAAGGATATTTGAGAAGTAGAATTAATGGAACACCATTCTCTTAACTTGTGACACTGATATCTTCCATTTCTGCATCCAGCATCAGCTCAAATGTATCTCCTTCAGGAAATTTTCCTTAATTTCTCTCCTCCCAGAGCTCTTTCTCCTTCCTCCAAAATCATAGCTATTGATGCTTTACCTTGTATTATAGTTATCTGCATGTGTCATGCAGTGATGAACACTGTCCCTGTCCCTAGCTTACATTCCAATGGTATAGACAGAATAAAGTAAACAAATAAATATGTACGGTTGTGATAAGTGACTGGGGGCAGTAAGATAAGGTAATCAGGAAATACCTCTCTGAGAAGGTAAAGGATGATAGCTGAAGGATGAGAATGAACCAGACATATAAATATCTGGGAGAAAATGATTTCAGGCATCGGAACAGCAAGTACAGTGGTTCCTGGGGAATCAGCTTGGGTGTTTTATAAGCAGAAAGGGTCATTAGAGTCAATGAACTAGGGGGAGAGCTCTGTGAATCGAGGCTAGAGAGGTTGACAGGAGCCAGATCATGCAGGGCCTTGTAGTCTTTGATGAAGAATTTGGATTTCCTGCTATGAGCAATGTGGAAGCCAGTGCATGATTTTAAGCAGGAGAATAATGAACTAATTTGTGTTCTGAAAAGATCATTCGAGAAGCTATGTAAGAGGATAGATTGCAAGTGCCTCGGAATAGGGTTGGGCAGGGAAGGTGGAGACAAGTGGACAGATTGAAGATAAATCTGGAAGTAGGATCAGTGGGAGTTACTGAAGGTAGTAAGGAAAAAGGAGGAATGAAGGATGACTCCTAGGTTTTGACTTAAGCAATTGGGCGATGGTCCCAGTTACTGGGATATGAACAACAGAGGGAAATACTCATGAGTTGTGAAGTGAAGGAGAGATGGAAAAGTAGGGATGGTGGACAACTCACTTGGAAGTATTGTGATGAAGGTGGCAGAAAAATGGTGCCAGGAACTGGAGAGAGCTATAGGGTCAAGGTACTGTTTGTGTTTGAAAATTTTAAAATAGAGGTCCTTTGGTGGATATTTGTGCCAATAATTAGAAAAGGAGTGATAATGCAATATAGAAGGTGATTATGAAGGAGCAGAGTCATTGAGAAAGTTAGAGAAGCTGGGATCCAGAGCAGAAGAGGAGTGATGAGACTTTGGTCAAGCAGGGGTACTTCTTGAATTGTAACAGGAGGGAAGGCAGAGAAGATGGGGGTTAGTGCTGGTTTGTTTGTAGATTTGATGATGGGAAGATGCAGGACCTCTTCCTGGATAGCTCCTGTTTTCTCAATGAGGCACGGGAGAGTTGGTTGTGATGGTAGGGTGAGTGGGAAGTTTCTGCCACTGTACATGAGATCTTTGAGGCAGGAGCAGATTCATTTATATTCACCCCAAACACTAACAAATTGTATTTTTTTGGATAAAAGAATTTTTTTTTTAATCTTCATTTTATTGAGATATATTCACATACCACGCAGTCATACAAAACAAATCGTACTTTCGATTGTTCACAGTACCATTACATAGTTGTACATTCATCACCTAAATCAATCCCTGACACCTTCATTAGCACACACACAAAAATAACAAGAATAATAATTAGAGTGAAAAAGAGCAATTGAAGTAAAAAAGAACACTGGGTACCTTTGTCTGTTTGTTTCCTTCCCCTATTTTTCTACTCAACCATCCACAAAGTAGACAAAGTGGAGTGCGGTCCTTAAGACTTTCCCAATCCCATTGTCACCCCTCATAAGCTACATTTTTATACAACTGTCTTCGAGATTCATGGGTTCTGGGTTGTAGTTTGACAGTTTCAGGTATCCACCACCAGCTACCCCAATTCTTTAGAACCTAAAAAGGGTTGTCTAAAGTGTGCGTAAGAGTGCCCACCAGAGTGACCTTTCGGCTCCTTTTGGAATCTCTCTGCTACTGAAGCTTATTTCATTTCTGGATAAAAGAATTTTAATGATCACAAGCAGTAATTATCTCTAACTTTAAATCTCGTCTCAAAAGGGTGTTATAGTTGTTCAGAAAACTATGTATTTTTTAAGCCCCAAACTGAAACTGAAGTAGCAAGTATAAAATAAAACGGAGTCATGGCTCATGCAAAAGCTATTTTCATTTTTAAGGGACTTTAAAGAAAAGGAGAAACTATTCCATTCCGATTAAAGAGCTGACTGCACGCAGAGGGGTTGTTTTCCAAGAAGGGCTGCTGATAAGGATGGCATTATTTTCTTTTTGGAGGCCTCCCTTCTATGCCCCTAATCTTCTAGTTGGCTCCTAACACAGGCTCTGCCTCAAGGGGCTTCTCAGTACAGGCAGTTGAATGGCTTTGTTTGGAGCGAGCCCTGACACCTAGAACCAAAGACACACTTGATTACTTTGGGCGGATTGCTACTAGTGGCCCTGATTTATTCTCTCTTTTCTCTTATTTTCAGTTCTTCTACTCCTAGTTTTTATTTGTTTGCAAGAGGAATGTGAGCCAAGACTTTAAAGTTTGAACAGTGTAAAGAAAGGAAACAAGAAAATAGGGAAGAACAATAAATACTGAACAAGGCTGGGCAAGGTGACAAGAAGGAATTACTGTGAAAATCTGGAAGGGGGCCAAAATGCAGCGACTGTGTAGTTTACAGGAACTACTTAGTGTTCGGTATGCTTCAGTGATCACCCAGAGAAAGCCAGATTTTTCTTCTTTTGTTTGCTACCCTATAGTTAGCTAAGAAAAATTTGACATAGGTGATCTGTGTTTTCTGTCGTAAACTGACATAAATACTGAGGACCCTGGAACCTCTGCTCATCCAATTTGACGTGATTTGAATCGCTAGGAGGAGGACCTCTTGTGGCTACAGTGGGAAACACGTCAACTAAATCCTATCTTGGAAACTGCTAACATTTTTATGAGGGAATTTTAAAAAGCAACACATTCCACAAAGCTCTTTAAAATTACATTTCAGATATTTATAATATTTAATTGTTTTGATAGCACCAAGCACTGTAATAAGGGTTTATCTCTATTGCCTCTACAAGGAATTCAATGTATTTTGAAGCACTTCAGATTTTATGCATTTAATCCAGATATCCCTGACATGTAGACCAAAAGAATAGGGGTTTTCATCTCCATTCTGTAGATGGAAAGGAGAGGTACAGGGCAGGTAAGTGATGTATTTGTGGTTTCACAGCATGGCAGACCAGGCTCATAATAGAATTTGGATATCTTATTTTGAGCTCGATTCAACAGTCTGGGTTTGGGAAACATTCATTATTAAAGCTCTAAAACAACAACTGCTATTTTGTAAGTGTCAAGTGATTTCTTTATTCAAGAAAAGATGGATTGAGAGACATAAAACTTACTCTTTGTTTTCACTGTGAAAAGAGGCTATTCCTAGATTCTCCGGGGGGAAAAACTGCTTAAAAAAAAAAAAAAAAAAAAGAAAAAAATCTAGGCAGGACTGTATGTTAGCCAACAAGAATCATTAAATACATGTAATACCAATGCTGCACATTTTAAAGGAAGATATGTAAAAATACAATTATTTTGCAGGCTTCCCTGGAGATCATATAAAATGAAACCCCTTTCATAGTAGATTCTCTCTGACAATCCCCAGGCCCTGCCTTTCTTCTTGGCTCCGTAATATTAGTTCTAAGAGTGTATGTGGGCCTGATAAATAAATGCTTTCTCTTTATTTTGAATTTGGTCTTTTAAGAACAGAACTGCCAAAACTCAAGTGAGTAGTTTTATTTTAGGGGCAGTTGCCATGTATTGTTTTAGAAGCTAGTGGAAGAAATTCACAAAAGTGGTAATGTCCAAGAAAATGTGGTACAAGTTCAAGTGGGAAGGAATTGATGAAATGATAAAGCACAAGGCAGGGATTGCAAGATAGTTCTGGTAAATGTAAAGATATCAGGGGAGGAAATATATTTTAAAAAGGCAGGATGAAATAAGAAAAAGAACAGCAGTAGAGAGAAAAAAAGAAGTTTTGGTGAAGACATTTTTGGTGGCTTAAATTTAATAATGGTTCCACCTACAGTGTTTTTGATACATTTCAGTTTACACTCTTTACTGATAATCATATGGTTTTTACATAAATATTGGAAACAGAGAGTGTGGTACTTGGTGCAAGAGTGATAAAATTTTAGAGGAAAAAAATCTCAGATGTACTCATGGCCTTGATGCCATCATCTCTATGGTACCAAAGAAATCAAATTTTACACAATTGATCTTTTGATGTGCTCATTTCCTAGACTCCTTTATCCCTGCTTTATCATTGTTCACGCTCAATAATTCCAGCCTTCAGCTCTCATTAGATGTAAGAGGTCCTTATTTTGGAAACAGACTAGAGAAATGCAAATCTAAAGCAACTTATCCAAAGCTTCCTGACAGCTATATTTGTAGGTCTCTAGGCAAAGTATGTCTGGCCTTTTTCAACAAATTATTTTCAGTAACAAGTTGTCAGTGAGGTCAGTGACTAGTGGTTCAGATTAGATACCACCCACCCTGGCTTGTAACCTCCCCTTTTCTTTCCTATCCTGGGTGAACAACGCTCACGAAAGTGACTGCCCCACTCTCACTGACTCTCAATTTGGTGTTCTGTAACTCTGTGACTAACCAAGAAGTCTCTTCAGAAAATTCCCCCAAGAGCCGAATTTTAAGCACATTTACTTTGTAGGAAGCAACAGAAAGGTAAGAGTGAAGTTTGTAAAGAGACGAGCTAGACTTCAGTGCATTCTTCTTTCTACATTGAATTGCTGTGTCTTCGTTCTATGTTGTAGGTTTAAAATCTGAGTATTCTTCTGAATTAAAGAAGGTCACATTACTATATAAAGCAGGAATGTTTTGACTAGTTATGATGAGAAATGTAGGCTTGCACACTAATTTTAAAGTTGTAAATAACTTTCGAACTAGTGCCAGGGGAAGCTAGTAGCCAAGATCGTGCTTAGCATTCAGAGTTTCTGGCTATAAAAAGACCATTGGGATAACTGTGCAGGAAAAGATAAGATATGGCCTGGATGCTCTGTCTTTGACTTGGGGCTGGGGTGCAAGGAAGCAAAGATGGAAAATATTTGAAGGGATTTTACTTTCAACCCCAAGATTCTTTACATATATGTACAATTTTTCAAGTGAGATAGTGGCAAAAGCATTAGTTTCTGAATTTAGACTTTGTCTTATATATTTGTTTTGTAATTGTAGAAGGAGGCTGAGGAATGCTATCGGAGCAGTTTCACCACTGTTTATAATCAAATTAACATCACACTGTGCGGGATGAATATGGGATGTAATAACCAAGCCTATAAAGAGATGGTCACTATCTGATGGGCTTGTCTGACTGTCAGCAGCTGTTCTCAGTAGCACTGAGGGCAGGACTGGAAGGAGTGAGTACAAATAGAAACAAGAAGAAACTGAGTTTAGGCATCAGGAAGTTCATTGACAATAGAGGCTGTGGGTCACTGATATACACCATTAAGGTAACTTCTCTGAACATGTATGATTTCAGTGGTTTGCTTAAAACACACTAAGCGGGAAAAATAGGATATCACATTAGCCTTGTTTCTGGGTTTGTGGCTAACTCATTTAGACAGACCGAAAGGTCGACATATTGAGAATAGTTGTGACTTGGAGAATTAGATAATCAGTCAAATTTGAATGGCATATTTGTATGTGCTATTAAAATTTCATTAGTCACAATAAAAAAATTACCTTAGTGCTAGCATAGGACAAATTTGTTAAATGGGGAAACAAAATTCAGACAGTATAGAAATGGTCATTTCCAGTTCTTGTCTTCCATACATTGTCTGTGTTTTCCTCTTTATTTGAGTAGAAGATTGGAGTTTTTATAGTAAAACTCTTAGTAATATGTGCTCATTGTAGGAATTTTGAAAGCACAGAAAAAAATTACCTGTAATCTCACTGATGTGTTTTCCTCTAATCTTTTTTTCTCTGCACAGCCTTTAAAAAACTGCAATAATACTGTAGATAAAATTTGGAACATTGCTTTTCCATTTTACCTTATACCAAAATGTTTCCCATATAATTTTACCTCTTATACATAAATACTATTTTAAATTGCTGTATAATATTCTTCCAAGTGAATGGATTTACTTAATCATTGCTGAACATTTAGGTCTATGATAAATATCTTTGTGCATCAAATTATTGATTGATTGATTGATTTGTATTTAAGATTATTTATTTTTTTAAAGTTTTATTCCTAAGTATGGAGTTGCTGAGTTAGAGAGGAGTTGCTGAGTTAGAGAGAATTATCCTTGAAGGCAAAGGTTGTGATTTTTAAGATATATTTTTAAGATTGTTTTTTCTTTTAAAGCATTATACAATTTCTTGCTTACCAAATGAAATATTTGTTGTCTGTGATGTGTAAAACATTGTTATCAGGCACATAGACAGCAATATATTAAGTGTTTAGAACAGGATCTCCTCTACTTAGAAAATTTCAACTTACGAACTTTCCCATGTACCAACAAAGCTAATATAAGAGTTGAAAATGCTTCAGCTTTGCCTGAAACCAATAAATAGTATTACTGACCACTTATATTACTTTGGACTTTTGAACAACATAATTTATAAATAACTTTAATTAGAGGACCACTTATACATAGATCTAACATATGACTTTTATGATCCAACTGTTACAGAAAAAATAGCAGAAACAGGAAAAATAAATATTTTACTTACAATAAAAATTTGGGGAAATAAAAAGTTCATGGAGAAAATATGTAGGCAGCAGACTGGAAAGAAAAAGGATAGAGGACAATACAAAAGCAGACATTCAGCATTGGGTTTTCCCACTTAGGGAAATATGAGAATGGGATAACGTATGGCTAGGGTGGGTGTAAAGGAAGATAAGAAGTTTTAATCTTGTTATTGTTGTTGAATTTGGGGAATATGGTTGTGGAAAAAGGATATGTTGAAGGAAAAAAGGTAGAGTGGGTGATAAATAAAACTGTTTGATTATTGGAAGTGTTGGCTGGTCCAGAGAAATGAAAGTGGAAACAAATAGGGATACTGACATTATTTGGTGATGACTTCTTAAAGAACATATTCTGCCTGTATCAATTTTTTTTTTTTAATTTTGGAGTTTTATTTTTCAGTGGTATTTAGAGAAAGACCATAGCAATGGAAAGACAGGAATTCCATTCTCTATTCTTCATGATCTTCTGTTTGCATGTTTCTATTTTTTCTTTGGTATAGAAGGGATTAAAACTTAAGAGAACTTGGCAGCCTAATCTTGCCAGAAGAGAAACTACACACTTGTAATGAAGACTTGAAAACAGTGTTTATTTATGGATTGTTGCCTTGTGGAAATGCTAGTCCAGAGATTCAAAATGTTTGATTTTCTGACTCCTGTTTGGATCCTGGATTTTAAGGGACACAAAATTATGGGGTGTAACTCCTGAGTTGAGTTGAGTCACAGATCTAATAGAAAGTGACAGATAATTGAGACTGCAGAATTTTTAAAACTGAACAGGACTATTGGCCATTGCACCTGATTTTCACATGCTTAATTACTGTTTTTAACGACATTTGTGCTGCCTGGAACACAGCCAGTAATTTGCGACTGATTTAATCACTAACTTCTAGGGTCTGAGAAGTGACTTTGGGTTCCTCTTGCAAAATTGTATATTAGGTTAAGTTTATTTGGCAGCCCCCTCCCCCTACCTCATTTTCTTTTCTTTGGTTATTCTAATCAGTAGCTCATGCAGCTTCAGGTCCTTCTATCAATGGTGAAATTGATTTCATGGAGAAGTCAATGTTTAGTACAATGAAGAATTCTCGAGTCTGGAACTTGAGCACTGTAGCCCCTGAATTCCTTACATTAGCACTATTCAAAATGTGATCTTCAGTTTATAATCTGTTTCTGGTCCATGCAAGGAGATGAGGAGTTTGTGTCACAATGTAAATCAGTTATTCCCTAAACATTTTGTGGCAAATTTTTCCAGATAAAGGAAGCTGTGTGTGGATTTACATTCTGGTGCAAGCTCCTTATCTTATTGCACTCCTGCATTTTAAGTAGCACTGCTTAAATTACACCAAACAAGTATGGATCTCCTCTACTTCTAGGCACAGAGGAGAGAGGGTTGGAATACGTGTATACAAATGATTGGGTAGTAAATGAATTACCAGGTCTCAGTTGCTGAGGCCTATGGAGATGGTGTCAGTGCAAAGAAATCCTGAGTTAGCTCAAGGAGGAGCCTACAGATAGGCTGAAAAGCAAAATTGCCAAAAGTATCCCCGCTGGGCCTATTCTAGTGTTGGCTCTGGAATTCATTCATTCATTCTGGATGACTTCTAAGTGTCAGACATTGTTCTTAGTGCTGGGGATAGAAAATTAGTGAACCAAATAAAGGCCCTGATCTCATTATGTTTATTTTCTAGTGTGTGTGTTTTTAGGGTGGGGGTGGAGGGAGAGTAGTAAATAAAACCAGCTTCTCTGAGATCCTCCAAAAGAGGTGTCAGTGTCTTAGTCCAGAGCTGGAGCACATAGGTCATGTTTACCTGGGAATTTGCAAGATTTATTTGCTTTTCTTTTAGACTCTGTAGTTCCTTTTCCCCCAAAATGGGATAAAAAAGGAATTCCACTATTAAGAATCAATCAAACGGTGATAAGCACTGCTGATTGACTACCAAATATTCATACATCCTCCTCCTTGATAATTTACAGGACCCCAATTTAGGTCAAGAAAAAAGGCATAATGTTATATACATTGATCTTCACCTTGTATCTATTCCCTTAGGACAATTTTATTTATTGCATAGCAATTTGTGTAGACCTACCTCAGTCTTTTCAATAGCTTCATAGTGCTTTGCTATATGGATATAGCATAATTTATTTAGCCCATTCTGAACTGATGGATATGTTTGTTGTTTCTGGAATTCTTGTTTGTTTTTTGATAATGCTATGCCATAATGAATATCCTTGTTCATATATCTTGATTTTTTTTTTGTGCATGTATCTTTAGGATAATTCGTGGAAATAGAATTACTGGGTCAAAGGGAATTTTCATTTTAAAATTTAATAAGTATGACCTTTAATTGGAATAGCAATCAAAGGATTAAAAAGTATGCATAACTTAAAATTTGAGAGCTATTGCTATATTTCTTTTCAAGAAGGTAGTATTGGTTTACAGCTCCACAACCAGTGTATGCTGGAGAGATTATGTCCCCAACCCTCACCAGCACAGACGATCTCATATTAAAAATTTTCACTTTTGTCAGTCTAATAGATGAGATGGCATCCCGTTTTAATTTACATTTCATTAATTATGAGTACAAGCAGTTTTTCAGTATTTATTAGCCCATTGTGTTTCTTTTTCTATAAATTACTTTTCAATAGTTTCTGCCTATTTTTTCTATTGAATTGCTCTTTTCTCCCCACAGTAAATTAATCAAATTAGCTTTTTGTCTATTTAATGTGTTGCAAATATTTTCTCCCAATCTGTTGTTTATCTTTTGACTTTTATGTGTTATTTTAAAACTATACAGAGGCCAAAATATTTTTGTAGTCTGAATTTTAAATCTCTTCCTTTATGGCTTCTGGGTGTTGTGTTTTGCTTGGAAAGGACTTTCCACTTTAATTATTATATGTAAATTTATTAAACATAAATTTACTCATATTTTCTTCCAGAACTTTACTATCTTTGCTGCATCTGGAATTTATTTTGGGCCAAGAAATGAGGCTGGTACCTGGCCTTATTTATATTTTTTCCCCCTAAATGTTTATGCAGTTGACCCACTATGACTTATTTAAGAATCCTTTTTTTTCCCTGCCTATTTAAAATGTCACTTTTATCATAAACTAAACTTATTTTGAAATCTGTTTCTCAACTTGCTCATCTGTTTTATTAATATTTGTATCTTATTTTTATCCTATCTCTACTTTTTAAATAAATTAATTTCATAATCTATTTTAATTCCTGGAAAGGTTAATCTTCTCCTTATTCTTTTCTGCCCCTTCAGTATTTTTCTAGATATAATCACACAATTTTTTTTCCAGGTGAATTTTAGTTTGTCATCTTATGTTCCCATAATAATCACTGGGTATTTAATTTAGGGAGAATTAACACCTTTGTAAAATTTAATCTGCTTATACATCTTTTTGTTTACTTAACTTTCCTTAAATGTCTCTCAGAGTTTTGAAATTGTCTTCATATTAGGATTTTATAAAAAGTTTTCTACCATTATTCATTTCACTATTCTGACCTCCCCTTTTTTCTTCTCGGACTTTCAAATGCCTACAGTGCTAGGTTTGATGGTGTCCCACAGATCTCTTAGGCTCTGTTCACTTTTTTCCCCCTTCTTTTTGCTTTCTGCCCCTCAGCCTGAATCATTTCAGTTGTCCTGTCTTTGAGTTCACTGATTCTTCCGCCAGCTCCAGTCTACTGTTGAACCCTCTAGGAAATTTTTTGTTTCAGTTATTGTGGTCTTCAGCTCCAGTATTTATCTTTGGTTCCTTTTAAAAATTTCTTTCTCTTTATTGAGATTCTCATATTTATTCATCATTTTCCTGATATCCTTTAGTTCTTTCTCTGTGTTTTGTCTTATCTCCCTGAGCATATTGAGGATAATTTTTAAAAAGTCTTTTCCAAAGTATGCCCAAAATCTGTTTTGGTTTTTTTAAATTGATGGTTTCTGGAATTTTATCTGTTTCTTTGTCTTGTAATTTTTTTGTTGTTGTTGCAGATTTTACATTTTAATATTTTAAAGTGTTAACTCTGGGATTTAGTATTGAGATTTTTGTTCCTTAAGTTTATATACAGCTAGTGGTTTGACAGAGATTTCCTTGAGTGTCAGGAGCTAATAAAAACAAACCAACAGAGGCAAAAAATCTTTCAGTCTTTGCAAATTGGCTGTGTGTGGGCTGGTGGTCTCCTTCAGAGTTTAGCCCTTCTATCAAGATCAGCCTTAGCAAAAGTGAAGTGCAGGGTCCTCTGCATCCTTTCTGTCCTTTCTGAGCCTGCCTCTTTCCCTGGCTTTGTGCTTGCTTGTGGTTTTAGGAGTTATACCATTTATGGAAATTGGAATACTCCCTCTACTCCCTATGAAATAGCTCCCTGCCTCCATTCTGTGTCATCTATTGTATTTCTTAAAGCAGGTAATGGTTTGCCTCAGGTCACTTTGACTTAATTGTTTCTTACACTGCTTTAGCTGTCTGCAAGCTGTTTTTGCCTGCAGGGCAAGTTCTGGGAGGGTGAGCCAGAGACAGAGTCAGTCTTTCAGGCTGCCACCCAATAGACTGGCACAGACATGCGGGCACCCCAGTAAGCACATACGGGTTACTCTGCTCCCTCTGGAACAGATACACAATGGGAGCTCCGGCTGGCTCCCCACTGCTCCAGGAAGGGGATTAGGGAAGGGTTAGCAAGAGCACCGGGTTTTTAAGTTGCATTTTCTTGATTTGGCCCTGGCCCAGTTACTACAAAAAGAGTTAAACTCTTTTCCAGAGTTTTGAGGATGATGGTTCTGCCAGTTTTGCTAATTGCTCAAAGATTCCATGGGGGAATGGCATCCTGGAGCATTTTACACCACCGTCTGGTTCTCACCCATCATTTTTTCATTTTTGATTGGTGTAACTGGTCACATTCTTGCATGGGGGTCTGGGGGTCTGGGAAGAGTAGGTTTTTTTTTTTTTTTTAAGCTCTCAGCATCTATGATAGAGGAGGGCAGGTTAAACCTGGGCTAGGATTGTTTTGTAGCAAATCCATAGTATCTGCCACAAAAGGTAAAGCCCAACCCGTTACTCTTCCCCCTCCCAGGGGGCAGCTACTGCCAGTTTCTGGTGTAAATTGTTACAAGGGGATAAGAATGTTCCCTTGTTAAAATTACAGTTTAAAATATTGTTAATGTTTCATTTCATCTCTGTACATATGTACGTACTCTTTGTTATAGCTGACACTTGATTGAATTAATGTTCCTTGCTATTCTGAATTATCTTAATATTGTTTCCATCTGTTGGTGAGAATTTATATTCCCTAGTAAGGCCATACTAATTGTTAAATCATGAAATGCATGTTCTCCTCCCACCCTACCTTGACCTAGTGGCCTTCTCTCACTTGGCCTCTGCCTGGGATCTCCCAAACATCTCCTAATTCCAGCAACTAAAGGGTGAACACCTGACACAGCAGGGGGTTCCAAAACCCTGCTCTGGGGTGAGCACTAATTGGTTGGTGCCTGAGCTATGCTGGTTTGTTAAATATTTTTCGTATCTCTCCTACTGTTAAGCAAATGACATCTGATTGGATTCTGTATATTTTCCAAGGCTTTTCCAGATCCTCTTGTCACAGTTAAAGCCACACTGATGAAAGAATATATCACAATCTCTTTAGTCCGTTATTGATGCTTATTTAGCTTTTTGTTATCACAAACAATACCATAGTCCTTGACATGCATTTATATATACATGTTCAAATTCCTAGCGGTGACATTGCTTAGTCCAAGAATATGTGCATATAAAATTGTATGGTTGTCTTCATTTCCCAGGGTTGCTATGACAAATACCATACAAGTTGGTTTAAGCAAAGGTAATTTATTGTCTCAGTTTTTGAGGCTAGAAGTCCAAAATCAAGGTCTCATCTTCATAGGCCACGCATTTTCTCAGAGTCTGTAGCGTCTTAGTACCGGCTTGCAGCAATCCTCGGGATTCCTTGGCTTGCTTCTCTGCTTGCATCATGTGGCTTCTCCTCCTGCTCAGTCATCTGTGTCTCTGTCTAGATTTTCTCACCTTTTAAAGAGTTCGGCCATATGGCTTAAGGACCATCTGATTCATTTTGGCCCCATCTAAATAGGATCTTCAAAGATTCTATACACAAATGAGTCCACACCTTGACCAATAGTAGCATCTTCAAAGGTCCTGTTTACAAATGGGTTCGCACCCACAGGAATGGGGGTTAAGATTTAAACACGTCTTTCATGGGTGACATGATTCAGTCCCCGACAATGGATCTTTTCAGAACATCTTCCAAAGAGAGTGTACAGATTTATCCTCCCACCAACAGTGCATGAGACAGCTCACATTTCTTTATCTTGTCAAAGAGGATTTCATTTAAAATTTTTAAAAATGTTTTAATATGACCAATTTATTCTCTGTGGCTTTTCCAGGATGTATTATGGAATGACAATGAAAAAAAATAAATTAAATTACTTTAGTGTTGAGTGGCTCTTACTCGACCTATACCAAGGTATCACGAGGTCACTACTGTCTTTTCTAATTAATAATATTTTCATATCTGTATTAAAATTTCCTGGGGATCAACATCAAACTTACTGGTTCTAATTTATTTTCAGAACTCACTTTTATGATATATGGGACAATATTTGTCAGTTCCAATTTTCTGATTCTACTCCGATTTTCCAAGATCATTAAAAGTGCTAACAAGAATTCTGTGGTAATATAAGCATATTTTTTTAGTGCTCTTTTAATATAGTAGTTCTCAGCTGAAGGTGCTTTTACTCCCCATGGTACATTTGGCAATGTCTGGAGACATTTTTGGTTGTTACACTTTTACAATTTGGTCAGGTAGGATGGGGGCACTGCTACTGATATCTATGGGGTAGAGGAAAGGGATGCTGCTAAACTTCCCACAAGGCGCAGGACAGCCCTCCACAACAACGAGTTATCTGGCCCAAAGTGTCAATCATAGTGAGTATGGGAAATCTGCTGTCCTCAAGCATACATAGAGATATTTATCTAAAAAGTTAGACATTCTCCCACTATCTTTTCTCCTGTCTTGTTTATCAATTCCCTCTCAAGAGTGTTCATACAATCTTTCCATTTTAGAGACAATTCTTGGTAGACAAGATGTAAGCAAAATCAAAATACTGTCATTTTGTTTCCTCCCTGTCACTTGTTAACATTATGAAATCTGCCTGGGGGTAGAAGGTGAGGGGGTGTTGTACCTTTCTTGTCCTTCTTTTCCCAACCACAGCCTAAAAGTTTTTGCAAGCTTTTGAATGTTTTTCACAAGCTTTTTGCTCATTATAGGTTTGATTCACTCTTTGAACAGGCAATACTACGTAGATGTGTTCATCTGTACCTTATTCTCTTCCTTCTTTTGTATATCCTTTAAAAATGTCAGCTCTTTAGAAAGATCTTTGCACCTCACATTGAGTTATTTGTATATGTTTTCTCCCATTTTTTCTCATTTGTAATTGCAGTAGTGTTTTTTTTTTTAAATCTATTTTTTTTTTTTTTTTTGAGTCTGTGGCTCTGGAATATTGCTAAGCAATTTAAAATACTTGTCTTCCTCTGTCTTGAGTTTTCTTTGGCTGTAATGAACTCTAGGGTGATATGTTCATTTTCCCCGTGGTTTCTGTCACTTCTACTTCACTGACTTATTCCTCTTTGTTGGTAAGAATTAAGTGCAGGGAAGCAGTTACATTTTTTACTTCTTTTGCTCTCTCAGTGTTGAAGTTGCTGGTAGAGAGGCAGAAGATAAAGAAGAGGAATGATTCCTCTGATTCAGATTTTGATTATTTTATTGTCTTTTTGGTTTTGCCGAATTATTTTCTGACCTTTGCCGGGTCTCTTTTCATCTTGACCTCTCAGTTCAGTCAATTTTCTTTTCATTTATTTTGCCTTTCCATCTCATCTTCCCTAGAATTTATGTTTTTAGGTATTTTAACTGAAAACACAGTAGATGAATTGTAAGATTTACATTTGTCTTGGTATGGTTCCCTTTGTATTGTAAGACATTGTTTTCTTTCTTTTAAGTTATACAGACTTTCAACTTTGGATTTTTTTTCTATTTACTTATTTTTGAAAGACAAGAGATTTATTTGGTCCTTGTATTTATCATTAGTAAGATATATGTATCCCTTCTGAGCTCCATCACTGTCAACATTGGTGCTCTAGAATTCCCTGCTCAAATCTTAAAATGGAGGCCAAGTATCCTGCTAAATTTTGGGGCTCCCAGAGGTAAAAATCTAGCAGGAGCAGCTCTTCTTTTCCAATTGTTTGGTCCTCTACTTGGAGGGGAATTTAATCCTAGGTAATTTGAAGCAATCTGGATTCATTTTTCTAAAAGAGGTACATAAAAACCTAATCACCAGAGTACCCTTCTGCCAGTGTTTTTCTTGTGTCTGCTCCTAATTTTGGGCTCTCTTATGTCAGGGTACAATATGTCATTTTTTCTTTGTTCCCTTTCATTCCCACTTACATTTCTTGGAGCTAACATCTTCTGAATGAGTGTAGCTAGGGATATATTGCTAGGAGGTGGTAGGGAAAACATCTCCAGGCATCTAAAAAGTGGCTTTTATGCAGTTATGGGTAAGAGCTGGCCTTTTGGTTGGCTGTGCCAGCTCCAAGATTCTTACAGGATGTGAGGTACACATATATGAGGATCTGGCTCTGTAGCTACTTCAGATTTAAGCACAGATGAGTTCCAGCTCCACCATTCCCCAATTTGCCCATTCATGAAGTGGCCAGATTTAGTAAATGAAAATGTACAGGGTTCCTATTTGGAATGATGGAAATATTTTAGTAATGGATGCTGGTGATAGTAGCACAACATTGTGAACATTATTAACAGCACTGAAATATATATCTGAATGTGATTAAAAGGGGAAATGTTAGATTGTATATATGGTAACTGTTCTGGTCCAGACAGAGTTTGTGCAGAACATGGGCTGGTGCTGCTGTGAGACTGAAAAACATGCCAGGCACAGAAGTAGACATTGATTTATTAGGACTTATGAACAGGAGTTTGTAAGTCCTATATTTCCTTTTTTTTTTTTTCTTCTTCTTATGTCCCAACTGTGTCCCTTTGAGCCTCCTCTCCTCCATCCTCAGATCCCATCCAGGATCATCCTTGGTGTTTAATTGTCATTGCCTATTTAGACAGTCTTTTTCTTTTTTTTTTTTCAATTGTGGAAACATATATACAGCCTAAATCTTCCCATTCCAGCACCTCCCTAGCATTCATTAGTGGGATTAATCACATTTAGAATATTGTAATGCTGTCACCTTCCCACCATCCATTACTAGAAATTTCCCTTCACCCCAAACAGCAACCCTACACTCATTTCTTAACTCCCCATTGCCCCTTCCCCCATTTCTTGTAACTCATACTCTATTTTTCATCTCTATGGTCATATTCTCTGATAATTTCTTTGTGTTTACTGTGGGGCTTAAATTTAACCTCTTAAATCTATAATAATCTTGTTTTTCTTTGATACCAACTTAACTTCAATAGGACATGTAAACTATGTTCCTATACTCCTCCATTCCCCTACCTTTATGTAGTTCTTGTCAAAAATTACATATTTTACATTGAGTCCGAAACCACTGATTTATCATTAGAGTTTATGTATTTTATATCCTGTAGGAAGTAAACAGTGGAGTTACAAATCAAAAATTATTGACTTCTATTTGTATTCCATTGTGGTCAGAGAATGTGCTTAGAATATATTCAATTGTTTGTTTTTTTTTTTAATTTACTGAGGCTTGTTTTATGTCCCAGCATATGGTCTATTCTGGAGAAAGATCCGTGATCACTAGAGAAGAATGTGTGTCCTGGTGATTTGGGATGTAATGTTCTATATATGTCTGTTAAATTTTTCTGTATCTCTCCTTTCTTTGTTTCTCTGTCGGTAGGGTTCCCTTTAGTATCTGAAGTAGGGCAGGTCTTTTATTAGCAAAATCTCTCAGTATTTGTTTGTCTGTGAAAAATTTAAGCTCTCCCTCAAATCTGAAGGAGAGTTTTGCTGGATAAAGTATTCTTGGTTGGAAATTTTTCTTTCTCAGAATTTTAAATATTTCATGCCACTGCCTTCTTGCCTTCATGGTGGCCGCTGAGTAGTCACTACTTAGTCTTATGTTGTTTCCTTTGTATGTGGTGAATTGCTTTTCTCTTGCTGCTTTCAGAACTTGCTCCTTCTCTTCAGTATTTGAGAGTCTGATCAGAATATGTCTCGGAGTGGGTTTATTTGGATTTATTCTATTTGGAGTTTGCTGGGCATTTATGCTTTGTGTATTTATATTGTGCAGAAGGTTTGGGACGTTATCGCCAACAATTTCTTTGAATACTCTTTCTAGACCTTTACCCTTCTCTTCCCCTTCTGGGACACCAATGAGTCTTAAATTTGGATGTTTTATTTTATCTATCATATCCCTGAGCTTCATTTCGATTTTTTTCGATTTTTTTCTCCATTCTTTCTTTTGTTCTTTCATTTTCTGTTCTGTGGTCATTGAGGACACTGAGTTGTTCAACTTCCTCTAATCTTGTATTATGAGTATCCAGAATCTTTTTAATTTGGCCAACAGTTTCTTTTATTTCCATAAGATCTTCTATTTTTTTTATTTACTCTTGGAATTTCTTCTTTATGCTCTTTTAGGGTCTTCTTTATGTCCTTTATATCCCATGCCATGCTCTTCTTCATGTCCTTTATGTCCTGTGCCATGCTCTCGTTGTTTGATTTTAGTTCTTTTATTAATTGCGCGAAGTACTGTGTCTCTTCTGATCTTTTGATTTGGGTGTTCGGGATTGGGTTCTCCATATTGTCTGGTTTTATCATATGCTTTAAGATTTTCTGTTGTTTTTGGCCTCTTGGCATTTTCTTTACTTGATAGGGTTCTTTCTGGATATAAAAAGTACTGATCTCTAATTTGTTAGATCTACAGTTTGGTGGCGTATACTTTCTCTAACTAGCCAGCAGATGGTGTCCGTGAGCCACCTATTCCCCTCAAGTCAGTTCTCCTCGACTTTGTCTTTGTGGTGTGTGGGGATCTGATTCTTGTGGGGTTCAATTGGTGCATTAAGTTTGGGTATGTTGTTGGTGCTGTCCACCCTGAATGTGGGGCGTGTGTCTGGGTGGATAGGGAGACAGGGCAGCTTTAATAATCAAACCTCCCAGGTGTTTCTGGAGATTTAAGGCTGTTACAAGAGTCTAAGCCTTCATTTCAGTCTTGCCACAGATTGTCTCTGCCGCTGACCCACAAGTCCTTGGTATTGGCTTAGGGTCCCTGGGATTTCCTAGCAGGTCCCTCTTCCCAGCTGTGCTCTTCCAGGACCCCTGCTGAGGGAAGGCTGTGCCACGTCACAAGTGCGTGCCAGCCTCCAGGGAAGCCCTGGGCCGCTGGGCCATGAAGGGGCATTTCCAGCCTGCTTTAAAGATGGTTGAATGGGGTGTGTTAATTTCCCCCTTTTCACACAGCTCCGCCTTCCCAGCTCTGGGATGCACTAATGGCCACTGTCCCTGGCTGGTATTGTGGTGTGTGCATGATGCTGTGGAAAACACTCTTGGCACGGCTCTGGGCTATGGCTCTGTCCTCAGGCAGGAGTGTCTCCAGCCCACCGGGGAGATGGCTACAAGGGAAACAGTTTCTTTTTCCTTTTGGCTTCCCTCTGTCCCCCTGGCCTCAAGACAATCAGCAGTGGGTGTGTGTGGGGGCTATCCTCCATGCCAGACACCAAGTCATTGGCTGCAGCCCTCTCCTGCAGTGCTTCACTGTGCAGTTCTCACTGCTGTGTCTGTAGCCGCTCCTGTTTTTTTTTTTTTTTTAAAGAACTAGTCCGTCCCCAAACGCCAACCTGCAGTTTCCCCACACTGCAGTGTGGCTGCCAGACTTTCAGCCAGCTCACTCACTTGTTTCAGAATGCAGACTCCTGGTTTCACCAAATGCACGGTCCCTGTGGATTGAGCAGACCTTGTCTGGCTGGTGCATCGCTGGAACTGGTGTTCTGGGTCACTTTTTGGCTTTTATCTAGTATTTTTCATGGAGGTGTTTTTTTTCCCCCTGTCTCACCTAGACGCCATCTTAGGTTCTCCTGGTCCCTATTCTTTTGTGTCTCAAGTAATGGTTTAGCAGGATCTTTTTCATGATTTGACAAAAGGTTGCCCCTCCCAGTCTTCCTTTAGCTGCAGGGATGGTAAAAAATGGGAAAGCTGAAGAAAATTTGCATAGGGTCCAGGAGCCTTATGAGAGGAAAAGAATGGCGACCTTTCTTTTAAAATATATTTGTTATTAGAAGGTTTATTATGCATTGAGCTGGACCTGATTAATGTTTACTGGTGAGGAAAGGCATCAAAGAGCCTTAAACTGGGACCCCCCCCCCCCCATCGTGGCTTGCGTTACTCATGGGGGAGGCTGTTTCTACAGGTGCCTGGCTGGAGCTGGCAGGCCGTCCTGATCAGCCATAGGAGGTGTGACTGGTGAACTTTAAACTGTAGATGTAGGTGCCATGGCATACCTCCGAGGGAGCAGGATGCTTCTCTCCTGAAGAATCACTGTGACCTCCTCGAGATCTACAGCATAGCTGGCAAAAAAGTCACGCGGGACTGCTTAGGGAATCATTTTCATCAATATTTGTGTGCCAGCAGCAAAACACCAGCAACCTTCCACAGGGCCCACTTGTATTCTAATCAAATTCTCAGGTTTTCTCTGTGAGGCATGTGGATGGAGAGGCTCCAAAAGATCTTGAACAATTTGAGAGACAAGAGAGAGACTGGACTCCCTGCCAGTTTGACAATTAGGAAGTGGTTTTTAATTTGAAATTTTACCCAAAAATGAACAGACTATTAATTACCACATATACACACACATTTTGAAAATATGACATCCTATCATATTTTTTTATAATTATAAAGTCCTGCAAAATTTCTCTTTTCTTTGTCCAAGATGTCATGACTTGAGAAGATTGTATATATTTTCCTTTGGTCTTATGCTTGGCAGTTTTGAACATATTGCTTAGATCAATAAAGATCTATGTTTGAAAGGATATCAAATTTTGTGACTTTTTCTGATTTCTGCATCTTTTTCTTCTTTTTCAACCTGTATCTGTTAATATTTTTAAAAGACCCAGTTCAAAAATCCATCTATAATAAGTAGTTATCTCTAGATAATTCTTTTCAATTGTGATCATTTGCTTAACTTTGGTGCCTTGGGTCCTTACTGTATATTAATTAGCGTTGTATTTACGCATATACTAATTTTAAGTATATTGGTCGTTGAGCCTCATGATTGTCCTCTTTCTAGAGAGAAAATGTAGGAGACTATTTCATATTAGGGTAGGAAATAATTTCTTACATAAGACCCCAACAACATAAGCCATAAAGTAAAAGACTGAAATATTTACTTACACTAATATAAAAACTTTCTTTGTGGAAAAAAGACACATAAAAGAAGTTAAATTAAAGCTACCAATTGAGAGGATATGTTTACAACTCATGTCTATATGGTGGATTGTAATATTGTTCCCATTCTTCTCCCTTCCTGTATCCATGCCCTTTGCTGTGTGACTTATACAGGTTCATCCCACAGAGATGAGTGTATTTCCCTGCCCCATTAATGTTAGACTTGGCTACATGATTTGCTTTGTCCACTAGAATGTGGGCAGAAGGGGCAGAGTGCCAGCTTGGAGCCTATACCTTAAGAGCCATTGTATGTTTCTATTTGTCCCTCTTCCTCTTTAATTGCTGCCATGGCCATGAGAAGAACATGCTCTAGATAATGTACTTGTCCAAGAAGGATGAGAAACATGACGAGCAGATCTGAACCTCAAAATTACAGCTTGGAATAAATCCAGCCAAACCCTCTTTGGATTAGTTAACCCCCAGCCCTCCTGCAAATATGCAAGAGAGAATGAAACTTGTTTTATGCCACTGATTTTTGGGGTGCTGTTTATGCATTATCATGGCAATAGCTGACGGATAGACCATTCAACAAAAAGGAGTTAGTTTATAATTTTATAAAGAACTCCTAAAAAATAAAGCAGAAAAAGACAAACAATCTACTTGGGAAATGGGTCAATGGAAAGGTGTATATGAAAGGTAATTCACCAAAGAGAAAACTGGAATGACCAAAAAAAAATTATATATATATGTAATATATATTATATATATATATGAAAAGATGCTTAGTTTGCTTCACTAGTTACCACATAAACACAAATTAAAACATCATATCCACTAGATGGGTAAAAATTAATGTCTTATAATAACTAGTATTTGTGGGGATATGAAGAAAATAAAACTTTCATATACAATGGTGGAATGCTTAAGGGAAGGTATTCTAATCAAAGACAGACATATCAAGCAGGGAGAGGATTTGCAAGGAATATTACTGACAAAGGATTATATCCAGAATATATAGGAAATTCTTGGAAGTTAGTAAGAAAAAGACAGGCAACCCACATGAAAAATTCATAAAGAAAACAAGTAAGCAATTCACAGAAAGCATACTTGAATGGCTGGCAATCAACCTAAAATGAGATCACTAATTACAGTGAAATCAGAAATGCAAATTAAAACAACAGTGAGATGCACTTTGCACCTCTCATGTGGGCAGAAGTTAAAATGTCATGTAGTATCTAGTGCTGGTGAGGATATGAGGAACTGTGAACCCATATACTCTGCTAGTGGCGTTATTTTGGAAACCAGTTTGGCAGTGTTTATCAAAATTGCATACTCATTTACATTTTGACCCACAATTCTTCTTCTGGGTGTATATACTAGAGGCACTCTTACATAGGTGTACAGAGAGAGATTATGAGCACGTTTAATACAGCACTGTTTCCCATAGCAAAGAGTTGGATACTACCTAAATATCCTTTGGGGGTATGGGTAGAAAATATCCTTTAGGCTTATGGGTAGAGAAGATATGTTATAAATGCATCTGAAAGAATACTATGCAGCAAAAAATAAAGGAACAAACTAAATCAATTATATTAGTCGGGGACTTATTTTTCTCAAATACTATGAAGATAGGAGATAAGTTCAGAGCTGATGACAAAAAATCCCAAGCTCTTTCTATAGTTCTGCTCTGCTATCCTTCCTCCTTGGCTTTACAGTAAGACTGCTTATTTCCAGGCATCATGCCACAGATAAAAGATGGAAGGACCAAAGATTCTGGCAGCCACATCTGACGCCCTTTTTATACAGAAAACAAACTCTTTACCAGAAACCCCCCTCAGCAGACATTTGCTGACATCTCATTGATGAGAATTCTGTCACATGCCATTCTGAGCTACAAAGAAGGCTGGGAAATCAAGTGTCCAATTCCGTAATAGAGGAAGGCAAAGGAAGGACAAGGCTATGAAAATGTGTTGAGTGAGCCAGCCTACAGGTTTTACCACAACTATATGGTTCAACATGGGTAGATCTCAAAAACCTAATGTATAAAAAAAAAGAGAAATAGAAAGATAAGGGAAGTCCAGTACTTTTGTGTAAATTTAAAAATCCCTATACGAATACAACTATAGTGTTTATAGATAGACATTTATGGAAAGAAAGTTATAGAAGGTCAATTGGAAAGGCACATATTAAATCCTACAGAATGGATGCTATAGGAAAGGGGGATGGAAAGGAACTGAGGTTGGGGGCATGTAGAACACCATCAAAGAATAAAATAAAAGAGCCTTTACACAGACCATTTCCACTAGGGTGCTTTGAACTGAGGAGCATGACTGTTAACCTAACACTGTGTGCCCACACCCGGGAGAACAAGAGTGGGGTGGGAGGTACTCCAACTATCGGGCAGGGTTATCATTTAGAGTCAACGAAAGGGGATTTAATGACATTTAGGTCTGAGTTTAAATATTTTACCTTACTCTGTGATGAGACTTTGTCCTTTTGAATATGATTGAAGGCTTGATAGGAATGGTGTTAGTGTTTAAGCTTAGTAATATAGCAGTTAATTTTTGGACAATTTAGGGACATTACACATTTTACAAAATTGGTTTTCTTTGTTTTTACATGTATACTTCTTTTGCTCGATAATGAAAAACCAGTGAACTTGACTTTAAGAGAGTAAATGGGGTACACGAGTAAAACAAACATGGCTACTTGGTAGTGAAATCTATCCCTCTCCATTTTTCTGTTATTATCTTTGGAAGCAGAGCGTGGGAGAAACGATTTCCTTCCTCTCTCTCTAATATAGCCTCAGTGACGGAGAGGCTCTCTGCTCTGGAATGAAGCAGGTTGGCACAACTCCATAAGTCTTACATGAGAACAAGACACAGAGGTTTTCTGTTTTTTATTTGCCATTCTTTGCTTTTATTGCAGTATCTTATTCTTAAGCCATATCCGTCCCTCTAAATAACACACACGGTTTACCGATATGTGGTAATATGTCTTTCATTTTCTTTATTAAGCATTTGTTACAACTTTGGAAGCAGCTCTTAAGCTTTTCCATTTTAGGACCATGTTTCCTTGTTACCTAATTATAAATTATTATCATGGTGGGGTATACTACTTCCTTAAGTCAAATGGATTCAATAAGCGAAATAAAAATGTGTGGATGTTAATGACTCTTGGTACATTTTTTAATCAGATGGATTTGATCTCTTACAGCAGCCCTCTGAAGTTCAATGGCATTTTGGTTTGGAAAAGCAGAATTCCTAGGAGAAAAATATCTTTCCACAAAATAATGATAATGGATTAACAAATTATTTAGCACCGTTATTAACAATCCATTAGATTCTGTGCATAATTTTGTAAGTGATTTCTCTTCTCAGCAGCTTCAGAGGTCTTATTTGACAACATGAGGAAAACACAGTAAATGTGAGTGAACGTGGTTGAGGCCAAGCAGGTTAAAGTAGAGCTTGAATTCAAAACCACTTTGGGTTGCTTTTCTGCCTATTCTTTTCATGACATTTTTTCAGCCTCTATCCCTCATGGGTACTTGTTTTGCAATTTGGTTTAAGGAAGTAGTATATACCTATCTATCAGTCATCCAATCTCCGGCCCCTCCAAATGAATTATTGGTAAAAAAAATTTTTTTTAGCCACAAATATAGTTGAGACTAACAAGGGCTTTAGATGTAGGCTCTTAAGGCATCTGGGAAACAAAAAATTGTTGACTGAGACACAGCTCAGAAGTGCCTGTGTCAGGTATCAAACAGAGTTAAGAATTAAAGGGGAATTAAGTGGTTAGATGAAAACAACAATTAAAATTTAGTTATCTGGATATTTCAAAATGTATAGATGATTGGGAAAGGGGCTAAGCAAAATACTGACAAAACTGACTTTTCAGTTTTCTTCTGTTTGGATGCTTATCCTGCAAGTTAATTTGAGAAATAATTCTAAACATCTATCTTATACTATAGAGAATATATCAGTTTAAAAAATTAATGAAAAGATATAAAATTTTGTGAAAGAATCAGTAACAGTTGAAGAGATGCTATACTTTATGTAAAATATGGGTTTTACACATCTAATATCAATTATTATATGAGGAAAGAAACTGCCACATTCAGGTAGGAGAAATGATTTTTATAGAGCCATTTCTTTCAGTGAAGATAACCAAACTTGCTTTTATTCTTGGAAATAGATTTTTTTTTTAATAAAGGAAAAAAAGCCATAATTTCCTATTTTGAATGATACTTGAGGAGGAGGAAAAAATTGATTATTTTCTCTTTGGGAAAATTGAATACTTCTGCATAAAGGATGTGTCATTAGTGGCAACTCTGAAAACATGAAAAGAGATTTCTTTGTTCCTTTAGATCTGTTCATTTTTTATTATTACTGTAGTAAATTTAGTAAACTTGATGTTTGGGATACAACAGCTTCTGAGGAGCATGGAAAATTTGTATCTGTAGTTAAGAGAAATTTATTAGGGTAAATTATGTTAGCTAATTAGATAGTAAAGTCTTTATTTTTAGAGTAAATTAGGTACATTGATGTTCACATTTGCCAAACTGAAATAGGTTTTGGGCTGTAAAACAAAGAACCTGGTAGATTATATGAGGAGTTGTTAGTTGTAACATTACATGTGCATGAGAAATAGAATAATTCTGTGATAACAGGAACCACATTAGCCTATGGCTTTTAATATATAACAGGCAATTAGAAAATATTAAACAGAGTAATTAGAAAATATTAAACAGTTTACAAGTACCATACATAACTTTGAAAAGAGATTATTTTCTTTTATATTTAATTCTGTTTTCTTTGGGGTTTGTTTTGAATTTTCTAGTGGGGTTTTTGTTTTTGTTTTTGTTTTTATTTTTTTGTTGACCTAGAAAAATTTAGGATTGTGTAAAGTCATTCTGATATCTGAACCCAATTCTGTGGGTTCTTAGCTTTCTAGTGCTTTTTTCTCAGTACCATAAGGATGCATCATTGAGCAGATAGAGAAAGACATAATGGTAGAGGTGCCACAGATGAGAAGTATTAAGTACTAATCTGGGCTTTATAAGTCAAATTTAAATGGACAAGATAAAATGAGATGTTTCTAAATGCACTTAACTAGGGAAACTGGAGATGGTGCGTCCTAGTTGCTGGTTCAAATATAAAAATTAAGTGTCTTTGGGTACAATACTGTAGGATTTCGGAGTTGAATGGTACCCTCTGCTGGCTAAATGAGGAATTTTGTTTAAAATAAATGCTTTAACAATGTTTTTATTTTTAAATAGGGCTAATAGCTATATTAATTATAAAAGGATTAAACAGTGTAAAGTATTGTGGGATAATATAGGAAAAATAAATAACGTGACGAATGAAACCAATGTATCACTTAAAGAAATATTTCCCAGCATGAAGTGAAACTAATATGAAAATACCCATAATTGGAATTTCCTAATCTTTTGGTCTTTGTTTAACTGTACGAAACATAGCAGGGGGAAAAATGCATTTTATCTCCTGTCCCCATCCCCGATAGCAATTCTGATGAATCCAATATATTTAAATTACTTTCATTAGTTATTCTTAAATTACTATTGGAAGGGTGATCACCATATATCTGGAGGTGAGATAAGAATTACTTTTCTCTAGGTACTCTGATTCAATTTCTGTTAAAAATAATTGGCATACTCTTAAGTAATTTAGGAACTTGATAGGTTCAGGGAGGTATTATATAGCATGCCTGTTTTACATTTTTTTTTTTTTTTTTCTACTCTTGCACATTCTCAAAGCCACTTTGGAATTTGCAGTGTTCTGGGTACATAATCCACATGAAAGTTTTGTTAAAAGTTTATACTGGACTACACGTCAATAGGAGTTTCATTACAGATGTGAAGAGTTTAATTTCAAGTCTGATTCTGTGGTTTGAAGTTACCCTTCACTGGCATGTTGCTTTAAGAGCACCCATCCCCCCCTTCCTGCTTGAGCCACTGTGTCCTGTCAGTCATCCTGAAATACACTAGGGTGCTTGTCAGGCTGTTTGCTTACAGATTCATCATAAGCCAAATTGTGAGCCATAATAGTGGCACTGAATTTCTAAACACAAGAAATTACGTAGATACTTGGTTTAGCTTCTGTGTATGGGCAATACTCTGTCCTGCAGTAGGTGAGTGAAGTGTCAAACTTTTTAAAATCAAACTTTGCTATAAAGTAAATCCTAACAATTATGGTATCTGTTGTGTGGTTAGATAACTTTGGGAGAAATTAAAAGGACATTATTCTATAAAATAGGGTGAATAGAAACTATTTGGTTGTGCATTTATTATTTTTATAACTAATTTTCCTTTCACTAGTACTAAACTCTACATTGCTTTATGAAAACTCCAATTTTAAAAATCTACTTGGAAAAGTACATTTGCAGGCAGTTTGGATTTAGATGAAAATGTGACTCACATATTTTTTCTTTCATAATACTTCAAACAGACTGAGTTGAGCAGGGTTTCAATACTGCTGTTTGTAGTATTTATTAGTGGTTTTAAAAATAGCTCTAAAACAAATTCTCATATACCAAGGACAAGCTATAGTAGTCTCTCATCAGTGCATTTAAAAATTCCTATAATGTAAGTGAGCTATTAGTATTTGAATAACTGTTTACAAGGCACTGTAAACTCTATATTCTTTAGACATAAAAGTTGTGCATCAAGCAGGTCGCTTATTTATACAGACAATTTAATTTCTGTTATAGACCTCTAAACTTAACTTTGCATTGGTGCTTCTCCTATACTTTTGTATGCAGCTCTAAATATTTTTGAACAGAGAATTGATAAAAAGAAAAAAGAAGGGACGTGTGGATTATGATACTTGTACTTTCAAGATGGTAGAGAATATATATTTAAGAGGTAGAAAGGAGTTAAAGTTTTAAGGCTTTATTGAGGGTAAATGGGAAGAGATTGCTTTTGTAGATACATGGGATGATGATGTATTCCTTGCTTTGCTCTAGGAAGGATTTATGGTGACTTACAAGGCTACAAGAAATTTAAGGAAGGATAAATTAAAAGGGGAGTGAAAGAAGAAAGAAAAAGCACGAGGATAAAAAATGGAGACTGGTATAAGGCAAAACATGCAGCAGTTCTCAGCTATAATTTCAGGACACCAATGTATTATGGGGAGAGAAAATGGGAGAGAAAATACAAGGCTACAGAAATCTTAAGGGGAATTTCAATGCAAACCTGCTGTCTCCCTTACTTAGGGTGGCAGTCCAGGTGAGGAGGATATGTTGTACTGTAAATTTTCAATACACTTTAAATGTCACTTACATTTTGGTGGGGTAAAAAAGTGGAGATTTGCATCCTTTTAACTCGCAAACTGATTTAGGTGGACATAAATTGGGCTCCCAGTTTTCTAGGAGCAGGAAAACATTAAATTTTGTCTGCCACTTAATTCAGAAGAAAGATTAAAGAGGCATAGTTGGTTTTGTTGTTGTTTGCGGGGAGGGGGGAACAACAGAAGCTATCTAAATAAGATCAAATATCTTAATATTAGAAAGAACATGATCAAGCCAGTGTTTAAAATACAGTATATTTAGCAATTGTGTATGAATCTATGAACCTACTCCTGGTACTTTTTCTAAGAGATTCTTGTAAAAGAGATGAGCTACTTTCCTTCCTTTCACTCTTTGAATATAGTGATAAATTTAATTTCAAGTTCTGTTTGGTCGAAATTTACTGGATCAATGTAATTGGGAAAAGTTTTTGGGTAGGAGGAAAGAATTCAGAGACAGGACTTCATGACATACCTTGATCTTCAAATACTCACAAAACTCCTGCTGGGAGCTCAGTGTTGTTCAGCTTACTAAACTGAGCTTGTATAAGAGAGCAAGCTTAGTTCTTGCTGCCTTCACACAATATTATGGAAAAAGGACAAGAGTGTAACAGTTAAAAGTTTGCTAGGGATCTTCAGTGATATCTTTAGATATCAACATGATGAGTTGGAGACAATCATTTGGCTCTTTTTTTATTCTGTAGTTAAAAGTAAGATAAATGAGAAATAATGATTATTTTTAAAAAGCAGTACAAAAACCAACAACATAGTCAAAGCTTTTGCTTTTGTAGTTTTGCACTATAACACATATATGGTTTGACTTAGAGATTTTGCCAGAAAAAATTGTAAATCAAAGAGATAATATGCAACTTATCAGATGACTGGGATGATATTGAGGATAACCTGGACACTCATTTATGAAACTTGAGAGGCAAAATATTAAGTTAACGAAGGCTAGGCACTAAGTAACTAAGTGTTGTATCAGAAGAGTCAAGGACCCTTAAGAGAAGTAAATTAACTTTTGAAAGCATTAGTTCACAGAACCTAGTGAGACCTCCACTCAAAGAGCTTCTAGAGCCAAATGGATATCAGTAGAAATTTGTAATTATATAGTAAATGAAATAACACTAGAAACATTTTGTCACTAGGGGAAGAGGTGAACAGAGGAGATTTCTAGGGTGATGGGGGCATCCCCAAATACCTTTAGTAAAGTCAGATTTATTGAAGAATAATTTACATACAATAAATTCACCCTTTTTAAGTTTACAATTTGATGAGTTGTGACAACTGTATACAGTCATAAACCAGTATCACAATCAAGATTCAGAACATTTTTATCACCCCCCAAAAGTGTCTTTGTGCCCTATATAGTCAATCCACTCCTATATTCTCACTTGCTGACAACTACTGATCTGTTTTCTGTCCCTAGATTTTTGCCCTTTCAAGAAGGTTATATAAATGGAATCATACAGTATGTACTTACTTTTGTATGACTCTTTCACTTAGCATATTGCTTTTGAGATTCATTCATGTTTTTGCCTGTATCAGTAGTTCTTTCTTTCTTTTTTATTGCATAATATGCCATTGTATGGTTATACCACACTTTGTTTATCCATTCTCCTATTGATGGAAATTTGAGTTTTTTCCTTTTACTGACTTTTATGAATAAGGCCTGTATGAGCATTTGTATACAGGTCTCTCTGACAAATTTTTTCATTCCTCTTAAGTAAAAACCTAAGGAGTAGAATTGCTGGGTCATAGAATGGGTATATGTTTAACTTTATAAGAAACTGCCAAGCTGTTTTCTAAAGTGATTATACCAGTTGCATTTTCACTAACGATGAGAACGTAATCTCACTAGTATGAGATTTCCAGTTGTTCCTAATCCTTGTAAACTCTTGAAATTGGCAGTCTTTTAAATTCTAGCCATCTGGGGGTGGGGGTGGGGGGAGTAGTAGTATATATTGTGATTTTAATTTGCATTTCAATAATGACTACTGATGTTGAGTATCTTTTTACATGCTTATTTGCCACTCATATATCTTCTTTCGTAAGTGTCTTTTCAAATCTTTGGCCCACTAAAAAAATTGGGTTTTCTTTTTATTATTGAGTTTTAAGGGCTCTTTAGATTTTCTGGATACAAGTCCTTTATTAGATATGTGTTTTAAAAATATTTTGTTTCAGTTTGTGGTTTGTCTTTTCATTTTATTAAGTGTCTTTCAAAAAGCACAATTTAAAAATTTCGATGAAGTCTAGTTTATCAATTCTTTTCATGCCTTGTGTGTCATATCTAAGAAATCTTTGCCTAAACCCAAGGTTACAAAGATTTTCTCCTATGTTTTACTTTAGCTCTTACCTTTAGCTCTATAATCCATTTGAATTAATTTTTGTATATGGTGTGAGGAAAGGGTTAAGGCTCCTGTTTTACATGTGGATGTCCAATTATTCCATCTCCATTTGTTGAAAAGCCTTATCTTTTCTCCATTGAATTACTTTGGCACCTTTGTGGAAAATCAATTGCATGTTAATATTGTGTCCAATAGATAGGGTCTTAAAAAACAATCGTAATGCATTCACAATACCTAATAAAATTAATAGTAATTCCTTAATATTTTCCATTAGTTTGTCTGTGTCCAAAACTGACTGTTTTATGTGTTTTTATAGTTGGTTTTTGCAATCAGGATCCAAGGTCAACACATTTTACATGTTTGTTATTTCTTGTAAATAACTTTTAACCTATAATAGTTTCCCTCATTTTCCATGTCATTTATTAGTTGAAAGCAGGTCATTTGTTTTGCAGTATTTCTCACATTCTGAATTTGGATGTTCGCAGCCTTGTGATGTCATTTAACATAGTCCTCCTTCTTTTATTTATTCAAAGTTTGATTAGATTTAAGTCCCATTCTTTTGGCTAGAATACCTCATAGGTGGTAACTGTGAAACATTAGGAGACATATAGTCTGGGTTGTCTCACTTTTGGTGTTATTAGGATTGTTCAGTGGGTTTGGGTGTTGTAAGCCTGATCCTCAAAGTTCCCCATTTGATTCCCCTAATGGTTCTAACCCTCATTGATGATCATTGTCTAGATCCATTATTTTATCAGAATTCTATAGAATTCTGTAATTCTTTATTAGTTTTTATTGGTTGGAATTATTCTATAAACAAGAATTCTTCTCCCCTTTACTATTTTGGTACCTCAAAGTATGGTTCATACCAGAAAGTCAGGAAAATACTTGATTATTTCCCATTAATTATCAATTTTTAGAAACTTTGTCTCAGCAACTTTAAAAAGTGACTAGTGACTTTTTGTTTTTTTGAATAGCATTGTGAACTAACAGATTTTTACATATTGGATGTGTTTCAACCTCTTCCTTCCTCCCTCCCTCCCTCCCTCCCTCTCTTCATTCCTTCCTTTCCTTCCTTCCTCCCTCTCTCCCTCTTTCCTTCCTTCCTTCCTTCCTTCCTTCCTTCCTTCCATCCTTCCTTCTTCCTTCCTTCCTACCTACCTACCCACCTACAAAATTGCTGAAATAAATTGCCTTGGGCATACATCACTTTTAATTTTTGCTAGTTTATATTTGAGATATTTTCCTAAAAATGGGGTTGATGGGTCAAAGGGTAAATGCATATATATTTTTTCTACATATTGCAAAATTGCCCTCCATAGGGATAATGTTTTGTATATCTACTAGCAATGTATGAGGATGTCTTATTCTCCACAACCTTGCTAACAGTTTGTTATAAAAATTCTGGATATTTGCCAATCTGAAAGATGAAAATTGATATCTCAGTGTAGTTTTAATTTACATTTCTCTTATTATGAATGAGTTGGTTGATTTTTATGTTTAGTATTTATTTACATTTTTTTCCATGAATGAGAAATAATTTTAAATTGCATTCAACTTTAAATAGTATCTTTAGACTCCTCATTATGAAAGATATATTAAGATGAATGTGTGGTATTTTCCATTTTCTTTTGCTCTGTGATTCTGCAAGTCGGCCCAACATGTCTCCAAATGTGCTCTTAGTCCATGTGTATTAGATGCTTCTGATGTGACTTTTTCTTTGTAATTTTTTTTTGTGTGCTTCCATTTGTTGCCTGAGCTCTGCCATCTTGCTTTATATTCTTTTATGCTGTCTTATTATCTCTTTTTTAATCTTGTAGCTCTTCTTTGAGTTTTTTTTAACAGAGCTTATTGTATGTATGTATGTACATGTGTGCGCGTGCAGATAGTTGAGTCCACATATTAACTCTTTTTTTAAAATTCATTTTATTGAGATATATTCACATACTATGCAGTCAAAGCGTACATTCAATTGTTCACAGTACCATTATATAGTTGTGTGTTCATCATCATCACCAAAATTAATTTTTGACATTTTCATTATGACACACACAAAAATAATAAGAATAAAAATTAAAGTGAAAAAGAACAATTAAAGTAAAAAGGAACACTGGGTGCCTTCCCCCCCCCCCCCTCCATTTTTCTACTCATCCATCCATACACTGGACAAAGGGGAGTGTGGTCCATATGGCTTTCCCAATCACATTGTCACCCCTCCTAAGCTACATTTTTATACAATCATCTTCAAGTTTCTTGGGTTCTAGGTTGTAGTTTTATAGTTTCAGGTATTTACTGCTAGCTATTCCAATTCATTAGAACCAAAAAAGGGTTGTCTATGTTGTGTGTAAGAGTGCCCACCAGAGTGACCTCTCAGTTCCTTTTGGAATCTCTCTGCCACTGAAGCTTATTTCATTTCCTTTCACATCCCCCTTTTGGTCAAGAAGATGTTCTCCATCCCATGATGCTGGTTCTAGATTCCTCCCCGGGAGTCATGTTCCACATTGCCAGGGAGATTTACTCCCCTGGGTGTCAGATCCCATGTTAGGGGGAGGGCAGTGATTTCACCTGCCAAGTTGTCTTAGCTAGAGAGAGAGGGCCACATCTGAGCAACAAAGAGACATTCAGGAGGATGCTCTTAGACTGCATATTAACTCTTTACTGTTTGCTTCATTAATTCTTGTTCATCGTCTAAATTTTGCTCATGTTCCTCTCCTCTTTTTTTTTTTTTTTTGCCGATTTTGCATATGGTTCTCATACTTACCTTCATGTGTCACCAAACATTTACTGAAGAACAGTGTAGGGGAATTAGGGCTTGGTGGTGAGTTGGGATAGTCAGCAATTTCTCATCCATTTATGGTATTGAGTACTTTCTCACCAAAGTTTCCTTTGCCTCTAGGAAATTTTTTTTTTCCAGGTTTGGTGCTCCAAAACTCAATATACTTCATGGTAAAGTCTTTCAAACCACAGACTCAGCATTGTAAATTGGTGATTCAGCATTTCTTCTTTCCTTCACTGCACTTGACTTTGGGCCATTTCCCTGGCTAGAAGGCTTGGTCATAAACAGTTAGAAATGGCACATTTTGCCCTGCTTATCTTGTCCTACCATGTTTGTGATTCTGTAGTTTCAAACTGGGTCTTTACAGGGCTATTCCCCTTTGATTTCCATTATATCCATGCCCTAGGTCTCAAAGAATTCTTAGACAAGAAATTTAGGGTTGTGGCACTACTTTTAGTGAAAATTATTTCCCACTGAGGTATGTATTGGCTCTCAGCCTCTTTCCCCCCTACCCCCTGCTTTCAAGGTTTCACTATATTTCTTTGTGTGTAATTTGGGATTGTGACAGGTTTCCTTGAAGATGGTAGTTTTAACTTTACTTTTCTGTTTAACATGAGTTTTGAAGAAGGGGAATGGCATAAACATGCATTTATTCTGCCATATCATAAGAAATTATTATTGGAATGATGATGCCTCTCAGTGGTAGTATAGCATATAGAAATTAGAAAAGATTGCTTACCTCTACCATAAGCACGTGTGTGTATACATTAAGATGTAAAGAGGATTGTTTGAGTTGAGGTTGGAAAGAGGAGCAGGTATTTGTCAGGTGTTTACATATTACAATCAGTTCACATCAGTGAGATCACACAACACCTGTCCTTCTGTGTCTGACCCACCCCATTCACCACAATGTCCCCAAGTCCCATTCACCAACCCCCTTTTTATTTTTTAAGATGGTTTTTTTACGCACCACACATTCCATCCTAAGTAAACAATTGATGCTTCCCTGTATAATCACATAGTTATACATTCACCACCACCACTGCTGTCTATGTGAAGACATTTCCATTTCTTCCACAAAGAGGAAGAGTCAAAAAAAGGTAGAAAGACAAAAGAAAAAGAAAAAGAAAGAAAGAAAATGACAGCTAAAAAGAAACAAAAGAGAAGAGAGTATTAAAATAAAATACAATAAAGAAGTCAGATAACATCACCAATGTCAAGACTCCCATACCCCTCCTTATATCCCTCTCTTATAGACATTTAGCTTTGGTATATTGCCTTTGTTACATAAAAGGAAGCATAATGCAATGCTTCTGTTAACTGTAGACTCTAGTTTGCATTGACTGTATTTTTCTCCCAATACCACCCCATTTTTAACACCTTGCAAAGTTGACATTCGTTTCCTCTCTTGTGAAAACATATTTGTACATTTTATCACAATCATTGACCAGTCTAGGTTTCACTAAGTTATACAGTTCCAGTCTTTATCTTCCCTCTTTCCAGGTGTCCCACATGCCCCTAACCTTCCTCTTTCAACCGTACTTACAGTCATCTTTGTTCAGTGTTATTACATAATTGTACTACCATCACCCAAAATCGTGCCCCAAACCTCTCACTCTGGTCCTCTCCTATCTGTCTGTAGTGCTCCCTTTAGTATTTCCCGTCGAGCAGGTATCTTGTTCACAAACTTTCTCATTGTCTGTTTGTCCGAGAATATTTTAAACTCTCCCTCATATTTGAAGGATACTTTTGTTGGGCATAAAATTCCTGGTTGGCGGCTTTTCTCTTTCGGTATCTCAAATACACCACACCACCGCCTTCTTGCCTCCATGGTTTCCACTGAGAAATCGGCACACAGTCTCATTAAGCTCCCTTTGTATGTGATGGATTGCCCCTCTCCCGCTGCTCCCAGGATCCTTTCCCTGTCTCCAATGTTTGATAATCTGATTATTAAGTATCTTGGCATAGGTCTATTTGGATCCACTCTATTTGGGGTACACTGCGCCCTCCACTGTCATAGACTTTTAAAAATTGAGCTCAAGGAGCATGGAAGGTTGAAGAAGCTGAAGTTCCCAAAATAGTTTTCCACTATTGGTTTTCCCAAGTGTATTTATTACCTTAGGGAAAAATGAATACAGTATTTTCTAGGAGTTTTTCTTTATTCCAATAAGCAAACCCTTATTTATTTCTAGCTAAATAATCATAGAACAAAGAAGAAATGGGAATTCTTTTTGGCTTTAAAATTGAGTTTGAGAGGAATTCTGCTTCCTTCACCATTCCCATTTTCTCTAACTTTAGGAAATTCATATTTGTTTGAGTTGTTTTATAATATTACAGAGTGGAACAGACCCATAGACCCACTGGACTTGTAGCAACAAAAGGCACTGCCACTTTAAAGTGTATATGAATGGCTTGTTCCTTCTGCCTGGTTACTTAAATTTGTGCCTTATAGCTGAAGGTTATTCTTGTTCTGGGTGATTCAACAAATGCTCCTCTGAAGTCTCACATATTAGATTATCTTTTTTTTTTTTTAAGATTTCAATTCAACTAATTTAGTTCTTTGGCTTTTAAAATAATATGTAGGTAACCTCATGTTGTGCTTATGTGAGATGGAATCTCTTGGGTCTCAGTTCTGGTGTAATTTTTATATGCTACAAAATATCCTTAAGTGGAAAGACATTATGACACAGAATAAACATGGAACATTTCTGTGGAATATCAGGTAACCTTTACTTTAGAAGCGGCATTTTATAAAATAGTATAAAAGATGTGTTATCAGGAGAGGGTTAGAGAAATAAGGTCATCCTGTGAAATTCTTATATATGGTGTTACCTTACAGTTAAATCAGAAATTGAAATATAACTTTTTCCTTCCTCTTTTGGGCAAGATTAGACTAAACTGCCATTTACAATAAAAGGGACATAATGTAAGACCTAAATACAATTGGAATCTGTTGTTTTATTTCATACTGACTTCAGTTGATCTTTGGAGGGTTTGAAAAAAACATTTTTCCTTCTCTCATCTAGGTTGTTTATGAAGGGAAGCAAGTTTTACTTTGTTTACTATGACCAGAGCAAGCAAATGTTTTAATTTAATTTAATTTAATTTTGTTTGGGTCTTCTCGTAAAGAATCTATAAAACTCATCTTTTTTGGGGGCAGGCGCTCAATTTGGCCACTTTTCAAAGAATGTCGGTAAGATGATTATCCAAAAGTTTAACAGAATTTCAAATACTTTCAAGAAGCTTTTTTTTTTCAGTTTGAATTGCAACATGCTACATTTATATTTATTTCATTTGTATTTGTATTCTAAAATGTAACATTATTTTTCTCTGTTGGAACCCAGAATTTTTAGAAGCTAAGGAAATAAAAGTGCAGACTCTTGGGGACCCTGACATGTAGTGCATTTAACAATTGTAGCCCTAATCCTGGAACCTACCTTTCATGTGCCACTCTGGATTGATTTCAAAGGGCTCTAGAACCCTGCTTTATGAGGCTGTTGTGCATTAGGAATGCATTTGTAGTTTTTTTTAGAATATTTTAGGCATGTTGCAGATCTAATTAGCGCACATGTGGGAAATAAGCCTTAGAATTTGAAGTCAAGAGATCCAATAAAACGAGGCATCAGGGGGAAGGTTTGTTTTAAACTCTTTCATTATGTGAAAAAAAGTGAAAGCACTCTTGAGTAATAATTACAAGCTCTACAGATGAAGAAGATATGTTTAACTTAAATGTTGTCAAGTAGATTCTGTTCTCCTGATGCAAAGGGGATAATAATTTTAACTAACATCTGTTGAACCCGCTATCTGCCAGAGATATGGGCTAAATTATCGCTGTTGCTTGGATTTTCTTGTTTAAACTTCATGATCCCTTGGAGGAGGGTACTTCTGTTATTCCCACTACAGAAGAAGAAACATGATCAGAAAGGTTTAGGAACTTGTCTAAAGTCACAGGGAGCAGGGAGCGGAGCCTAGATTCTTGTCTGGGCAGCCTGACTTCAAAACTAATGCTCTTACTCACTGGGATCAAATAGTGATGAAATTCAGGAGAATTCACGAATAAGACTGTCGGGGAACAGGTTGTCTCATACAGCTTGCTTGCTATATGTTGCCCAGCTGAGGGGCTGAGTGGAGCTGAAACCCAGCCCTCCTCCTGGGCAAACTGGGTCTTCCTGCTAACACCTACTGCTCTGTCTACCCAGTGCAGAGAGTGGCACCTTTTTCCAATATGTCTGTCCAGAGGGAGCATGTTTTTCTAATTCACTGAAAGACAAATATTAATTCCAAAATTTTTCTCTGAGTACCTCTGCCTATATTTCCTCTCACTCCTAGCAATCCTTGGACTCTGACCTGCCTCTTCCTAGTGTAAGTGCTCCCTTGGTGTCTCATTCAGTCCCATAGCTTTAAATGCCACTCTATGCTGACATCACCCAAATTTGTACCTCCATTCCAGAACTCTCTCTCTCAAACTCTGCTTTGGCATGTGTAACTGCCTACTCCACATCTTCACTTGAATGTCTAATTACATATCTCAGACGTATGCCCTGAGCTGGACTCTTGATCTTTCAGCTCATCCTGTAGCCACCTCACTTCAGTTAATGGCAACATTATCCTTCTTGTTGCACAGACCAAATTCCTTGGAGACATCTCGATTTTTTTTTTATCTCTCTCATATACTACATCCAACCGAAGAATTCCTATTTCCTGAAACTTCTAAATAAATCTGCAATCTGAACACTTCTGTCCACTTGTCGCCACCACTACTGAGGTCTAAGCTGTTATCCTCTGTCATCTGGATTACTACAGGAGCCTCCTAAATGGATGTCCCTGCTTCTGCCCTTGCCCCCCACACTTCAATTTATTCACCAAAGTAATCCTTCCAAAACATAAACAAGATCATGTCACTCTGGTGCTCAGAACCCTGCAGCTGCAGCCTCCATTACCTCCATGACTTTCTCTCTCGCTCTGCTCTCTGCTGCTCACTCTACCCCACTCACACTGGCCTCCTCACTGCTCTGCAAACATGCCATCCCTCTCCTGCCTTAAGGATTTTGTTCTAATTGTTATCTCTGTCTGGAATGCCCTTCTCTCAGGTATCTATTTAGCATCTACTTCATGACAGTCACGGCAGGAGGATGGGGCTCCTCAAGTCTTTGCTGAAATGTCCCCCTTTCAATGAGGCATTTGTGTGTGTGTGTGTGTGTGTGTGTGTGTGTGTGTTTTAAATGCAATTTTATTGAGAGATATTCATATGTATAGCATAGAAACCATCTGAGGTATACAATCACTGATTCACAGTATCATCACATGGTTTTGCATGCAGCCCCATGATCAAATTTGGAACATTTTCATCATTCCAGAAAAAAAATAAAAGTAAGAAAGGAAACCCTAATCCTCCCATACTCCTTATACCCCCATATTATTGAACCATAGTATTGGTGAAGTACATTTGTTACTGTTGATGAAAGAGTATTAAAATATTACTGTTAGCAATAGTCCGTAGTTTGTAATAGGTACATTTTTCCCCATAAACCCCTTTATTATTAACTCATTATAATAGTGTTGGCCATCTGCTCTAGTTCATGAAAGAACTTTTTTATATCAATGAGGCATATTTTGATCCTATTTAATACTGAAATCTGCTCTCAACTCCTTTCCTTCATCACACTCATAATCCCTCTTACTCTCTTCTACTTTTTCTTTTTTCTTAGCACACATCATTTTATAACAGGCCATACAATTTTCTTTTTATTGTGTTTGTTTGTGGCCTCTCCCATCCTCCTGGCATGACTGTCATGAAGTAGATACTTCTTTGGGTTTCCTAGTTGTTAAAACAAATACCATGCAATGAGTTGGCTTAAAGAATGGGAATTTATTGGTGCATTGTTTTGAGGCTAGGAGAAGTCCAAAATTAAGGTGTCACCAAGGTGGAGCTTTCTCCCAGTAGACTGTGGCATTCTAGGGCTGGCTTCCAGTGATACTTGGTCCTTGGCTTTTCTGTCACATGAAAATGCACATAGCAGCCTCTTGGTTCCATTGACTTCAGGCTTCTGGCTGCTTCCTCTCTGTCTTTCTGAATTTCATTCTGCTTATAAAGGACTCCAGTAACAGGATTAAAACCCAGCCTGATTCAGTTGGGCCATAACTTAACTGAAGTAACCTCACTGAGAGATCCTATTTACAATTGGTTCACACCCACAAGAATGGATAAAGTTTAAGAACATGAGTACATTTTATACTCAATAAATGTAAGTTGAATAGATGAATAAATGAATGATGACTTACAGTCTAGGGGTGCCTGTGATCTCACACCCAAAGACTAGAAGAAAAAGCTTACACAGACTTCTACCTTTAAATAAACACATGGGAGGTGTTTGTAAAGAAGAACATCTGAAAAGAATGAAACCTAACTATTCCCCCATCACATATGATATCAAGCAATTTCTTGATCTTATTGACTCTGAAAAACTTCACATCCCTTTGTTTACCAGTGAGTAGAAGATGTGTGTACTTTCTGGACAGGCCAAACAAGCTAGCAAATGATTGCATCAGAAGCATGAAGGTGGGGCTGAGTGGGGACAATGGCAGTCTTAGAAAACAGATGTGTAAATAGAGTGTAGTGGAAGTTTTATATTATAGTTGTCCTCTTCCCATTTTATTTCACCCTGGCCAAGACTAAATTGTATAACATCAGGGTGACAATACTGTGCATTAAATCCTGCATGACCCTTTTCATTTTCTTTGTTTAAACCTCTTTGTGATGATTTTATTTGCCAAGTAGCATTTGGTTCCAGTCCTTCACATTATTCCTGACTGCATTATGCTACTACTTCTGTAGGTTGGAGGTAGGGCAGAGGGGGCCTTACAAAGTTTAGTTATGCATGCAAGATAAATTGTTAATGAAAACTCAATGCTCTCTTTCATAAGATTATTTCAGGACTTTGCAACCTTCCACAAGTTGTTGACCTTTTCTTCTGATAATTTGGAAGTGTATGGTATGAGGCAAAAATTAATATTTGTGGTGCTGGTGAGGATTGTTATCTACTGAAAATGTTTTCCCTTTATATTTCACGAAATAGAGTTTATTAAGAATGGGGCTCATGGATTTTTTTTGCAAGATTTGTTGATATGATCAGAGCACTTAAACTTGAGGATGCATGAGTAAGTGTGTGCATCTTCGTGTGTGTGTGTGTGTGTGTGTGTGTATGACAATAAATAGGGCATAGAAAGAAGTGATACATAGTAATTCCCGGGAGAAAATAACATGGAAGATGGTCAGTTATAAATATATTGGTAATCAGAAAAACACAACTTAAATATAATCTCTGAGATATCAATAAAACATGAACTGAACATTTTTTTAAAAAAATTTATTTATTTTCTCATGAATGGAATGTTAAATGTTCAAAGATAATTTTAATAAAAAGGGCAGAGAAATATACATATAATGAATACACACTCTTGCATAGAAACCCTTCAGCTTAAGGAAAGAATTATAGTGGAGGACAATCAGATAGGGTAAAAGGAGAGAGAAAGAGAAGTGATATTATTGCTGAAGCTTATTAGATCAAGGGCTTTCCTGGTATAGATTAAGAACTGTCATAGCAATATAGTTAGATGATATATTTTGAAAAAAATGCAGGAAGTCTTCCCTTAAAAGTGGAAAAACAGATGACTTTTTTTAAATTCAATTTTCTTGAGATATATTCACATACCATACAATCATCCATGGTGTACAATCAGTTGTTCACAGTACCATCATATGGTTGTGCATTCATCACCACAATCAATTTTGAACAATTTCATTACTACACACAAAAAAGAATAAGAATAAAAGTTAAAGTGAAAAAGAACACCTAAAACATCCCATACCCCCATCTCTCCCTATTATTCATTTACGTTTTGTCTTCATTTTTCTACTCATCTGTCCATACACTGGATGAAGGGCATGTGAACCACAAGGTTTTCACAGTCACATGGTCACACAGTGTAAGCTATATAGTTATACAATTGTCTTCAAGAATCAATGCTATGGGTTGTAGTTCAACAGTTTCAGGTATTTCCTTCTACCTATTCTAATACACTAAAAACTAAAAAGAGATATCTATGTAATGCATAAGAATAACCTCCAGAATGACCTCTCAGCTCCATTTGAAATCTCTCAGGCACTGAAACTTTATTTTGTTTCGTTGTGCTTGAGGGTCCTTGAACACATGCAAGTGGACAGGCTAGCCTACATATCCAATTCCATCCATACTCATCAGCAAACAACTGCCTCTTGACCACCTCTCAGGCCTAGGAATGGGCATACTGAGTCATCTACCCTTGGAAGAATTGCTCTAGGAAGAGGCTGATACAGGCACTGGAAGTCGACTTGAGCTGGCTGAGCAGGCAATCAGGGTCCGGGTACCCTGAGTGTGTTCATAAGGGTAGGTGTTGGCTTGGCCTCATGGACTCTTCCAACATATGAGGTTTGGAGGCAGGTTTGGGAGAAAGTGACCATTTTTTTGTGGAGGTGTTAATCATAAATAAGACGATGTTAGACATCTATCCTAGACTTGAAAAGAAGCAAATTTTAACAATTTCAGATGAACAGTAAGTATGATTCCAAGGGGCTATATATGACATAAGAGGAATGTGATGAATTGAAGATGAAGAAAGAAAATACAAAGTTGGCAAGTCTTGAGTTTTACAGCTTTTTCTTTCACCAGAATCCAGGATAGTGCTGATGTATATAGGTGCTCCGTAATAGTCATTGAACAACAGCATTGATAACACAAAATCTCAGTGTATCTGTGTAGCAAGCTTAAATTTAAAAGAATATGGATCAAAGATGGGAAGAGGGACATGTAAGTGAAAGCAAATAAAATAGAATGGCAGAAACAAGAAAAATAATCTTGGGAAGGCTAAAGCACTTTCCATTTGCTAAGGCTGGCAGTACATGCTGAAGAAAAGAAAAAGGGCATTTCAAAGCTATAGTTGGAGAAAAAGAGAAAAAATAAAGAAGGAATAAATCCTCTGCATGAGCCAGATGATATGAGATTAATAGATGGCAGTAAATACACATAAACTATCACGTCAAATTGGCAAGGGTTTAACTAACATTGATATGAGAGAGTTGAGTTATGTGGGAAAAGCAAGTATGTTATAATTTGCATTAAAATGTAAATACTTATATGACAGCAAGATATATGAAATCTCTGGGACGATATGAGAAGCTGACCATAGTAATTGCCTCTGGGGGTGAAATCAGGTGACTGGAGGAAGGAATGTGAGGGAGACAGTTTTCACATTGTTGAATCTTATATTATTTAAGAGCGTTTTTCAATTAATTAAAAAACTGAAACTCTAGAAGCTGAACATAAAGGAGATTGTCTAGCCTCTTCAAATTAGGTGAAGAAAGTATATCCTGAAGAAGTATATCCCTGAATTCTAAAATTATCTGCAGATATGATCACAGAACCTCTCCCAGCAGTCACTGAGAAATGACAGAACTGCCCCAAAGCAGGAGAAGGGCATATATCCTTATTTCCAAAAGAAGCAAAAATGTAGCCTCTAAAATTAGAACATCTAGGTGCCAAATTGCAGGAAAATGCAGAATTAAGATATAAATAAATGCTGCTAGGAGCTAGCATGGATTTTCCAAGAACAAGTTATGTCAATCTGTCTTTTTAAAAAAACTGAGTTCTTAAATAGGAAGAAGGTTTAGTAAAGCATTTGACAAATCCTCCTGTGATAATTTATTGACAAAATGAGAAAGAATGGATTATTTCATATAAAAGTGATTCATAACTGGTTGAAAAAAACCACACCAAAGATGTTTATTAATTGATCATTATTTATCTGTAAAGAGATTTCTAATGGTATCAAAATCAGGTTTTCTGCCTGGCCCTGACCTATTCAATGGCCTAATTGGGAACTGTAAAATTTATATCGAACAAATTAATGGGTACACAGAAAAGTGGGAGGGGATGTTAATATGTTGGGTTCTCTAAAATCAATTTTGTCAGACAGGAATAAAAGTCCAGATTTTACAAGATAAAATGTTAGGAGGATAAAATAAAATTGTGTATTTAGGCAAATAAAAATTAATTGTCCAAATATATGATGGGGAGACCTGGGTTAGCACGAATCCTTGACAAAAAGACCTGAACAGTTGAACTGAACAGTGAGTACAAAGTTAGCTTATCTTAGGTAAGTATGATGACTATATCATGGGCCTTAGTAATCCTAAAGAAGAATCAGCTGTCACTTTATAAACTAGTTGTGTTACAAAGCTTTTTTTTTTTTAAATTAAATAGTTGGTATTAGAGACTTTTCTATAGAAACCATGTTATAGATGGTTAGGTTTCCAAACCATCCTACAAGAACATGCCAATTTATGTAGAAAAATTACAGTTTTCCTGGATCCTGAGCTCTGGGTTTTGGAGGGGGGAGGGTGTCACATATTACAGTAGGGAGGAGGAATAGGTGAGAAAAAGTTTCTCTTTAATGTTTGAGGGGGAATGGCCATGCCTAGGAAATATTTGGAAATAAGTGAAGTTTTTCACTGGTCTCTGTATATATCTCTCTGACCTTCTAGTATCCCTGTCCTGTGTCACCAGAGCATGACTGAAATATAATGTAGGTGAGCTATAACAAGGAGTCAGGTGGAAAGCAATGAGCTAGTTCACACTAATGAGTGACAATGTGTGGCATCCTATGACCTCTCAGTGTTAACTGCAGTAAAAAAATGAAATGCTTATTAAATGAAATGAATCTAAAATTGATAGTTCATTTTAAGTAGGGATAAAATGGAGTAAAGAGAATTCAGGCATTGTAGACAAACAGTCTGGGGTGGAGGGAAGGATCCACATGAGTGGGTTTGCCCTGCCTTGAGGTCTATCCCTCGAGTCCTCTATTACTACAGGGAAGAGATTTTTTTCTCCTCCTTTGCTTCTAAAACCTGAGACTTTATTCTAGGTGTGGCTGTCTCCAGAGCCTGTACTTCTCCCACTTTATAAAACTGTTTCTATTGGATAGAATTTAAAGGATAGCAGATTTCAACTCAATATAGGGAAGAACTTTATGAAAGTTATTCTTGGCATCTAATGGCACAGTAAGCTTCTCATCATTTCTAGGCGTCTACACCCAGTATATTGTTAAAATGAAGAATGTTGTAGGAAGTATTTGTAAATTGTTTGGGTAATACCCCTAACTCTTAAGAGTTTTTGGATTATAAAATGCAAATGCCTTGGAATATAACACCCACAACCTAGTAGGATTTTTTTTTTTTGGATTCATAATTGTGGTATTGCTATAAGAGATTGGTAACAGTTTATTAGACTTTGACCTTGCCTGCAAAATTCTGTAGTTTTCTGCTTGTTATTGCACTGATCTCTAATCAATTGGGTTTACTGAATAGGATAAATACAAAAAGATCAGAAAGATTTTATAAGAAACAGCATTTAGTAAAAGAATAATAATTATATGTAGCTAAGATTCTTCAAGGACGTGTTGGGTTTGGAATTTTATAATTTAATGGGTATTAAAAGACATGAACACAGACTCAGGAGATACTTTGGCTAAATTAGGTTTGTCTATTATTTCATGGCTGAAAAACTCTCTTCTAGAAGGATTACATGTGATGTGGATGATTTTTTTTTTTAACCACCCTTAATTGTTTATTTTCCTTATCTCCAATTTTTGGTACTCAATGTAGATTTGGAAACCTACTGTGAATTCTGCAGTGAAAGGACATGTTTCTCAAGGCTGTGAAGGTTCACTTAGATCTTATTTTAGTTCACAACTGTATCCTCTACTTCTTGTTCCTGAGATAACAGAACAAAGCTATGTCAGCAACCTTGACTTGATTTATTTATAGAAAAGTACCTGTCATGAGGAGGGTAACAAGTTAACCCCTTTGTGTGCACTTACTTGGTAGAACACTAAGGTTATAGGGACTGAAGAACATAGCTTATTGCACAGATTGGCTCTGGGCTATGCAGAAAGATCACCATGGGAATATCCTATTTGTCAATATATTTTTGCTTGTGATAAAGGGAATCAAAGTGGTAGGTGGAATGATTGAAAAACAGAAAAACAAAACAAAACATTTCATTCCTAGAAATGGCATTTGGGAGAAGCCATTTGACAATACTGTTTGGAGATGTTCTTGAAGTGTATCTCCTACATTTCAGCTGAATGGCTGAGAAAACAAACCTTTAGAATTCTACTTTTAGAACTGAAATAAAACTATTAAAAACGAGAGAGAATTAAGACAGCAAAGGGCTAAATTGTAGGGCTTTGTGTCCTTATATATTGATATTATCATAAATAATAATGGTAATTTAGAATTTCATTTGAAAAGAAATTCAAATAATATCTTTTTGCTAATACTTTAATAATTATTTTTTCAAGGCTTTTAAAAAGCAAAGAAATTATAGGCACTTTGTGCAAGCGGCTTGCGATAGAAGTAAGCATAGGCTGAGAGCAAGAACACACTAGCCAGTCTCAAAGGTGTCACGGGGATCCCGGGAATGCCAGTTGGGTTCTGTTCAACAAGAAGACAGTCTAGGAATGTGATACATTTCAGGAAGTGTACTCTATCCTTGAAATCAACAATGCCAGTGAGTTTTATATAGTTCCCCCAGTATTTACAGTATTTTTAGTGGATGAATTAATAATACATTGTGGTTATTTGAAAACATGACTAGAAGTAATTCTAGGACATGGTAAAAAAATTATTCCCCTACCACTTCAAATTGCTTATTATAATTCCTGAATTGCCTAGAAAATATTTTGATACAATGCACAAAGTAACATATGTTAGTTTTTAAAAATAGTATAGTCAACCTTGTAATATATAATTGTACTTAAATGCTTTTCTAAATTATTAGATTTGTCAAAATTGGTTCCTTTGAGATTTTCAGTGCAATTATTTTTGTTTCTAATAGCAAACTTTGCAAAGACACATGAAAGAATTATAAGTATATTTGAAATTCACTATTTTGATTATTACAAATTTCATGTTATATTTCTAAAGAGGACAGCTTTTTGGCAGATTGCTATTATTCTCAAGGATACTCTAAATATCCATTTTTATATTAAGAGAATTGAGGAGTGTAATCATATGGCGTATCATCTGAAGAACAGTCAGGCTTCTGTGACTCTGCAGTATTTGCCTCTATTTTTTAAAAAACAAATTATGTTATTAATCTAAGAATTAGAGTATATTAAGATAAGAGCCAGAGATGACTTCTTAGTCATTGGATGATTTTCTCTCTCTCTGCATGTGTACCAGGTGTACAGTGTGGAAAGGCCTTGGTGAAGCACTGATCTTTCACTTCCACATATACACACACACAGGTAGAGGTCATTATTATCTTGGAGTATGCTCAACCGTACATTTGTGGATCCAGTAGAGTGGAAGAGGTTGAAGAGAAAAGAGATGCTGATTTTGTTGAATAGACCAGGAGGAGGTTAGAACGCTAAGAGGAGAATGGGGTAGCTCTCAGAGGGTCTTGGGAGGGAACATGGGTCTTGGAGGCAGGACATAGGAAAGGGAACAATCCTCCCTCCCAGAATCACTGAGATTTAGAGGGGAGTTGCAGTGATTGACCTTGGATAAGAGAGACACCATAAAAATGTGTGTTCACTTTTTCATTCACTCACTCATTCACTCATTCATTCATCTATACCTCCATCTGTCCATTCACAGAGCCAGTCAGTCCATTAAAAAGAAAACAATCATCCACCCCCACATTTGAAATAATAAACAGAGAAACTAAATTTAATTCTTTTTATTTCTTTTTTTTGGTTTGGTTTGCATGGGTATCATAGGGACTATCGGTATTTTTTAGAGGCAGATTTTTGTGTTCTCTTTGCTTGTGTATATAGGAAACTGTACAATAAAATAGGTGAGGCTAAGAGGAAAAGTTTTTGCCTTGATATGATACATGTTTCTCTTAGGGACCAAGTTATAATTAGGAACATGTATGTTTCTTACTGTTTATCTCTGTGGTTCTTTAGTAAACACTTGCTGGTTGATTACTGACTGTGAACAACTTAATCCAAATTTGTGGGTTTAGTGATTTGGCAAGTATTCTTCATGTTGGATGTGTTAATCTGAATATGCTATGATATGCTACATATGGTCATTTGATATATACATATATATGCCTGCATATGCAAAATCTCACTGAGTTGCTTTTAAGATTAAGGTTAATGCCTTAAAGAAAAGCTTTTAATTCTCTTTTTTCTTATTTTATCTTGCCCAAATATCAGTGCTTTAGGCTTCCCTCTTTTTCTAACAACTATGCTAATATATATGTTTCTTTTTTGTACAGGAAAGTAAATTGTCTCCAACTAGTTTTCCAATCAAAACCCACAAATAAAACAATCCCCCAAACAAGTAGTTTTGCAACATATAGCTTCCACATCCTACCTGGCTCCTCATCTGTGTCAGCATTGACTGGAGTGGGCAAAATATGGGTGCAGGCTGCCTTAGTGCTGCGATTTCACAGAAGTCAAAGAACTCTCATGTCACTCCCACTCAGTCTTTTAAACTTAAGACCCCAGATTAGATGCAAACCCACCCAGGATGGGTTACTAATTTAATTTGAACATACTTGTATAGATTATTCTGCTAGTGGATCTAAGCCCAGAGATCATGAGCTTGGAGAACAGTCAGGGGAATATCTCATCTCTCTGGCGATGGCCTCTGCAACCAGTCTTCTGAGGGCTGCAGCTGAGGGCTCAGAAAGAGATGCCGAACACCATTTTCACCTACTGCGTGATTTTCCTGAGTGCTCACTTTTAGAAAGTATTTTTCTTTACTGATAAGTGTCTTTTTGTTTTTGTGCACAGGCAGCATGTCAGCTGAAACGCCAGTCTCACTGAATATTGATCCTCAGGATCTGCAGGTCCAAACGTTCACTGTAGAGAAGCTACTGGAACCTCTCATCATCCAGGTATTATTAATACCAGGGAAATTAAACATGTAGTAACTGCAAGAGAACAAGAAAACATGGGGAAATGGATAACGGACAAAGGAAAGATTTGATTTTTGTACAAAAATATATCATCTAAAATTGCCCTATTTTAACTTAAAATGTTTAAATACTATTATTAGTACTACTGATAGTAATAAAACTCTGAAAGTTTCTTCCCCCAGAATCTCTTAACAGTAACAGCAGTAATAATATGTATATAAATTGTTTTTTATTTTTAAAATTTTGTTTTGTGCGTATAGTTTTTAAAGTACTTTTATATAAATTATTTTGTATGATAGACATCAAAAACTGAGTGAGGCAGGCAGTGTGGTTAAAACCATCTTTATTATATAGATGAGAAAACTGAGGTCTGGAGAACTTCAGTGTCTTGCCACAAGATGTGTGGTGGCTTATTTGTCAAATAGGAAATTATCTTTGAAACACCAAACATATGATAAAAACAACTATTTAAAGGAATTCTGTGATAAAGACATTTATAAAGTGAACTATCCTTTCATAATATGCATAATGATTCTCTGACATATTTATTATATAAATGTAGATTTTTTGTATTGGATTTTTAAAAAGAGAAACTTGCAGAAACTTATATAATGGTATGCATTTGAGTTTTTTGTCCTTAACCCAAAATATGTGAATGAACTTCCCTTTAGGCTTAACCTGCATGATGTCTCATAAGTAAAATTGTCCCTTTTTCCAAGGCTTTGAAGTACTTAAGGGTTACTTGGGTGAGAAGCTACAACCAACCTTACTTCTGGTTACTTAAAAACGTTCTGCTTATCTTCTTTGTGAGGTAGATGGTGGGCATGGTGGTAGCTCAGAGAATAGACTTTGTACAAGTTTTTACTTAACGTAAGTCTATATTTGCTGCTGGAAAGACAGTTGAAAACATATGCCTTACTGATGGTAGCTTAATCATTAACTCTGGCAGTCTTAATTGTGCTAATATCTGTTATGAAATTGCTACTAGATGACTATGGAGACTCCATTAAAGTCCTTATTAGTCACTCTTTTAGTTTGCCAGAGCTTCTCTAACAGATACCACTCTATGAATTGGTTTTAATCAACAAGCATTTATTGTCTCACAGTTTCAGACGCAAGAAGTCCAAGGTCAAGGCATTGGCAAGGCCATGCTTTTTTCCTGAAGTCTGTAGAGTTTTGGTGCTGGCTTGCTGCAATCCTTGGGGTTCTTGACTGGCATCTCTGCCTCCAGTCACGTGGCACTCTCCTCATTGTTTCTGCTCTTCTGGTTTCCACTGACTTCTGGCTTCTTCCTGTGTCCTTCTCTGACTTCTGGCTTCCATGTCTTCTGGCTTCTCTGACTGTCTGAAATTCCTCTCTTTATAAGGCCTTTGGGAATATTGATCAAGACCCATCCCAATGCAATTTGGCCACACCTCAATGATAACAACTTCAAAAACGTCCTCTTTACAAATGGGTTAGCACTCATAGGAATGTGGATTAAGATTAAGAAAAACATCTTTTGTTGGATACATGATTCAATCCCCAACAGCCAGCCACTGAATGGTTCCATGTTAAGAAAAAAAACAAGAAAACCTTATTTACTGTTTTATTGATAATTAAAGTTCACTGAAAAGAACTGGAAAAGACAAAAAAATTAAAAAAAAGATATAAACAAAAAAATCAAGAGAATAGAAAACCACTCATAATTTTACTACCAAGAGAAAACCACTGATATTTTGGTGCATTTATTTCCAGTATAGTAAAATTGTGGGTGATTTTTATTATATTCATGGTACTTTATATATATATATAACCTACAAGGCATATGTAGGTTTTATCTCACTTTTTAATTTAAAATGATATTTTGGTAATTTCCCCATTTTTTGTAAGCATGATTTAATAAAATTGCTATTTATTTATCCATCATATGGGTGCACCATAATTAATTTAACTAGCCTCTTGTTCTCTTGTTTTTGGACATTTAGGTTGTTTCTTTCTTTTCTTTTCTTTTTTTTTTTTTTTTACTATTATAAATAATGCTGTGCTGAACATCTGTGTGTATCAGTTTTGGTCACCAATTCATATTATTCCTGTAGGATTAGTTACTAAGTGGAAAAGTAAGTGGTCAAGACAGAATTTTTGTGCTTTTCCAAAGATATCATCAAGTTTTGAGGAAAGTTTTAAGTGCATTTTCACAACTAATTTAAGATTTTGCTCTTATGCAATTGCGAAGTGTCAGATGGGTAAAAGATCTTCATTTTGCAGATGGCTGATGAAGGCAAGTACGTTAATGCCACTGCATAAGCCTTATTTGTTCCATTACAATGGAATATTAGAGTTGGCCAGTTAGGAGTTTGTGCCAGTTTGAATGTATTGTGTCCCCCAAATGCCATTGTCTTTGTAGTCTTGTGGGACAGACGTTTTGGTGCTGGTTAGATTTGCTTGGAGTGTGCCCCACCCAGCTGTCGGTGATGATTTTGATGAGATGTTCCCATGGAGGTGTGGCCCCGCCCATTCAGGGTGGGCCTTGATCAGTGGAGCTATATAAATGAGCTGACTCAAAGAGAGGAAACTGAGTGCAGCTGGGAGTGATGTTTTGAAGAGGAGCAAGCTTGCTAGAGAGGAACGTCCTGGGAGGAAGCCGTTTTGAGGCCAGAGCTTTGGAGCAGATGCCAGCTGCCTTCCTAGCTAACAGAGGTTTTCCGGACGCCACTGGCCATCCTCCGGTGAAGGTACCCGATTGCTGAGGTGTTACCTTGGACACTTTGTGGCCTTAAGACTGTAACTGTGTATTGAAATAAACCCCCATTTTATAAAAGCCTATCCATCTCTGGTGTTTTGCATTCTGCAGCATTAGCAAACTAAGACAGAGTTCTAATAGCAAAAGCTGCTGACATATTGCTTATAACAGATAAAGTATTATTAGGGAAAAACTACTTTTCATATTCTAACTAAAACCAATAGATGTTTTCCTTTAGTCAAGTAGATTCCAATAGCAGTCAGTAGAGAGTATGTTGAGTAAGTTCACATCAAAGGGTATTCTTTTCAGTTTGTGTGTGTGTGTGTGTGTGTGTGTGTGTGTGTATGTGTGTATGCCTTCTGGCAGGCTCTAGAACTATTATAACCATTTATAAATATTTATTGAGTCCAGTCAGAAAATTAAAAGGTTGGAAATGACCCAAAAGCAATTTTATTTGACTGGAAAGAAATTTAACTCTCTTTTTTCTTAAAGTGTGATTATGCTCATTTTAGAGGGCTTATGATGTGGTACCCCCATTCAGACATTTTGCTATTCAGAGTTGTGTGAGTCAGTAGGTGAGGCAAGTTGGTAAGTTAGCATATCTTAGTTTCTCGGCTGCTATGACAAATACCACACAATGGCTTGGCTTAACTACAGGAATTTATTGGCTCATGGTTTTGGAAGTTGGAAGGCTTGATTCTTCTCAGGGTCTGTGGCTTTCTGACTGGCCAGAAATCCTTGGGTTCCTTGACTTTCCCATCACATGGCAATGTCATCTCTTTTCTCTTCTGAGTTTTGTTGATTTCCAGTTTCTTGCTCTTCCACATGGCTTTCTCTTTATAAAGCCTCCAGTAATAGGATTAAGGCCCAACTTCATTCAGTTGTGCCACAGTTTAACTAAAAATAACATCTTCAAAGGTCCTATTTACATTGGGTTCACACCCACAGGAATGGATTAGGATTAAAAATATGTTTTTTTTTCTGGGGTTTATAATTCAACCTACCACACAGGGAGAGGAAAATGAGTACTTGTTATGTGTCAGATAGTTCCTAAGAAAAAGAAATAGACGTGAGTATAATTGCTAATTTTATCTTCTGTAGGATTGTTTACAACATTTCTGAAAATGTTTACTGATTTTTTAAAAAGCAGTTTGATCTACTACTTCACCAATATCCCAGCTACAAAAAAATTTCTAGGTCTTAACAACATTAAAGTCAAATTGAATAGCAATTAATAATTGATAGAATTTATCCTATGAGCAGGAACTATCCCATAAAGTAGAATTCTATTACAACAAAATTGTTTGGCCACACCCCTGATTTTTTCATAATTGGATTCTCCTTATCAAAAACCAGTGCATTTCAAAGTCAAGAGTTATTAATTTAAATTAATGACTGTTTTTGGATTTGATGCTCAGCCTTTTTCTGTCACTTTGATCATGTATCATCTATCGACACAAGTAAAATATTCCATTAAATTATATTTAAGGTGTTTTTTTAGGATATCTCACTAAATGTCTCATCATATTCTTTTTTTCCCCAATAGAGTTTAATTCAGCTGCATGATTTATTTTAAGCATATAATAAAGTCTTTGATTATACTGGAAAATATTCCAAAAGAAGTCTATATTCTTTAGGTTTATGCTGCCATCAGAAAAAATTATCAATTTAGTAGCTCTGTTAAAAAATTCCTACCTTTCCTCATTATTTTTCATCATGTTGTATTCCTTGGCATTCAGGATTCCACAGAAATTACTTACCTCCTGTATATATCACTCAAAGTCATAATTACATTCTAATTTTTGAAGTAATTAGTCATAGATACTGTTATGTCTCTCTGACTTTTAAATTCATTTATTCATAAATCTTTAGTCTCCTCTTTTTATAGTTATCAGAGTCTTCCCACAAAATCTGATTTATCTTTAATCCATTTTTTTTCCTCTTGAGCACAGGTAAATCACTAGGTCATTTTGCAGGGATGTTCAGCCTGGGATATATTTCCATCATTTGCTTTCATTTTCTCTGTGTGATAACTTACACAGTTGCATCTCTCTGCAATAAATTCCTCCAATGGATCAGAAATAATTTTTTTCTCAGCAATTACATTTTTATGATTGTAACTGTAGGCATCTGTACTTTAACTTTATCATTTTCTAGATCCAAGTTTGGCAATGCAGCATAGAAAGTCTATTTATGCAGAATTGCACTTAAAAGAATTTACATCTCTATGTTGTGTATACTCTGAGGGACATATAAACTGCTAGATCATGCTACAGTCATTATATAATGGAACCCTCTATAATCTTATTTGCCACAGAATATAATTTGCTATGTGTCAGATTCATGCTGAATGTGAGCTAAAGGAATTTACTTACTCAAAATTCCTTGAATAAAAATAACAAACTCCTTATAATGTGTTATCTCCTATAAAGTAGTTTTATTGGGCAAAGGTTCTAAAGTGTTTTCTGATGTAAATATATCCCATGTTTTCAAAGGGTAAATATAGATTTAAATCAACAGTAATAAGCATTATTTCTCTGGCTCTCACCCCAGTTGTAGGACTTCTTGGCCTTTTCCCCCTTTCAGCCTCCATAGTATCTCCCACCTATTTCTGGGCCTCCCCTTGGGGATGGCAATTATCTGTTGTATAATACTCAGTGGGCCAAGTTTAAGAATAGTTACTAATCCCTGTATTCGTGAGCATATATAAGATTATGCTGTGATGAGAAAACAACTCCTAAATCTCAGAGGCTTAATGAAAGATCATTTTCTGCTCAAGCTACATGTCCAATGTGAGTTGGCAGGCAGCTCTGTTTAGTGCTGTCACCAAGGGACTGAGGATAATGTAGGCTCTGTTTCAACATGTACTAGTACGATCATTGCAACAAGGCAAAAAGAACTTGACAAATCATGCAACGACTTCTAAGTGACATATTCCGGCCCCATTCACATTTATTTTGCCAAAGCAAGTTATATGGTCAATGTGGTTGCTGGATATGTAATCCAGCTTTGTGCCTAGCAGAATGGGAATATTTGTGAATAGCCCTAATGACTGCTGTATTCCTATTGCCAATTTTAAAACAGTTCCCTTTATTAAGTCTCCACTGGCTGTCAGATACCTTGCTAGGTCATAGCTGATTTTACCAGAGTGGGCAACTGATTTATGAACAGTCAATTTATAGAATGGCAAGAACCTTGTGAACATGAGTACTCTGCCTCTCAGAGATGATAGTGAATTGGTCCTATTACCTTTCTCTTTGGAGTTGAATATATACTGAGAGTTAAGGACCTAGCACCTAGTGTTAAATAGTCATAACAGAAGCAAATCTGAAAGACATACAGAAAGAAGTAGATAGAAGAGTTGAATCATAGTGATAGTGGACCAGTTTTTTTAAACTTAAAAAATTTATTTTGAAATAATTACAGATTTATGGGACGTTGAAAATATAGTAGAGAGTGATCCTGTGTACCCTTTACCCGGTTTGCCTAGTGGTTACATCTTATATAACTATACTTACATACTATACATATCATACTATACATAACTCTAATACAATATCAAAACCAGAAATTGACTTGGTATAATGTTTGAGTATAGTTGACTGCACAATCAGGATACAAAAGTATTCAATCACCACACAGATCTCCCTCATTCTACCCTTTATAGTTACACCCATCTCTCTTCTCCTGCTCCATCCCCAATCCCTAGCAACTACTAACTTGTTTTCCATCTCCATAATGTTATCATTTCGAGAATGTTGCATAAATGGAATCATACAGTATGTGACTTTTTTTCCTGTTAATTGACCCAATTTTTTTCTTTATTAGTGAAGTTGTAGGTTTACAGAACAATTATAAAATCCAGGATTCCTGTACACCACCTTGATAATGGAGCAGTTTTGAGTTTAGATCCACAAACTCCTGCTTGTCGGGGTCAATAAGATTAACTAGTCACCTGGCTTGTATTGGATTCTCCCAGTTTCAAAACACATTCTAGTCTCAGAATTATACACTGGTTTCTGCAGGGCCCTGTTTCAAGTTCCCGTGAGGATCAGCCATGCTGGCCAGATGCTTATTTTCCTTAGTAATTGGATTCCTGGGCCTCCTACCCCCTCATCAGGGGTCAAAAGTTCAAAAGAACCATTAGCAGTAGCAACCCAGGTTTCCTGTCATTGCCCTCACTTGCTCATATAAGAGAGGGGATTTCCCTGTATGAAAGGGAAAGCCTCTCTTCCCTTACCATTCTGCCCAAACTTTGGAGGCTCTGTGATATGCTTCACCTGTGCTCCCAAACCAGTCTATCATCTTTTTTCCCATTCTGTCTGGCTTCATCTTGTCGATGAGGGATGGTTACTGCCCATTGTGAGACTCAAAACGGACATGCCAAGGTAGCTGTCTGCTAGTGCCTCCAGAGCTGCCTGTTCTGAAGGGGCAGAATGGTAATGGGCACCTACAGGACAGGGAAGAATGCCTCTGTCCCCAACTCTGTACTTCACCCTATCACTCGGGTGTCTTATGAAAACAACCCCTTTCAACTTCTTTCTTAATCCCCTACCTCTCCTTGTTAGAATCTAACCCAGTCCAAGTGGTTGGATGGAGAACAGTTACCATCTTAGCTCCTCAAGCTCTGCCCCTGAAAAAAGCAATCATGCACCAATCCCACTATTAGGGAGATATCCCAAAGAATTAAAAGTAGGGACTCAAGCAGATATTTGTACACCAATATTCATAGTGGCATTATTCACAATTGCCAAAAGATGGAAACAATCCAAGTGCCCATCAACCAATGAATGGATAAATAAAATGTGGGATATACACACAATGGAATATTATTCAGCTGTAAGAAGGAATGAAGTCCTGATACATGCAACAACATGGATGAATCTTGAAGACATCATGTTGAGTGAAATTAGCTAGACAGAAAAGGACAATTATTGTATGACCTCACTGTTTTGAAACAATTAGAATAAGCAAACTCATAGGGTCATAGGAAATAGGTTACCAGGGGATGGGATAGGGGGGTATAGAGAATGGGAAGTTAAGGCTTAAAATGTACAGGGTTCCCATTTGGAATGAAGAAAATGTTTTGGTAGTGGATGGCGGTGATGGTAGCACAACATTGTGAATGCAATTAAAAGCACTGAAATATATATATGAATATGATTAAAAAGGGAAATATTAGATTGTATATATGGTAACAGAATAAAAATTTAAAAAATTCCTGGAACTACACTACCTAAATAGTGAATCCTAATTTAAACCATGGACTTTTACTGATACGACAATTATAAAAATGTGCTATCATCAATTGTAACAAATGTTCCACATCAATGCAAGGTGTTGGTGATAGGGTGGTATATGGTAATACTGTATCTTATGCCTGATTGTTCTGTAAACCCACAACTTCTCTAATAAAAAAAATCATGCATATCAGTCTATGCAAATAAATAGATGCCTAGATGTCCAAAGTTTTACTTCCCACTCTTCAATAGACAGAATTGATTGGTTTCCATGTAGCAGGGAGAGTACATGTCTGCTCCTTGGCTTCTTAGCCTCCTAGAATATAATTTCCTTTGTTTCTTTCAGAAAATAATTTAACTTTGGTTTGTGTGTGGTACCTTTCTGTCACTTCTATAGGTCATTTTGAATGAACATTTATTTATACTTTCTTGGTTTTATTTCCAAACTTTTTTTGTACCCATTCTGATTATTCTATCAATAAAATTTATATCAGAGTTAATCTCAAAAGTTCCAAGGAAATCTCAAAGACAAGTCTAGATTCATATTGTGTTCTTGTCAGCTACTTTATAGGCAAATATTGTAGCTTGACTATAACCCCAATAAGTAACCTTAAGAGTTAGTAAATTAAATGTCTTTTAAATACTTACAGGCTCAAAGCTTAGAAAATATAAAGATGTTATTTTTATGGCAGGGTGAAGAAATAAATTTAATTCTGCCTCAATAACATTTTGAAGTTGAAGGCAATTCAGTTAGCTCAGTTCATTCTAATAAAGTAAGTTCTTTAATTTCTGCATCCTGTTATTGCCAGAAAACTGCTCCCATGGGAAAGTTGTTAGGCTATAGTATTCCTTGAGAAACCAATAGTTGAGAAAAAGGAAGCCAGTATTTAAATTAAAATAAGGCTAAGAAAAATCAGCTAATTTATTAAACTAAAAGTGTGAATCCAATGAGAGCATGCATATCTGAGCATACAAGAGATGGCCCCACAGCTAGAACCTGTTAACTTTGAAATTAGCTGTGGTCAGATATCAGTCTCCACACATGCTTCATCCCTTCTCAGCTTGCTTCTAGAACTTTTTTCCTACCAGACTCTGATTTTATTTCTTTTACAACATTGCTGTCCTGTTTTTCTGGGTTCTCTGACCATACCCAATCCACTCCACTTCTACTAATACTTTATCTTCCATCACAGCTCATCTTTTCCTCTATGAATTCAGACTGATTACATAGATATTCTCTTCCAGTTTAGCTTTGGGATAAGATCTTTCTCTTATAAACTGATTCCATAGATGGCCAGGTGGTGTAGATTGTTAAGACCAGATCCACGTGGCCTTTTAGTGAAACATGCTTGATTGATGGGAGCAATTGTGCTTCAGCTGGCTGAAAAGGTAGAGGAATTCACATGAATTCGCATCTTCCTGGATATGGCCATTTTGGCTGCTTGAGGTCTGACTCTACTGTTTTATAGAATCCCCTGGTTATTTCAGGAAACCCAGCTTGTCTCAGGAGATACTATTGCAGCTTGAAAGCTCCATGACTCTAGACCAGGAATTGGCAAACTTTTTTTCTGTACAGGGCCAGAGAGTAAATATTTTCAGCTTTGAGGGCAATACAGTCTCTGTTGCAACTACTTTGCTATTGCAGTGTGAAAGAAGCCATAGACAATATGTACACAAATGGGAGTGGCTGTGTTCCAATAAAATTTTATTTATAAAACAGGGAAGTGGCTGGATTTGGCTCCAGGACCATAATTTGCAGGCCCCTACTCTAGACTGATCATTTTTTTCATAGAGACATTCTGCACACACTGGTTAAGAAAGGTAAGAAATGCACAATATTCCACATACAGTTAGGATACCCCTATGAGAAAAACTATGATGGAATGGTTTGTGGCCAAGCCCCATCAGAAACAAAGAAGCCTCACTTGGGGAAAGAGTGCCAACTAAGTAATTTAGGAAGAGTGTTAACTAGGTACATCAGAAAACTTACTGTTAAGATCCTGTTAACCCTGTGGTTTTCAACCCTGGTTGCATGTTTAAATAATCTGGGGAGCTTTTAAAAATCCAGCCACCCAAGCCACACACTAAACCAATTAAATCAGAATGTCTGGCAGTAGAATCAGGCAGTAATTATTAAGGTTTTCAGGTGATTCCAATGTGTGGACCTCTCTGTTGGCCATCATATCAATGAGTAGTGAGCATAGTTCTGCCTTTTGGCAGAAGACTTGCCCTAGAATAGTGCCTCTCTGTATTTTTTTAATGGGGTCTGATGGCGCCCATCTGGAATATGCTTATGACACATTCCTGGGATAACTAACTGCATTAACTCTCTATTTGTAACAAACACAGTAGTTCCTTCCAGGTCCCAGTAGGGCTGTTAGCAGCTGCTCTAGAAAAACTAGAGGAGCTGCTAAGAGGTATTGGAACCAGGTTCTGTGGCTCTCTTTACCTAGATATCCAATTGTCTGCATTATGGAGCACATATCCTGTTAACAGGATCTTAACAGTAAGTTTTCTGATTTACCTAGTTAACACTCTTTCTAAATTACATAGGGACTCTGGAGTTTTGTGATGGTTTGGAATTTTTATGACCCTGGAAAAGATCATGTTCTTAAAGCTAATCCATTCCTGTGGGTGAAAACCTATTATGGATGTGACATTTTGATTAGAGTCAGTTGAGGCATGCCCCAGGTGGGTCTTATCCTCTTATTGGAGTCCTTTATAAGAGAACAAAATAGAGAGAAAGAACAGAAGCTGAGAGAGGACACACACAGAAGCTCAGAAGGAAACCCCCAGAGGGAGCAGCCAGGAGCTGAAAGCAACAAAACTGGGAGAGGAAGACCAGGAGACACCACCATGTGCCTTGCCATGTAACAGAGGAGTCCAGGGTTGCTAGATTGGTGCCTTGATTTGGAGATTTTCACAGCCTCAGAACTGTAAGCTTGTAAATTAAGAAATCCCCATTGTTAAAAGCCAGCCCATTTCCAGTATATTTTATTTCAGCAACTTTATCAAACTAAAACAAATACTGATGGCATCCTTGTTTTGGATGGCCCTGCTTGGGGTGGAGGAAATGGTAGTGAGGAAAGAGACTCATAATGCACAAGTCTGAAGTTATGGGGTGGTATGTCACAGGAAGAAGTTTAAATTTACAATTGCTTGCACCAGTTCTTCTCACCCTTAGCTGCACAATAACTTCACTCTGGGAGCTTAAACATTCTGATGAGCAAGCCACAGCTAAGGCCAATTAAATCACAATCTCTTGCAGAAGGTCCCAGTTAACAGTAGTTTACAGTTCTTCACAGGTGATTCTGTTGTACAGCCACTATACCAGGACCTTGCCAAATGGTCCATGGACGCACAATGTTAGGCTCAGGTGGGAGCTCATTAAAAATGCCTCAGGCACTGTCCTGGACTTTATAAATTAAAACCTATGGTTTAATAAGATCCCAGGTGATTTGTATCCCATTAAAGGCTGAGAAGCACTGGTATGAGACTGTGGACTTAAACTTCCCAGTAGCAAACTGTTGTCAGTGTTGAAAACCACTGTCATACCCCTTGAGCTACCCCTGGTGCTTGAGTGCTGAGATCATCAAGAATTTCTGAGCTCTTGTTTTCATATCCTTGCTTTGCAACAGGGCCATTGAGGGGACTGCCCAAGGGTGACTGTCCTGTTGAGTTAGACCTGTGTGTTTCCCTGCAGAGGATCTGACTCTCCCATACCCTAGCCAGCTCTACTCCCTTCTTGCTCCAAGTCTGAGATTGTTTGGTCACTCTCAAACCAAGTGATTTCTGTTCCACAAAGGAGTCAGAAATGGCTTTGGTGCTAGGAATGATGGCCTGAGAAATCAGAAGATTTTCAACATCTTCAACTAGAATGTTTGGAATTAGGAGAAGTTTGTTAAAATCTAGGCATAATTCTGATCTCTAGAAAAGTTACTTGACCTTGCTATAGACTAAATTTGGATATATTGTTTGTACCACCGTACTGATTGCTCTACAAATTGAAACTTGAACATGTGGTTTGTGATTTTGCATGAGTTTTTTTCTTTTAGGAAACATTTTTCATTCTCAACCCTGGTTTGCAAAATGCTGTATTTCTTCAATTTAGTCACGTTTCTAACACTTCTGAAATTAGGATGCATCTTACAATGGGTATGAAAATCTAATGTAGTTTTCCTTATTGAGGCTTGTAGGGAGTCACAGATTTACCCATGGTATTCTTTAGCTTCTTTATCTTTCATAAGTGATCTGATCTTCTACATGAGCAACCACTGACTGAAATTTGAGGTAAGTGCCCTCTATTTCAGCCAATAAGGTTGATAAACTTGTCTGATTCAACAATGTAACTTGTTCCTTTTGGTAAATGCTCAGAAAAGAGTGGAAGAGGTGTTGCTTACATGACCTCATTGTAATAGGAGAGGTGCTTTGGTTGCATGGGGGAACTTGGAACTTTAATGCTTATTGTTTCAGAGTGGCTGGTTTGAGATGTCTGGATTGGTGACGTTTGAGGGATGAACATGTCCTTTACATGGCCATGCTGTTGGCAACTCTTGGCATTTCCTGATGTAGTCTGTGGCTGATATAATTTGGGAACTGCTTTCTTTCAGTTTAGTTAGGGTCCACAGTTCTCTCAGGATGACTTACATCTTGGCTTTGGGTAGTATTTCAGACTCCCTAAGTCCTAGCTACACCTGCCATCCAGTGTCCGGCATCATCTGTTTCCCATGGCCTCTGCTGCAGGGTTACCTTGCTGCTTACATGGTGGGCTCAAGACAGGCCCACCAGCTTTCAACACAGTCACCTTCTGATTGCCCTTCAGGGTATAAAGGATGGTTTGAATCTTATCTGTGCCTCATAGAAATCAAGTGAGGCTTATGAAAAAACGAGCTGGCCCTCCCTCTACCTGTTTACACTGTGATGCCAAGATTACTTTAATGTGGCTACCTCAAAGCTGTGCAGGCAGCCTATAAAGCAATCTCCTTTATTGCTTTCAAAGTTGAAATGGGACCAAAGCCCTGATGCTCTTGATATTCCCTGTCAATCATGCTAACACAGATTCCTAATCTGGGTGAAGCCCAGGTAGGGAAAATATGGACATGTATCTTAACAGTCATCCCCTTCTTTTTCCCATAGTCCTTTGGGGCTAGGAGGGGTCAGCTTTCTCTACCTCTTTCCTATCTGAACAGGCCTTTCCTTTCGTAAAACTTAATGATTTAGTCCATCAGATCTAGCTTTTGTTAAAGAGGATCAAAAGAATTTAGAAAATGATTTTCTTTTCTCCTAATGCCTGGCTTTCACCAGTATTTTCTCCCTTAATACCTCTAGAAAGTCAGCTTTGAAACTTGGAGATGTTCAATGGCCTCTTTGTTCTACCTGCCCTCTTTTTCTGGGATAATAGGCCTTGTGGCTCCATCATGGATATAGAGGGTTCAATATTAACAGAATATTACCCATGCTTACATTCGGAAAAGAAGGGTTAAATTAGTGTTATGTGTTAAAATTAATGGTGTTTTAGAATTAAGGGTCTATGGTAATATCCAAATGTTTTGAGGAAGGGAGTTTGGGGCATCAAAGGTAAAGTGCTGACCTCTGAGATTTTTAAGATTGCTGACTAGGATATTTAATTTTTGCAAACAAGTGAGGCAAAATGGCTTTGTTGACTTAGAGACAATTCTGACAAATGAGGTGGACACAACCTAATGAGTTTAACTGAACATTAGCACTGAAATAGCTGATGCGCTATATAAAAATTTGTGTTGTTAAACCTTAACCATGAGCCCTAGGAATCTAATCGCTATTGTGATTTCCCATGGTCTTTCTTGCTCAATGTTTCTTTCTCTTTCATGTATGATGAACAGGTGATTATGTTCATCATGGATGATGATGGATACCTGCGATAAAAGAGTTTTGTGTTAGAACATCAGTAATTTTCTAGTCTAGGATAGATGGGGAAAAAAGGAATCTGGTAACAGTTAATGGGAAAAAAATGCAGATAAATTTTCATAGTTTGTGTTTGGCAATGCATATTGGTATGGTTTATTCAGGTTTTTGGTTGATAGGGTTATAAAAGATTATTAAACAATGCTGGGACATAGAATTAGGGATCACATCTATATTCTACCACCAGTCACTGCTGGATGGACCAAGTGACCATGTGAGATCAACACATTCTTATTTTGGGGTCAGCTTTTGGCTGATTGAATTTTTCACTTTTTATTTTGTTCTTTCATATAGTCAATAGGTACTGATGGAAAAGAGTTGTCCTTTTGCTTTTTCTTGCTTTGCACTTCTTTGGATGAGTTCTCCACTATAAACTATTGGTTATTGACTTACCAGAATGATTACTGCTTGATTTAAGTATAAATAGCAGTTTGAATATAGTTTCTCAATTTGCTTAATTCACTATCTTGATAGTTCCCCCCAATTTTTGGAACCAATTGTTTGTTGGGACAGAGTCTGTATGATTAAAATTACCTTTTTTTTTTTTTTTAAGCTGAAATCCAAATTTGTCTCTGAATTGTTGCTCTGTATAAATCAGGCACCTTTTCTAAATAAGTCACATTTGAAATGGTAAAAGCCAAATATCTTAGGATTAATAGGTTAATAGTTGAGGCTTCTAAGAAATACTACTTCTAAGTGTTGGGGTGACTCAGAGCTCAGACGTGTGATTTCTTTCTACCTGTACTATGTTTTTAGAAGATTACTCCAGTCTCATGGTTTCAAAAAACAAACACTGCTCCCAAATATGTCTGAAATTCTAGTAAGACCAATAAAAGTTCAGATATGTGAACAATGAAAATGAAAATATAAGATATAAGGAGCATATCTCCTGCTCTGACTTCTCTCCTGAACTCCAGAATTGGATACCAGCCTCCAACTCAGCAAACTTATATCTGAAGTTCAACTCTTGATTCTTTTCCATCCCCACATCTCCTCAGCTTCCTTATCTAAGTAAATATTACTGCTCTGTTCACCCAGGGGCTCAGTCATCCTTGATCCCTCTCTTTGTTTCATAAACATCCAATTTATTAGCAAACCCTGTTGACTTGCCTCAAGACATACCAGAAATCTGCCATGCCTGCTTTCCCTTCTTCTATTTCTGTTTCTCACCTGTATCCCTTCCCACTCTTCAGTCTATTCTCCACAGAGCAGCTAGAATGGTCCTTTTAAATTATGTTAACTCATTGTTCCAAACCTTTCAAAAGCTCTGATCACAAGAATAGAACTGAGTGTTGACTGTGATTTATGAGCCTATACAATACAGTCTCTGGATGCAGCCTGACTTCACCTCTTCTGCTCTCCCTACTCTGTCGTGGAATTGTGGAAATACATATACAACATAAACTTTTCCAATTTCAGCCACTCCCAAGCATACCATTCAGTGGCATTAATCATTCACAATGTTGGTTCTAGTCTCACCACCATCCATTACCAGAACCTTCCTATCACCTTAAACAAACTCCCCATTCTCCCTCTTCCCTGTGCCTGGTAATTTGTATTCCACTTTCTGACTCTGAGTTTGCATATTCTAGCTATTTCATGTAAGTGGACTCATACAATATTTGCCCCTTTGTGTCTGACTTACTCCACTCAGTAAGATGTCTTCAAGGTTCATCCATGGAAGAAACTAATATTTGACATCAGTTTCAGCATGTGGTGTTTTCCTAGTTGTGTTTGACTTCATATTTTATCCAGGAGTAAGTGTACTGCCTGGATCAAAACCTTTTAACCACAGCTATTTATGTGTTTGCAATGGAAAGCTCTTTGTTATGCCATCTGTTGTCACATTGGAGAGGGCATTACATGTGATTTATTGTCCTTCCATAGCTCAAAGTAATAGCTTGTTTTAGCAGTGGTTAATCTTAACAACCCTAAGTTATTATATTTAAAAGAAAAAGATGATGGTTGTTTAATACTTTTTTTTTTGTAGTGAGGATAAAAAAGAATCAGTAAAAAATAAAGTATGACTGCTTTCTTTATAGCTTGAAAATAACCTATATAAATATAAACATATACTTGACTCTTGGTCAGTTTGAACTGATCAGGCTTCAATTAACTATACAAATGGGGCTTCTTTATTTGGGATTTGTAACAGTGTGCTTTCTCATGTCTAGTATGACATGTGAAGTGATAGACTAATCCTGTATGAAGGAATTCTTTCCAATGAAAGAATTCATCTAAAATTCTTGGTGCTATCACCAAACTTAAGTTTTAATTTTGACTTAGTTACCAGCTAGCTTCGTAACATTATACAATCTCTAAATTTTACTGCCTCTCGGTTTTCTTCTATAATCTAGGGTTTCGTTCGTTTTTTCATTAAGTCTACCACAATTTATTTATTGTTTACAGTATGCCAATTCCGGTCTTCAGGATGAGTGAAGCATGGCGTCTGCTCTTGTCACGGTCCCAGTAAGGTTTGCGAGGTGGTGCTTCTATAGCTAATTATAAGAAGCTGTGAGCAGCGAGGGGAGAACTACGCATGCGCGGCTGAGAGGGGCGGGAGACGTTCCAGGTCCAGGTTTGTGAATGTTTCACGTTCTGGGCCTGACAGGTAGCTTGTGGTCAAACTCCAGGGATGGAAGATGAGCTGGAAAACTTAACCAGGAGTGAAATCACGATTTGCCTCCTAAATCATGTAGGGAGTTGGGACTTCATCTTGTAGGCAGCGAGGAGCTCTTGAAGCATTCTAAGCGGGCGCAGGTGCTTCCGATTGCCTTTCAGAGAAGGTTCCAGAGGCCGTGTGGAGGCCGTGTGACCTCTTACTCTTCACAGAACTCGAGGAGGACTTTAATGGGATTCGGCTCAGACAGGTGCTGGGTTTCTGTGTCATGTAGGATGGCTTGGAAGGAGTCTAGGCTGGACAGTAATCCAGACTACAGCCCTGAGAGGTAATGGCCGACGGGTGAGAGAGAACGTGACAGAAATCACAGCTATTAAAAGAGACAATATAAAACACAGGAGAGGACGGGGAGGGAGAGGGAGTAGCTCAGGTGACCCCTGGGTTTCTGTCTCAGGTAAGTGGTGTCATCCCCTGAGGTAGAAAATAAAGGAGGAGGAGACGCGGGTAGGCAGAAGGCTTCTACTTTCTGCTTGCTGCATTTGAAGCGTCTCTTGCCTATTGAATTAAATATTAACTCTTTCCTTGGCTCTTCAACACTTTTCTTATTTAAGCTAAGACCTGCTACCTAGAAGTATTTCTCACGCTGTTGTCTGTTTTTACTCCTTACTTTGCCAAGGTTGACTCTCTGCTACTCTAAGAAAAAAATACTTTCCGTCTCTGCCCCTTTGTTCATGATGCCCTCCCCTGGCTCACCTCTCCCTTCTCTTGGTAGGAACGCTGCGTCCGTAAAGGATCTTCTTGGAAGTCCTACTTGATCCTTGTGAATATGTGCAGTCTCTTCAGTACTTTCCTTTTACCTATGTAAATATAAGCAGTTAAATTCTGCATTTTATATGGCAGCTAGTTTTGTATTTCTCTTACCACTATTGATGGAGCTTCCTCATCTTTATTTCCTAAATGCCTAGGTTATTGTTCTGAACAATACAGTATGTGCTCAATAAATGTTTATTGGCTTGAGATGAACCAAAAGATTGTAGGTGGATTTGGGGGAGTGTAGATTGTTAATCTGAGGGTATGTGTTTGCTGGGTTTCCAACCCTTCAGTCTTCCTTAGTCTTTTTAACTCAGTAAGGGTTGTTTTGGTAGGAAATAAGGAACATTTGAAATTATTCATGACTTGAAGAAGGAATCCTCTCCAAATCGGATGATATCTTTACTTAAAAAAAAAAAAATCACTAGTTTAACATAGCTGTAGACTTTTTTTTTTCTCCCAGTCTAATTGCTTTCAGAACTCTGAAGTTCTTAGCTAATTAACATGGCTTAAATACTTTGTATTTTATTTCACACATTAAAATTAAGTCAAGGAAGCAAAACTAACCCTAAAGGCCTCTGTGAGCTATTGGAGGAAGGTTAAAAAATTTAACGTGTTTTAGCTAATAAACAAGAAAAGAAGTAGCTGTTAACATGGCCTTTTTATATCTTAATGATAGTAGTTTAAGAAAAATTAGAGTTAGATTTGGAGGGAGCATGGTTATACAATATAAATGTTACCCCAGGTTGCACCAGAGAAGACTTTCCATAAAGTTAGCATCTGAAATACTAAAGCCATTATTGCGCTGATGGAACAAATGAAAGTAAATCACAGTCTCACGCCAAATTCTTCAGTGTTCCTGTTGTGCACTAGCATTGCTCTGTATCACAACAGTTGGTAGTTTGGCTCCCTGTGCTTATCGATTTGATTTTTCAATGTTTTTGGAGCTTCTAGAAAAGCATATTTTAATTAGGAAAGATGAGGAAACTTTTTTTATGCTCTAAATTTTAATACATATATTGTACACACCTTTAAATAACCCCAGTTTTAAGCATTTTAAACTCACAGAATTCATAAAGTAGAGAATTTCTTTTCATTTTACTTGAAGCCTCTAATTTAGGACCATTCCAATGAGGAACTCATTCCTGTATCTGTGGTGAAGGCGAGTCTTTGTAGCCTAGCTCAGATTTACAGATAAAGAAAAGGGAACAAAGCGAAGCTCTCTAAGAGCTGCAATCATCGAGTCAAAGATTTTCTGTACGAGAGGGGCCCCTGAGGTCTGAGAGAGAGTTGTGCATCAGTGGCCAAAAGTAAAGTTAATAACATATGGATAAAACTGTTAGAATCATTTTTGCTAAAGATTCCCATTAAGGTTTTTGTGGATTTTTGTTCCTTTTAGGAATATAACTGATTTTTGTACTGAAAAAGAAAATGATGTAACAGGAATTACTTTACACAATAACTTGAAAGTTAGTTTAGGTGGTTGCTGCTATTTCTTCAAGATGTGGGAGACTTTTTTCACTTTTTTCAAATGACATATGTGCCCACCTCCCACCCCCCACTCCCTTTTCCTTGATGAGAATCATCTGCTGTAATAAGCCACTGTCACTGATACAGGTAGGTTATATCCCTTAAATGAGTTAGGGTGAATAAAAGGGTTCAGCTTTTTTTCCCCATGGATTGCCACGCCATATTTACTTTATGAAAGGAATTGACAGTGTCACTGGACTTTAGTTTAATTGATATTAATTATAATGGGGTATTTTAAAAGAAGATTGGTACAAACCAACCTACAGAAATGAAGAATTTGTAAGTTGTGCATTTGCATCTTTTTTGATGGAAGCACAATGTTCTTTTCACATTTCTTCTCTAGCATTATAAGGAACAAAGCATTTCTGGAATGCTCATTTTAATTTTAAAGCCCAGGCTATTCTATGGAAAACATTTGGCGCAGGAGGAGCTGCATAATAAAGGAGGAATGTGCAGTGGGAAGTGGCATGAATTGTGGCACTTAAAATACATTCTGAAGGAATATTTTAGACAATGATACTTTTTCTTCGTTTTAAACAAAGGTTTTAAACTAGGTGCTATAATCAGTCTTCATCTGTATAAATATCTTTTAACATTGGATATATAAATCAGACTGACAGTAGTGAGATATTTGCTTATTGGAGTATGTGAAAGCCCATGTAATAAATAAATCAGGCTTATTATCATCCTTATATAATCTATGACAAAAGTATGTGCCCCTATTTGGCTTCTTGTAAAGCATATAGAATGGGCTTTGTCAACTGCGCTTGTCACCTCACAGGTGTCTCAAGAGCAAGATAAGGTTAGGCTTGGAGACAACAGCTTTGACAAGCACCCATAACTAATTTTCTGTAACCATGTACAGAATGAACTAGAAAATTAACAGTAAATACTAACCAATATTTGTGTCATGTTAGGCATTTTACAAAGCATTTGGTATTACTTGACAGTCTGGAATAATAAGACTGTTCTCATTTTCCAAAAGAAGCAGCAAGGCACTCCATTCCGGGTCATGAACATGGAAATAAAGCAAATCAGAATAAAACAATTCTATATAAAATATATAAAATAAAAACAACATAAAACAATTGTCTATTGGACAAGGGAAAGGAAAGAAGGGCAAACTATTTTCATCTACATGTTTTTCTCAGTTCCTAGTTAAAAGCTGGGCTCAGATGTACAAATAAACATCTAATGCTCTCTCTTTCTCCATAAAAAAAGTAACAATCTCTAGGGGCTTCAGAGCAGGAAAGGTTAAATATAATCTGTTGTCAAAGATGTGGGGCATGCTTGTCATAGGAGCTAGCTTTCATGACATGTAGGAGCCTAGCTTTAAATAGGAGTTCCAGGATTATTTTAAATACTGTATAAAAGGGTCCCCTGCCCCCAAGATAGTCTTTCAGGCTTTGCATACAAAAATGTTATCCAAAACTTGTTATTGGGATTCAGTTTTTAATTAAGAAAATTAATGTGGTCTGAGGTTATTGTTTCTAAATACAGATGCTTAATTTTCATCTCCAAACAATGTCCGTATCATGAGTTCTCATTTTAAATTTTCAAATGTGATATGTGCTCTTTATAAATATAGTCAGATAATTCAGAATGTGGAGATTAAAAAGTTCCTTTCTTCAATTACCCCAGTCCTCGATCCATTTATATGTTAAATATTTACTGAACAACTACTTTGTGTGTCGTTCTTGGTGCTGGAGAACAAAATACATTTCCTGTTTTCACATTTTAGTGTTGAAAGCATACAATAAACATGTAAACAAAAATATGTCAAGCTCTGTAAGTGTTTTGAGGAAAAATACAGTAGGGTGAAGGGAGACAGTTGGAAAGGATGGGAGGGAGTAGGGATGAAGGTGGTCAAGGAGGGCTTCTTCCATAGAGAATTTTGCTGGCTACAAAGTGACATAAGCCAAATTTTATAGTTATCTGGCATTTTTGAGATACATAATTTTCTACTTTTCTTATTTTTGACTGCTTCATCAAGGTTCTGTAAATTTTTCCATATGGAGTTTGTGTAATTAAAACGACAGACACACACACCCACAGTTTTCTAAAACATTGTTTCAGAAGTAAAACATGACAAGATCCAGGCTCTGTTGGCTCTTCTTCCCTACCCTTTTTTAGTCGGGAACTCAGTGGTGGCTGATGATGTTGATCTTGCTGCCTTGACTTGACTTTTGGGGATGTATCAGCAGTGCTGGGAATGAATCATGTTACTATGAAATACTTTCTTTTTTTTGGGTTATGATCTCTCAGGACTGTGTTCTCAAAATTTGTCTAATGGGTGACTTGTATTTTTCCAATTTTAGGTTACCACACTTGTAAGCTGTCCCCAGAATCCTTCCAACAGGAAAAAAGGACGCTCAAAAAGAGCCAGAGTCCTTCTAGCTTCTGTGGAGGAAGCAACATGGAATTTACTAGACAAGGGGGAGAGGATTGCCCAGGAAGCCACAGTTTTAAAGGAAGAGCTTACTGCTGTACTTGAGGAAGTTCGCAAAGAAAGTGAGTACTCTAGTCCTGGTCAGGAGCAGATTGTATATACTTAGGGTGTTAGCAAGTTAGATTTGTGTGTCTTTTGTCTTTGTTGGCTTGCATTTATTAGTGTGACTTGGAGCTCTGAGGAGCTCACTGTGGGAGGTAGAGTGGCTAGTAAGACACCTCCAATGCTCAGAGACCCAATTCTGGTTCTTCCCTTAAGTTGTTCAGTCCCTCCAGGCAACTTCTTACTCCTACAATATCATAGCTTATCTGTAATAAATTGGCTTTTTTTTTTTGGTCAGAAATTATGAGAAATGACTAATGAAGACAAACTTGACTAAACATATAAATTATAAAGCTCCTTGAAAATAGTTGGAGATTAAAGTTTAGATCTGATCACCTCAGAAGTATGCTTTTTCATTTTTTATTTTTTCTGGAGCTTTAGATGTCCTTTGAATAAACTATGCATAACTTGTGTTGCTGCTTTGTAAACATTACATAATAAAAGAGTATATTTTACCTTTTCATGTCTCCTAATGATGAAACAATAATTTTTAAATGACTATAAGTTTCATTTGCAGGCTATTTTTAAAAGAACTGTTCAGTGTTCTTTGGTTGAAGGAATGATTTTGCATACATCAGCAAAGGAACTATTTTGAGAGGAAAGGGAAACTTGAATTTTCCTGTTCGGTTTTGTTAAAGAGACTCTCTCTTCACCATAACTTTAAACTCTAAGAAAATCTGGAAATCTTTGCTAATAAAGCGAATATACTAGCTGTAAATTTTAGTTCAAATGTATGCTACATGGGAGCTATTTGTTATATACAATTTATATTTTATGGGGATTCCTTGGACAATATATAGAAAACATAATGCCTGAGATGATTTGAAATGAATTCCTCACTGCTCCCTGTCACCAGACCCACTTTCCAATCCCCTTCCCCACCCTGTATTCTCTGTCCTGGTATTATTATCCACTTCGTTACCAAGTCAGTTTAATCACAGGTTTGGATTCTTCTTTTCCATCCATTCTCCCTTCCAATTAGTTTCTATCTAGCAAATTCTATCTCTCTGAGTCTCTCAGATCTGTTACTTCTTTTCCAGTTCTAACGTTACCTACTGAATTCAAGATTGGTGTGTTAGCCTTGCCCCATACCAAAGCCAAAAAGATGTTTCTAAAAATGAAAATATCCTTTTACTTCCCTTTTCAAAATCCTTTTCCGTAGCTGGTGGGGTGGGGTGGGGTGGGGGTGCAGATTATGGGACTACCTTTCTGAATGAAGTTCAAACCTTTAAACCTCACCCAAAACATTTCATGATTTAGCTTTGGCCGTTCCCTCTCATCTCATTTCATGTGACACACCCTCCTCAAACTTTATTCCAACCATGAAGACCTTGCAGTGTCTTGTGTGTGCCACATTGCTTAATGCTGCCTGGCCTCTGTTACTAGTCTTTCCTTTCCTATGATTTGCCTTTTATATTAAGCCAGTTTTCACCCATGTAGCAAAGCTCAGCTCAGCTCAAGACTGCTTTTCCAGGAAGCTTCCTAATTCCTAGATGTTGATTTAGATGCCTCTCTGCTCTCACAGACTCTCTGAATGCTTTTTTTCATAGGACTTGTTACCCCATTCAGCAAACATGGATTTGTTTAGTAAATCTGGATTCATAATTTCTTGAGGGTGGCAGGTAACAAGTTTTATTTGATTAACAATGCCTGATCCATACAAACACCTTGTAAGTGTTAAAAAAAAAATTGAAGTATCATGTTGTCACTTTATATTATAAAATTTTATGATGTTTTATCTTTGCTTTTATGACCAATGATCTGTCGTAATTATGATTTTTTTGCAGAGTCTTTGGAAAAGAATATGAACCTTTTTCTGATAATTTATCTCAGAAAATGTGATATATTTGACAATATAGTTTCCATATACAGTTTGGTTTCTGTATGAGCAGTTGGTTATTCTTTAAAGGGAACAATAATTATTATGAGATGGTATTTGTGTGTTTTTTTTTAAGTCAACCTTTTTAGCTCAAATGAAAGTAAATTATTTTAAAGAGACATTCTCAAGAAGAAGTCTGTTTGGATTCTAGGATTATATAGTATATCTTTCACTGTGTTCTATTATAATGTGTGAAAAACTTATATGGCATATGCTGTATCCACAACAAATGCATTTGGTTAAAGATCACCAAGTGCTTTACACTATGGTTCTTTTGAACAAGCTGCTAAATTGAACTACTGCCACTTGAGTGTGGGAGGAAAGCAGTGAAACGGCACATGGTTCTGGAATTTGGGGAATGGCCAAAGTTTATCCCAAGGATAGCAGAGATAGTGACAGTGAATCCTCTGTTCCCAAAAACTTGGAAGCAATTTTAGCTCAGTGGTGGGGTTGAAGTTTCAGGGTGATGGATTCTGATCCAAGCTACTCCTCTGTGTGATACTGGAGCCATATTTTAAATAGTTTCCTGCTTTGGTTCCTTTTTCTTTTTTTCTTTTCTTTTTTTTTTTTTTTTTAAAAGCGTTTTGTCCAGTGGCATGATTTGAAGGACTAAGGAAGAATAACCAGAAAGTTTGAAGTATTTTGAAAGTATAAAAATATTGGGAGTAGTGGATATTTATATATTGATGTATTTTCAAGAACAATTTTGGGACTAATCTAGAGAATTTCTTTGTCTAATACAAATAGTATAATTTATGTAGCCATGCTTCAGGATTCTGTTTTATTTATAGTGGCTTCAGTTATAGACTTGAAGTAATAAACAATGTGAATGTTTTGGTTACCTGAAGAACTTGCCTGTGGAAGATGGCATGAATAGTATAAGGGGTGGATAGTGAAGGGAAAGATATGTGGGTAAATTGTAGAGATCCAGCAAAGAGTGATACCGTGTAAGTGACTACTTACGGTCACTTATTTTTTACCCCATGTTGACCTGTGTGCCATTGCAAAGTATTGCGTCTGGCTTTTATTTTAACAGTTTTAGGATATTAACCTAACAATTATCTAGGAATTAGCCAATAATTGTTTATAATATTTGGATTACAGGTTTTGCCTCTAGCATATACACTATTTTTGGATTACCTCTGCTCCCCTACAATCTATAGAAATTGCTTCTAAGCCACACACTTGATATTTAATGTTTTTAATGGTTTATTGAAGAATAACATATATATAGAAAAGGGCATACATTCATTATTTATGTGAAAATTTATTGAACAGTGAACACACTAACATAACCTCCACACAGATCAAGAAATAGAACATTCCTAGAACCCCAGAAGCATCCCTTGTGCACCTCATCTTAAAGGCAACCATTATCTTGACTTCTAGCACCATAGATTAGTTTTTGTTTCTTTTTGAACTTTAAATGGGATCATACAGTATGCTATCTTTTGAGTCTGGCTTCTTTTGCTCAATTTTGTGTTTGTAAGATCTTACCATATATCAGTTCGTGCATTTTCCTTGATGAATAGCATTCTGTTGTATTAACAGACCATAACTTATCCATTTTGCTGTTGATGGACACTTGAATTGTTTCTATTTTTTTACATTCATGAATTCTGCTGCTGTAAACATTCTTGTCCATTATTTTTGGTGCATGCTTCAAACTTGGTTGTTCCTGAAGTAGGCCGCAGCTGAAAACACTGCACAGCTTTTTCAGCCTTGTAAATATTGCTTTCCACTGGGTTCTTTGGAATCTCTGTAATGCGTGAAGGGGTCAGCCAAGGATTTGTGAAAATTCATGTGTAGTTTTTATGCTCCCCCATCCTGTGGTTTCCTTTTTTGTAAGATTTAACCCTTGATTTCCTGCTCTGGTAGCCCCAATCTCTGTATTCTGACATCTCAAGCCAGTGAGATTGTGGCTTTCTACTTGAGTTCCAACTCGAACCTTTTGATTCACACTGGGGAGTGTCCTCAGAAAATGTCATGTAAGTGTAACCCTAGTTGGTATGGTTTTGATTCTTTCAAGGGTCAAGTCCTCTGTAGTTCGTGCCTGCTTATGGTCAGTTTCAAGTGCCTTCAAATAATTGTTTTATATATTTTGTCTGTTTGTGAAAGAATTCATCAGGTATATGCTACTCTATTACTAGTGCTTGAACTTACCACTTTCAATTTGGAAGGATTTTTTTTCTGGTTACAGAATTATAAGTTGCAAATTAGTTTCTTTCAGCACTTTGAAGATGTTGTTTCTTTGTCTTTTGTATCCCGTAGCTTTTATGGAGACGTCAGTTGTCAGTCTTATTGCTAGTCCTTTGAAATTTTTCCCCTGGATTGTTTTAATATTTTCTCTTTTTTCATTTGTTTATAGCAATGTTACTATGTTGTGCCTTGGTGTGTTTTTTTTTGGCATTTAATCTGCAATGTATATACTGCTGAATCTATACTGCTTAAATCTATGATTTTATGTCTTTTATCTATTTTGGATAATTCCTGACCATTTTCTCTTCGAACATTTCTTTGTCCATTCCCTTATTCCTCTTCTGGGATTAAGATGATTACTTCTTATGATTATATGGTTGAAAGTTAATAAGCTCTCACCATGTCTCAAATGTCTTCTATGCTCTTTTCTGTATTTTACACTTACTTTTTCCTCCATGCTTCAATATCAATATTTGCTAACTTATATCATGTTTTATAATTCTCTTTTCAACTGTGTCTATTTGCCATTGAACCCCAACTATTGCATTCTTAATTTTAGTTACTGTATTTTCTGGTTCAAGAATTTCCATTTGATAGTTTTTTACAGGCTATAATTCCTGGCTGAAATTTCTATTTTGCAATCAATTTTCTTGAATGTCTCAACTGCAGTTATTTTAAATTACATATCTGATATGTCCATTATCTGGCTGTTCTGCAGCTTTGTTTCTATTGTCTGTTTTCTTTTGGGTTTAAAAGTATTTGGTCTTATCTCCTGTTATGTTCGATAACTTTTGAATACTGAGCATTGTGTATGAAAAATTGTAGAAATAATCTTTAAAAACTGGTCTATTTCTGACTAGCCCTTATTCTTGGGTATAACACTTCAGAGGTTCTAATGACAGCCTGGTTTGTTCACTAAGACACTTCCATCGGGGCCAGCTCAGAACTCCAATTTTACCTTTCCAACTTCATTAAGGAATGCTGAAAGCTCTTTGTTCAGATTTTCATTCCCTCAGCTGCCACATTCCATTGGCTTCTCTATTTCTCAATCTCTCATCATCATAATACATTCAACTTATCATAGTCATATACAAAAAACTCAACTCCAGATAGATTTAGGATCTAGTATCAAAAATAAAATTTAAAAACTCTTAGTAAAATGTAAGGGTGAATAAATTTTTGGCTTTGGGGTAGAAGAGGATTTGTTAAAGACAAAATAAAAAGCTATAAAGAAAAGGTTGATACATTTAACTATATAAAAATTAAGAACTTTCTTAAAAGAATTCTTAAAATGAAAAAAGTAGGTACAAACTTGGAGAAAATATTGGTATTAACACAATGAAGGATTAGTAACAGGAAAATACACAGAATTGTCAAGTCAATAAAAAAAGCCAAAAAGATGGACATGAAAAGAATTTTATAGAAGAAGAAACAACATATGGCCAATAAAAATATAAAGAGATGGTCACATTAGGGATAAAGGATATATAAATGGGATTTTATGCAGTTCAATTGGTAAAAATTTAAAGTCTGGCAATTCCAAGTTTCAGAGAGACTTTGAAACATAGGACTTGTATGTTGCTTGTGGGAGTGTAAATTGTATGATTGCTTTGAAAATAGTTTTTGTTGACACTTATGTAAAATACCAGAGTTCCATTCTTGTATGGGTAGGTTTCTAATGGTGCTGGTATGTAGAAATGTGGTCAAGTTTTTATACTGGTACTTGTTGAGGAGTTATTGAAATGCAGCATATGATGGTAATTTTAAAAAGAGGGAAATATTTGAGGAATGCAAACACACATCGCCTGATTATTCAGGATACCTCAGGATGGTATGGCCATGGTACTTTATTTGGCTGATGGGGGAAGCAAATTTTGCACAAGTACTATAATGCTGTATATGGCAATTGTAAAGTGACTTGTAATAGAGAATTAATGGCCTTTGTATTCATAAAACTTAAGAATTGATTCTGTTCTCAGTTCTCTACTTTGAAGATACTAGTCTTTTCCTAATATGTAGAAAAATATATAATGATGATAAATGGTCTATCGTGGTGGCAGAGAACCCCCAACTTAGGGTTTTTTTTTGTTGTTGTTTAATATCATGGGTTGACATTTGTCTAAAGATGAATGATTAAACAAATATTCAGTTTTGCTGTTGGGGGAAAAATAAGTAATGATATGGAAGTAGCTAAAGAATTAATGAAAAACCTGTCCATTGAATGTAAAGACATAGCGGAAACTTGGTTGAAACTTACTTTCAAAGTGACTTAGTAGTAGTATGAGATCCTTACAGAGAATGGGGTTGTTGATTATCTAGGTTTTAGTCTTATCCTTTAGCTATTAAAAAAAATTAGATGGAATTATAGATTTAAGTTACAAATGAAGAAAAAGGTGTTCTCTGTATTTTCATCAATGCCTTGATGAACAGAAAAGATAGGTCAGATTATGTGGAATATTAAATAAACCTGGGCCAGAGTTTGTTCTAATCTGAAAATATGAGAGGGAAGGATTATAGAGATAAAGTGAATAGTTAGTATGTCACTGTGTGGGCATCATTAAGGAAACAGAGGAGAAGATTACAAAAGAAACCAATACTTCATTTCCTTTCCTATACCTTTGCTCTATTCATTTGTAAATATTTATTGAGTACCTACTGTTTACCTGGTGCTCTATTAGGCTCTGGGAATTTAAAGACGAATAAGATAGACTGCAGGTACTCAAAGTCTACTGGGAGAAAGACACGTAAACAGCTGTAATAATGACTGATGAATGCCATTATAATGTTATGTCCAAAGAGCTGTGGAAACATATATGAAAGACCAATATAATAGTATGTGTCTAGAGTTCTACCATTTTCCTTTGTCTTACCATTAAGTGGGGAAATTCTCTCCCCATATATTCTCAGATGAGTATGTATTTAATTTATAGAAAGATATGGTCTTTCCATAGCCTGTCATTTCCCAGAGACTTGCTTTCTTTTTAAAAATTTAAGATACTGGAAAACTTTTATAGGATAGGCTTTATAGGATGGGCTTTGTTCTAGATGCTGGCTTCACAGAAATGAGCTAGATAGGTAAGGCTTGTCCTCATGGAGCTGACAGATGTTATAGTGGGGGAAGACAGATAGTAGACAAGTAAATCTGTAACTCACTTTTTTTTTTTTTTTTTTTAATCATCATTTTATTGAGATATATTCACATACCACGCAGTCATACAAAACAAATTGTACTTTCGATTGTTTACAGTACCATTACATAGTTGTACATTCATCACCTAAATCAATCCCTGACACCTTCATTAGCACACACACAAAAATAACAAGAATAATAATTAGAGTGAAAAAGAGCAATTGAAGTAAAAAAGAACACTGGGTACCTTTGTCTGTTTGTTTGCTTCCCCTACTTTTCTACACATCCATCCATAAACTAGACAAAGTGGAGTTTGGTCCTTATGGCATTCCCAATCCCACTGTCACCCCTCATAAGCTACATTTTTATACAACTGTCTTCGAGATTCATGGGTTCTGGGTTGTAGTTTAATAGTTTCAGGTATCCACCCCCAGCTACCCCAATTCTTTAGAACCTAAAAAAGGTTGTCTAAAGTGTGTGTAAGAGTGCCCACCAGAGTGATCTCTCTGCTTGTTTTGGAGTCTCTCTGCCACTGAAGCTTATTTCATTTCCTTTCACATCCCCCTTTTGGTCAAGAAGATGTTCTCCATCCCACGATGCCGGGTCTACATTCCTCCCCGGGAGTCATATTCCACGTTGCCAGGGAGATTCACTTCCCTGGGTGTCTGATCCCACGTAGGGGGGAGGGCAGTGATTTCACCTTTCAAGTTGGCTTAGCCAGAGAGAGAGGGCCACATCTGAGCAACAAAGAGGCATTCAGGAGGAGACTCTTAGGCACAAATACAGGGAGGCCTAGCCTCTCCTTTGCAGCAACCGTCTTCCCAAGGGTAAAACTTATGGTAGAGGGCTCAACTCATCAAACCACCAGTCCCCTATGTCTGTGGTCATGTTAGCAACCATGGAGGTGGGGTAGGCGAATACCCCTGCATTCTCCACAGGCTCCTCAAGGGGGCACTACATCTTTTTTTTTTTTTTTTCCTTGTTTGTCTTTTTTCTTTTTTTTTTTTTTAACTTTCCCTTCTTTTTTAAATCAACTGTATGAAAAAAAAAGTTAAAAAGAAAACAAACATACAATAAAAGAACATTTCAAAGAGACCATAACAAGGGAGTAAGAAAAAGACAACTAACCTAAGATAACTGCTTAACTTCCAACATGTTCCTACTTTACCCCAAGAAAGTGTAACTCACTTTTAATTCTGAAAGGGTTTCAGATTCATTTGTCATTGGAACATTTAAAAATATAAATAAACTATAGTTCCTTATGCAAACATTAGCTTCTTTACCTGAATAACATATTGATTCCTACTAAAATAAAATAAGTATAAGAATTTATACCTTAAGTTATAGGTATCTATTTGAGATTTAGAGTGTTCTGGGAAAGTTAAAGGTTCAACCCTTTTGTACACTGCCCAGACAAGTCATGTTGCCTACACAGGTGGAGGATAGCACTAATCAAACCACGATATTCTTTGGTGTGAATTATTTGGAGTCTAACATTCCTAAGCTTGGCAGTTAGGCCCACCAGAGCCTGCAATTAAAAATGTGTACTATAGGCTGCATGTTCATATATTGTCAGGTGGGAGGGGAGTTGGAAATTTGTTGGAAGCCTATGACTGCTACAATTTCTCCCATCTCTTTTTAATTTTGGGCCTCCACCAAGGCCACCGTGAGCCAGTTGGAGGGCTAGGAAGATTACTGAGGGGCTTTTGAACCCATAAGTGCCCCTCTAAATATAGCTTTCCTTCCTAAATATGAGGCTATGATATTTTTTACTATGCAGAAGCCTCCAAATTGGATATTTATAAAGCTTAGGCCTATAGCAACTTACTACTTGCCCCACTTCACATGGCTTGTGAGTATTTCTAGCAGGGTAGGTGATATGGCTAGAAGCTAGGGGAATATTTCCTCTCAGGTGAGAAATAAACCCTTGTGTTAAAAAAAGGTACGTATTTCTCATGTGCATAAAACATGCTTTCAGGGTATATTATAAGTACATGTAGTTGTTTCTCCCTGTTTCTACATTTCCATAGTTTTTCATCTCTGGGTATAATTGACCTTTTTTTCCCACCAGGAATTAGGAAGCAAGACTTGGTGTCTTCCATATTAGTCAGAGAAAATGATTACTTCTAGAAATGATTATTCCTAGAAAATGGTACCTTGGAAGTGTAATTAGTCTTCCTGTCAGTATACTTGGGTACTTAAACAACAAATACCATGATAGAATTTCAAATACTGAATATTTAAAATGGTATCTTTTGCCTTCCTGATTATTCAGTACATTTTTTTGTTCTTGTTATAAGGAATTATGTCCTAGGGAAAATGAAAATTTCCTTGATTGATTCATGCCCATTTTGAGACACCTCTGTTGAAAGATCTTATCTTTTGAAACTAAGCAGTATATAATATTCATTTATAAGAGAAAGTAACAGTTCAATTTTAGTTAACTGGCCCAAAGTAATGGGTTGGCTCCATCCGCTGTGCTGAACAACATGGCAATTAGGAGTTAGATAAGATATTGGTTATTTACCATCAGTTACTTAGAGCCTGTATGTGGGTTCAAAGGCAACAGCTGCTGTCCACATAATTTCCTTCTCTTGCTCTGTTGATGTTATGAGCATTTAACTTTTATCATATCTCAAGAGTGTTCTTAAATAAGCATTAAGTCACAAGTAATGGTCTTTTTCAACAAAGTACAGAGTGTTTCAGGAGATGCAGTTCATTCTTCATTTGAAAAGCTGATGAAATCTTGTTCTAACACATTTTAACACGCATGCATGGTACCTTGTAGTTGACAGAATGTTTTTGTAAACCTTTTCATTGAAGACTGATGAGCTAATTAGTTACATTGCTTGTAAACTACTAATTGCTGGAAGCCACTCAACATGGTATCCCTTAGAGTTCACTTGAAATATCTGCAGCAAGCTTTATATATAGCAAATTCTTTAGCATCATCTGTCTTGAGGTTTGGTGTGGGCTGTTGGGAAGTATATAACTGTTTATGCAGCCATCATAATTTCAGTCACTTGATATGCTGGACTTGGACATACAACCAATACATTTTGAAAAGTAATAGTAATGTTAATTTTGAAAGTAGGAGAAATTCTATAAGCCATGTAAGATTCATTTTGTTGTTTTAATTCAGACAAGAGCAAAGATTTAATGCATGTTAGCAGGTTGATTTGTAAGTGAGTCCTAGAAACTCAAACGTGGCATGAATCTCACTGGTAAAGGGTCTGAAGTTAGCTGTGAGCCAGGGCTTTGCTTTCTGTCACAGCCAGAGAAATAGCTCTACTCTGTTGGCCATTTCATAAATGTGTATAAAGGTAACAGAGTAGGTGTAATGCTGACAAATAAGTTGAAGTTGATGCTCACAGAAGACTGGTCTGAACATTATTATTTTGTTGTACATTCTGGCCTTAGCCTTTTAGATCAATGTGATTATTATGAAGTCATATAGGAGTTGGTGTATAAGACAGAAATGAGACTGGGAGAGTTAATTCATTGGCATTGAAGGAAAGGGAAAAAGTTCAGCAAAAACAATTATCAGAGCCAGAGTTAAATTCCTTTGTTTCTTTCCCTAGTTTGTAAGCATGCAATCTTGAGGACCTAAAAGAAAGCAAGTTTAAGCCTTATCTGGAGAAGGGCTGCAGATAAGGATTGGGGTTACATAAAGACACAACATTGGCATAGTTTGACTTTGCTTTTCACCTTCTTGAGATTAGCAAATGAGGAAGAGAACTGGTACATCCTCTTTATCTATATAAAGTGATAGGATTGGATAAGTATTCCCAGAAATATCTCAGAACTCTTAACAAATGTTTCTAAAATAATTTTTTAACTTAAAAAAAGAATAAAATGTTGACATATTAAATGAAGAGAGAATTCTAGATTATAGATTAAAGAAAACCAAGTATTAGATAAGCAATTCTATTGTCAGGTCACTGTTGTTGTTGTTGTTGTTGTTGTCTGCTTAATATATGAGTCAATCTAAATGTACATTGCACTGTGTGTCAAATACTGAGATATTCATTAAGGAGATAAAAGTTCAGATACCTGACTTAAAAGGAACTTAAAGTAATGGTGCTTAAAATTTTAGGATACTTATGAGAATAATTCTAGCAGAAGAATAGGTTCAACATGTTACAGTACCATTTAAATATAAGAGTGTTAAGAGAGCACATAGTGGAATGGCAGGATGAGGAGGCTTAATTAAATGTTTCAGGAGAAATTCAACTTTTCTATGAACCTACAATAATTTTGGTGCAAAATACGCATATAAAAAATAGCACAGAAGAGGTTATGATGAAAAGCAAGTGTCCTGTCCTGCCTCTTGCTACCTTGAATCCCACTCTCCAGAAGAAAACTTCTTTACCTCCAGTCCCATGCCCTGGAGGAAGCCTTTTTGATTTTTGATCATTTGGTGTTACTCTGTGTTCCAGTTTGCTAATGCTGCCGGAATGCAAAACATCAGAGATGGATCGGCTTTTATAAAGGGAGTTTATTTGGATACAAAGTTGGTCTTAAGGCCATAATGTGTCCAAGATAAGTCATTGACAATCGGGTACCTTCACTGGAGGATGGCCAATGGTGTCCGGAAAACCTCTGTTAGCTGGGAAGGCACGTGGCTGGCGTCTGCTCCAGAATTCTGGTTTCAAAATGGCTTTCTCTCAGGACGTTCCTCTCTAGGCTGCAGTTCCTCAAAAATGTCACTCTTAGTTGCTTTTGTGGCATTTTTCCTCTCTTACCTCCTCCGGAGCAAAAGTTTGCTTTCAACAGTTGTCTTCAAACTGTCTTGTCATCTGCAGCTCCTCTCTTCTCAGCATCTGTGTGTTCCTCAAACTGTCCCTCTTGGCTGTAGCAAGCTCGCTCCTTTTATCTGAACTTATATAGTACACCAGTAAACTAAACAGGGCCCATGCTGAATGGCCAGGGCCACACCTCCATGGAAATTATCCAGTGCAAGATCTCGCTCACAGTTGAGTGATCACATCTCCACGGAAACAACCAATCAAAAGTCTCTAACCCAATCAACACCAATATGTTTCCTGCCCACACAAGACGGCATCAAAGATAATGGCATTTGGGGGACATAATACATTCAAACCAGCCCACTCTATAACTTGTAATTACATACTTGAGACATTACAACTTGAGACATTACCAATTTATTCTTGTCTTAGTTGGCCAGGCTGCTATGACAAATACCACACAATGGGTTGGCTTAAAAATGGGAATTTATTGGCTGAAAGTTTTGAGACCAGGAGAAGTTCAAAATCAAGTCATTAGCAAGATGATGCTTCCTCTTCAAAGTCTGTAACATTCTGGTGCTGGCTGCTGGTGATTCTTGGGTTTCCTTGGTTTATGTCTCTGCTTCCTTTTCTTATGTGGTGATATCTTCTTTTATTTCAGGTTCTGTTGTTCTGGCTTCTCTCTGTAGCTTTCTTTCACTCTGGCTTCCGGTTTCTTTATAAGGCCTCTGGTGATCCAGATGAAGATCCAGCCTCATTCAGTTGGGCCATACCTTATCTAAAAAAAGTATCTTCAAGAGATCCTATTAACAATGGATTCACACCCATATAAAGGTGGATTAAGATTAAGAACATATCTAAATTGGGGTACATAATTCAATCTCCCACCACTCTTGTGAAATAAGGTTTTGTTCATCTATATTACCTCTATACCCTTCCTTTCTTCCAGTGTTTTATAATTTGATATTTTAATTTTAACTCTTATACCTCAGTTTCTTGTTCCATCACCCTTATTCAGTGTCCTGACTCACCTTTATGTAAGGTGATGTAGACAGCACTCATTCTGTCTCCTCTCTCTTTACTTTCACATTCCATTTTCTACTTCTACCTTCTGTCACCTCTGATTTTTCTTTTACATTGTCAAAGTTAGTAACACTTAACATTCTATTATGTGTCTGTAATGTAGTTGTCTCTTCATTAGTTGATGGTACAGTTGAAAACTAATGTACAACATTAATGTTGTGTTTTATTCATTACAGGGTAAAGCATGCTAAAAATGTATTTTCTTCTCCAGGGGCCCAATGTCACAACCCTTGGGCCAATCAAAGGAGTTTGATTCCATGATTAAGGTCAAATGGATTTTCTTTCCCATTACTTACAATTGTGCTACAGTTTGGTATAGTTCATATTTTGACTATGCATTTCCTGTATAATTATTTTTGTTTTCTCTGGAGGTTCTAAATCTCTTCACCACATTCTCAAGGTCAGTTTGTAGAGTGTTCTACTGGACTTCAGAATTTCAAAATAGTTGATTTGGATAGTTCTGCTGGAGGGACTGATTCCCGGAGCTTCCTACTCTGCCATCTTCCCACAATCTTCAACAAACAGTTCTTTACTTTTACATTAAGCCTTGAACTTGAGTCATTTACTATAAGTATAAATGAATTATTTAAAGGATCTGTGAATCTTTTAAAGTATTTTAAATGGCAACATATAAAAAATAAGAGGAGGCAATATGGTGTAGAAAGAGCTCCCCTTAACTCCTGCATTATAATGAAGTCTATACCTACCACTGGGATTGTTGTGTTAAATCTCAAGTTCTTAGTTCTATGAATGACACGTGGTAAGCTTTCAGTAATTAGTAATTATTACAACAATGCCGCCTTACGTTTGTATAGTCTCGTGCTTTTCAAACTTGACATATCAATTGGCATGATCTTTATAACATTTCCTGTGAGGAAATAGGATACATATTAATATAATTTTAAGAGTGAAAATGTTGAGAGAAAGAGAGTAAAGAGAGGAAAATATGTCAAATACCATATAATTCTTTGAAGTGTTTTAAGCAGTAAAACAGTTTGATAACATAATGTGGATTGGTTTACCTGACCTATTTCAATACCTTTCTGTACTGTAGAGGCTGGAAAGATTAAAAGTACATTTCCCAGACTGCCTCATGGCCTGGGATGTAGTCTAAGGTCTGACAGTTTCAGGTATTTCCTTCTTGCTATTCCAATACACTAAAACCTAAAAAGGGATATCTGCATAATGCATAAGAATAACCTGCAGAATGACCTCTTGAATGAGAGATTTGAGATCTCTCAGCCAGTGAAACTTTATTTTGTTTCATTTCTTTTCCCCTTTTTGGTCCAAGAAGGCTTTCTCAATCCCACGATGCCAGGGCCACGCTCATGCCCGTGAGTCATATCCCATGTTGCCAGGAAAATTTACACCCCTGGGATTCATGTCCCTTTAGTGGGAAGGACAGTAAGTTTACCTACAGAGTTGGCTTAGAGAGAGAGAGGTCACATCTGAGCAGCAAAAGGGGTTCTCTGGGGGTGACCCTTGAGCACAATTTTAAGTAGGCTTAGCCTCTCCTTTGCAGTAACAAACTTCATAAGGGCCACCCCCAAGATTGAGGGCTCATCCTTCTAAATTGGTAGCCCCCAATGCTTGTGAGAATATCATTAATTCTCCAGGTGGGAAAATTTAATATTTCCACATTTCCCCCCGGTCCCTCAAGGGGGTTTTGCAAATACATTTTTATTCTCTGCTCAGATTACTCCGGGATGTTTTGGGACTTCACACTAACCTGTATAAATCAACCAGATTTCATTCCCTCTTCAATGTTCCATGTAATTATGTTGTTTGAATAAATTGACCATATAAGTTAAATTATATAGGGTGTTACAAAAATACAGATTTTGCACTAATAAACATCTCTTCCTTTGGTCTTATGTAGATGTTGAAGTTTTAAAAACACCATCAATATTGTCCTTTACCCATTAGTCTGATTTACCTTAGTCCTAACCAAGTCCATTTCGCTCATATCTCTAACTGAAGTCTGATCTCTTTTTTTTCCAGAGTCCTTAGCATTTGCTGTATGGGGTAATGCTCACATTTATAGCTGCCGGACTCTGGCTCTGAGTTTTAGGTGTCACACAGATACCTGAATTTCCAGGGACCAACCAGGTTATACACAAAGAGCTCAGCATCTCAGAATTTAGAAATAATCATTACAACTCAGGAAAAAATGTAATTGCTGTAAGAGCTTACAATCTAGGAACCTTTACAGTAAACCTTCCCCTGAGAACCTCTGCTCTCAGACTCAATTCTCAGAGTTTGCACATTATAGTTAGTCCATATTAGGGTGGCATTATAATGTTTTTCTTTTCATTTCTGATTTTATTTCATTCAACATACTGTCCTCAATGTCCATTCACCTCACAACTTCACTCCTTGTAGCAGCTCAGTATTCCATTGTATGTATGAACACAGTTTGCTACTCTGTTCATCAGTTGATGTTCCCTTAGTCTTCCTCCATCCACTGCAAATCATGAATACTGACACCATAAACCCCACTGTGCAAATGTCCATTCTTGTCCCTCTTTTCAGTTCTCCCAAGTGTATAACCTATAACAGAATTGCAGGACTGTATGGCAACCCCATGCTTAGCTTCCTGTGGAACCACCACACTGCCCTCCAGATGGGCTGCACCATTCTACTTTCCCAGCAATAGTGATTAGGTACATCCCTTTCTCCACATTTTCTCCAGCGCTTGTGTCCCTATGTTTATTTTTTAGATGGTTTTATTCACATACCATACATTCCATCCTGAGTAAACCGTCAATGGTTCCCTGTATAATCACATATTTATGCATTCACCACCACTATCTATATAAGGACATTTCCATTTCTTCCACAAAGAAAGAGGAAGAGGCAAAAAAGAAAAAAGAAAAAAAAAAGACAACTAAAAAGCAAGAAAAGAAAAAATAAAATTAAAATAAAATACAATAAAAGTCAGACAACATGACCAGTGCCAAGAATCCCATACCTCTCCTTTATATCTCCTTGTTATAGACATTTAGCTTTGGTGTATAACCTTTGTTACAATTAATGGAAGCATGTTACAATGTTACTGTTAACTATAGGCTCTAGTTTGTATTGACTGTATTTTTTCCCCAATAACACCATATTTTTAACACCTTGCAAAGTTGACATTGATTTGTTCTCCCTTATGTAAAAACACGTTTGCACGTTTTATCACAAACATTGACCACTCTAGGTTTCACTAAGTTATATAGTACCAGTCTTGATCTTCTGTCTTTCATTCTGGTGCCCTACATGCCCCTAACCTTCCTCTTTCCACCATATTCACAGTCATCTTAGTTCAGTGTACTTACATTATTGTGCTACCATCACCCAATATTATACTCCAATCCTCTCACTTCTGTCTTTTCCTATCTGTCTGTAGTGTTCCCTTTAGTATTTCCTATAGAGCAGGTATCTTGTTCACAAATTCTCTGTGTCTGTTTGTCTGAGAATACTTTAAACTCGCCCTCATTTTTGAAGGACAGTTTTGCCAGATGTAGAATTCTTGGTTGGCAGTTTTTAAGTATCTTATGTATATCATACCACTGCCTTCTTGTCTCCATGGGGTTTACTGAGAAATCTGCACCTAGTCTTATCTCACTTCCCTTGTATGTGATGGATCGCTTTTCTCTTGCTGCTTTCAGAATTCTCTCTTTGTCTTTGACATTTGATAATTTGATTATTAAGTGTCTTGATGAGGTCTATTCAGATCTATTCTGTTTGGGGTACGCTGTGCTTCTTGGATCTGTAATTTTAAGTTTTTCATAAAAAATGGGAAATTTTCAGTGATTATTTCCTCCATTATTGTTTCTGCTCCTTTTCCCTTCTCTTCTCTTTCTGGGGCACCCATGACACATACATTCATGCACTCCATGTTGTCATTGAATTCCCTGAGACACTGCTAATATTTTTCGTTCTTTTCCAGAGCTGTTCTTTTGTGTGTAGGATTTCAGATGTCCTGTTCTCCAGTTTATGAATTTTTTCTTCTGCCACTTCAAATATGCTGTTGTATGTCCCTGTTGTTTTTCATCTCTTGTATTGTGCCTTTCATTCCCATAAGTTCTGCCAATTGTTTTTTCAAACTTTAGAGTTCTTCCTTATGTTCCCCCAATGTCTTCTTTATATCATTCATCTCCTTTGCCATATTTTCCTTCAGCTTGTTGATTTGATTTTTGAATTGACTTAGGAGATTTGTTTGATTAACAGTTGTTTCAATTCCTGTATCTCAGCTGAAGTGTAAGTTTGTTCCTTTGACTGGGCCATCTTCATTTTTCCTAGTGTGATTTGCAATTCTTTGTTGTCTGGGCATCTGGTTTCCTTGATTACACCAATCAGATTTTCCCAGACCAGATGGGTCTAGGTCTCAGGAGGAGGCCGTATTCAGTATCAAGTTTCCCTGAGAGTGAGACCCAGCAGATTGTCAGACTTTTCTTGTGAGGCCTCTAGACTCTGTGCTTTTCCTATCCTGCACAGCAGGTGGTGCTTCTCAGCCCACAGCTCCCCACTGATGTAAAGAGGTATGGTTCCTGTAATTCTCAGCAGACTCTGTCCTGGTTAGGGGCCAAGGGTGTCAGAAGCCAAACTTCAGTTGTTTCTTGTCCCTCCCCCACTCCCTGGCCCTGGGGATGTTATCTTCTATACTTGAAGTCCTTCTTTGTCTCTCTGACTCAGCTAACTCCATCCTTTCCTGGGTCAGTGCTGACAATTGAAAATGCCCAAGACTTTCTCTAAAGAGCTACTTAAAATGAGAGGGGAAAAAAAGGAAAAAGAGAGAAAGCCCCTTTTCAGAACCAGTCCCCAGCCCCTCAGTTTCACCAGTTGACCAATGTTAGTACCTGGTTCTCTGTGCCCCTTTTCTTGGGACCCAGCCATTTTCCAATATTCTGAACTCAGCCATCTCTAAAAGCCTCTTTTAATTTATTTATGGATTTATTTTTCCTATCAGCCCTGCTTTCCCTCTGCTGGGAGGAAACTCAGGTTCCTTTCCTGATTTATCTGTGCTTGTAGCTTGTATTCAGCAGTCCAGAATTGTTAATTAAAACTGCAATTGGAGCTTGGTTGAGTTACTTTCCCTCGGTCCAGGTAACCTGCTTTTTTTTTGGGCCACAGTGAAGTGTTTCAGCTCTGCCTGCTGTGCTGGTGGGGGAGGGGTGCCAGCTCTGCAGTTTGGGTAGCTTTACTTACAGTTCTATGCTGCGATCTCAGCTGTTCCACCCATTTCAGGCTAATGCATTATGTGTGTCCAGTTACAGATGTCCCCGAACAGTTTTTCCAGGCTGTTTACTAGTTGTTCCTGGCTATTTACTAATTGCTCTAGAGGACTAACTAAATTCCATACCTCTCTATCTTGCCATCTTGCCCCACCTCTCATTAATTTTTGTAATACTTATAACTTGGGCTGTCCAAAGAACATTATATAAAATCATTCCTGTTGATTTAATACCTTTGTGTCTTTCATGTCATTCACCATAAAAATAGTCTTTCAATGAAGTAACTTTTTGTTAATATAAAGTTGTGGAATTTTTATGCATGTTATTAATAGCTATTTCTACAATTGTGACTTAATGTTATTTAAAAGTGGAAAATTTTTAGGAAAACAGTTATTTAGTATTCTGAATGCAAAATAGTTTGTAGGTGTGGAGACAACCCAAGTAGATGTCATAACATATAGGTAGGTGGATATGTATATAAATGACAAGGATGAAAAATATATGCAGTAAACTGTAGAAAGTCTAATATCCACCACTGGTAGAGCACTTACCTCAAATTGGGTCCTCAGCAAATGGTAATGACCTACTGAATATTTTATTGCAGAAAGAGACATGAAAAAATGAGTATTTTTGAAGAGAGAAGTCATGAGGGAATGAAAAGAGGATGATATTAAACCTGTGGGTTTTTACTGATACTGTTGATATTTATATTCATTACCAAAATGCAGAAGGATATCCTTTTGACTGTTTGCTTTTTTGTCGATAATGGCAGTGTCACATCTTTTCCTTTTTTTTTTAAATTCCAAAAAATTTATTCTACAGTTAACATAGAGATTTTTATTTTTTAACATAATTTTATTGAGATATATTCACATACCATACAATCCATCCATGTTATACAGTCAGTGGTCACAGTAACATGTATTTGTGTATTCATCACCATGATCATTTTTACTCCAGAAAAAGAAATAAAAAGAAAAAAGAAGACCCCAAACAATCCCATACCCCTATGTCTTAGTTTGCTAATGCTGCAGAATGCAAAACACCAGAGATGGATTGGCTTTTATAAAACGGGGATTTATTTCGCTACACAGTTACAGTCTTAAGGCCACAAAGCGTCCAAGGCAACACATCAGCAATCGGGTACCCTCACCGGAGGATGGCCAATGGCCTCCGGAAAACCTCTGTTAGCTAGGAAGGCAGCTGGCATCTGCTCCAAAGCTCCGGCCTCAAAATGGCTTTCTCCCAGGACGTTCCTCTCTAGCAAGCTTGCTCCTCTTCAAAACGTCACTCCCAGCTGCACTCATTTCCTCCCCCCGAGTCAGCTCATTTATATAGCTCCACCGATCAAGGCCCACCCCAAATGGGCGGGGCCACACCTCCATGGGAACATCTCATCAGAATCATCTCCCACAGCTGGGTGGGGCACACTCCAAGCAAATCTAACCAACACCAAAACTTCTGCCCCACACAAGACCACAAAGATAATGGCATTTGGGGGACACAATACATTCAAACCGGCACACCCTACTTCCCCCTCTTATTCACCACTAGTATTGCTCTCTACCCAATTTAAGACTTTCAATAGAGGTGTGTTAACTAAGACAGTGTAGTACTATCAGAGATAGAAATACAGATCAGTGGAACCGAACAAAACATCCAGAAGTAGATCCATACAAACATGGGCACCTGAATTTTTTTTTTTTTTTTTTTGGCTATATAGTTATACAGTCATTATCAAAGATAAAGGCTATTGGATTACAGTTCAACAAATTCAGGTATTTCCTTCTGGCTATTCTAAGACAATAGACACTAAAAAAACATAACTATATGTTGTATCAGTAGTCACAGTCATTTGTTAAATTCTAATTTCTCTGTGACACCTCCTCTCTCTTATTTGATCTTTCTAACAATCTTCAAGGATATCTGGGAAATGACCATTTTAACTTCTTCATGCTGGGAAGGGGTGTTGACCTTATGGGGTAGAGGAATGAAATTCGCTGATGTTCTTAGAGTGGTACCTCTGGGTTTCAGGGCTCAATCTGGCATAGGATCAATCTAGAGGCCTTAAGTTTCTTAAAAAATTAACTTACTAAGAAAAATTCTTATAAAGATTTAAATAGAGCCCAGTGTCTAGGTTCAGGAGTACTGTTGGTTGGGGCTAAGCATACTACAGTAGTTTGCAATATCTGGCTAAAGCTTGTATAAGAGTAACTTCCAGAATGACCTCTGGACTCGATTTGAAGTCTTTTAGTCACTGAAACTTCATGTTTTTCCATTTCTTTCCCCCTTTTTTTTCCAGAAGGTGTTCTTAATCCCACAATGCCAGGGCAAGGCTCAACCTGGAATTCATGTCCCACCTTGCCAGGGAGACTTACTCCCCTGGGAATCCTGTTCCATATAAGGGGAGGGTAGTGAGTTTATTTGCAGAGTTGGCTTAAAGAGAGAGGCCACATCTGAGCAACAAAATAGGCTCTCTGGGGGTGACTCTTGTGTATAATTACAAGCGGGCCTAGGTTTGCCATTGCAGAAATAAGTTTCATAAGGGCAAGCCTCAAGATTGAGGGCTTGGCTTATTACATTGTGAGTCCCTAGTGCTTGAGAGAATACCAGGAATTCCCCAGGTAAGGAAATTTAATAGTTCCACATTTTCCCCCAGTCCCTCTAGGAGGCTTTGCAAATACTATTTAATTTTCTGCCCCAAATACTCCAGAATGTATCTGAGTATTACATTAACCTGTACAGAATAATAGCATCTCATTCTCTATTCTAGATTCTGTATATTTAGGTTGTTTTAAATAAACTGACCAGATAGATAAATTAGTGTGTTAGAGAAGATTTAAATTTTGGACCAAATAAACATCTCTTCCTTTAGTCTCACATAGAAGTTGAAGTTTTAAAATACAGACAATATCATCCTTTACCATGTGTTTTGATTTACCTTAGTCCTAACCTGGTCCATTTTATTCATATCTCTAATTGGAGTCTGATCCTTATTTAGCTTCTTTAACAGTTGTTTTATGAAGTTATGCTTACTTTCAGAGCTTCAGAATACTAACTGAATCTCAGGTATCACACAGATACCCCATGTTTCGGGGAACTACCAGGTTATACAAAGAACACAGCATCTCAGAATTTACAAATAATGGTTAAAACTCCAAAATAGATGTGACTGCTGTGAGAGCTTACAATCTAGGAACCTTTACAATGAGCCTTATTTGAACATTCTGTACTCCTTAATCATCGATTGCCCAATCTCTGTCCACTTCCCGTCCCCTGATAACCTATGTACCCAAATTCAATTCTCAAGGTTTGCTCATTATAGTTAATTTATATTAGTGAGACCATAAATTATTTGACCTTTTATTTCAGGCTTATTTCACGCAACATAATGTCCTTAAGGTTCATTCACCTAGTTGCTTGCCACATGACTTCATTCCTTCCTGTAGCCGCTCAATATTCCGTCGTATGTATACACCATGATTTGCCTTTCCATTCGTCAGTCAGTGCACACTTAGGCCACCTCCATCCATTGCAAATTGTGAATAATGCTGCTGTGAACACCAGTGTGCAAATGTCTATTCATGTCCCTGCTTTCAGTTCTTCCAAGTCTTTGTCTAATAACAGGGTTTGTAGGATTATATGGCAACCCTATACTTAGCCTCCTGTGGAACCACCACACTGCCCTCCAGATGGGCTGTACCATTTTACTTCCCCACCAACAGTGAATAGGTATCTCTCTCTCCACATTTTCTCCAGCATTTGTATTTTTCTGTTTATTTCTTGAACAGTTTTATTCACACACCATACAACCCATCCTAGGTGTACCATCAGTGACTCCTAGTATAATCACGTAGTTGTGCATTCACCACCACAATCTATATGTGAACATTTCCATTTCTTCCCCAAAGAAAGAAGAGAAAAGAAAAACAAACAAATAAACAAGAATCCCATACCCCTCCGTTAAATCCCGCTCTTATTGACATTTAGCTTTGGTAAATTGCCTTTGTTACAATTAATGAAAGAATACTACAATGTTACTGTTAACTATAGACTCCAGTTTGCATTAATTATATTTTTTCCATATACCATTCCAGTTTTCACACCTTGCAATGGTTGCATTCAATTGTTCTTCCTCAAGTAAAAACTTTATCATATTTGTACATTTAATCACCATCCTTCTCTACTCTAGATTTGGCTATGTTTTACAGTCCCAGTTTTTATCCTCTCTTTCCTTCTGGTGTCATACATGCCCCTAGCTTTCCTCTTTCAATCATACTCGAATTCAGCTTTGTTCATTATGCTTAAAATACTGTGCAACCATCACATAGTATCATGCTATGGATTTCTGGATTTTTACAGTCAATCCTGTTGAACATTCTGTACTCCTTCAGCATCAAGAGCTCAAACTCTACCCTGTTTCCATCTCCTGATAACCTGTTTTCTCAACTTTAACTCAGAGTTTGTTCATTATAGTTAATTCATATTAGTGAGACCATACAGTCTTTGTCCTTTTGTTTCTGGCTAATTTTGCTCAACATAATGTCCACAAGGTTCATCCACATTGTTGCATGCTTCATGACTTTATTCTGTCTTACAGCTGCATAATATTCCATTGTATGTATATACCATGGTTTGTTTATCCACCCGACCATTGACAGACATTTGAGCTGTTTCCACCTCTTGGCAGTCTTTACTGAGTTGCTATAAACTTCAGTGTGCAAATTTCTGTTCATCTTCCTGCCTTCAGTTTCTTCTAGTATATAGCTAGTAATGGGATTGCTGGATTGTATGGCAATTCTGTACTTAGCTTCCTGAGGATCCGCAAAACTGCTTTCCAGAGCTGTTGCACCATTCTTTTCTTTTTTCCCACCAACAGGGAATGTGTGTACCTATTTCCCACAACCTCTCTAGCACTTGTAGTTTTCTGTTTTTTTTTTTTTTTTTTTAAAGTAATGGGCATTGTATTAGATGTGAGATGATATCTCATCATGGTTTTGATTTGCATTTCCCTAATAGCTAGTGATGTTAAGCATCTTTTCATATGCTTTTGAGCCATTTGTATTTCCTCTTTGGAAAAGTGTCTCTCCTTGTCTTTTGCCCATTTTTAAATTGGGTTGTTTGTCTTTTTGTTGTTGAGTTGTAGTATCTCTTTACATGTTCTGGCTATTAAACCCTTATCTGGTATGTGGTTTCCATATATTGTCTCCCATTGGTTGACTGCCTGTTTGTTTTCCTGACAGAGTTCTTTGCTGAAAAGTATTCAGTTCTGAGGAGATCCCATTTATCTATTTCTTCTTTCATTGCTTGCTCTTTGGGTGTAAGATCAAGGAAACCACCTCCTATCATAAGTCCTTAAGATATTTCCCTACATTTTCTTCTAAACATTTTATGGTCTTAGCTCTAACATTTAGGTCTTTGATCCATCCTGAGTTAATTTTTATATAAGGTGTGTGATAGGGGTCCTCTTTCATTCTTTTGGATACTGATATCCAGTTTTCCAAGCACCATTTGTTGAAGAGGCTGCTCTGTCCCAGTTGAGTCGACTTGACCACTTTATCAAAGGTTAACTGTCCACAGATGAGACGGTCTACCTCTGAACACTCAATTCGTCTATCTTTATGCCATTGCCATGCTACTTTGACCACTGTAGCTTTGTAGTATGCTGGACCATATCTTTGTTCTTCCTGGTATGTGTTGTGATTTTTTTGCTGTTGTCTATGCTCTGATATTCTTGCTTAGTTTATTCTGGAGGTCATTTTCTCTCTTTTGCCCAAGGTTTTCTTGTTGGTTGGCTTTGTTTGCTATGTGTTCTTTGTCTCTCTTGGTGGCCAGTTGTCAGATCGCCTTCACCCCCCATCTCATCCCCAAACTGGGTGCCCACAGCAGTGTGCCTCAGGGATGGGGGTGTGGGTAGGCACTGGTTATCACAGCAAGGTCTCTGTGTGTGGGTAAAAAAGTCTGCTGCCTCTCAGTGGTGCTCTGTTTTTTGCCAACCAGCAAGACCTTGGTTTGTTTTAGGGCAGTGCTTTAACAGTTCGGTCATCTGTATTCCCAAGCCAAAATAGGGGTGAATGCTGTGCAGGGGTTCTAGATCGGCTCCAGTGGGACTGAAATAGCATCTGGATAGTCTGAAGAGTCCTTCCATTCCCTTGCACTTTCCAGTCTCCCCAGTAGATGGTGCGGTTCAGTAACTTAATTGTCTTTGAAACTAATTGAAGCCGTTTGCCTTGGAGTCCCAGCTGCCTTTGACTGGGTGGGCAGAAACTGTGGATTTCCTGTGCCCTCACTTGGCAGGCCAAAATTTGGCTCAATATGGGGCCATGTCCCCTACTTTATTTGTGGCAGAGGACTTCCCCAACTGTAGCAGTTTTTCACCCATCCCCAGGCAAGGATCCAGCTGCCTGCTGCTGTTTCCCTCAGGGGTAGCGAAAGGGCTTTTGGACCTAGGGCTGGAAAAACAGTTTCTGTCCATGTTTTCTCGGACTCTTTTCCCTCCCCAATCTGGGCCTTGAAATATCCTCCTCTGTCCCCCAGGTCTCCAAATAGTGGGTGTCTGTCTCACTGCTGTGAGAGAATTTATATTCTGTGTCCCCAGTGGGAGAGATCCCAGCTGCTGTTTCTATTCCCTTCCCTAGCTGTGAGACACTGAGGGGGAGGAGAGAGTACCAGCTAGTCCAGGATGGGATTTTCCTACCTGATATTTATCTCTGTCTTCGATTTGGTATTTGTAGGGATCTTCTCCACTCTATATCTTCCTCCAGAGTTCTGAACAAATCAGAATTGTTGTTTTCTTTTTGTTGATTCTCTGGGGAGAGATTTTCTGTAGCTTTTTATGTCTCCATGTTAATGATGCCACCCTGTCCTCTCATTTTTAAAGGCAAATTGTTGACACAAGATAGCATTTTAGAAATTGTTTAAGGCTTAGGTCTGTTCAACAAATATTTGAGTGTCTACATGTTACCAGGTTCAGTGCTAAGAATTTCAAATACAACTAATACTGGCACTATATTTACCTTTTTAAACAGCTTTATTGAGTTATAAAGGTGAATTTTATGGTATACGAATTATAATTTAGTGATTTTTGTGTATTTACATGGTCATGAAACCATCCCCACCATCTAATTTTAGAACATTTCTGTCATGCCAAAAAGATCCCTCATGTCCATTGGCAGTCAATTCCTGTTCCCACCTGAGGCTACAACTAATCTACTTTCTGTTTTTGTAAATTTTTCTTTTCCGGACCTTTTCTCTAAATGGAATCATGCCATATGTGTTCTTTGGTATCAGGCTGCTTTCACGTGTTGTTGTATGAATCAATTCTTAGTTCCTTTTTATTGCTGAATGGTATTCCATCCTATGGTTATACCACATTTTGTTTTTTCCTTTCACCAGCAAGGATTTTGTTAGGGATTGCACTGAATCTGTGGACCAATGTGGGGATTATTGCCATCTTAACAGTGTAAAATATTAAGTCTTCTGACCCAGGGACATGGGATATCTTTCCATTTGTTTAAGTTTCTTTCAGCAATGTTTTATAGCTTTCAGTGTACCAGTCTTACACCTCTTTTCTTATTTATTCCTAAATATTTTTATTCTTTTGATGCTATTGTGAATGGAATGTTTTTACTTGACTTTTTTCAGAGTTCTTTGGGGGCCAAGACAATACAACTGGGCCTTAAAGTAAATTCTTTCATTTCTACATAAGGAATGCAGTCAACCATGCCACATTTGACCTTATTGATGAAGAGACATACTGTTCTAATTGAGGTAGCATTTGAGAGAATAAATTTGCTAGACATTTATTGCTTTGATCATAGCAGTGGGACTTGAATTTCTAGCAAGGTAAAGGCTGAATTCTACTTAATTACTTAACCTCTTTATGAGTGAAGCTTTGTTAAGGTTTATTGTAAGTAAGTATTGGAAATCTTATTTTATGATTGAGTTTGCGTCAGTATTGTTACTTTTAATTTCTTCCTCATAGAGCCTTTTTATCATATATAAAATATTGCTGTAGTCCTTAGAAACCAGCATTTGGAGATTATAATGATGCTATATGTATTTTTTGGGGGGAGGGGCACTTTATGGATTCTGTTTTAATATACTTTAAGGGAGGTATATCTGAAGATGCTGTCATTTAAAACCAAACTGAAGAATCTTCTCATTGAAGTGGTTTGTTCTCCTATTTGGGAAAACTTGTCACAGACCATGTTTTAATCATCTTTGTGTTTCCATAGTGCTTTGCACATTGTAGTGTAGTGCTCAATAAATGTTTGTTATATGAATGCATGTGAATGGGCCAAGGATCACTCCTTAGAAAAAATTAATAATCTTGTCCCTCCCTACTTGAAAAGCACTGGAAAGAGATTCTTTCAGCAGAAGTCGAGTTACACTAGTTTTGCTGTTCAGCATAATATAAAAGAGGTGTATAAATGACTAAGCTTGCTCATATTGAACAAGGAAAGGAAATACTGGAAAAACTAAAGGACAGTTAACTTTAATTTGGCATCTCAGTTGTAAGGATTTTTTTTCCCTCCTCAAAAGAATTGACATTGAGAATAATAGAATAGAGATGTTTATTGGTGGCATACCAATAGATCAACAGGTTGTTCAGAGATAAATTCTGTAGAGAGCCATTATGGAGCTATTTCAACTCAAAGTTTGAGCATTCAATTAAATTGTAAATCCATACTATTATCTCTTTTTATTGTTTATTTTACAATAGAGATTGCTATGTTCTGTTGTCACTTTGCTTTATGGTAAAAAACTTTATATGACACTCCTATGTTGTAGAAATACGCTCTTAAAATACACAAATCAGTTATATTTTATTAACTTTATTACCTTAAAATTATTGTCAAGTTTAAATATGACAGGAAATTAATTTGTCAGTTGATTTGGCAGTTCTTTTTTTTCTTTCTTTCAATAATGAATATCTTTGAAGTTCCAAAGTATCTTTTAGCTCTATTTAAAAAGTTTCTTTATTTTGAAATTTATTTAGGCATATGGTTTATAGATATATTATGCAAAATAATTTACAAATAAAAGGCATTAATGAAGTCTTTTTATTAGGAGTTATGCATTTTATATATAAATATGTAATGTTTGCCTAAATAAGATTGAAAGTTAAGATATTTCTAGTGTTTTAAAATACAGAAGACAATTTTTGTTTTAAGATATAATTGTTAGTCTTTTTTTTTTTTTAACATTTTATTTTGGAATAAATTCAAAGTTATAGAAACAGTTGCAAAAACCATACAAACCCCATACACAGAACTCCAGCATTCCCTGACCCCCCCGATACCCCCTAATACCCCCCGATCCACAAACTTTAACATGTTGTCCCACTGCTATTTCTTTCCATCCCTCCCTCCCTCTCTCCCTATCTATCATCCATCATCTAATGCTCTGTCTTCTGAACATATGAGAGCTAGCTGCACACCTCCTTGAACAAACACTATAATTCTCATATACAATTCCCATGAACAAGAACATTCTTTTATGCAATCCCATTAAGCGCAGCTAAGAAGTACAAGAGATTCAACAATGATACAAAGCTTACATTCTATATTTCCTTTTCCTTATGTCTCAACTATGTCCCTTTGAGCCTCCTGTCCTCCATCGTCCGATCCTATGCAGGGTCATCCTTGGCATTCAGTTGTTGTCTATTTAGACTGTTTTTTTTTTTTTTTTCCTCAACTGTGGAAACATATATACAGCCTAAATCTTTCCATTCCACCCCCTCCCTAGCATTCCATTAGTGGGATTAATCACATTTAGAATATTGTAATGCTATCACCTTCCCACCCTCCATTGCTAGAAATTTCCCTTCACCACAAACAGCAACCTTAAACTCATTTCTTAACTCCCCATTGCCCCTTCCCCCATTTCTCTTTGATACCAGCTTAACTTCTATAGGACACATAGACTATGTTCCTATACTCCTCCATTCCCCCACCTTTATATAGTTCTTGTCAAAAATTACATATTTTACGTTGAGTTCAAAACCATTGATTTGTCCTTAGAGTTTGTGTATTTTATATCATGTAGGAAGTAAATAGTGGAGTTACAATTCAAAAATTATTGACTTCTATTTGTATTCCATTGTGGTTGGAGTATGTGCTTTGAATATATTCAATTTTCTTTTTTCTTCTTAAATTTATTGAGGCTTGTTTTATGTCCCAGCCTATTGTCCCTTCTGGTGAAAGATCCATGATCCCTAGAGAAAAATGAGTGTCCTGGTGATTTGGGATGTAAGGTTCTATATATGTCTGTTAAAATTCTCTATCTCTCTTTCTACTTTCTTTGTTTCTCTGTCGGTAGGGCTCTCTTTAGTATCTGGAGTAGGGTAGGTCTTTTATTGGCAAACTCTCTCTGCATTTGTTTGTCTGTGAAAAATTTAAGCTCTCCCTCAAATTTGAAGGAGCGTTTTGCTGGGTAAAGTGTTCTTGGTTAGAAATTTTTCTCTCTCAGGATTTTAAATATGTCATGCTACTGCTTTCTCGCCTCCATGGTGGCCGCTGAGTAGTCACAACTTAGTCTTATGTTGTTTCCTTTGTATGTGGTTAATTGCTTTTCTCTTGCTGCTTTCAGAACGTGCTCCTTCTCTTCAGTATTTGAGAGTCTGATCAGAATATGTCTCGGAGTGGGTTTATTTGGATTTATTCTATTTGGAGTTCACTGGGCATTTATGCTTTGTGTATTTATATTGTGTATAAGCTTTGGGAAGTTTTCCCCAACAATTTCTTTGCATACTCTTTCTAGAGCTTTACCCTTCTCTTCCCCTTCTGGGACGCCAATGAGTCTTAGGTTTGGACGTTTTATTTTATCTATCATATCCGTGAGATCCATTTCGATTTTTTTGATTTTTTCCCCCATTCTTTCTTTTGTTTTTTCATTTTCTGTTCTGTGGACTTCTAGGACTTTGAGTCGTTGTTCAACTTCCTCTAATCTTGTATTGTGAATATCCAGAATCTTTTTAATTTGGCCAACAGTTTCTTTTATTTCCATAAGATCTTCTATTTTTTTATTTACTCTTGCAATTTCTTCTTTATGCTCTTCTAGGGTCTTCTTTTTGTCGCTTATATCCTGGGCCATGGTCTTCTTGATGTCCTTTAAATCCTTTGCCACGTTTTCATTCCTCGATTGTAGTTCTTTGATTAATTGAGCCAAGAACTGGGTGTCTTCTGATATTTTGATATGGGTGTTTGGACTTGGGTTCTTCATATCGTCTGGTTTTATCATATGCATTGAGATTTTCTGTTGTTTTTGGCCTCTTGGCATTTGCTTTGCTTGATAGGGTTCTTTCGAGTTGTTAAAAAAAAAAAATGCCAATCTAATTTTTAGAAACACAGGTTGGTGGCGTACACTTTCTCTAGCTAACCAGCAGGTGGCGTCTGTGAGTCACCTATACCCCTCAAGTCAGTTCTTCCCAACCTTGTCCCCGCGGTGTGTGGGGAAATGATTCTTGTGGGGGTTCAGTTGGTGAACTCAGTTTGGGTGTGTTGCTAGAGCCGTCCGCCCTGAATGTGGGACGTGTGTCTGGGTGGCCAGGGAGGCAGGGCAGTTTTAATATTCAGTCCCCCCAGGTGTTCCTGGAGATTCAAGGCCATCACAAGAGTCTAAGCCTTCATTTCGGATCCGTCCTAGACCCTCTCTCTCGCTGACCCACAAACCACCGGACTTGGCGCAGCGTCCCTGGGTTTTCCGAATGGGCCCTCTTTCTCAGCTGTGATCTTCCAGGACCTCTGCTGAGGGAGGGCTGTGCTACGTCATAACTGTGCGCCGTCCCTCAAGGGAAGCCCCGGGCTGCCCTGCTGTGCTGGGGCGCTCTCAGCCCAACGCAAAAATGGTTGAACGGGGCGTTTCTGCAACCCCTTCTCTTCGCACAGTTCCTCCTTCCCAGCTCCAGGACAACTGGCGGGGCTCTGGGCTGTGGGCACGGCTCCGGGCAGGAATTTATCCAGCCCTCCGGTTTCCAGCTACAAGCCGCAGGGCTTCTCCCTCCCTCCAGCTCTCCCCTGCAGTGCCCTGGTCCCGAGGGTGTCTGCCACGAGCTATCCTCCACGGCCGACGCCGAGAGGCCGGCTCAGCTCGCTCCTGTCGTGTTTTGCTGCACGGTTTCCGCCATCAGCAACTGCGGCCGCTCCCGGGTTTCCCCCCCTTTTTTTTTTTTTTTTTTTTTTTTTTTTTTTTTTTTTTTTTTTCAGGGTGTCTCTGAGGTCTTTATTTATTTTTTTTTATTTTTTTTTTTTTCAGATTTTTTTTTTTAAATCATCATTTTATTGAGATATATTCACATACCACGCAGTCATACAAAACAAATTGTACTTTCGATTGTTTACAGTACCATTACATAGTTGTACATTCATCACCTAAATCAATCCCTGACACCTTCATTAGCACACACACAAAAATAACAAGAATAATAATTAGAGTGAAAAAGAGCAATTGAAGTAAAAAAGAACACTGGGTACCTTTGTCTGTCTGTTTCCCTCCCCTACTTTTCTACACATCCATCCATAAACTAGACAAAGTGGTGTTTGGTCCTTATGGCTTTCCCAATCCCATTGTCACCCCTCATAAGCTACATTTTTATACAACTGAACCAGTTTGTCTCCAGCCGCCAACCCCCGGCCTCCCCGCACTGCAGCACAGCCGCGGGTCTTCCAGCCGTCTCACTCACTCGTTCCGGAATGCGGACTCCTGGTTACACCAAGTATATGGCCCCTGTGGTGCTAGGAGGCCTCATCCAATTGGCGCATCGCTGAAACCAGTACTCTGGGTCTCCCTCTGGTTTTTTTCTAGTATTCCTCATGGAGATGTGTTTTTTGTCCTGTCTTACCTAGCCGCCATCTTAGGTTCTCCTTTGTTAGTCTTTTGGAAGTGAAAAGTTCATTAGTTACTCACACGTGTGCGTGCGTGCACACACACACACACACACACACACACACACACCTGACATATTTTATTTTGTCTTAAAGCATGTAACATGAACATTGGCTAATCTCTTATTGTTGGGGCCCAGGCCCCTTTTTTCAGTATAGGTGTGTTGATTGAGTCTCATACATTCATTTTTGCCTAAACCACACTGATAATACATTGGCGAAGATCTCCAGTTTGGTGTCTTTATGAAGGAGAACTTAATGACACTTGGAAGCTACATAATTGCAGAATTCTTCTTGATATTTTGCTACCCTTCCCCATCTCACCCCAACTTTTATCATTATTTTCCTTCACACCCAATTTGATAACTTTTTAGCAACTTGTTTTTAATGAATGTCTTCAAAATAGTCAAATTAATTTTAAAGTAAGAACAGCTCTCTTTTTGCACATTTATTTCATAGGTTTATATATTTCATAAAATTAAATAATTTTAATTACAACGCACATAAAATGTTTGGGGAACAAACTCATGGACTCTTGGCACACCTCAGTTAGTGGAAGTAGTGGGCTCCAGTATTCTTATCATGATCCTTTGGTGTTGAGATGAAGGGCAGATCATTAGTATGTTGTGCAGGGGGAATGAAAGTGTTGATTAATCTGGAGAGATGGTTAAGAGGAGGTCTCTTAAGACAGCTTCTGCTTATCCCAGTTGTGATGTTAGGAGTTGTTCCCAGTTTTATTGAAACTAGCCCCATCAAATTTTGTATTTTATAAAATTTTATGGTTAACCCTATCAAAGTATTCCCCAGATTATTCTGAAAATTCCTCGTAATTCAGAGCTCAGTGGCAGGGTGCTCATGTCTTTGTACTTCAGTTAACTCATTAAATTGTCCTGCTGTTGCTTTTGGCTGGTGACAGCTATTCTTTGATGCCTGGCTGAAGCTGACCTTGAAGACAGAATTCTGTCTTCCCCTGAATTGCTTTGTTGGAGGGGACTAGAGAAATACTTGGTCTATAACAATAGTCTTATGTGTTCTATAGGGGTTTGGTAAAATAAGTGATATTAAATCAGTAAAACATAATTTTATGCGAGTATTAAAAAGAATAACAATAATAGCTAATGAAACACTAAGTGCCAAGCCGTGCTCTTAATATAATCTTCATAAAAATTGCAGGTGTTATTATTAGGCCCATTTGCAGATGAGGAAAATGAGGCATAGAGAGGCTAAGTGACTTGTCCTCTGTGGTAGGACAGAGACACCTAAATAGGAAGTCTGGCTCCAGACTGTTAATTACTGTGGTATAGTGCCTTCTGTTTCTCAACATGGAAAGAAGATAAGTTGGTAAGTGAAAGGAACAAAATGTTCAAAGTTTATATGGTATCATACGATTTGTGAAAAAGTTCTACATCTATGTATTCGATATTTTTCCATTTATAACATGCAAAATATCTCAGTATACGTTTTCTTATGACATAAAATCTCTATCCAGAAATTTTATGGATTATATATATATAAATTATAAATAAGAAATTATATATACATAAAGCATGTATTATATATTTATATAGACATATATACATATGTAAGTAAGACATGCACATGTATATGTATCTATATATGTAATATAAGCATTCAAGGAAAATTTCTGGATAGTAATGTAAGAGCTGAAGAGTAGGTAATTTTAGGAATTGATATAGAGAATTTTTTTCTTCTTTATACCCTTTAGGTCTGTGAATTTTTAAAAAGTAATGAGCACATGTTACATTTATAGTAGAGACTAATTTAACTTAAAAATCTTAGAGTCGATGTGGTAATTCTTTAATATATTACTGGAGAGAGAGGTAGAGGGAATTTTTTAAAGTTTATTATCTTTTGTACTGTGAACTTTTAAAAACAAATAGTACACAGCAGGCATATTTCTCTAACATTGATGTATCATGAAATATCATTTCTGTGACTAAGCATAGGGTATAGTTTATTCATTATATTGCTAGTTTAGGATAAATCTGCCTATGTTGAATTTGTATAAGCTGCTGTCTTGTTATCTTAAAAGCTTCTTTTTTAACATCCACTGAATTGGAAAGAAACTCAATGAAGATTTACCTTGTTTTTATAAACAGGATTGTTTCCAATTGATGTCTTAGTAATGAAACCTTCACAACAAATGAGAGTCAGCAAATGCGGAAGTTGACAGCAATTTTCCTAGTTCTTGCTAGTCAATTGAGCACAATTTTCTTGGAGGAAGATGGTCTCATGTTTCTTAAATTCAGAGTATTTATGAAAAACAAATGTCAGTTTGAAACTGCACTGTTGATTAAGAGGCAATGTTCTAGTGTCGACTGTCAGTATTTTAATATTATGCTTAGTCATGGAATATAGTTGGAATTAGGTTGGCTGATAAAGGCTGAAATAGGCCTTAGTTAAAACTTAAGTGTAACTTATCTGGGAATTGTGTTTTTCAGGTGAAGCTCTGAAAGTATCAGCAGAGAGATTTACAGATGACCCCTGTTATCTCCCGAAAAGGGAGGCTGTGGTTCAAGCTGCCCGTGCCTTGTTGGCTGCAGTTACCAGACTCCTTATCCTTGCAGATATGATTGATGTCATGTATCTCTTGCAGCACCTGTCAGCTGTAAGTAAAAGATGGCTTAGTTTACCTTGGCATTGTTCTTTCTTCTAATTCTATTTTCTGAACCTGGCATCAATCCTTGTGCATCCTGGTCTCACCCTCATTTCTTAATGTCACCCATCAGAAGCACTGGATTGCATTGTGAAGACTAATGTAAACTTCAGGAGAGCTAAGCCAAAAGGTAATCCTAAAGCCAATGGGAAATTAAAAAACAGAAAATGGCTTTCTGATGAGGACATGGCTAGGAGAAAGTCCTAGACTTTTGACCATTAAAGCTATTTTTTTTAATACTCTATGTGATTATAATTTTTTAAGGCTATGATGGATACATAAGCTGTTTACCATCTTTCTTTACTTTTCCTCATATTTCTCTTCCACAGTATAAATAATTTGAGAGAGAGAGAATCTTAAAAGATTAAAACATTTGGAAGTTTGTAAAGAAATACTGCTTTGCCGGTTCCCCTTGATCCAGGATAAATATTGCGTGTTTGTAGGCAGTCTGTGATTTCTGTAGTAATCTGTTACGAAAAATGTATGTATAATTTAACTAGGAGATTACAAAGCAGACATCCTGCTTGCACTGTTTTGCTAGACAGATCCATTTATCATGCATTTTGTAGAAAGAATTTTATTAAATCTTTTTTACTTTCTTAATGTATTTAATTTGATTGTCATTATTAGTGTTCAAATGACACCATTCAAGAACCTCTTGAAATTCTCTGCTTTATCTCCTTATTTAAATGGGACTCTTACATTTCTGTCCATAAATACTTCTGTATTTTCATGAAAGCACCAGGTGATTGTAATACCTCTACTCCATTAAGCAAATGATTGACTTGTCTGATTGACCCTTTTTGTCAAAATTGTTTTCTCTGATTGCCAAGCTAAACCTTTTTTCCACCTTTATCTTACTCACTATTGCTTATTTTAACCGTAAAGCAGAGTGTCCTGCCTTTTGTGCTTTTATACTCTTTTGCTTTTGATAGCCTAATTACTATAAAAAATTCAACCCTTTATTTTTTTTATTTAAGTAACTGTTCAGGAAAAGGATTAATTCTCATCACTAGCAGTTGTCTACTAGTGGATTTGTAAGTGAGATAACTGAGCAATAGTTCTTATTGTTACTTGGTTATTCATTTATTATATAACCTTAGACAAATATCTGAACATTTTTGAGACTCACTTTTCTCATATGTGACTACTGACAAAATAAATGTGGTAAACAAGGAATGGTTATGAGAGATTCAAATGACTCTTAATTCAGGTCTTCCTCATCTGATAGTTTAATTTTTTTATGTAAACATAGATGTTACATTTATATTCAAAGAATTTTCATCTTGTTAATTTTGTTTTTTTTTGTTACAATCTATCAAGATCTTTTTGCCTCTTGATTTGGTGTTTCCATCCTAACCTGGTGTAATTTTCAGATTTCTGTAACCAAATCATTAATGAAGAATGTTTAATGACATGGAAAATAGTGTCATGTCAACCTTCCAGAAAACATAAAACAAATATTACCACACATTGAGCAAAGTTATTAAAATGAGCTCCAAACTCGCTTCACAGGATTACTGTACAGACTACGTTTCTTTTTTCATCCTCAAGCACTTTCTCAAAGGCCTTCCTGAAATCAAGATATATTGTCTGTGGCAACATGGATCTATCAGTCTAGTAACCCCAGTTATAAAGGAAATTAACTAGGTTAGTTTGGCATGACTTACTCTTAATAACTCTGTAAGAGCTCTAAGTTACCATTGCTTGTTTGCTTTTCTTTGTCCTTTCATTTCCCTTTTTTTTTTAACCTTCATTTTTCAGTTTCTCTCAATTCACTTATTATGGCTATAAACTACTTGTCTGCTGGGTTCTCTTTGCCCTTAAGATCCAGATATAATTGTTTTGAACCCTCATTCCATGTCCTGTCAAGTATAATGTTCTCCTCAAGATTTCTGCATATTCCCTGGGCACTCATATTCTTAGGGTCATCTCTGGCTCCAAACTTTTGCTTCTACTTAGTTACTTTTGTTTATGAATTGTCTTTCTATTCCTATTCTACATTATATTCACCTGGTATCAGAAGTTGACCATTTCCCCTAGATTTTCATTCATTCGTTCTCTTTCTCTCTCTTTCTCTTTCTCTCTCACACACACACACTCACACTCACCTTCACATACACTAATCCTCCAAGACAGGGTATGTCTGTGTATATGGCAAACCTTTTGGAAACTTTGGAGAAATGAGAGGGGCTTTTATATTATACCAAGATATTATAAGTTGCTTCAACATGAATATTAGGAATCTTAAAAATCCTTTAGTCATTTAACCTCATTGTTCTCCCATTTCCCTTTTCCATACTACTTTCCATTCCTTCCTTCACACCCCTAAATTCCTATTCATTTGAATGCACTAAAGGGTTACTTTCTCTCTATCACCCCATTTGACTTCTGTTAACTTGTGTCCTCAGGACATCACTATCTATCTTAAATTACTCCTTGAGTTATTTTCCTTGATATAGACACTTCACTCCTGTTTTGATTTGCTAAAGCTACCAGAATTTAGTATACTGGAAATGGAATGATTTTTACAATGGGGGTTTATTCACAAATTTACAGTTCTAAGGCCATGAAAATGTCTCAATTAAGGTGTCAACAGGAGGATACCTTCTCTGAAGAAAGGCCAATGGCATCTGGGTTTCCTCTGTCACATGGGAAGGCACATAGTCTGCTGGTCCTCTCCTGGGTTTAGCTTCTGGTTTCCTTGGCTTTCTCCCAAATGCCTCTGGGCTTCTGTCTTAGCTTCTCTCTTAGCTTCTTTGAGGTCTTTCCAAAATGTCTCTGCCTTTTTTCCTTTCATAGAGGACTCCAGCAAGGGGATTAAGACCCACTTTGAATGGGTGGGGTCACATCTCCATGGAAACAACCTAATCAAATTGTCTCACCCACAATAGGTCTGCCCCTAGAAGAATAGATTAAAAGAACAAGCTTTTCTGGGGTACCTTCCTGTGAAGAATTCTGTAGTCAGCTACAGAACTCTCACACACGCATTTGTGTGTGTATATATACATTTGTATAAAGATATGTGTGTGTGTGTGTATATATATCCTACTATATAGTATATACATCCTACTATACAGTAGTCCAATATATATATATTTTTGGGGAGACATTCACTTTGAAGGTATCTATTTCCTCTTTTGGGCACACATTTTCTTTTCAAAGCAGTAGGCTACCTTTTTCTTTCTTACTCTTATTTTGAATACAATGGATAAAGGCCTGTTTCTCCTTCCCATCTTATCTTTACTATTTCATGCTAGCTTCTGTTCATTCTGGCATCTTTTTTTTCTTCTTGATGCTCTTATTCACATCCCTGCTAAATTTTCGTAATTTTCAACCTTCTCTCAAAGAATTCCTTTTCTAATACAGTGTTTTCTTTAGTGGCCTTGGCCTTTTCTTCCTTATTATGATTTTTTCCAAATAACAGAATTTCTTTTCATCCTTAATGACATGTATTTCCTTGTAGATGTTAGGTAAATGAGATGTCACTCTACTTTTGATTAACAGTCTGTACCTATATGTTTCCTGATTTCTTATTCTCTTTTATCTTTATTAAATAATCCTCTTTCTACTGAGACATCCCCCAGAGATGCAATTATGATCGAACTTTATGAGGTCATGAACTGAGACCACCACCAAGTGCAAACATGGCTTGTAGAACAACTCTCAATGGGATTAGAAGTCAACCAGAATGGAGTTAATATATAATTAAATGCATCAAGGATTCCTGACTTGGCAGTTTTAAAAGTATCTAGCTTCTTATGTAAATACTTGTTTTCTTCTGGGGAAATGGGTCTAACTCAAAGGTAAGAGAGGGCAGAAAAAAAGAAGATATATTCAATATTTCATTAATTATAGAAACTTGGAAAGGCAAGTTTGCCTTTGCTACCATTGCTCATAATAAGCTATGGGGATTTAAGATAAAATGTTTCTCTCTTTAGTACTGCTCAAATTTTTCAACCATCTCTCAAATATTAATACTTCTTAGGATTCCAAATCCTATTTTATTGGCATCTGGATTTTATCGAGTTCAGTTTTATTGGAGGGACAGTTGGCTTGGATGGCTTCTGCTTGCTTTAGGGGTCAGAACAATGTGGGAAAAAATATGGCTTTGGGCAGGAGGGAGACCTTGTTTCAATCTTGATTCTGTTGTCTATTAGCTGGGTGACTTTGGAAAAGTTAAAAATCTGTGAGCGGAGAACCTAAGATGGCGGCTAGGTGAGACAGGGCAAAAAAACACCTCCGTGAAAAATACTAGATAAAAACCAGAAAGTGACCCAGAACACCACTGCCAGTGATGCACCAGCTGGACAAAGTCTGCTAAATCCACAGGGAATGTGCATTTGGTGAAACCAGGAGCCTGCATTCTGAAACGAGTGAGTGAGTCGCCTAAAAGTCCCATGGCCGTGCTGCAGTTTGGGGAAATGGTGGGCTGGCGTTTGGAGACAGACCAGTTCTTTAAAAAGCCTGGGAGTGGCTGCAGATACGACAGGGAGAGCCGTGTAGTGAAGCACAGCGTCTGCAGGCTGGGCTAATGCCTTGGTGTCTGGAGTGGAGGATACCCCTTCCCACACCTGCTGCTGATTGTCTTGAAACCAGAGGAGCAGAGGGGGAGCCAAAAGGAGAAAAAAACTGTGTTCCTTGCAGCCGTCTCCCCAGCGGGTGGGGGACGCTCCTGCCCGGGGCTAGACCCACAGCCCAGAGCCATGCCAAGAAACCCGGTGTGACGGGGAATCTTTCCTGCACAAGCCACAATATTGGCCACGGACAGTGGCCTTTAGTACACCCACGGCTGATTGTCCCGGAGCTGGGAGGGTGGAACTGTGTGAAAAGAGGGAAGTTAACGCTTCCCATTCAACCATCTTTGAAGCAGGCTGGGAGCGCCCCTGCATAGCCCAGCGACCCAGGGCTTCCCTGGCAGGCCAGCGCGCACTAGTGATGTGGCGTGGCCCTCCCTCAGCAGAGGTCCTGGAAGAGCACAGTTGGGAAGGGGGAACCGCTCGGAAATCCCAGGGAACTTAACGCCAATACTAAGGACTTGTGGGTCAGTGGCAGAGAACAGCCTTAAATCTCCGGGAACACCTGGGAGGTTCGATTATTAAAGCTGCCCTGCCTGCCTAATCACCCAGACACACGCCCCACATTCAGGGTGGACAGCACCAGCAAACCACCCAAACTTGGTGCACCAACTGGACCCCACAAGAATCAGACCCCCACACACCACAAAGACAAAGTGGGGGAGAACTGACTTGAGGGGAATAGGTGACTCACAGATGCCATCTGCTGGTTAGTTAGAGAAAGTGTACGCTACCAAGCTCCAGTTCTGTCAAATTAGGGATCAAGTAAAGCAAATGCCAAGAGGTCAAAAACAACAGAAAATCTTAAAGCATATGATAAAACCAGACGATATGGAGAACCCAAACCAAAACACCCAAATCAAAAGATGAGAATACACACAGTGCTTGGCACAGTTAATCAAAGAATTACAGACAGGCAACAAGAGCATGGCTCAGGATATAAAGGACATGAAGAAGAGCATGGCACAGAATAAAAAGACATAAAGAAGACCCTAGAAGAGCATAAAGAAGAAATTGCAAGAATAAATAAAAAAACTAGAAGATCTTATGGAAATTAAAGAAACTGTAGGCCAAATTAAAAACACTCTGGATACTCATAATACAAGATTAGAGGAAGTTGAACAACAACCAGCCTCCTCAAGGACCACAGAACAGAAAATGAAAGAACAAAAGAAAGAATGGGGAAAAAATAAAACAATCAAAATGGATCTCAGGAATACGATAGATAAAATCAAACGTCCAAATTTAAGACTCATTGGTGTCCCAGAAGGGGAAGAGAAGGGTAAAGCTCTAGAAAGAGTATTCAAAGAAATTGTTGGGGAAAACTTCCCAAACCTTCTACACAATATAAATACACAAAGAATAAATGCCCAGCGAACTCCAAATAGAATAAATCCAAATAAACCCACTCCGAGACATATTCTGATCAGACTGTCAAATACTGAAGAGAAGGAGCAAGTTCTGAAAGCAGCAAGAGAAAAGCAGTTCACCACATACAAAGGAAACAACATAAGACTAAGTAGTGACTACTCAGCGGCCACCATGGAGGCAAGAAGGCAGTCACATGACATATTTAAAATCCTGAGAGAGAAAAATTTCCAACCAAGAATACTTTATCCAGCAAAGCTCTCCTTCAGATTTGAGGGAGAGCTTAAATTTTTCACAGACAAACAAATGCTGAGAGATTTTGCTAATAAAAGACCTACCCTACTTCAGATACTAAAGGGAGCCCTACCAACAGAGAAACAAAGAAAGGAGAGAGAGAGATATAGGGAATTGTAATAGACATATATAGGATATTACATCCCAGGTCACCAGGACACACATTCTTCTCTAGTGATCATGGATCTTTCTCCAGAATGGACCATATGCTGGGGCATAAAAACAAGCCTCAATAAATTAAAAAAAAAAATGAATTTGTTCAAAGCACATTCTCTGACCACAATGGAATACAAATAGAAGTCAATAACCATCAGAAACTTGGAGAATTCACAAACATCTGGAGAATAAAAATGAGGAGGGAGATAAAAACATTCCCGGATAATCAAAAGCTGAGGGACTTCATCACCAGTAATCAGTCCTATAAGAAATGCTAAAGGGAATTGAGCAGGCTGAAAGGAAGGGACACTAAACAATTGACTGAAACTACATGAAGAAATAAAGATTTCCAGTAAAGATCACATGGTAAATATAAATACCAATATTACTGCATTTTTGATTTTAACTCCGCTATTTACTTCCTACAGGATCTAAAATACATAAACTGTAATGATAAATCAGTGGTTTCAGACTCAATGTAAAATATGTAATTTTTGACAAGAACTACATAAAGGTGGGGGAATAATGGCTTATAGGAACATAGTTTATGTGTCCTATTGAAGTTAAGTTGGTATCAAAGAAAAACAAGATTGTTATAGATGTAAGATGTTAAATTTAAGCCCCATGGTAAACACAAAGAAAGTATCAGAGAATATGACCATAGAGATGAAAAGTAGAGTAGGGGTTCCACGAAGTGGGGGAAGGGGCAATGGGGAGTTAAGAAATGAGTGTAGGGTTGCTGTTTGGGGTGAAGGGAAACTTCTAGAAATGGATGGTGGGAAGGTGATAGCATTGCAACACTCTAAATGTGATTAATTCCACTAATGGAATGCTAGGGAGGGGGTGGAATGGGAAGATTTAGGCTATATGTATGTTTCCACAATTAAAAAAAAAAAAAAAAAAGACTAGATGACAATTAAATGCCAAGGATGATCCTGGATGGGATCTGAGGATGGAAGAGAGGAGGCTCAAAGGGACACACACACACACACACACACACACACAAAGGAATATAGAATGTAAGCTTTGTATCAATGTTGAATTTCTTGAACTTCTTAGCTGTGCTTAATGAGATTGCATAAAAGAATGTTCTTGTCCATGGGAAAGGTATATGTGAATTATGTTGTTTGTTCAAGGATATGTGCAGCTTGCTCACATATGTTCAGAGGACAGAGCAAGAGATGATGGATAATAGGGAGGGAGGGAGAGAGGGAGGGAAAGAAAGAAATGGTGTGACAGGATGTTAAAGGTGGTGGATTGAGGTATCGGGGGAGGGGGTTCGGGGTATGATGGATTTTTATGTATGGGGTTTGTACTGTTTTGGCAACTCTTCCTTAAAATTGAATTTATTTCAAAATCTATTAATTAAAAAAAAATCTGTGAGCCTTGATTTATTCTTAGCTATAGTGATAATAAAACTTACCCTGAATACTTTGAAAGGTTCTTGTGATGAGTAAATGAGATAATATATCATTACTTGGCAATTAGTGGTTGCTAAATACATGTAAGTTCTCTTTTACCTTCCCTGATTCCCTCATCCCAACTTTCCCCACCTTGGTATCTTGCTTCAACTTTTTGGTTCTTGAAGTTCAATATTGCACTTATTCCTAAAAATGAAGGTCAATAAAATTCTGAGTTGAACTAACTTATCCAATTTTTTTCCATGTATCATATGTAGCCAGGTTTTTCTTTTCTTTTTTAAATGGAAATATTAATCTCTTTGGATTAGGGTAACAGACCAGGGTCATCATAGGAAAAGGGTCATATATTTAATAACTTCTTATGTCAATACATATTTAGCATTTGTCACATAAAATTTTATAAAGCATTCAGATATTGGACAATGATTCTGAATATGAAGAGTATTTATAATATGGACAGAAAATCGTGTTTTACCATATTGGTAGCTCAGAGTTTTGAAGCCACTCTCTATTATCAAAAGGCAGGTATGTACCAGCAAAAAGACTTTCCAAAGCTCTTTATTATTAAAAAAATCAGCAGTTAATAAAGGGAGAAATTATGTATAATAGCAATTAGAAGCCATCTGTATCTGCAGAAGAAGTTAGACAAAATATGCACAGAGAAATGAAGTTAAGATTAAGAGAAAAGCTGCAGCACGTATTCAAGATGGAATAGGAGAAATAAAAAATAGAGACAAATAGGCCACATATGCTGGATTGTGCTTACTTTCATATTAGGTAGAAGGAAATTGAAACCATTTAGAAATGTTTATATTTTTAAAGGGATTAGCATCATTCCTGTTAGTCTGATTTGATTGATTAATCATCCATTCTGCAAACAGTGCTTTTACTATGTGCATACATAGTCACTGTACTATGTGCTACGGGTTTAAATTAAAATATATACCACCATGATTCTGTTCTCCTGGAATTTATAGACAGGTTGGGAAGTAAATTGACAATGTAAGGTACTAGGATAGAAGTTGGCACAAAGTGTTATGGAGGCATGGTGGGAATTGTATCAAGGGAGAGTTTTTTGGTTAAGTGATTTAAGGCTAAATTTGGAGAGTTAACTAGACAAAGAAGGTGGTGGAGCAGAGGGCATTTTAACTGGGAATGATATGACCTTTTCAAAGACCTGTAATAGTTCTGAATGGCTGACATGAAGACTGATCGTGTGGGAAAAAGAAAAGTTGAAGCTGGAAAGAGGTAGGTATAGACTTGCATGTGAAGGCTGAGTTAAAAAGTTTGAAGTGTGGTCTGAAAGCCAAGTGGGAACCATTAAAGAATTTTAATTATGGAAAGGACATAAACAGACTTGCATTTTAGGATCATTACTCTGGCAGCTTAAGTAGGGGGGCCAGAGTGGAGGCAGGGAGGCCAGTGAAGAGGCTGATACAGTCATCTGCTTGTGAAATGATGGGGTGGGGCAGGGAATGAATGATTGAGAGAAAGGAAGGAGGAACAGTCTATGATTTGGAAAGTGATTGGAATCCATTCAGAGGAGAAAGCGAACATCAAGGGGACTTCCAGGGGTCTTGTTGGGTATTGAGGACATTAGATTACCATTTACATAGAGGAGAGGCAGTTTATACGTGTTAGATATTTTGGATTTGAGGCATGTATGGGAGACAGTAGATACCAAAAGATAGGTTTGGAGCTCAGGAGAGTAAATAAGGCAAGAGATAGAAAGGAAAGCCTCAGGAAACAAACAGGAGGAGAAGCAGTAGGTTTGCATGAAGTCACTTAGGGAAGGTTCATAGCATGAACTAACACCTTTGAGACATTTTGGTTCAATGCAAAGCTCACTGAATGAAATCAGATTTGTGTTCAGGAGTGGCCCAGAAGAAATTAATTATATAATGTTTATTCAGTCTTATGCGTCTGCTTTCTCATTTATAAAATGCTTATGAGAAGACTTTTTATTAAACAGCTTTATTGAAGTATAACATATACTGTAAAATTAGCTCATTTTGAGACTACAATTTAATGATTTTTAATAAACTTAAAGAGTTGTGCAGTCATCACCATACTCTAATTTTAGAACATTTTCATTACCCTCTCCTTTGGACCTCTTTCTCATTTGCTGTTACTTCCCTTTCCCTTCCAGATTTTCTAAGAGGAGTAATAGCCAGAAAGCATTTTAAAAAGTTAACTTCCTGAAATAAATCTTTCTCTTTCTCACAGTGTCTAACTCTGTGCTTTGCACAGAGATGATGTTTAATAAACATTTATTGAATGACTGAGTATTTTGTGCCATCCTCACTCACTACTGAAATATGCTATCAGTTTTTAATGACAATGGTTTTTGAATTTTATGAAACTTCAGAATTTTTGAAGTAGTAATCTGTAAAGCTACATTGTAGGCTCTGTTAGGGTAAGAACTGTCTCTTATTTACCTACTTGTTTGTTTTGTGTCTGGCATGTTGCTATGCCTTTGATAAATGTTGAATGAATATCTTTGATTTCTCTTTACTGAATTCACAACAACCTTACAAAGTAGGCAGGCAAGGAAAAATCTCTTTCATTTCATAGAAAGCAAAATCAAGAATTGGAGCAGTAGTGATTTGTCAAAAGTTAAGAAGTTGTTAAAACATATAGCAAGGACTTGAACCCAGGCTTCAAGAATAGTGTATTTTCAACTGTATAGGACTATTTCTGTTTTAGATCTTGAGCGCAATTTTGTTCTGTTTTTAACTTAATGTACTCATTCCTTATAGTAAAAAGCCATTTGATATATGTGTGTATGTTTTAATTTTCTGTTTCAACTGAAAAACTTCTCTTAATGAGTGGTATTATCATCTTCTAAGTTCATTTGGAAAATATGTATGAAAATCACTGGATTACATTCAGAAAATGAATTCAGTTTTCTTCCATAATACTTTTTTGGTTGCTCTGTGCTCACCATATTTAAGTAGGTATATTAGCTTTCTTATGCTTAAAACAAATTCTTTTTATTCTAAACATTAATATTTATAGAGCATTAATTATTCTTTTGATGATTCTGTTTTAGTTTCTAGAATCTTTTGGCATTGTTTCCAACTGACATTTTAGGCACACTAGGATCACACTTGGTGACCCAGTGCTTATGGCTAGATATTTATTGGATACTTTTATGTTTATATGACACTGTGAGTATGGCATGTCTTTTTACATTATGGGTAGATCTGGTATTATTTTGCTTTGATTACATAAGAAGGGACCAAGAAATGGAAGTAGCACAGAAATGAGTATACAACCTGAAACATATTTTAATGTAAAGGTCATTACAATTAAGTTGAACAGAACTTGCTTTTCCTGTGCTGCAAGAGGAAGAAAATGAACAGGCTTTGGCTATGTTTAAGCTGATGGATAGAATCAGTTCCCATTTAAGGTTCTGAAAACTACCTGTCCTTTGAGGCCCAAATCAGATTTCCTCATATCTTCTATGTCTCTCAGTCAGTATCAGTGACATTTTTGTGTGTTTTCTTTGCAAGTTATTATTTTTTTGATTAAATTCAGTTTTATTGAAATATATTCACATACCATGCAGTCATCAATGGTGTACAGTCAACTGTTCACACTATCATTATATAGTTAAGCATTCATCACCCCAATCTATTTTTGTTTTGTAAAGAAAATGTTTTATTTAAAGTGTTAAAGACCATCACCAGAATGAATTTGATTTATATTAGTTGGTGTTCATTACAGGACTATTCTTCCCTTTTTATCCAACTGGAATTCTGTTTACTTCTTTTTTTTTAAATTCAGTTTTATTGAGCTTTATTCACATAGCATACAATCATCCATGGTGTACAATCGACTGTTCACAGTACCATTATATAGTTTTGCATTCATCACCCCAATCTATTTTTGAACATTTTTCTTACACCAGAAAGAATCAGAATAGGAATAAAAAATAAAAGTAAAAAAGAACACCCAAAACATCCCCCCCCATCCCACCCTATTTGTCATTTAGTTTTTTGTCCACATCTTTCTACTCATCCATCCATACACTGGATAAAGGAGTGCGATCCACAAGGTTTTCACAATCACAGTGTCACCCCCTGTAAGCTACATTGTTATACAATCATTTTCAAGAGTCCAGGCTATTGGGTTGGAGTTTGATAGTTTCAGGTATTTACTTCTAGCTGTTCCAATACATTAAAACCCAAAAAGGGTATCTATATAGTGCATAAAAATGTCCAACAGAGTGACCTCTCGACTCCATTTGAAATCTCTCAGCCAGTGAAACTTTATTTCGTTTCATCTCGCATCCCCCTTTTAGTCAAGAAGATGTTCTCAATTCCACGATGCCGGGTCCAGATTCATCCCCGGGAGTTATATCTTGTGTTGCCAGGGAGATTCACACCCCTGGGAGTCAGGTCCCACATAGTGGGGAGGACTGCAAATTACTTTTCTCTCTCTCTCTCTTTTTTTTTGTACCCTCTTTACCCCTTTGCCACACATTGTAATCAGACAGAGCTGTGTTGAAGTCTCAGCTTGATCAAACTTTCTGAGCCCCAGTTTCCTCACTTGTAGAATGGAAAGAGAAATAGGAACATGAGCACTTGTGAGGATTAAATTGGAAAGCATAAAGGACCTGGCACTATGCTGGCACTCTATAAATGTCACTGTCCTTCCCAATCCAGATTTTCATGTCTAGTTTCCCTAGCAGTCTGTAAATTCTTTAAGGGCAGGGAGTGTGTTTTATGTTCATAGTGTCTTGTGCATAGTAGGTGCTAAAAGAGTATTTGTGAAAGACACATAGTGTCTTATTGTGGAAATTAACACTATTTCCCATTTCTTTTTCCTGTCACCTTGGGTTGAGATAAACATGTTGCTTTCATGAAATCAAGGACTTAATTGAGGAGAATGCCATTGTAATATGGTTTAGTCCATAGTTTGATAGAGTAAGGGTTAGGTAATTTCCCTGGAAACTTAATTATGTTCTATAATAACTTATTAGCCTGTTTCACAGCATCATAGGCACAGTGGAGTTCTGGTGTATTAAGATGATGTATTCTTTATCTTTAGAAATCTTTCTAATGGTGCTCAGATTATGGGAAATAAACGACATAAGGAGAGAGCAAATGCAAATGGCTTGAAGGTGGCATTACTTGACATTTCGAATCACTGACCCTCCAAAGAATATTCTAACTTACTAAAATAGTCAATTTCTCGTGAGTTCCATTACTAGTAGCACAATAATAATCTGTGATCCACTGCATTTTGTCTTCTTTGCATTATCTAGTATTTGACTTAAAAATGAACAGGAGCATTCTGATTCAGTAGAACCAATTTCATAACTGAATTACAGAGCAGAAATGAATAAATGTTTGCTGAACATACTACATGTGCTTTAATCATCAAACTACTAGTTTTCCATCCTCTCAAAATATAAGATCTGAGAGATCCTCCTGGCTGGAGTTTACTGGGTAACCTATTCTGCATAGATATTTCTACAGAGCAAGCTAGATCCCAAACCATTACAGCAAAATATGCAAGCAGCCACCTTTTCATATATCTGTTTTGTTCCATAATTGGAATATACAAGCTCTTTAAATGCTTCCTCATTATGATTTGAAATTAAGCACTCATTATAATTATTTTTCTTTAAAAGCAGCAGTGTATCCTAAAACATGAGGGTATATATATATATTTAAATGAAGTATGCTCTTTTCTTTTGGAGTAAGAACTACACACATCTCTCATTCATGAAATAATGTTGTTTGTACTTAAAATACTGTTGCTAATTCTTTAAAATCATAACAGATTTTTTCACTGAAAGGTAATTAGCTAGCATTTGTTATTTTTGTTTTGTCGTTGGTAGAAACTGAGGCTCAGGATCGACTATTTATTTCTCTTGGTAGCTAGCTGGGAATTTGGGAAATCTATGATGCTCTCCTAGTGATTTGCTTTTGTTTTAAATTTCAGTTTCAAAGGACATTTGAGTCTCTGAAAAATGTTTCCAACATATCTGATCTCCAGAAGACCTACCAGAAGCTTGGAAAGGAGCTAGAAAATCTGGATTATTTAGCCTTCAAACGTCAGCAGGTAGGAGTCAGAGCTCTCCTCAGTGGAAAAGAGAGCACTTTAAGCTCTCCCCTGTCCTGCCTGTCAGAGGTTCAGGTTGGTCTGGGGAGACTTACTTTATAATGGTTAGGACAGAAATAGGTTGTGCTGTCCTGACCTGCTGTGTTCATACAGCTTTCTGCAGTGTTCAGTGTGGTCCTTGATTTTGGATGTGCACTTGAGGGGTTTCTACATGTATTCTTGTATCTCTCAAAGAAAGCTCTTGCTGGTTTATGAATATCCAACTATCCTTTGCCTGGAACACCCGTTGGCAGGAAGGGAACCTCTCTGCTGGCTTAGCCAGATTGCTTTTATATTTGACAGGGAAAGAAGGTTCAGGAGAAAAAAATCACCTTTAGACCAGGGAAAGGTTGCTGGTATTCATATAAAATTAAGGAAAAGAGTCATGGTAAATTAACCAAAATATGAATTGACCTTTAGTTTTCTTGTATGAATGTGGATAATTGGTAACCATTTGCTAAATGTAGAAGGTTGAAGGAAAATATACTCTACTAAGGCAAATATTTTCACCTCACTGGATAGAATCCAAGATAAATCCAGAGCCAAAATAGACACCTATAGCATTACTTTTAGAATTAGTACTTCATAAACCTAATGTTAATAATCATTAAATTCTGTGTTTGCGAAATACTGCCACATCAGTAATTACCTACTTTTCATGCTGGATTTTTTTTTCTAGTTTCTTTACAGCCACTAGGTGTCAGGGTTGTCAAGCTTTTACTTTGATCAGCTGTTTATTCCAATCAGAACAGCCAGACTTTTAAATAAGGTTGCATGAAATTTGGAAATGTGCTCAATGATGGATAGCAATTAGAAGAATGACTAAGTGGCTGACTTGCATGGCCAGGCACTGAGTCCATTACTTAAGAGTCTTTCCTGTTAGTGTGGCACTGGGTGTGACTTTCTTGCCTAATTCACAGGTTTGGGATCTTTTGGATTGAGGTTTTCAAAGCAGGACTCCTCATATTTAGCTAAACATTGTTAAGTCTGCGTGGTATGGTCTAAAAATATTGACTTGAGAAGAGATTTGTTTTTAGGTCTTGCTCTATCACGTACATTAGTTGGACATTTAACTTCCCTATGACCCTGTTGTCTTAGGAGTTGTATTTGTTTTGTAGCAGGTTTCAGGACAAATAAAATGACTGTGCACAGACTTTGGTTTATAGTGAAAAAGGATGCAATTTCCATTTAAGCTGTTTTTTTTAAATTGGTGATGGCCTAGGTAGGTATTAGCCCAGGTGACTGAGAGCTACTACGATAAGCACTTAACATTTATGCTGTGAATCACTGCTCTGGCCTGCACGATTTTTAATACAGTTTTATTTCCAAGAGCCATATATTACCACAAAAGGATATTTGAGTTAGCAAGTATTAGTTATTGTCCTCTTCTCTTATCCTTTCTCATTAGCACATATTCAGTGATTAGATTCTCACAATTAGCTAATTGTGAATTTGGAAGAATATAAAATGCTTCAAGGGCAGAAGGGCAGAACTCGGGGAGAATGGTATTGTGCACTGAGAGGTAAATTGCACGTGTGTGAGGAGAAGATGGGCACATGGGGTGTATACATATGTATACATTTATAAATCATATATACTAGTTATTAAATGACAGCTATATGCTCCATAGTATGTAATATGTTTATATATTAACTCATTAAATGCTTATAACACATAGTGGGGTTGGTTTAATTAACCCCATTGTACAGATAAGAAAACCATTGAGAGAGTTAAGTAACTTGCCCAAGGTCATTGGGCTAATAAGGCATGAGGTTGACTTCAAGTCTAAATCATTCTGACTCAAAACCTGGGCTTTTTCTATTCCTCCAAGCTGTTTCATTTCCAGTATTTCAATATCCCTGCAGGGACAGGATAGGGGATAATGAATTGAGGGCCTCTAGGAATGCAGCATCAAGGCAATTAGGAGAGGCCAGACTTGGACTTAAAGAGATATTTGAAAATGGCATCTGGTGAGAGCCAGAAAGGCAAGTCGTCTTTCCCTTTTGTTTCCCTCCTCCAAATTCTTAAGTGTATACCAAAACACTAATTGATCTTTGAAAGAATTATCTTCAGACACCTAAAAATATATATATATATATAAAACTTTTACTTTCACAGTCTCCTAAATGTTATATGCGATGACCCTAGTTTTAGAGTTACTCAAAAAAGGCAATATTTTAAACTCAAAGGGACCTTCCCTATATCTAGTGATCATTTCTGGTTTTGCCCAGAAGAGATGGAAAGGAGTGGGAGGGAAGTGGTTAGCAAGAGAAGGATGATAGAGTAGCAAGAAAGTGGGGGACCAAAGAGGGACAGGAAAAGAGGGAAAGAAACTTACAGAGCTAAGATAAGAGGGATAGAGTGAAGGGAATTAGGTGAAACTTGCTGTAACACTAAATGTATCTAGTAAATTAGAATATTGATTTTTGAAGGATTAAAAAAATCTCAGAATTGAAAAGGGGAGAAAATAAAGAAGAATGCAATAAGGCATGGTAAATGGAGTTGGGAGAGAATAGCAAAGATAAATTTTACTTTGCCATTTTGCTTCAAAAGTCAACTTCCTAGGTTTTTGTAATAACAGCCTAGTATTTGACTAAGAGCCACAGATGAATTGCTATGTTTCCCTTGTAGGCAGGGTTCAAAGGTTGGAACATCAGTTCTTCTCTGACTTGGTGGGATTTGTTTTTTTTTTAATCTCCATCTTACCCACTGAGAGCTCCTCCAAAGCTATAAAATGCACACTAGAAGATATATTTCTCCTGCTAGAAAAGATTCAGATCTCTTTCTAAAATTGCTAATTCAGCAAGGAAACTTCTGCCTTGTAAGGTGGAATACTTTGTACCATGGGAATTAGTTGTGGTTTGTTCACTGGTCCCACTGTACTTATTCCTCGTCCTGACAGAAGGTAAGCTCCGTAAGGACAGGGATCGTCTGTTGTCTTTAACACTATAGTGCTCTGAACATATCTGGCACATGGTAAATGCTCAATAAATACTTGTTGTTGGTGTTGCTAGGAACAACAAAGCATGCAACAAGTCTTGCCCATAGATTACAGGCAATTAAAATTGATAGGTTTTGCTACACTTTTAAAATTCAGAAGAGCATTAACCCTTTAGCTTCCCAGTTGCCAAGTGCTGAGAGATTGCCCCTTGTCCTATCTGTTATTTTGGTTTTCTAACATATCTCATTCTTGCTTCTATTTATTTAAACAAACATACTAATGGGCCCTTAATTCCTATTTATAGATGGTCAGTGAATTTACTTTAAATATTTTCTTTGACTCATTTATTAGATTTTTTTTTTTTCTGTTCCTCTCTGTCATTATTTTTTAAAAATCATTTTTGAGAGATTTTCTTTCCTAGAACTAGACATACGCCTGGAAAGCTTGCCTCTGTTGTTTCATCTCTCTTCTTTGGAGTTACTGTACTTTCTCTCCTAGCTGTGGGCTCAGCTATTTCTTTTCTTTCCTTTTTTCCTTTCCTCCCTCCCTTCCCTTTCCTATTCTTTTCTTTTTTTTTTTTTTTTTTTTTTTTTTTTTTTTTATCATCATTTTATTGAGATATATTCACATACCACGCAGTCATACAAAACAAATTGTACTTTCGATTGTTTACAGTACCATTACATAGTTGTACATTCATCACCTAAATCAATCCCTGACACCTTCATTAGCACACACACAAAAATAACAAGAATAATAATTAGAGTGAAAAAGAGCAATTGAAGTAAAAAAGAACACTAGGTACCTTTGTCTGTTTGTTTGCTTCCCCTACTTTTCTACACATCGATCCATAAACTAGACAAAGTGGAGTTTGGTCCTTATGGCATTCCCAATCCCACTGTCACCCCTCATAAGCTACATTTTTATACAACTGTCTTCGAGATTCATGGGTTCTGGGTTGTAGTTTAATAGTTTCAGGTATCCACCACCAGCTACCCCAATTCTTTAGAACCTAAAAAAGGTTGTCTAAAGTGTGCGTAAGAGTGCCCACCAGAGTGATCTCTCGGCTCGTTTTGGAATCTCTCTGCCACTGAAGCTTATTTCATTTCCTTTCACATCCCCCTTTTGGTCAAGAAGATGTTCTCCATCCCACGATGCCGGGTCTACATTCCTCCCCGGGAGTCATATTCCACGTTGCCAGGGAGATTCACTTCCCTGGGTGTCTGATCCCACGTAGGGGGGAGGGCAGTGATTTCACCTTTCAAGTTGGCTTAGCCAGAGAGAGAGGGCCACATCTGAGCAACAAAGAGGCATTCAGGAGGAGACTCTTAGGCACAAATACAGGGAGGCCTAGCCTCTCCTTTGCAGCAACCGTCTTCCCAAGGGTAAAACTTATGGTAGAGGGCTCAACCCATCAAACCACGAGTCCCCTATGTCTGTGGTCATGTTAGCAACCATGGAGGTGGGGTAGGCGAATACCCCTGCATTCTCCACAGGCTCCTCAAGGGGGCACTACATCGTTTTTTTTTGTTTTTTTTTTTTTCCTTGTTTGTCTTTTTTCTTTTTTTTTTTTTTTTTTAACTTTCCCTTCTTTTTTCAAATCAACTGTATGAAAAAAAAAGTTAAAAAGAAAACAAACATACAATAAAAGAACATTTCAAAGAGACCATAGCAAGGGAGTAAGAAAAAGACAACTAACCTAAGATAACTGCTTAACTTCCAACATGTTCCTACTTTACCCCAAGAAAGTTACATACTATAGCAACATTTCAGTGAACTTGTTCCTACTACATCCATCAGAAATTAACAGACCATAGTCATTTCTGGGCATCCCCAGAACGTTAAATAGCTTATCTGTTCTTCTTGGATTATTGTTCCCCCTTCCTTAATTGCTCTCTACTGCTAGTTCCCCTACATTCTACATTATAAACCATTTGTTTTACATTTTTCAAAGTTCACATTAGTGGTAGCATATAATATTTCTCTTTTTGTGCCTGGCTTATTTCGCTCAGCATTATGTCTTCAAGGTTCATCCATGTTGTCATATGTTTCACCAGATCGTTCCTTCTTACTGCCGCGTAGTATTCCATCGTGTGTATATACCACATTTTATTTATCCACTCATCTGTTGAAGGACATTTGGGTTGTTTCCATCTCTTGGCAATTGTGAATAATGCTGCTATGAACATTGGCGTGGAGATATCTGTTCGTGTCACTGCTTTCCGATCTTCCGGGTATATCCCGAGAAGTGCAATCGCTGGATCGAATGGTAGCTCTATCTCTAGTTTTCTAAGGAACTGCCAGACCGACTTCCAGAGTGGCTGAACCATTATACAGTCCCACCAACAATGAATAAGAGTTCCAATTTCTCCACATCCCCTCCAGCATTTGTAGTTTCCTGTTTGTTTAATGGCAGCCATTCTAACCGGTGTTAGATGGTATCTCATTGTGGTCTTAATTTGCATCTCTCTAATAGCCAGTGAAGCTGAACATTTTTTCATGTGTTTCTTGGCCATTTGTATTTCCTCTTCAGAGAACTGTCTTTTCATATCTTTTGCCCATTTTATAATTGGGCTGTCTGTACTGTTGTCATTGAGTTGTAGGATTTCTTTGTATATGCAAGATATCAGTCTTTTGTCAGATACATGGTTTCCAAAAATTTTTTCCCATTGAGTTGGCTGCCTCTTTACCTTTTTGAGAAATTCCTTTGAGGTGCAGAAACTTCTAAGCTTGAGGAGTTCCCATTTATCTATTTTCTCTTTTGTTGCTTGTGCTTTGGGTGTAAAGTCTAGGAAGTGGCCTCCTAATACAAGGTCTTGAAGATGTTTTCCTACATTATCTTCTAGGAGTTTTACGGTACTTTCTTTTATATTGAGATCTTTGGTCCATTTTGAGTTAATTTTTGTGTAGGGGGTGAGGTAGGGGTCCTCTTTCATTCTTTTGGATATGGATATCCAACTCTCCCAGCCCCATTTGTTGAAAAGACCATTATGGCTCAGTTCGGTGACTTTGGGGGCCTTATCAAAGATCAGTCGGCCATAGATCTGAGGGTCTATCTCTGAATTCTCAATTCGATTCCATTGATCTATATGTCTATCTTTGTGCCAGTACCATGCTGTTTTGGCAACTGTGGCTTTATAATAAGCTTCAAAGTCAGGGAGTGTAAGTCCTCCCACTTCGTTTTTCTTTTTTAGAGTGTCTTTAGCAATTCGAGGCATCTTCCCTTTCCAAATAAATTTGATAACTAGCTTTTCCAAGTCTGCAAAGTAGGTTGTTGGAATTTTGATTGGGATTGCATTGAATCTGTAGATGAGTTTGGGTAGAATTGACATCTTAATGACATTTAGCCTTCCTATCCATGAACATGGAATATTTTTCCATCTTTTAAGGTCCCCTTCTATTTCTTTTAGTAGAGTGATGTAGTTTTCTTTGTATAGGTCTTTTACATCTTTGGTTAAGTTTATTCCTAGGTACTTGATTTTTTTAGTTGCTATTGAAAATGGTATCTTTTTCTTGAGTGTCTCTTCAGTTTGTTCATTTCTAGCATATAGAAACATTACTGACTTATGTGCATTAATCTTGTATCCCGCTACTTTGCTAAATTTGTTTATTAGCTCTAGTAGGTGTATCGTTGATTTCTCAGGGTTTTCTAGATATAAGATCATATCATCTGCAAACAATGACAGTTTTACTTCTTCTTTTCCAATTTGGATGCCTTTTATTTCTTTGTCTTGCCGGATTGCCCTGGCTAGCACTTCCAGCACAATGTTGAATAACAGTGGTGACAGCGGGCATCCTTGTCTTGTTCCTGATCTTAGAGGGAAGGCTTTCAGTCTCTCACCATTGAGTACTATGCTGGCTGTGGGTTTTTCATATATGCTCTTTATCATGTTGAGGAAGTTTCCTTCAATTCCTACCTTTTGAAGTGTTTTTATCAAAAAGGGATGTTGGATTTTGTCAAATGCTTTTTCAGCATCTATTGAGATGATCAATTGATTTTTCCCTTTCGAGTTTTTAATGTGTTGTAATACATTGATTGTTTTTCTTATGTTGAACCATCCTTGCATGCCTGGAATGAACCCCACTTGGTCATGGTGTATGATTTTTTTAATGTGTCTTTGGATTCGATTTGCAAGTATTTTGTTGAGGATTTTTGCATCTATATTCATTAGGGAGATTGGCCGGTAGTTTTCCTTTTTTGTAGCATCTTTGCCTGGTTTTGGTATTAGATTGATGTTAGCTTCATAAAATGAGTTAGGTAGTGTTCCATTTTTTTCAATGTTTTGAAAGAGTTTGAGTAAGATTGGTGTCAGTTCTTTCTGGAAAGTTTGGTAGAATTCCCCTGTGAAGCCATCTGGCCCTGGGCATTTATTTGTGGGAAGATTTTTGATGACTGATTGGATCTCTTTGCTTGTGATGGGTTGGTTGAGGTCTTCTATTTCTTCTCTGGTCAGTCTAGGTTGTTCATATGTTTCCAGGAAATTGTCCATTTCTTCTACATTATCCAGTTTGTTGCCATACAGTTGTTCATAATATCCTCTTATAATCTTTTTAATTTCTTCAGGATCTGCAGTTATGTCACCTTTTTCATTCATTATTTTGTTGATATGGGTCTTCTCTCTTTTGATTTTGTCAGTCTAGCTAGGGGCTTGTCAATCTTGTTGATCTTCTCAAAGAACCAACTTTTGGTGATATTTATCCTTTCTATTGTTTTTTTGTTCTCTATGTCATTTATTTCTGCTTTAATCCTTGTTATTTCTTTTCTTGTACTTGGTTTAGGATTGGTTTGCTGTTCATTTTCTAGCTTCTTCAGTTGATCCATTAGTTCTTTGATTTTGGCTCTTTCTTCCTTTTTAATATATGCGTTTAGTGCTATAAATTTCCCCCTTAGCACTGCTTTTGCTGCATCCCATAGGTTTTGGTATGTTGTGTTCTCATTTTCATTCGTCTCTATATATTTAGCAATTTCTCTTGCTATTTCTTCTTTAACCCACTGATTGTTTAGGAGTGTGTTGTTTAACCTCCAGGTATTTGTGAATTTTCTAAGTCTCTGATGGTTATTGACTTCTAATTGTATTCCATTGTGGTCAGAGAATGTGCTTTGAATAATTTCAATCTTTTTAAATTTATTGAGGCTTGTTTTATGTCCCAGCATATGATCTATTCTGGAGAAAGTTCCGTGAGCACTAGAAAAGTATGTGTATCCTGGTGATTTGGGATGTAATGTCCTGTAGATGTCTGTTAAATCTAATTCATTTATCAGATTGTTTAGGTTTTCAATTTCCTTATTGGTCTTCTGTCTGGTTGATCTATCTATAGGAGAGAGTGATGTGTTGAAGTCTCCCACAATTATTGTGGAAACATCAATTGCTTCCTTTAGTTTTGCCAGTGTTTCTCTCATGTATTTTGTGGCACCTTGATTGGGTGCATAGACATTTACGATTGTTATTTCTTCTTGCTGAATTGCCCCTTTTATTAGTATGTAGTGGCCTTCTTTGTCTCTCAAAACATCCCTGCATTTGAAGTCTATTTTATCTGAGATTAATATTGCTACACCTGCTTTCTTTTGGCTGTAGCTTGCATGAAATATTTTTTTCCATCCTTTCACTTTCAGTTTCTTTGTGTCCCTGTGTCTAAGATGAGTCTCTTGTATGCAACATATTGATGGTTCATTTTTTTTGATCCATTCTGCGAATCTATATCTTTTAATTGGGGAGTTTAATCCATTTACATTCAACGTTAAAACCGTGAAGGCATTTCTTGAATCGGCCATCTTATCCTTTGGATTATGTTTGCCATATTTTTCCCTCTCTCTATTAATATCCTTTATTGTACCCATACCGAATCTCTTTAGTACTGAACCTTTCTCCAAGTCTCTCTGTCCTGTCTTTGTTTCTCTGTCTGTAGGGCTCCCTTTAGTATCTCCAGTAGGGCAGGTCTCTTGTTAGCAAATTCTCTCAGCATTTCTTTGTTTGTGAAAAATTTAAGCTCTCCCTCAAATTTGAAGGAGAGCTTTGCTGGATAAAGTATTCTTGGCTGGAAATTCCTCTCACTCAGAATTTTAAATATATCGTGCCACTGCCTTCTCGCCTCCATGGTGGCTGCTGAGTAGTCACTACTTAGTCTTATGCTGTTTCCTTTGTATGTGGTGAATTGCTTTTCTCTTGCTGCTTTCAGAACTTGCTCCTTCTCTTCTATGTTTGACAGTGTGATCAGTATATGTCTCGGAGTGGGTTTTTTTGGATTTATTCTATTTGGAGTTCGCTGAGCATTTATGATTTGTGTATTTATGTTGTTTAGAAGATTTGGGAAGTTTTCCCCAACAATTTCTTTGAATACTCTTCCTAGACCTTTACCCTTTTCTTCCCCTTCTGGGACACCAATGAGTCTTATATTCGGACGTTTCATATTATCTATCATATCCCTGAGGTCCATTTCGATTTTTTCAATTTTTTTCCCCATTCTTTCTTTTATGCTTTCATTTTCCATTCTGTCATCTTCGAGGTCACTGATTCGTTGTTCAACTTCCTCTAGTCTTGTACTATGAGTGTCCAGAATCTTTTTAATTTGGTCAACAGTTTCTTTAATTTCCATAAGATCATCCATTTTTTTATTTAGTCTTGCAATGTCTTCTTTATGCTCTTCTAGGGTCTTCTTGATTTCCTTCATATCCCGTACTAGGGTCTCATTGTTCATCTTTAGTTCTTTGAGTAGCTGCTCTAGGTGTGTCTCTTCTGGTCTTTTGATTTGGGTGCTTGGGCTTGGGTTATCCATATCGTCTGGTTTTTTCATATGCTTTATAATTTTCTGTTGTTTTTGGCCTCGTGGCATTTGCTGACCTTGATAGGGTTCTTTTTGGGTTTGTAGACCAGTTGAAGTCCTTATCTCTAATTTATCAGATCTACAGCTTCGTGGAGTACACTTTCTCTAACTAACCAGCAGGTGGCGTCCACGAGCCACCCGCTCTCCACAAGCCAGATCTCCCCTGCCCAGCCTTTTTGGTGAGTGGGGGAGTGAGTCTTGTGGGGCCCAATTGGTGTCCCAAGCTTGCGTGTGTAGTTGGTGTTGCCTGCCCTGTATGTGGGGCGTGTTTCTGGGCAGTCGGGGAGGGGGGGTGGCCCTAACAATCAAATCTCCCTGATGATCCTAGAGTTTTAAATCTACTGCAATAGTCTAATCCTTCAGTTCAGTCCTGCCACAGTTTGTCTCTGCCACTGACCCACAAGTCTTTGGTATTGGCGTATGGCTCCTGAGACTTGCAAGTGGGCCCCTCTTCCAGGCTGTGCACCCCGGGTCCTCTGTTGAGGGATGACTGTGCTATGTCACAGGTGAGTGCCGACCCCCCAGGGCAGTTCTGGGCTGCTGGGCTGTGTTGGGAGGCTTCCAGTCTGCTCAAATGATGGCTGAATGGGGCTCTGTTAATTCACACTGCTCCCCCTTCCCAGCTCTTGGACATTCAGCTGAGGTTGCAGGGAAGGCTAATGTCCACGCCCAGTTTTGTGGTGTGTGCCTGTTATTTGAAGCACTTCCGTCACACTGGGTTGTCTGGGGCAGCTCTGGGCTATGGGGCTGGCGATGGGCAGGAGTGTTTCCTGTCCACCAGGATGGTGGCTGTGAGCGGACACCCCCCTTTTCTTGGGAAGTTGTGTTGTTTAGTGAATTTTCTCAGCCACTGGATTATTGCCTTTTGTCTCAGAGCTCTCTTAGTTCTGCTCTTGACTTGAGGTGCCCAAATTTCAATTCTTTGAAGCTTTCTGTATTGAGCTTCTTAGAGTAATTGTTTTAGAAAAAGCAAAAAGGATTTAAAAAAAAAAAAAAAAAAAAAAAAAAAACGGCCCTCCTCAGAGATCTAATGGGTTATTGAAATGCTAATAGACAAAGCAACCAGGGCCATTAAGGAAAGGTGCCCAGGGCAGAGAGATCAGCCTTGCTTCTGGATTTGCATATGCGCCTCAAGGCCTGATCTCCGCCCTTCCCCTTTCTGTGTTCACCAGAACTCCAAAAATCCTCTGCTTTTATTTTGGAGTTTTTCGTGTTGTTTTTTTTCTATGTCTGTCTCCTCTCTGCTGGGCTGGCTGCTCTCAGAGTCTCTGGTGTCTGGCCTCAGTCTATCTATGGTTGGAGTTTGAATCAGTAGAATGAGTTTCCGATAAGAGCAGTCACTGCAATTCTCCCTTCTCCTTCCTGGAGCTGACAGCCCCTCCTCCCCCGGGACTGAGCCTGGCAGGGAGGGGCGCGGGTCCCCTGGCCGCAAAAACTTACAGATTTCGCTGATCTCAGCAGTTCCACGTTTTCATGAGTGTTGTATGAAGTATGCCCAAAGACAGATTGCTCTGTGGTGTCCAGTCCACGCAGTTCCTGGCTTTTTACCTACTTTCCTGGAGGAGTAACTAAAACATACAGCTCACCAGTCTGCCATCTTGCCCCGCCTCCTTTCCTATTCTTTTCTTTTCTTTCTTTCTTTTTTTTTTTCTTTTGATTGCTTACACATCAGCTATTCCTCATGTTGTATTTTAGGTCAAGCACAAGCATCTCTACATTTTCCTACTGTCAAAAAGATTAATGTTGAAAATAGCTTTGGTTGAAAAATGTGAGAGGAGGCTGTGATAAATGAGGTGGTAGGTTTACCAGGATGAGTCAGCCTGAAATAAACGGAAGACAAAGCAAGATTAAACAGAGAATCTGGAGATTTTTTGTTCTTAGTATCTGGACATGTAATCTTGGAATTAATCTACTAGGGCAGTTTGATTTTTAGCCTCCTGGTTTGTGCTATGTAGGAATGGTAATAGCAAGGTCCAGATATTATATAGATCACAGGTTTATGTGTTAATTTGTGAAGTTATAGATCAAGAGATTTCCTTGGGGCTCTGATTTTGTGGAATAAAGTAAAGTTTGACTATCTAGACTCCATTTCCTTTCTCACTTCTGCCCTAATACTTGTAATAGCGTTATAAAATACAATTCCTTTCCAGAGGCTTCTGAAGTCCTTTGATATAAATTAAAGTTGACATTATTAAATTGGACATTATGTAGAGTAAAGCCCATTTACATGATGTGAAAATATGTAAAATTGAAATATTGTAGTTGACATACACATCCATGTTGGAACATATCACATATTCCTGATCTCCCACTTGCCTCTCTGATCATAGCATGCTAGTCTTGCCTTCTTACCTTTTCATTATATATATATATATATATATATATATATATATATATATACACACACCTTGATATTTGATATATCCATCCCCTTTCTATAACTAGTAATCATTCTTTAAAGCAAAACTGGAGTCTATCTTCTCTCATATACACTTAACCCTAGGACCCCTAGTAAATGTGAAAACTCTTCTTCCTTTTTTGATATTTTTACCTTTTATCTGTGTCATGTGATTTAGCATCTGAGTGATGATACATTGTGCATTGATTATACACTCCTTGAAGACCAATTTAGTGCCATGGTTAGGAGTGTGGGCTTTGTAGTCAGCCAGACTTGATGAGACTACGAATACTGCCTTGGACACCCCAGTTTCTTCTAAAACATTAGGAAAATAACACCTAACTTAGAGCCTGTTTTAAGAATACAGTAAACAAAGTATAAAATACATATATATCTTTAAATTATGTAAAGGAATCAGTATATAAAGGCTTAGCACAGTGCCTGATATGCAGTTAATATAAATGCCAGCTGTTGTAATATTGTTTTGTGTTATTCTCTTAAGTCATCTCAAATGGTTTGTATGTTCCATAAGGTTATGTACTCCATTTTTATATTTTTATATTGTTTTTTGGTCTAGTATTGCTCTCAACATAGAGGATGAAATGTTTTTGGACATATGTAGTTACTGGTTGGAGGTCTGTGTCACAAAAAGACATTCACAGCATTTGGCTCTAATGGGTTTCTAAGGTAGCATTTTTGATGGGTAGTGAAATTAAGTTCTTGAGTACTTGTGCCAAGGCAATCTGTGGTAAATAGGGTTCTAGCCTGATGTTCTGGCGAACTCCAATAATGTAATTACAACCTATGAGCCTAAACTTCCCTTGTGGTTCTAAATAGTGTCGTAAGTACAATATAGCCCTGTCTCTAGCGATGATGTTCAGGAGTCAACGAACAGTTGCTGTTTGTTTTATTGAGTTGTGTGAGTTACCTCCTTCAGATAACTCCAAGAAAAGAGGGTGTATACAATACTTCTTAATATAGGAATTGAATTTACAATGATCCTTTATCAATGATGAAAAATAGAGATAAATTAGATGAAATTTATTTTTTGAGAATGACTGCAAATTAACATTTTGAATTGATGAATAAAATACCAGATAGATGTTGACTGACCACATCCAAAATAATCCTAGGTTTACCCTGCACCTCAACAATTCCAGGTACACAGGACAACAATGTAGAGCTCTTGTGAAAACAATGCTTAGCAAAACAAAACTAAATAGCTCTGGATTTTTTGTTGTTACACGATAGCAGATAGAGAGGAGGAAGTTGATGAATTCCAGTAATAATCTTCAACCATATAAAGACTTATAGCAAGGAAACTGTTAGGGAGCAGCTAGGATAAGGGAATATGCGATGGTGATACTGCACTGGAGGTTGCTTATCTAAGAACAGTATAAGATAGAACTAGTTTCCCATTGGGGTTAAATTCACTTAAGACTTTAAAAAATAGAGTACATATGCATCTTGGATTATTTAGACTCATTCTAAGGAAAAGTGAATTTGGGGGCTAGACTGAATTAGCACTAAGGTACTCAGCTTCTTGACCAAAGGTTCTATAAGCAATAGATTCACTTCATGGCCTTTGTTAGATAAAATATGCTAATTTCTCAATTGGGAGACGATCTTTACCTTCCTGTTATGTAATTAATCCAACTATCTTAAAGAGTTTGAATTGAATTAATTCCTTTTAATGGTAAGCAAACCAAGTATTGCTATATTAAAATATTCATAGATGGTACTCTGTTTCTTAATTCCTCAGTCAAGGTATTATTTATGCCTTTTATAAACATGTTTCTGAAGATCTCAAAGCAGTTTAGACTTCATTTAAAACTTTATTGCACAGGTTTTTAAAAAATGTTAAATTATAGGACAATGTGCTACACCAAAGTTTGAACTAACCTTAACAGATGTTTTATTCTACCCATTATATATTCAACTGCATTTTTATTCAGTTGTGCATAGTTGTTTGTGCCAAGGAAAAAAAAGATGGCATTGCATTTATTCTTGAGTTTTTTAACACAGAGAGATAAGAAGGTTGAGTATATTGTTCAAAGTTATTCTAAGCTGGGAGCAGATTCAGAATTAATATTCATGTTTCCTAATTTCTAGCCTATTACAATAGCTGTTCAACCATTTTCACTACTTTATAAACTGCAGATCTTAATAGGGTGATTTAGTTTTTCTATGTCATGGTCTGAAAGAAAACCTTACGGATTTTTTTTTTGTAAGAACCTCACCCTTTATTTAAAAATGAATGATCATCCTTTGTGTTCAGAGAACATGCTTTGTATCATTTCTATTTGCCTAAATTTATTGAGGCATGCTTTATGACTTAACATTTTTATAGTGTTGTTCAAATCATCAATATCATTGATTTCTATCAAGTTGTTCTATCCTTTACTAAAAATGGAGTATTGAATTATCTAACTATAACTGCTGAATTGTCTATTTCTCCCTTCAATTCTTTCAGCTTTTTCTTCATATGCTTTTGGGACTCTGTGGTTAAGTGATATATTTATAGTTGTTATATCTTCTTGGAGGGTTGACCCTTTTGTCATTAAAATTTTCCTTTTCTCTAGTAAATATTTTTGCCTTAAAGTCTATTTTTTTTTTTTGCCACTCCAGCTCTCTTATGGTTAGTTGTTTCCATGGCATATCTTTTCCCATCCTTTTATTGTCAAACTATCTGTGTCTTTGAATCTAAAGTTAGTCTCTCCTATTTGGAAAAATGTTGGTTTTTTTAAAAAATTATTCTGTTAATTTGTACCTTTTAATTGGAGAGTTAATTCTTACACTTAATGTAATTACTGATAATATATCATTTACATCTGCTATTTTGCTACTTTTCCAAAATTTTAATGTCATTTCCCTGTATTTCAACATTAGTCTTTTTTGTTAAATATACATTATTACTGTACCGTTTGAATTCCCTTGTATTTCTTTCAATATATATTTTGTTTTATTTTCTTAGTATTTGCCTTTGTTATTGCAATTAACATTCTAAATTGTAAAATTTTAGTTTGGATTAATACCAACCATTGGGAGTTGAATTTTGTCTCACACAAAAGGCACATTCAAGTCCCAACTCCTAGTGCTGTGGTTGTGAACCCATTTGCAAATAGGACTTTTGAAGATGTTGTTCATTGAAGTTTGCCCAAACAAAATGAGGGTGTGCCTTAATCAAATATGGCTGAAGCTCTTATGAGCCAAGGAAATTGGACCAAAGAAGAAAAGTTACAGGGAGCAGCCAGAAGTTGGAAGTCAACAGAACTCAGAAGAGAAAAAAAGAAGATGCCACTATATTCATTACCATGTAATAGAAAATCCAAGGGACCATAACGATTGCTGGCCAGACAGAAGATAACATCCATGGGAGAAAAGTAAGCCTCCTAGCCTCATAAACCATGCGCAAATAAATTCCTTTTACTAAGCCAAAAAAAAAAAAAAAAAAAAAAAAAAAATCAAAATGATGCATATTTTACATTTGTTCTCCTTTTGAAATTTGATTTCCAATTAGAAACAGTTAATGGTCATGACAAGTAGGTGTCTTCTCTTAAGCTAGTAAAGTAAAAATATTATAGAGATATCTTTTTAAGTCCAAAGATTTGCTATTCCATTTCCATCTGTTGACTCTGGGGTACAGCTTACTGGTGGCACTTGGGTAGAAGGCTGTTGAATCAAGCTCTTAATAGCTAATGTTCATGCACCAAAAAAGATTTAATTTTTTTACAAGGTTGTTTGCTATACAATAATTTGCCTTGTGGTCATCTTATAACTTCTTCATAGTGGGGAATGTTTATTGAAATACTTAATGCTTTGTTATGGGCTGTTTTCAAAATTTACAATGCTATAGGTATTACAGGGATGGTAAAACTTTCAGTGTTTGCATCAACATGATGCTTATTTGTGCATGTCTCTTATTGCATGTCTGAGACTATAAGGTTGTCAGTGAAAATAATATTGATGAAAAATTCAAGTCCTAGAGAGTTAACTATGAAAATAATTTCTCTTCTAGTATGTTTTGTAGCTTGAAAATTATCTGTACATAAAAAGTGAAGGACCTACTGCTGCTAAAATCATGACCTCTGGTAGCTTAAGATGCAAACTAAAGAGGATGTGTAAGAATCACAGCATCTTAAACTAAGAGTCATCAGAATGCATCCAACCCAATCCTTAGGGACAAGGAAATTGAGGCCCAAGGAGATTAAATATTTTATACAATGTTAAACATTTGCCTAATGGCAGAGCTGGGGTAGTAACAGGAAGTGATATTTTATTGTAATCTTTGGTTCTTTTTGTGACCTCTTTAACATGTCAGTGGGTTTTGTATTGACCATTGGGTATCTCTGGTTTATATCCTGAAGCCGTGAGGGGACCAACAGATGTGAAAGGCATTCCTTTCCATTTGGAAAAGCTGCGTGAGCCTGGGAACTGGGCTGGTTTCAGAAATCCCTTATAGTGTCAAAACAAAGCCAGAGGAGGCATTTATTTCGTACTGATTCATGGATAGTGAGGGACTTACTTGGCTGCAGCAGGAGTTTGAGGCTTCGACGGCAGTATTTGTGGAAGCAAGCTCCGTTCTACCCAGAAAGTCGTACTTCTGCTGTCTCCTGCATCGTGAGGAGCATTTCCTCTGCTGTAATATCTGGTGGGCACTTACGCAGCGATACTCTCTCCTTGATCCTGGGGTGAATGGAATGGAGATGTCTCTCCTAGTCCCTTGAGAGCCTGAGAATGTAAGTGCCTTTCTTCTGAAGAATCTCTGTTCTCTCCTTTCTCCAATAAAGGACCTGGGTGTAATCTTTCCAAAAATGCAAGTCCCCAGCCCTTCCCCATCTCCAGTTTCCCTACTTAAGGAGAAAGGAGAGGGTTTTTTTTTTTTTTTTTTAATTCATTTTTATTGAAATATATTCACATACCATACAATCATATAGTTATGCATTCATCACCACAATCTATTTCTGAACACTTTCCTTACAACAGAAAGAATCAGAACAAAAAAAAAGTAAAAAAAGAACACCCAAACCGTCCCCCATCCCACTCTATTTGTCATTTAGTTTTTGTCCCCATTTTCCTACTCATCCATTCATACACTAGATAAAGGGAGTATGATCCACAAGGTTTTCACAATCACAGTGTCACCCCTTGTAATCTACATTATTATACAATCATTTTCAAGAGTCCAGGCTATTGGGTTGGAGTTTGATAGTTTCAGGTATTTACTTCTAGCTATTCCAATACATTAAAACTTAAGAGGTGTTATCTGTATAGTGCATAAGAATGTCCACCAGAGTGACCTCTCAACTCCACTTGAAATCTCTCAGCCACTGAAAGTATTTCATCTCATTTTGCATCCCCCTTTTGGTCAAGAAGATATTCTCAATCCCACGATGCTGGGTCCAGATTCATCCCCAGGAGTCATATCCTGCGTTGCCAGGGAGATTTACACCCCTGGGAGTCAGGTCCCACATAGTGGGGAGGGCAGTGAGTTCACCTGCCGAGGTAGCTCAGTTAGAGAGAGAGAGGGCCACATCTGAGCAAAAAAGAGGTACTCAGGGGGAGACTCTTAGGCACAATTATATGCAAGTTTAGCCTCTCCTTTGCAGTAATGAGCTTCATAAGGGCAAGTCCCATGATGGAGGGCTCGGCACATCAAACCGCCAGTCCCAATGTTTGTGACAACATCAACACCAGTCCAGGTAAGGAAGTCCAACACTTCTGCATCTTCCCCCAGCTCCTTGGGGGGGGGGGGGGAGGGCTGTAAATATATTTTTTATTCTCTGCCCAAATTACTTTGGGATGTGTCACTATTTTACTCTAACCTATACTAACCTACTGGAGAGGGTTCTTTTGAGTGTCTATAGAAATGTACAACAAAAGGCTTCAGTGGGGATGTTGCACGTTTGACTTTTCAGTGAAGTACCTTACTTTCTGATTACGCTCGTACTCCAATTGGTGTTTTCTTTTTTTAAAAAAATTTTTTTTTTTTAGTTTTTATTGAGATTGTTCACCTACTATACAACTATCCAAAGATCCAAAGTGTACAATCAGTTGCCCATGGTACCATTATACAGCTGTGCATCCATCACCACAATTAATTTTTTTTCAGTTTTTAAAACATTTTCATTTCTCCAGAAAATAAATAAAGACACACACAAAAAAGGAAACTCAAATCCTCCCATACTCCTAACTAGCCCCCCCACCTCCATTATTGATTCATAGTTTTGGCATAGTACGTTTGTTACTTTGATGAAAGAATGTTAAAATACAACTAACTGTATTATATAGTTTGCAATAAGTATGCGTTTTTTCCTATATGCCCCTCTATTATTCCCTTCTAGTTATAGTGTCATACATTTGTTCTAGTTAATGAGACAGATTTCTAATATTTGTAGAGTTAATCACAGACATTGTCCACCACAAGATTCACTGTTTTATACATTCCTGTCTTTTAACCTCCAACTTTCCTTCTGGTGACATACATGACTCTGAGCTTGCCCTTTCCACCACCTTCACACACCATTCAGCACTGTTAGTTATTCTCACAATGTGCTACCATCACCCCTGTCCATTTCCAAACGTTTAAGTTCACCCTAGTTGAACATTCTGCTCATAATAAGCAACTGCTTCCCATTCTTTAGCTTCATTCTATATCCTGGTAACTTATATTTCATGTGTATGAGTTTACATGTTATAATTAGTTGATATCAGTGAGATCCTGCAATATTAGTCCTTAGGTGTTTGTCTTATTTCACTCAATATAGTGCCCTCAAGGTTTCTTCATTAACCCATTTTTTTAAGATGGTTTTGTTCACACACCATACATTCTGTCCTAAATGAACAGTCATTGGTTCCCTGTATAGTCACATATTTATGTGTTCAGCACCATCACCACTATCTATATAAGGACATCTCCATTTCTGCCACAAGGAAGGAGGAAGAGTCAAAGAAGGTAGAGAGAGAAAAGAAAAAAAAGAGAGAAAAAACATGACAGCTAGAAAGCCACAAAAGGAAAGATAGCATTAAACTAAAGTAGAATAAAGAGTCAGACAACATCACAATTAGTGTTTTTGATCTTTCTGACTGGGTCCCAGGAATCTGGACCAGAGTAAAATTCTATACCAGGATGAAGGGAACACCAGCAAGGATATGGACTTCCTTGAGTTTGATGTTGTGGGACTGTGGAGTCATCCAGGGTACTGGGTTTCATATTAAAACTGCAGGAACAACAAAGACCTTTTCAAAACACACACACACACGCATACACCCACACCCACCCACTCACCCACACCCACACCCACATCCCCCTGGGGGCGAAGGGCTGGAAGTTGAGGTGCCTGTAAATGCAAATAATTCAGCTGTGCCATTTTAAAAAAGAAAAGACATATTTGAAAAGAAAATGATATTGCCATATTTTAGAATAGGAAGGAATTGTAAGCATCATCTGGTTTAACCTCTTCAATACGTGAATACACAAATAATAAAAAAAACCCCCATCATTTTGTTGTTTATTGATATAATGAAATTTTGATTTCTTTGAGAATTTCTAGATCCTATTTCCTTTAAACAAGTGCCCTCTAAACCAGTGCTTCTCAAACTTTAATGTGTATTCAAATCACCTGGGGATATTGTTAAACTACAAATTCTGACTCATAGATCTAGAATGAGGCTGGAGAGTAAAAAAAAAAAAAAAAAAACAAGAAAAAACTCCCAGGTGCTGCTCATGCTGATGCTGCTGGTCCATGGACCACACTTGAAGTTTAAACAGTAAACTCTAGGAGAGCATTATTTCCTGTTTTATCTCCAGGGCCTAAAAAAAAAAAAAAAAGAGTCCTTGGAATATAGTAGGGTACTTAGTAAATATTTGCTTTTGAATTTGAGTAATGATCCAAGTATGTGTCTATGTGTAGGCTATAGATGATATTGCTATTCTAATTATTGTTTTATCATGAATTCTTTTATCAGGAATTCATGAATTTATCATGAATTCTTTTATCATGAGTTTTTATGATTCTTTGTCATGTGAGGACAGATCTCTGCACATACTGTGCTTTTGTAGATCACATATTTAGCAGTTGTAGAAGGTATCCTTTGCATATTGCCTTGCTACAAGTGAAAGAGAATTAAGATGTGACAGCAGCTGAGTCTGAGGTACAAGAAGCTGGAGAGAAGAGTGCAATACTTTAGCCCTACAGTGTCCACCATGATTGGCCAAACTAACAGTGGGCTAGCTGCTACTAACCCAGCAGCATTTGTTCTAGAAAAGCAAGCTCAGTCACACACTTACTATTATAATCTTGTACAGATTCTTATTAACTTTGTGTATGCAAGCTGTGCATCACTACTTGCCTGCACAATCAGAAAACATTGCAATGACAGTTACCATGTTCTTGTCAGGTGAAAAGATTACTGTGCAACTAAAGCTCTCAGTGTTAATAGTTGTGCCGGCAGCATGCCTACAGTGCTACTGACTAAAATTCAAAGGAAGTGTTTAGGCTGCTTAGATGAGGCCAACGGTTCTGTAGAGCTTTAAACGTGTACACCAGTCATGCAGCCTTCTGTAGATATTAAATTACCTGATGGAAGCTGGTTGCCTGAAGGCTAATTTAATATATAATGAGAAGTTTAGTTTGTACCTTTTTTTTTGTTAAAGTATAGTTGTTTTTGTTCTCTGATATACCATATTTGGACAATTTCAAATTTTGCTATTTAGGAGGAAGTTAATAAACTTTTATATCTCATGCGCCAAATGTGACAGCAGTAGAAACAGTTATGCTGCAATACATTTGGTGAGGGGAAATGTCACCAGAAGATGGAGCAGCATTGCTGGCTCATTCTACATTTTTTTCGTGATTTAGAAGGGTATGCGTATGTATAGGTTTACTTCCATATGCTCTGGTTTCAAATGACAAAAAAATATGAATTAACCTCAATGTAATCTTCAGATTCAAGATTGCATTTTGGATGGGATATCTTTGGAATTTTTACAATGTAAATAGTTTGTATTTATTGATCGAACTAACTATATGTTGCTTAACATTTCTAGTATCACTTATGAAATTTCAGAAACTGGAGCAAGATGCCACAATATAAATCTATAATGCACATTGCATTCCTTTCTTCAACTGTGTCTTCATGAATCTAATGTTTTCCTCTTCTATTGTAGCATAAAGAATTAATCCTTGCTGTATTCTTTATATAAATGCTGCTCATATTATTTTGGCATCTGGTAAGCCCGTAGTTAAGTATTTATCATCTACTCCATTATAAAACCTTTGTTCCAAAAGAGCTGTTTGAGCCCATTAGATATATACACAATTAAGTAGGTAATGATCTGTGGCTGCAGCCATACAGCATTAACAGCTGACCTGTGGGCTGATTTTCCAAGTGTGGTGCTGACTGTTGATAGGAAGTATTTACATTATGGGATGAAACTGTTTTGACTATTTGGAGGGCTCTTTTGAGGACTAAAGTTTAATTTAAGGTACATACTTTGCTCTCCCTTACAGTTTGCTTAATGGAGAAATTGTACTATTTTCCTCACTCTGATTTAGACATTGGGATGTCCAACCTTTGAAAGTTACTGAAGTTATTCTTGGTACTTCTGTTGGTGCAGAGTGAAATAGTCCATCACATGTTTCATTGCTGATAGATATACATTTATGTCTTCATCCTAAACTTTTATTTGTAAGGTTTAAGGTAATGTTGATCATTTCCCCCAAATTAGTGTTAGAGTCACTGAGAACAGTTAGAATACCTTTGACAATTTTGATAATCATTAAGTGTAAATTTAGAGATGCTAAATATGGATAACTATTCTGGTAAATCTTCAGTTTTTTGGGACATTTTTTTTTGGCCAGCTTTTGAGTCTGAGTTCAAGGTCCATTTTCTGAGGGTAAAGGCATCATTTCTCACCTGGGGTTAGGGCAGGGAATTCTGGGGGTATGACATGGTGTCATGTGAATAAATAGAACTTTTGGTAAGCAGAAGTGTGCATTTGTTGAGAAAGAATGGGACTGAAAGATGTGGCTTGCCTCTTGCCCACTCTAATAAAAATATAACATCTATACCAGGTAGTAAGAGTGTGGACTTTTAAGGTCAAGCTCATTTAATAACTGGGGGAATGATGTTTATTTTATTTTGGATGTGAGAAACATTAAAGACTAAACAGCAGGAAATAAATCATGTACCTGAACTATTTTTTAAACTTAGCAGTAATTATGTTTTTTGGAATTGCTTTGAAATCTATCAGGAAACACGTTTTTGCCTTAGAAACGGGGAGTAAATGACTCCAGGCTTAAGACACTTAAGATATTTGACTTTTATGCTAAAATAATGGGCTAGCATTGGATCCATGTAAAAGAAAATGGAATTTTATCAGTGGTGGAGTGTTTATGAAGGGAAGGAAACTTAAATTAGATTTGGTACTAAATAATGAGTGTATAAGTAAGTTACCACTTGTGAACATGTGCTCATGATTGACTTGTATCAGAGGCTGTGCATCTTCTACTCCATACATCTGGCCCTGCAGACATTGAGAATGTTTTGACATTTTTGGTAGTCTGTATATGTAAGAGATTTTTGAAGGGTTTATTTCTTACCTTTGATGTAAGAACTGTTTGTGAACACGCTGCTATAGAAAGTCAGAATTTTAGGATTTCAATTTTAGGATATCAATTTGAAAAAAACCCAAAAATGAGAATTTTTGAGAATGTTGAGTAGATAAGGGGAATAGATGCTATCATCATACAGTTCTAAGACCTTTTTGCATATAGTTCTCTATGAGATACGAAGTTATTGAAACACACTCTAAGATCAAGCTCTTAGGGTAGGTAAAAAACTGTTGGTGACACTGAAGAGTGTGGGTAATTGTGAGTAGTTTTAGGATGAGTAGATGAGATAAGTAGCTTATTATTTTTATGAAGTTTGGTATCAAAGCATACTTACTTTGGAGATCAAAACTGAAAAGAATACTCAAACTCCAATGTAAGTATAATAGTGCACATATTCCTTTGAACTTCTCTGAAAGTAATAAGCATTTATCATAGATGATAGACACTAGAAAAAAATATATAGATGATTGTTAATGAAAAATATGATCAGCATTTATTATTTTTTATATCTGTTAGCTATATTCCAAAATTGATGGAATTGGGACATTTAGTAGTAAGAATTGATTTTACTGCAGCGTATTTTAAGAAATTAACCATGCTCTCAAAACTGTAGTTAATTTCGTATCTAGTCGGCTATATGAATATCATCCTTAATCCATACTCTAAAAATTGGCTCTATAGAAGTCTCTCTTGGGCCAGGGCTAGAGTAAACAATAGGGGGTAAATGCCTTCTGTTAAAGAGGAAACTAAAAATTATTCAATAATTTAGGAGGCTTGGATTTTTTAAGGCAAATGAATTTAAAAAATGATGATAGTATATTAAATCATGCAAAAACCTGGAACTTGGCTTCAATAAAGGCAGAACCTACTTCATCTTTTATTAAAAAAAACGTATCTTCCTCCCAAGCACTAACACAAGTCATATATTCATGAACAAAATTGCCACCAGTGTGTGAGTCCAGTCTGCTGAAAATAAAAAGGCACATATGAGTTTGTCACACAGCAAGATAAAAGCTATGTTCTTTATAAATAGAAACCATTTTCTACTACAAGGAGTTGTAAAAAGTAATAGAATTATAAAGTCAGTTAGTTTATGGAAAGAAGATAGACTCTCCCCAGAATTATGTAAATTCTGTAGTTTCTACTAGGGTAATCTCATGTAAGAAACATACTGGGCAATGTTTCCCTTTAGCCAAAAAAAGTCACAGGGTGGTTGTTCACATAATACCAGAGGGACTCTAGTGCATCTAAATGTTTATTTATACATTATTGAGAGACATTGGAATGTTATGGGATAGTGTCTATCAGACATTCTGTAGTATTGAAGATTTCCCATTTCTGAAGCTGTTGGTGGGAGTGCCTAGTATATAGGCTGGGTCTTTATCTTAATTAACTCGTACAATAATCATGAGGTGACACTGTCATTTTAGCATCTGAAATGATGGGTGAAAGCAGGTTATATTTTGCTAATGTCCCATAAGACCAGGTTTGTTGGTCCTAATCCCTACACATTCCATTATTATGTTTTTTAAACATTTTTAATTGTGAAATATAACATATACAGAAAAGTGATAACTTTCAAAGTATGATTTAACAAATAGTTAACGAACAAATTTCAAAGAATGTTATGGGTTATAGTTCCACAATTTCAGTTGCTTCCTTACTGTGAAATATAACATATACACAGAAAAGTGATAACTTTCTAAGTATGCTATAATAAGTAGTTAAAGAGCAAATTTCAGTGAATGTATGGGTTATAGTGCTACCATTTCTGTTGTTTCCTTCTAGCAGTTCTAATACCCTAGAGACTAAAAAAAAATTATATAAAGATTCCGTATTGGTAGTCCTTTGTTAAATCTTATCTTGTCTGTTACTACTACTCCCTCTTGATTGTTCACTGTCTCAGTCTTCAGGGATATCTGGGCAGTGACCATCCTAACTTGTTCATATTGAAAAGGGGTATCGACGTTATGGTGAAGGGGGATGCATCTGGTTGATGTTCTTGGAGGCTGATGTCTCTGGGTTTTGAGACTTACCTGGCATAGGAACACTGGAGGTTTTAAGTTTCTGAGAAATAAACTTAGTGAGTGAAACTTTTATAGAGTCTCACATAGGGACCTAGGTATTCTTTAATATTTTGGGGACTATTAATTAGGCCTTGGCTTACTGTGGCCATTTGGTATATCTAGCTGGGGCTTGCATAAGAGTAATCTCCAGGATAGCCTCTTGACTTTATTTGAAATCTCTTAGCAACTGCAACCTTATTTTGTTACCTTTCTTTTCCACCTTTTGGTCAAGAAGGCACTCTCAATCCCTTGATTCCCGAGCAAGGCTCATTCCAGGGAGTTGTGTCGCATATTGCCAGGAAGACTCACTCCCCTACGAGTCATGTGCCATGTAGGGGAAGGGTAATAAATTAATTTGCAGAGTTGGGCTTAGAGAGAGAAAGGTCATATCTGAGCAACAAAAGAGGTTCCCTGGAAGTGACTCTTAGGCATAATTGTAGGTAGGCTTAGCCTCCTTTTTATAGCCATAAATTTCAGAAGAGAAAGCCTCAAGATTGAGGGCCTGAATTATTAAATAGGGGGTTCCTAATTTCACATAGTATATATTCTGTCCAAGATAAGCAATCAGTGTCTCACACCATCTTCACTTAGATGTGGAGTCATCATCACTCTCAGTTTTAAACAATTACCATAATCCAAAACACCCTAAAGCTCTTACCAGCCCCTGATTATTTATACCTAGTATTAGTGTGGCACTAGTAAGATATTCCCATTAAATATAGTCTTTAGCATGCAGTAGGTATTTTTTCTCATATACCACTCTGTTGTTAACTCTTTGTGCCAGTGTCATGCAAGCACTATTTATATTTGCAGTGCTAATCTGTGGTATGCCTCCCTTTAAACAACTCGTTTCAATCATGTTCGCCTTCAATACAGCACTGATACTTATAATCCCATTAATGAATGATCATCACCCCTGTCCATTCTTGTACCCATAAGTTCACCCTCATTGAAAGGTCTCTACATATTAGGTAATCATTCCCCCTTCTTTAGCGTCTGTCTATTTCTAGGTTCCCTATATTCTACATTTTAAGACACTGATTTTACATTCTTCAGGGGAGTTCACGTTAGTGACAACCTATAATTTCTCTCCTTTTGTGTTTGACTTGTTTCACTCAATGTTATGTCCTCAAGGTTCATCTAGTTGTCACGTTTCAGGACCTCATTCCTTCTTACTGCTGCATAGTTTTCCATCATATCTGTGTACCACATTTTGTTATCCATTATCTTTTGAAGGATTGTTTCCATTTTTTGGCAATTGTGAATAATACTGCTGTGAACATCAGTGGAAAATGTCTGTTTGTGTCACTGCTTTCAGATCTTCTGGGTATATGCTGAGTAGTGGAATTCCGAGATCATAGGTAACTCCATATTTAGTTTTCTGAGGAACCACCAAACTGTTTTCCATAGCAGCTGTAACATTATGCAGTCCCCCAGCAGTGAATTAGAGTTCGAATTCCTCCACATCCTCTCCAACATTTGTAATTTCCAGTTTGTTTAATGGCAGCCATTCTTATTGGTGTGAGATGATATCTCAGTGTAGTTTTGATTTGGATTTCCCTAATATCTAGTGAAGATGAACATTTTTTCATGTGTTTTTTTAGCCATTTGTACTTCTTTAGAAAAGTGCCTTTTCATATGTTTTGCCCATTTTATAATTGGGCTGTTTGTACTATTGTCATTGAGTTGTAGGATTTCTTTATATATGCTGGATATCAATGTCTTATCAGATATATGGTTTCCAAATATTTTCTCCCTTTGAGTTGACTGCCTCTTCACCTTTTTTGACAAAGTCCTTCAAGAAGCATTTGATTTTGAGGCGTTCCCATTTATCTATTTTTTCTTTTATTGCTTGTGCTTTGAGTGTAAGGTCTAAGAAGCTATGCCCCCTCCCCCCCTTTTTATAGGTTCTTGGTATTTTATTTTTTTTAAATTCATTTTTATTGAGATATATTCATATAGCATGCAGTCATACAAAGTGTACATTCAGTTGTTCACAGTACCATTATATAATTGTGCATTCATCACCAAAATTAATTTTTGAACATTTTCATTACCACCCACACAAAAATAATAATAAAAATTAAAGTGAAAAAGAACAATTAAAGTAAAAAAGAACACTGGGTACCCCCCCCTTTTTTTTTTGCCCCCATTTTTCTACTCATTCATCCGTACACCGGACAAAGGGGAGTGTGGTCCTTATGGCTTTCCCAGTCACATTGTCACCCCTCATAAGCTACATTTTTGTACAATCATCTTCAAGATTCATGGGTTCTGGGTTGTAGTTCGATAGTTTCAGGTATTTGCTGCTAGCTATTCCAATTCATTAGAACCTAAAAAGGGTTGTCTATATTGTGCATAAGAGTGCCCACCAGAGTGACCTCTCGGCTCCTTTTGGAATCTCTCTGCCACTGAAGCTTATTTCATTTCCTTTCACGTCCCCCTTTTGGTCAAGAAGATGTTCTCCATCCCACGATGCCGGTTCTAGATTCCTCCCCAGGAGTCATATTCCATGTTGCCAGGGATATTTTCACCCCTGGGTGTCAGATCCCACATAGGGGGGAGGGCAGTGATTTTACCTGCCCAGTTGTCTTAGCTAGAGAGAGGACCACATCTGAGCAACAAAGAGACATTTGGGAGGAGGCTCTTAGGTACAATTATAGGCAGGCCTAGCCTCTCCTTTGCAGCAACAGTCTTGCCAAGGGCAAGTCCCGTGATAGAGGGCTTAGCCCATCAAACCACCAGTCCCCTGTGTCTGTGAGCACATCAGCAACCATCGAGGTGGGGATGCCCAACACCCCTGAATTCACCACCAAGAAGCTACCCCTTATTATTACCAGGTCTTGAAGGTATTTCCCTATATTATCTTCTAGGATTTTTGTGGTACTGTATCTTATATTGAGGTCTTTGGTCCACTTTGAATTAATTTTTTTATGGTATAGGGTGTAAGGTAGGGATTCTCTTTCATTCTTTTGGATATGGATATCCAGTTCCCCTGGCCCCATTTTTTGAAGAGACTATTCTGTCCCAATTCAGTGGATTTGGGGGCCTTATCAAAAATCAGTCGATTTTTGGGAGTCTATTTCTCAACTCTCAATTCGATCCCTTTGATCAATATCTCTGTCTTTGTATCAGTACCATGCTGTTTTGACTACTGTGGTTTTATAGTAGGCTTCGAACTCAGGAAGTGTAATCCTCCCACTTTGTTCTTCTTTAGAATGTTTTTGGAAATTTGAGGCCCCTTTCCCTTACAAATAAATTTGATAACTAACTTTTCCAAGTCTCCAAAGTAGGTTGTTGGAATTTTGATTGGAATTGCATTGAATCTGTTGATCAGTTTGGGTAGAATTGACATCTTAACAACACTTAGCCTTCCTGTCCATGAGCACAGGATGTCTTTCCACCTATTTAGGTCCTCTTTGATGTCTTTTAATAAAGTTTTGTAATTTTCTGTGTAGAGGTCTTTTATATCCTGGGTTAAATTTATTCCTAGGTACTTGATTCTTCTAGTTGCTATTGTGAATCGAATTTTTTTCTTGATTGCCTCTTCAGTTAGATCATTACTAGTGTATGGGAACATTACTGAGTTTTGTGCATTAATCTGTATCCCACCATTTTGCTGAATTTTGTTTATTAGCTCAACTAGCTTTGTCTTTCCTTTCTCAGGGTTTTCCAAATATAGGCTCATATCGTGTGCAAGCAGATGATGACAGTTTTACTTCTTCCTTTTGAATTTGGATGCCTTTTATTTTTTTTTTTCTTGCCTAATTTTTCTGACTAGAATTTCTAGCACAATGTTGAATAATAGTGGTGAAAGTGAGCATCCTTGTTTCTTTCCCAATCTTAGGGGGATGGCTCTCAGCCTCTCACCGTTGAGTACTATGCTTACCATTCATTTTTCATATAAGCCCTTTATCATATTGATGAAGTTTCCTTCAATTCTTAAGCTTTTGAAGTATTTTTATCAAAAAAAGGATGCTGAATTTTGTCAAATGCTTTTTCAGCATCTATCAAGATGATCATTTGGTTTTTCCCTTTCGATTTGTTAATGTGTTATATTACACTGATTGATTTTCTTATGTTGGACCACCCTTGCATGCATGGAATGAACCCCACTTGGTTGTGGTTTATCATTCTTTTAATATGCGTTTGGATTTGATTTGCATGTGTTTTGTTGAGAATTTTTACATCTATGTTCATTAGGGAGATTGGCTTGTAGTTTTCCTTTCTTGTAGTATCTTTTTCTGGTTTTAGTATTAGAGTGATGTTAGCTTCATAAAATGAGTTAGGTGTATTCCTTTTCTTCAATATTTTGAAAATGTTTGAGCAGGAATGGTGTCAGTTCTTCTTGGAAAGTTGTTAAATTTTCCCTGGGAAGCCATCTGGTCCTGGGCTTTTCTTTTTAGGAAGCTTTTTGATGACTGATTGGATCTCTTTACTTGTGATTGGTTTGTTGAGGTCTTCTGTTTCTTCTTGGGTTGATCTAGGTTGTTCATGTGTTTCCAGGAAATTGCCATTTCCTTTAAGTTTTCTAGTTTGTTGGCGTACAGTTGTTCATGATATTCTCTTAGGATTTTTTTAGTTTCTTTGGGATCCACAGTAATGACCCCCCCTCTCATTTCTGATTTTGTTCATTTGGATCTTTTCTCTTTTTGATAATCTTCTTAAAGAACAAACTTTTGGTTTTATTTATTCTCTCTCTCTCTCTCTCTTTCTTTTTTTGTTCTCCAGACCATTTATTTCTGCTTTAAACTTTGTTATTTCTTTTCTTCTACTTGCTTTAGGGTTAGTTTGCTTTTCATTCTCTAGCCTCTTCAGTTGTTCAGTTGGCTCTTTAGTTTTCACTTTTTTTCCTTTTTAATGTATGCATTTACAGCTATAAATTTCCCCCTCAGCACTGTCTTCACTGCATCCCAGAGACTGAAATGTTGTGTTCTTATTTTCATTCATCTCCAGATATTTGCTGATTTCTCTTACTATTTCTTCTTTGATCCACTGATTATTTAGGAGTGTGTTGTTTAACTTCTAGATATTTGTGAAAGTTCTGGTTCTTTGGTGGTTATTGATTTCCAGTTGTATTCCATTGTAGTCAGAGAATGTGCTTTGAATAATTTCCATCTTTAAAAATTTGTTGAGACTTCTTTTGTGCCCCAGCATATGATCTATCCTGGAGAAGGTTCCATGAGTGCTAGAGAAGAATGTGTATCCTGGTAATTTGGGATGCAATGATCCATATATGTCTGTTAAGTCTATTTAATTTACCAGGTTGTTTAGGTTCTCAATTTCCTTATTGGTGCTCTATCTAGTAATTCTATGTATAAAAGAGAGTAGTGTATTGAAGTCTCCCACTATTATTGTAGAAACATCTATTGCTCCCTTCAGTTTTGCCAATGTTTATCTCATACACTTTGGGGCTCCTTGATTGGGTGCATAAACTTTTATGATTGTTATTTCTTGGTAGATTGTCCCTTTTATTATTAAATAGTGTCCTTTGTATCTTATGATATCTTTGCATTTAAAATATTTTGTCTGATATTAGTATAGTTACCCCTGCTTTCTTTTGGCTGCAGCTTGCATGGAATATTTTTTTTCCGTCCTTTCCCTTTCAATCTCTTTGTGTTGCTGGGTCTAAGATGAGTCTCTTGTAAATAGCATATCGATGGGTCATGCTTTTTAATCATTCTGCAAGTCTGTATATTTTAATTGTGGAGTTTAATCTGCTCACATTCAAAGTTATTACTGCAAAGGCCCTCCTTGAACCAACCATTTATCCTTTGTTTTTTATTGTTAGATCTATTTATTCCCTTCTCTCTTTTTTTCCTTTAAGTTACCCTTACTAATACTCTTCAATTCTGTGCCCTTCTCCAGACTCCTCTCTCCTGTATTGTTTTTCTCAGCTGGGGTAGAAACTCCTTTAGTATTTCTTGCAGGGCAGGTCTCTTGTTAACAGGTTCTCTCAGCATTTGTTTGTCTGTGAAAATTTTAAACTTTCACTTTTGAAGGGGAGCTTTGCTGCATAAAGAATTCTTTGCTGGTAATTTCTGTCTTTCAGAATCTTAAATATATTGTACCATTGCCTTATTGCCTCCATGGTGCCCACTGAGTAGTCAGTACTTAGTTTTATGTGGTTTCCCTTGTATGTGGTGAAATGTTTGTCTCTTGCTGCTTTCAGGAGTTCCTCCTTCTCTTCAGCATTTGACAGTCTGCTTAGTATGTGTCTTAGAGTTGGTCTCTTTGGATTTATTCTATTTGGAGTTCATTGGGCTTCTTTGATTTGCATCTTTGTCTTTTATAAGGGTTGGGAAGTTTCCCCAACAATGTCTTTGAATACTCTTCCTAGCTCTTTACTCTTCTCTTCTCTTTCTGGGATACCAATGATTCTTATAGTTGTGTTCTTCGTGTTGTCCATCATTTCCCTGAGTTCCATTTCAATTTTTTTTGTTTTTTTCCTCCATTTGTTCTTTTGTGTGTTCACATTCAATTGCTTTTTACTCTAGTTCATTTATTCTTCTGCCTCTTCAAGTCTGCTGTTGCATCTCTAGTACATTTTTAATTTGATCTACAGTCTCTTTTATATCATAGGATCTGATATTTTTCTGTTTACTCTTACAAATTCTTCTTTATGCTCTTCTAGAGTCTTCTTCATGTCCTTTATGTCTTTAGCTAATCCATTTGAAGATGTTTTGGAGATTTGTATGTAGTTCTTTGATTCATTGCTCTAAGTTCTGTGTCTTTTCTGGCTTTTTAATTTTGTCATTTGGCTTGTCCATATCTTCTTGGATCTTCATATACTTTGTGATTTCTCAGTTGGCTTTGGGGCATTTGCTTATCGTGATAAGGGTATTTTTGGAAATGCAGGATTATTTGGACATTTTTATAAAATTTAGAAGACCCACAGCTTGCTGAAGTGCACATTTCCTGTATTCCCAGCAGACAGCACTCTTCAGCCACCTCTTCCCCTCAATCCTGCTTATCCCTGTCTGCAGTGGGGTCCAAACCAGGTGCAAATTCAACAAGTACAGCAGTTCTGTGTGCACTGGGGACTGCTAACCCTGGGAGTGGGGGGTAGGCTCTGTGCGTTAGGTAGAGGGTCTGCTTAAGGGCACAGTGGGTCTGGTGATTCCCAGGCCTCCAAGTGGACAACCCTCTGGCCGTGAGGGTGCAAGTCTCAGCCTTCCCAACCCTCAGTCAGTTAAAAAATGCCCTGCCTCCTAGTCAGCACCTGGCCGCCATGTGCTTGTGAGCCTCTGGGGTGGGGGAAGTGCTCCTGGTGCTTCCATGTGACACCCTTGCTTATCCCTGCCTCTCACCTGTGCACACCATGGGTCTCCATGGAGGAAGAGTAAATACACCAAGTTTTTTTGCATACAGTCAACACAGGTCTGCTGGTTCCTGAGTTCCCTCACAGGAGCTCCTGGCTGCAGGTCTGAGAAGGGTTATCTCCGTAACCAGTTGCTGAGATGGGTATGTGGGAATGGAGAGCTCTTCCCTCCCCTGTTCAGCTAGCCTGCTTGTAGCTGCCAGTACTGGCAGCAGTCCCAGTTGAATAAACTCACCCCGTCCTTTCATATGTAATTTCTCTGCTCTTTCAACCAAGTCCCTACTATGTATTGTAGAGGTCCTTCTCTGACTACTTCCTGGAACCACTGTCCCAGTCATTTTGCGCTTTTTCTGTAGTTATTCCATGGAGGAGAAATTTGCCCTGTTTCTCCTTTTCCACCATCTTCCTGGAAGTCCCCCCTCTCCCATTATTTCCCAATTTCTTATGACAGGAATTAAGATAGAACTTCTAATGCTTGATGTATAGGCAGTGGGATTGTCTGGAGGAGTGACAAGGGCACTGTTTAGCAAGAAATGTGGAAGTACACATTATAACCATAAGGGAAAAGTGAGCTCTAGGTGAGAGAACTCCTGGTTAAGTGAGCACAAGGTGGCTGCTAAGAGAATATTATGAAGGGAGATTGATGTTAAATTTAGAGTTCAGGTTAACTTGGAATTGTGAGACACTTTCCTAGAATGAAATTGTAAGATTGTATGACAATCTTACCCTGAAACATTAATCCTCATGTTTCTTTTTCTATTTTCTCTCCTTGACCACCCACACTGGAGGGAAATTTCAAATCAGGCTGGTTAATAAAATGCCAAATTCTTGGACTTTTGCAAGGAGATGCAAGTAGGTAAAACCAGGTTATCTTTTCCCTTTTCCCTGCCTCCCTAGGAAATACCTTTATAGCTAGGGAGAAGGAGGAGAGTTGGGTGGATATAGAACAAGCTTAGACATGGAGTGTTTTGTGCCTTCCTGCCCCACTACTTTCTTTTTCCCCATTCCCTCCCTCCCCCTCCATGGTGGAAGATATGATATGACTTACTCTATTGAAGTTCAGGAAGTCTGATATGACCACTGAATTCCAGGTGCTGTCTGAACCTCTGAGAGTAGAGAGGTTTCTGGAGGTCTTTGGGGCAGATTGAGTGTCTTCTGCCATATTTTCATTGCAGAAATCCCTTTCAGTTCTGAAATGGTGTAGAAGGGCATCAGAAACTTCCTTGGGACCTGAGTATGGTGCAAAAGTCAGCTGAGAGAGGTGGTCGAGGGAGCCTGCACAGGACCACATGGAAGGAGACAAGGAGAAGCAGATAGGAAGACAATGCGTGAGTATGTAGCTAACCTCAGGGATCACCAGTGCCTTGGGGTGCAGTGGGAACTGAGAGAGAGCCACGACTGTCCAGTGCAGATGACCAGGTGGGAGGAGTTGCATCAGGAACAAGAGGCCAGTGAAAGATGAAGACAGATCCAGATGGATGTGTAGATGACTGTCTTCTCAACTGTCTTGTCTTGGCAGCTGCATAAACCCTCCTATGGCTTTAGATTTATCCCCTGGGAGGAAGTAGCAGGAGAAAAATCTGAAAGATTGAAAGTTGAATGTGATTGAATTATAAACCTAAATAGACTGAGAAATCACTGAATTTGGGCTGAGTTTACTTGAAAGGGATTAGATTAAGTTTCTGTCCTGAACAAAATGGGGCTTGGAGTCAGAAAATGAATTTTACTGTAGAAAATAAAGTTATATTTTTGCATTTCCGATTTATAATTGTGAAATTTGTATCTGCTATAAGGTTCCAAATCCAAGCCGGAATGGGGGAACATCATGATGTTTAGAATATAACAGAGGTTTAGATGGGGATCAATGTGTGTGAATGGAGATGTAGTACCTGAAGCTTTATCATTTACTTTGGGTTTTTGTATTAAGCTTCTGCTATAGCCAGCAGGAGAATGGGGTGTCTCTTTGGTTAGGATTGCAAGATAAAATACAGGATGTCCCATTAAATTTCAATTTTAGATAAAGAATGAATAAGTTTTTAATATATGTATGTTCCAAATAATGCACGGCAATACTTAAACTAAATATTTGTCATTTATCTGAAATTGAAATTTAATAGGGGCATTTTGTATTTTTATTTGTTAAATCTAGCAACCCTACTTTTTGGTGCACTGAACCATTAAAGGACCAAAACTAACCTGCATTTTATTACACCAGTCTGTGAAGTCTGACAACAGGTGGGTGCCACACACAGATATTAATATTATATTTCTTAGAGGAAAATGAGGCAATTCTTGATTCTGATGGTTGGGCTGATTTTCCAAGACAGCCAAGTCAGGCAAGACAGAATGGAAAGTTTAATCCCTAGAAAAATGGAAGAAGGTAACCTGTTCAGCAGCTTGTTCTAGAACATACAAATAGTAGCAGAATCAAGTTTTTTCAGGTCCAAATGGCCTCTACAGTACAAGTTAAATTTTTAAAGAACTTTTCAGGTCATGTTTATTGTATAAAGAAAGGTACTCTTTTTTTTTTTTAAATTCAGTTTTATTGAAATATATTCACATACCATACAATCATCTATGGTATACAATCAACTGTTCACAATACGATCATATAGTTATGCACTCATCACCACAATCTATCTCTGAACATTTTCCTTACATCAGAAAGAATCAGAATAAGAATAAAAAATAAAAGTAAAAAAAAAAGAACACCCAAACCATCCCCCATCCCACCTTTTTGTCATTTGGTTTTTATCCCCATTTTTCTACTCATCCATCCATACACTAGATAAAGGGAGTGTGATCCACAAGGTTTTCACAATCACACTGTCACTCCTTGTAATCTACATTATTATATAATCGTCTTCAGGAGTCCATACTGCTGGGTTGGAGTTTGGTAGTTTCAGGTATTTACTTCTAGCTATTCCAATACATTAAAACCTAAGAGGTGTTATCTATATAGTGCATAAGAATGTCCATCAGAGTGACCTCTCAACAACATTTGAAATCTCTCAGCCACTGAAACTATTTTGTCTTATTTTGCATCCCACTTTGGGTCAAGAAAATATTCTCAATCCCATGATGCCGGGTCCAGATTCATCCCCGGGAGTCATATACTGCGTTGCCAGGGAGATTTACACCCCTTGGAGTCGGGTCCCACATAGAGGGGAGGGCAGTGAGTTCACCTGCCGAGGTGGCTCAGTTAGAGAGAGAGAGAGGGCCACATCTGAGCAATAAAGAGGTACTCAGGGGTAGACTCTTAGGCACAATTATATGCAAGTTTAGCCTCTCCAAGAATGGTACTCTTAAAAGCTGGGTGGGTGGTTTGGTAGTTGTGCTGTCTTCCATAATGTTGTCTTTTGTTATGGTCAAGACTGTAAAGGAAACCTTAAAATCTTTTCCAGTAAGCATGCCTTTGAAATTAGTTGAATTATTTTTAAGAAATCGTGAGATGTTGCTTCTTATTAACTTGGCATTTTCACTCAAAGGATGTTTCTGAAATTAAACCAGTGGGAGATTAGCCAAAATAGTACAGTGACACAGTGATGTCATTTAGAGGAATGTTGTGCTGAGTTAAATAGCTCTAACTATTAATAACTTTTAAATCAGAAAATAATTAGAATACTCAATTCTCTACTTCAGTGGAATACAATTTGATTATGTGAAAGCTTTTCACTTGGTTTGGATGGTTGGCTTTCAGTTAACTATTATAAAATCTGAGTATCAAAATGAGAATTCTCCTTTCCTTTGTCCTTATGTTTTCTACCTTGTATTCCAAAGTAATCCTGAGTTCTGGATCCATTTCCTCTTTCCTGAGTACTTGTTCCATCAAGAATCCCCACTCTCTCTTTACTTTTAACTTTTCTCTTACTGGTTTTTCCTCCTTAGCAAGTTAACCTATTCAAGTTTGGTTCAAACAACAAACAACTGTCTTCAAAGTAGTATCCCCTCTCCCCTCCAGAAACAATCCCATCTCTCTTCTTCACTAGGAAGGCTGGCAACAGGAATATGAGAGAGCCCACTAGGATTTAGTGTTAAGTTTCTATTTACATGTAATTTGAAATTGAGGTTTCTCTCTTGTTATGCTGAGGGATAGGTTTTGTGTGGTTTGATTTTTTTCCTTTTGTTCTGTATTGTTTTGGGGGAAAATTCAGGCTTATGCAGCTGCTATTACATTGGTATTCACAATTCTATCACAGACTTTTAAAAATTGGTAGTTTAAATCTTTATTTCACTTCTTTACTGTTTATAAAGTAACAAAGTAATGAAATACAAAGCTAAAGGTAATGCTCATTTTTCCTTTTTCTTTTTTTCCCAGCAGTTTTATTGAGATATATTCACATCATACAAACCATCCAAAGTGTGCAATTGGTGGTTCACAGGATCATCACATAGTTGTGTATTCCTCACCACAAACAATTTTAGAACGTTTTTGTTACTAAAAAACAGAACAGAACACCAAAATCTCTAATACCCCTTCTTCACCCTGTTGACCCTTAGCTTTGGTGTGGTACATTTGTTACTACTGATGAAAGGATATTAAAGCATTACTGTCAACTATAGTCCATAGTTTGCAGTAGGTACATTTCTCTCTATGTACCACTCTATTATTAACTCCTTGTAATTGTGATATACATTTGTTCTAGTTCATGAAAGAACATTTTAATATTTGTACTATTAATCACAGCCATTTTCCACCACAGGATTCACTGTTACATAGTCCCGTGTTTTATCCTCTAGCTTTCTAGTGACATACTCTGCTCTCAAATTCCTCTTTCAACCACAATCACCCACAGACTTCGGTGCTGTTAATTATACCTGCCATATTGTTCTATCATCATCTCTATCCATTTCCAAACATTTAAATTCAACAAAGTTAAAAATTATGCACACTCCCCATTCTCTATGCACATTCTATTTCCTGGTAACCTGTATTCTAGATTTTAACTCTATGAGTTTACTTAATTATAATTAGCTCATATTATATCTCAGACTTTTAAAGGGATTGAAAAAAACAATATTCACGTCTATCTCCAGGCAATATATTTTATTTCTTTTTAAAAAAATAATTTGAGATGTTCTTCAGTGAGTGATGTGACATTTCTGTTTGATTACTTAACTTGTCTAACAGTATTGCTTTAAGAAGTGAGTAAGATGCTTAACATTTGAGAGGTAGAAAAGGTGAGATTTAGCAGCAGTTTTACTCTTGGACAAATCAGATTAGGATATAGGTGATAGAAAGCAAATCATGGTCTTTAAAATGTATGACCATTGGAAAAATACATGAGAATAACATTTTTCCAAGATTGGTGCTTCATGCTAAAGACATCTGTGGTGAGTTTTCTCTTCCAGAAAAATAGTTGAGCATCTACGTGCAATAGTGATTGCTCCTCAGTTTTTAAGCTATTTGGCACCTGATTTTCATATTGATTTTCTCCAGATACTTTTCTAAGCCCCTGAGAAGGTGGGCCAAGGTGCTTTTCTTGGTCCCTTTCCATCCTTAAATGCTTGGTTCCTGTCAAAAGAGGAAAGATCACTTGCTGTAAGCTTCCAGTGAATACAAATTCAAATGCAAAATGACAAGTGCACCTTAAGTTGAAAAGTAATGGCTCCTTTTTCTCGACCAAAAAGACTAATTTGTTTACATGTGGTTGCAGAGGTGGCCTGAGTGAGGAATAAAGGAAATTATTCACTCCTAATCATTATTAGACCTTATAAAATTTATTTCCAGTAATTAAATAAAAACATAAATTCACTTTAAATTTAGTTTGCATAACTGATTGCAAGTGAAAGTAAAATCTTAGGTATATATAAAAAAAGGCTTCCAGGGAAATCTATAAAAGATACTCTAACAGGGACATGGAGATGACTTTTTTATAAAAATAATTTAGTTTTGTTTGCTGTCTGTGTAATACTCTCTCTACTGATACATGTCAGGAAAACAGCATCAAGTACATTAAGGAATCACCTGATTTGAGGAATCTCTGGCCTGAAGAACTTTGACTTTTTGATACTTACCTTTCTTGTCTTAGATAGCCATTTGTTTCCTTTTGGTGCCTTCTTTCCTTTATTTTAAAAGCCAGTGTTCTCTTACGTTTTCTGAGTACCATCTTCGTACCACTGTGCTGTTTTAGTCAGGCTTTTACTTATTTATTTCCTGTCTTTCCCTTCCTCTCCTCACAGCACATTCTGTGACCCCAGGCTGTCCCCTTTTGCCCAAGAACTCCCAATTTAAGAACTTAATACTGGTTGGTATTATTGCTTTTCCAATCTCTACCTCCCTCATAAACATGCTGAGATCCACTAAACCCCATTAAAGAGTTAGTTGATGAGTTGATGCCTTCTGTCTGTCCCATTCTTGGGGTTCATAGAGGTGACGTCCTTACATCTCCTCATTCACAGATCTCTAACAGCAGCAAGTCTAAATGAGCTTGTGCTTCCCTGTTAGCTGTCCTGTGATCCCTGGGGCATGGGGAAAGGACAGGAGTGAAGCTGGGTTCATCACTGCCGTGGCCAGGTGTGGGGAGTGCTTGCCACAGATTAGAGTGATATTAGAAAGTGGGACTCAGGACTCTTCCCCTCCCACAGGAATGCCAGATTCCTTATCAGGTATTTACACAATTCTTCCCAGTTGGCTGTGGTAATTTCCGAGGGGTCTGGGTTACAACTCCAACTCTTCAGAACACATTCTCTTACTTCAGGATGTGAGGTGTTTCATTTGTAGACCCCAAACACAAGTGTCTCGCTTTTCCGGAAAATAGTTCTTGATTGCCTCAACTTATTTTTGCATTTCATCCCCTCCCCCAACCCTTTCCCATCACCTAATTTAGGTGGAGGCAGCTGCCTTCTTGTTTTAGTGATTGGCTTGTGTGACATGGTCTGAAGCAGAGAGGACATATACATACACATTCTTCCATGGGTTTCCTGCTCTAAAGGTCAGTTGCCTTTTGGCTAGCAAACACATCACCAAAGCAGTAGAAATGGCACTGGGACTGTCAGGAACTTTGGCAGCCTGTGGAGGAGATATTTTTGCCAGGGGTGATATCTTACGGTCAAATCCTAACAGTTATGCTTAGGAAGGTCAGTTTTATTTAGCTCCTAACTGCATTACACACAAAACTGATGTTTCTTGCAGGCTTCCTTGTTGCTGCTCTTCCCTTTCGCATCTGGGTGCCTGAGCAGCTCTTCAGAGCTTAGGGCAGTAAGGAGCATCTTGATTCCTCTGAAATCTTGACTGGAGTGAGCTGTACTGCCTGGGACTGTGGTGGGTGATGTATCATGATCTATGGCATGAGGTAATTATTTGGGAGGATAGGTTTTCTTTTTTTTTTAATCCAGGAATGTTTTATTTCTTATTTTTTAAATACAGTTTTATTGAGATGTATTCACATACTCTACGATCATCCACAGTATATAATCAGCTATTCACAGTACCATCATATGGTTGTGCATTCATCACCAGAATCAACTTTGAACATCTTACTTACTCCAAAAAAAAAAAAAAAAAAAGAAAAAAAGTAAAAAAGAACACCCAAAACATCCATCCCCCCATCCCACTCTATTTTTGATTTAGTTTTGTCCCCATTTTTCTACTCATTTGTCCATACACTGGACAAAGGGAATGTGAGCCGCAAGGTTTTCACAATCACACAGTCACACCATGTAAGCTACATAGTTGTGCAGTCGTCTTCAAGAATCAAGGCTACTGGGAGGATAGTTTTTGGTAAATGCTTTTTAAAATTGGATATCAATACTGCTGAAAAATTATATTCTTTTTTTCCACAACCAAAATAAGAATAGAGAACCAATATGAAAGAAAATAGAAAAGATGGCTAAAGGATGAGAGAACAGGAATCATTGGAAAAAATGGAATTTACTAAATCTTCAGAAGAGAATGGTGAGAAAGGATGCAGTAATTCTCCATGCTTGAAAAAAGCAATTTCCCATATGGTCGATATGGCTATTATCTATTTCTACAGATGCAGAACAGAATCTGAAGACAAAGCTCTGTTATCCAGGTATAGGTATGATTGGAGTTTAGATTCTGTTTGGGTGCAGATAGCATTTCTTTAGTACTTTCCCTATCTGAGGTTGTGCTAAGTACTTATTATCTTGTAAAAGCCTTGAACTAACCTCAATATTGGTATTAATTTCCTCATTTTACAAGAGAAAGCAGAGGACCATAGAGTTTAATCTTGAGGAATGCAAGGACTTATCAAAATAGGGGAGGGAAGAATCAGAGACAGAGTATATTTACAAATACTAGATGTTGATGTAAGTCACAGGAAAGAAACCAAGCAAGACTACAAGAATTAGGAAGACATAGTAAAGTAATAGTAGTGGTTAAGGGTCTAGAAGACTGTCATGAACCAGAAGATCCGCTGGTATTGAGGACCAGGGGAAGGAGTAGGAAATAAGGAATACAGAGGGTAAAGGAAGGGGCTGAAGATCAGAATTGGGATGCTTGCCTGTTTATCAAATATAAATGACATCTACAAAAAGACCTTTATGGAGGCACACTACAACTTCAGTCAGAGAACCTCTGTGAATTTCTGGCCAAAGGAGACCCTTGTTCCCAAGGAGGGGAGTTCCACAAGTAGGTAAATGATTTTGAAGAAGCCTGCTTCTGATAACCTATCCAGTTGTGTAATTATCCTATAAGTAAACACCTTTGATTTCATAGCTTAAGTCCTGACATCTAAGATAGAACCTGGAACCAGATAAAAATGACTTGCATTTTAAAATTCCCTTAAGGTTGGGTTGCTTTTAAAATATCTTTATTAGGTAATAGGTTTCTAATTTGGAATGTTAAAATAACAGAAGGTATGGCATTTTAGATATCACTGCAGGGAAAAATACTAGTCTCACTAAAACAAAGAAAACCAACAGTTGGCCTTCAAAGGAAGAGCCCTCTAGTTGCTTTATTTCAAATCTTTTCTCAGTATTTTCAGATCAAAGCTGGGGCCTTTTATGCTGATTGTGGGTTTGGCTAGGATTGCCATTATCCTCTGCCTCTGACTGGAAGTACTGCAGGGAAGCCACATGTTCCTGTTCCAAGGAGAGAGTAACACCTGTTACTAGTAGAAAACTATAAGCCAATGATGAGAAAATGAAATTGGGATTAATTTCTCTTGCAAGCAGGTCTAACCTTAATTGTGCCACCACCTGACTTGGGTACTGTTGCTTTTGCAATGACCTTACATGGTGGGTCAACATAGTCACCAGTGACTTTTTATTGTTTAGGCGCAGTTGCCATTTGGGTCTCAATTTTAAATAAACTTCATATAGGAAATGTGGCATTGTTCCTGGGTGTTCTGTAAAATATGGGGAAGATATGTGTCTTTGATTAAGGAATATGATCCTGTGGCCGTCACTCTAGTGCAGACCCTTGTCATCACTGCAGCAAAATTTTGTTTCCTTGCTTCAATGTTTTCCACCTCGTACGTGGCTGCTAGATTAGTTTTCCTAAACCCAGTTTCCATCATGTGTTTCTCCTGCTAAAGAAACTAGTGATACTCACCTCCATTCAGAAAAATTAAAACTCTACTTCCTGATCTTTAAAAATCCAATAAAATCTGGACTCACTTTACCTATTGCCTCATTTACATTTATTGAACTTTCGCTGTGTTAAGCTCGTGATAATTAATAATGAACTACAGAAGTCTTTGAGATTAAGTTTCAGTTAAATGATTACTCCCTATATTGAAAATTACTTAAAAATTTTTTGTTGTTTTTGATGGAAATCTTAAAATAATCTCTTGCTCTATATCCCTGCTTTTTTATTTAAAAATTATAATTACTGAAATACTACAGGGATATAATCTTATTGTAACTATTTTAAACTTGCCACCTCTCCTCCTCTCACCCCAGGTATGAGCTGGTTTAAGGGGGAGGAAAGCTTAGCTAGAAATTTTTATTGAAAGTCAGATTTTTTGAGGCATAATTTACATACAAAAAAATTCATCCTTTGTAGGATGAATTCTGTGAGTTTTGATAATGCATGTCTACCACCACAATAAAAATAAAGAACACCCCAGAAACCCTTCCCCTTACTCCCAGCCCCTGACTGTCTTTGCTTTGAGTGTGGCTTCTTTTACTTAGCATAATGCATTTGGGTTCATCCATTTGTTGGGTATATCAATAGTTTATTTTTATTGCTGAGTAGTATTCCAGTGTACAGTTGTGACACAGCTTTTTTTTTTTAATCCATTCACCAGTTGAAGGACATTTGGTTGGTTCTAGTTTTTGGCAATTATGAAAACAACTATAAATATTCATGTATAGGTTTTTCTTTTTATGTGACCATAATTTTTCATTTCATTGGGTAAATACCTATGAGTGGGATTTCTAGATCATATTGTAAGTATATGATTACCTTTATAAAGAAACTGCCACATTGTTTTCCAAAGCAGCTGTACTGTTTTGCATTCCAGTAGCCATGTATAAGAATTCTGGTTGCTCTGTATCCTTGTGAGAATTTTTTAGTGAGATTTATTTTTTAACATTTAAAATTTTAGCCATTCTACTAGGAATTTAGTGATATATCATTGAGGTTTTAATTTGTTTCACTAGTGACCAGTAATGTTGAACATCTTTTCATCTGTTTATGTGCCATCCATATATCTAATTTGGTGAAGTGTCTTTAAATATTTAGCCTATTTTTCTTTCGGTGGGGGAGAAGTGGGTGTTTGTTTTCTTACTATTTAGTTTTAAAGTTTCTTATATATTTCTATACAAGTCCTTTGTGAGATATGTGATTTGCAGATATTTTCTCCCAGTCTGACTTGTCCTTTCATTTTCTTAATCTGACTTGTCCTTTCATTTTCTTAACATTGTCTTCTGAAGAACAGATGTTTTAAATTTTAATGAAATCCAATTTATCAGTTTTTCTTTCATGGATCACGCTTTTCAGGTCACATCTAAGAAGACTTTGCCTAAGCCAAGATCAATGAGATTTTCTTTTGTGTTTCCTTTTAAAAATTTTGACTTACTTGCATTTATTGAGTTTTAACTGTGTTAAGACTTTTAGGTCTGTGATTCGCTTTGAGTTAATTTTTATTAAGTTACATGTCAAGGTTCATTTTCTCTCTTTTTCCAGCACCATTTGTTGCAAAGACTGTCCTTTTTCCATTGCATTGCTCTTGCACTTTTGAAAAAATAAATCAATTGACCTTATATGTATGAGTCTACTTCTAAATTCTCTCTTCTGTTGATCTGTATGTCTATCTGTGAGCCAGTATCACATTGTTTTAATTACTGTGGCTTTCTTATAAGTCTTGAAATCAGGTAAAGTGAATTCTCCAAATTTGTTCTTTTTCAAAATTGTTTTGGCATTATTTTGCCTTTCCATATAAAATTTGAAATCATTTTGTTGATTTCTATAAAACATCATGCTGGGATTTCTATTGGTATTGTATTGACTATATATATCAGTTTGGAGAGAATTGATGTCTTAGCAATATTGAGTCTTTCATCCATTAACATGATAAAGCTCTGCGTTTATTTAGATTTTCTTTGGTTTCTTTCACCAGTGTTTTTTTAGTGTTCAGCATACAACTCTTCCATGTATTTTGTTAGATTTATACCTAAGTATTGCATTTTTTGGTGCTACTATAAATGATATTTTGTAAAAAATTCAAGTTTCTTATTGATCATTGCTAATATATAGAAATACCATTGGTTTTTATATCTTGATCTGGGATCCTGTGACTTTGGTAAACTCACATTTATTGTACTTCTAGGTGGTAATTTGATCTCTGATCTGGTAAAGCAAACTTTTAACTTCAAAGATTTCCTCCCTCGTCTTTTCCCTCTTTCTTCATTCCCTCTGTTTCTGTCTCCTATTGTTAAGTGGGAGGAAAGAGCATTATTATTTTTTTAAAATTAGTGACATTATTTAAGGAGCCTCTTAAGTTATGTAAAGGTACATCTAGTTCCTAGTCTTAAGTGGAAAGTGATAGCTAATTGTTCTGCAAAATAATTTACTGTAACGTGGAAATCAAATGTCAAATATTGAGTAGTTTCATATTCTATGTTATGCTGTATCCCTTTCTGTTATCACTATTGCTCAGTAAAATTCTGTTAGAGACTTTTGTTGGTGGGGTCTGGAGAACAGTGAAGGAGGGGTGATGGTCACACATAGGATGAATGTGTTTGAAAAGCATAACAGCTACAGAAGATAAGACAGTGAGCAGGAATTAAGAATTCTGTGAGATGTGTCTAGGGAGTGTAAAGCTTCTGGGAATTCTTGAAAATCCTGGAAAACATTGTGATGGGGGGTTGAGGTATTTTATCTGGTTTTTAAAGGAAAGGATGACTCCAGAAAGTTTATATACTTAGGCTTATCCAGATTGAATTAGTTAAGCACTTTATCATATTATGATAATCTTCACTATGTGTATTGTTTATTTTGTCCTACATTGAACATTTTTGTAGGTTGTTTGAACTTTACTAAAGGGATACAACATTGAAAGTAGCATCCAGGTCTTTAAGGAGCTTAGTCTAGTAGGACAGAGAAACATATGATCAAGAGATTGCAATCTATTATCATAATTGAGTAAACATATATATGAGATTAAGAGGCAGGATAAAGGGGGATTGATCAATTCTATTTGGGGAAAGGATTGTGAAAGGTTTTACAGAGGCTGGTTTTTTTTTTAAATACAATTTTATTGAAATATTTATTGATATATTCACATACTATATACTCATCCACAATGTACAATTAATTGTTCACAGTGCCATCATATAGTTGTACCTTCATCACCACAATCAAATTTTGAACATTTTCCTTACTCCACACACAAAAATAAAAATAAGAATAAAAGTGAAAGTAAAAAAGAACACCTAAAGCATTCCATCTCCCTATCCCACCAAATTTTTCATTTAATTTTTGTCCCTATTTTTCTACTCATCTGTCCATACACTGGATAATGGGAGTGTGAGCCACAAGGTTTTCACAGTCACACAGTCACACCATGTAAGCCACAAAGTTAAACAGTTGTCTTCAAGAATTAAGGCTACTGGGTTGCAGCTTGACATTTTCAGGTATTTCCTTCTAGCTATTTCAATACACTAAAAACTAAAAAGGGATATCTATATAGCACATAAGAATGCCCTTCAGAGTGACCTCTCAACTCCATTTGAAATCTTTCAGCCACTGAAACTTTATTTTGTTTCATTTCACTTCCCTCTTTTGGTCAAGAAGATGTTCTCAATCCCACGATGGTGGGTCCAGGCTCATTCCTGGAGTCATGTCCCGCATTACCAGGGAGATTTACACCCCTGGGAATCATGTCCCGTAGGGGGGAGGGCAGTGAGTTTACCAGCTGAGTGGGCTTAGAGAGAGAGAGGCCACATCTGAGCAGCAAAGAGGTTCTCTGGGGGAGACTCTTAGGCACGATTATAAGTAGGCTTACAGGCTGGCTCTTAAGTTACATTTTGAAGGGTGCCTAGAATGGGCAGAAGGAGGAAAACAAATATGTGCACATGGTGATCAAAACATGTAGAAAGGCACAGAGATATTAAATAGAAGGGCAAGTCCAGGAACTATAGAAGTTTAACATGGTTGGAAGGTAGGTTGTTGGTAAATCAAATCTTCCTCAAAATTTTTGCCTTGCTTGATGAGCAGATCCATGCAGTCCAACTTTCACTCATCTGCCGCAGTCCTAGAAACTAATAAAGAACTAAATAATCATTGAATTAAGAGGTGATTTGAGGAAGATATTCTTATTATGAAGATGGTTTTTGGTGGAATTTGATTCAGGAGGGAAACAAATTTGCAACTTTGTCTTAGGGAATAATTTGCGGGAGATAAAAGAGCAATTATTTCCATTATTGTTCTGTGTATCTGATAGTTGATTATCATTTTATACTTGTAGAAAACTTCTCATTCTCTTTGCAGAAAAACCCTAATAAGGTGTACAGATGCCCTTTCAACAACTCACATTTTACATTGGTAATAAAGAGTACCACAATGTTATCGTACATTTACTGTTTCCTCTCGCTAGAAAAATGTCAGTATGTCAATCCCTGACAATTCAGTCATACAAATTGTAAATAAATATTACTAAGCTGTTGTTAGGAGGCTACCCCTGTCCTCCCTGTTACTCTGCTCTTCTCTGCATGTCTGATTCTCTACCTAAAACTTTGTTGCCCAGTGCCTTTCTGATCGCATGATTCCATGTTTTAGATCTGGTCTAATCTCTGGAATCTTAAATGTCCTCTCCTACCTCTCAGGATCTACCATGGCCCTAGTATTCCCCCACAGTCAGGCAACACTGTTAGTTCCAGGATTATGTTAGTTACTCCCATGATTCCATCAAGCTAAAAGTAAATGCCATCTGCAATCTCTTACAACCAGTAGAATATAGGCTCCTTGAGGGTATGACCAGTCTTTTTCACTGCTGTCTCCCTGGGACCTAGAATAGTGCCTGCAACTTAATGGGTACATAATAAATATTTTGACTGACTAATGTGTCCTCCTTCCACAGACACAAAAGTATACAAAATTAAGACCAAGATTTGCACTGCTTTATCTTTCTTTGCAATATGAAGGCGTCTGCAAAAATGTCTACTCTTGCTTCCTTTCACTTTCTCTCTCTTCTCACTCCAAACACCAGCTACGTCTTTTTCTTACTATCTACAACAAGAAGGATTTTCAACTCTTGTTAGGGGAATTCAAATTTTTACAGTGGCTGAAGAGTTAAATGGAATTAAATTTTCATCCAACAGAATTTTCAGAAGGAGAATTTGTGATTGGAAAGGAATTACTGAATCTGTATAGTTAAAGCTAAAGATGACTGTCCAGCATAATTGCTTCAGGAAAATTTTAAGCCATTGAAATTCAGATTTAGCTTAATAATGAATGCTTGTGAGCTTAGTAGAATTTTATTATCTTCTGATCTTCCAAGAGGAATGAAAATGCTTTGCTTGTAAAGTGGCTCTTGTTCAGGGGCAATTTTGCCCTCCAGGTGACATTTGGCAATGTCTGGAGACAGTTTTAGTTGCCACAAATGAGGGTGGGTGCTACTGGCATCTAGTGGGTAGAGGTCAGTGAGGCTGCAAACATCCGACAGTGCATAGAAAGTTCCCCACAACAGAGAATTATCCATCTCAAAATGTCAATAGGGCTAAGTCTGAGAAATCCTATGTTAAAGTAACAGATGTTTGGTTTGTTCTATTACCAGTTTACTGAATGGTACTGGTATTTAGATCTAGGAAGGACCAGATGATGGGACCAGTTGGGCTATAGGTATAGTCTCATATATGTGTATATGTATTGGCAAACTTGCCAGATAACCCAAGTTCTAGTCTGTTGAGTAAGGAAACACCATTTCCTTATGGCAGTCTGCATATCTAGACAAGCTCCAAGTGATCAATCAGGTACATAATATGCCTTGTACCTTTTGAAAATCTACTGGGCTATGTATTTGCCTGATAGACTGGATTGACTTTGAGAAACTGACTACTAAAATCCCTTTTCTTGAATGTAATGTATGTTTATTAGAGAGTGAATGCAGCAGCTTTAAAAAGGATTAAATTGATTTGAATTTTAGAGGGGCTAATGTGTCCTTCATGAGAGATCCTTGAATTTCTATTACTTTATTTTATATATTTTTGAGAGGTGTTATAGGAAGTAGAAAGAAACTTGAAAGTAAGGAGAATAATCAAGAAATCCAGATGATTTTAGGATATAATAAATAGCTGTATACATCTCCTTATTCTTTTAGCAACTTTCTCATGAAAAAAATCTGAGCAATTTTTTTGATGTGCTTTTTAAAGGCTTAAGTGATCGGAAAAGAATTATACTTTTAGTTTTAATAAGAGTTTCCTACTCACAAAATACGCAAAATACTAAATTGCTTTAGTTCCATATACACTCCTTCAACCCTTCTTTACTTTCTAGTACCTCGGACTATACACAGAATATACAAGCACCTGCCTTAAAACAGTGTACTTAAGCTTTCTTAAAACACAACTTTTCATTAGAGCAAACAAAAATAAAATAGGAGAAATAGATTGTTTTAGTTAAGGTGTCATTTGCTATTGGGACAAATCTCCATGTTTCAGTGGTTTAACACAATAGAAATTTTTCTTCATTCATCTGACAATCCAATGTATGTATTCCTCATAGCTGGGCTACTTTCCTCTACCAAGTGATTCAGGAATCCAAGCTTATTCCATCTGTTGACCTTTGAGTCATCTGCTTCTAACTAATAGAAGGGGAAAGAGAGAGAATCCCCATCCACTTCTCAAGAACCCTAGCAAGAAATAGCATTCATTCCTGCTGTTCACATTTTTTTTGGTTGAGAACTAGTTACAAGACCTTATATAGATGCAGTGGAGACTGAGCAGCTTCCCCCCAGCCAGAGTTCTGTACTCTGGAGGGAGTGGGGCATGAATGTTTTGGGGGAACAACTAGCCATCTCTGCCACATAGAGTTTGTTCAATTTCTTTTTGAATTATATTCTGACTCCTTTTGGCTCAATTTTTGTGGTCACATGTTTGTGATGGTAGCAGACATGTTTTGAAAAATTCTGAGTTTTTATGATATTCCTACTCCATTAAGAAAATAGAGACTTTATAGTTGTAACATTTATTGAGAACATAATGTCATTTTTACATGCTTTTTTTGTTTTAATATGAGTTTAAATGAATTAAACTTGACTTGACTCTCAAAATATTTTAATGAAGTTGGTACAAATATTACTGAATTTTATACACATTGTTGCCCAGAGAGGTTAAGGAACTTACTGTCACATGGTCATTAGAAGTACAATCCAGGCAGTTTAACATAGAACCCATGTTTTTAAATACCAGGTTCTCCAAAATGTTAGATTAAAAGATTATTTAGAATGAAAGTAAGATGTTTAGTAAGTGGAAATCTGATGGTTATTTTAGGTACAGGGCTGTGTGTAATGATGTGTAGGGAATAGGTGATAAAGGAGTTTAAAAAAGCAATCCTTGAATGATATGAAAATCTAAAAAAGAACAAAGTTTCAAAGTAGGGAAAACTGAAGGACTAAGACATTTCAAACTTGAGCAAACTGATGTCATAATATCCCAAATTCAGTATGGTTGAGCATGACAAAAAGATGAGAGATTCCATCAAAGTTTGGTTTACCAAGACAGTAATGCATGTCAAAACTTAATTAGGCAGTGTCAGATTTGCAGACTTTTAGCTATTAAGGAAGTTTTTCCCTCAGAAATTTTACAATGTGAAACTTTGCTGTAATGAGATTTGACTCCAGTTCAATGTTTTTTTCTTGTTTAGTAAGTCCCTTGGTTTCTTATCTGCCCCATCATCATTCCACATGGAAATTTAGGGAGCACCCATTGGCTATTACCATTTGTGATGCATCTTCATTTTATAAGGACTAAAATCATTTAAAGAGTTTGGAGATTAGTGTTAGTTACTTAAATTATACTGAAAAATCAGTGGGAAAGTGGTGCAAATCCAGGAAGACAATTTGTCATACCACAGAAATAATTTTATATGCATGTGTTGGCTACCAACAACAGTATTTAGATTTTCAAATTGATTTACATTTCAAAGTTTATGATGTTTCTCCACCCTCATTTCCCCTTAAACTCATTTTGTTCCCCTTTGGAGGCAGACAATCTCATATTTTACTCTTGCCATCTTTGGCTTTGTTCACACATGAATGTACTGCCAACTTTGAAGTTCTTTCTAGTGAGAAAAATATATCCTAGTTTTTTGGCCCCGCATATCTGATTATTCCAAAAGCAATTACAGCATTAAAATTACCCAGAATGGGGCAATCACAATTTGGTAAGAGAAGAAAATCATTGGTTATATCTTGATACTCACACTTCATCATTGTATTTGATTATTAGATTGAGGCTGTAAGACTACTGTTGGGTTAGTCTCACAAAAACTTTTGTCCTGCTGTTTTCTAACTGTATTTTGTTCTTCTGTGGCACAACTTTGAGTATATTTAGATTGATTACACTTTTAAAAGGAATCTGGGCATATTTCCCCTATGAGATACTATTAATAAGGCATCACATGTAATTAGAAAAAAACATCATTGCACAGTTAGAGGAGAGAATGTGTTTAGGCAGAAACAATTTGTGGTTCATATTAGTATGTCTTTAGACTTGAGGATTTTGTTAATTGAGTTCAATTAACTAAAAAAGAAGTTTTGATTCTTCTTGGGAAGCTTATACAAAATTTTATATAGAAACTTATAAATGATAATGTAAAAAGTAACCTTACAGGCAGACAACAAGCCTTCAGAAATTCTATAGAGATAAAACCGTACAGGTGAAAATAGTATACAAATTGAAAGAAAGAGATGGCTTTGGGAGGAGAGGAATTGTTCTTGGTTGACAGGGTAAATGGTAGTGTCTTGATGTAGGGAAAGAAAAAAACCAAATGCTTGGCTTTCACGTGGTTGTTACTAATTTTTGTGTATGTACATTAAAGAGACTGTTTTCCACATCCAAATAAAAAGAATATTCCATAGTCTCCTGTGATTTTTATTTTCCAGTTTATTTTTCTGGTAGGCAGTACTTCTCTCCCCAGGGTGCTGATTTGATCTCCACATGAGTTACAACCAAAGTGGTAGACAAGGGCATGCAGTAGTATCAAGGAAAATTGTTTTATGGTAAATCTTTCCTGGAGGGCTATGGATTCTTTGTGAAACATAAAGTGCTATTTACTTAAAACCTCTATTATTTATTTGTTTTTGGTTTTTCCATTTTAACAATAGACATCATAAATTGATGGACGAGCCTGGGTTTATAGATAGTTTTAGGAAAGAAACTTTACTAGGAGAAATTGATTCTAGCTTCATTCTTTTTTCTCATTTCTTTTTTCTTTTCCCATCTGTAGTGTAGTTGGGAACTTCTGGGAGAGAATAGCTTTGAAACCATTATGCTATTGCATGAGGGTATTATGGCTGGTAGTCTTGGGTTGGGCAGTTAAAGCTGAAAGTGGTTATGTGGTTAGGCTGGAAAATGAGAGTAATATAGCTACTTAAAAAAATAAAATTCTATTTTAAATTCTTTTTTTAGGTAGAATGAAACCCTTAACAAAAATCAAAAGTTACTCTTTATAATGAAAGCTCTTGCATAAGGCATTATTATTTAAAATGATGTAAAATGTCACTGAATCTTTGCAGCTTGAGACTAAATACTTCAATCCCACCACACGGAAGCAGAGATAACTATCAATTACCTACCTATGGTTATGAGAGACAACAAAACCCAGACAACTGCATTCACAAAACATTAAAAATCTTTTAGGCAATTATTACAGCTTTTTTGCCAACTCCCCATCCACCCCACCCCATGATTCTTCTAAGAACAATCTGTACTTTTTAATTTTTTTACTTACATGGTAAGGGTGATAGAAATGGTCTACATAGAAGGCATTAGGTAGGTCAGTGTTTTACACATCTGGAATGATCATTTCCTGGGGTTTTCTTTTGGAAACACAATGTCATTTTTCTTCATAGGATCATTTCAAACCCTTTTATGTTAAACGGCCCCCAAATTGCACAAAGACATTTACTGCAAAGAGGGATACATAAATGTTTTGTCTTTTAACCTCAATGAACTATATATTCAGTGTTTGTACAAATACTTGGAAAGGCCTACTAGGCTGTTCAAAGAGGTCGGAGGTACAGACCCTGTTCTCAAGAAACATATCTGTCTAGTGCAGCAATAAAACAACAGCAGTAACAGCAACAACAACACGAATTGCATAGGCAAACAGTATGTGAAAAGGGCTGTCTGAGTGATAGAAACAATGACTTCTATTTCAGTCACAGGAGAGATAATTACTGTGGACTAGAGGATCAAGGAACTTCATATTTGGGAGTTACCATTTTTCTTTTCTGGACCTTTAAGAATATGAAGAATTTAAATTGATGAAGGAGATGGGGAGGGAAAGGCTATTCTAGATGGAGAAAAATAAGGAAAAATAATAAAAGAAGAAATGTCCAAGAGCCAGAGCAAGTAAATCAGTTTATGGGATGATTTCTACAGAAGAGGAGAGGTGTATGAAATGCAAAAATCAGTTTGAGCCAGATGGTGATATGGAGGATGAATTGGAATAGAGAGGATTAGATGATTGTTCCAGAGATAGATTTTGGGGATACTGGAAGCATCGTGGGGGGCACGAGCAAGAAATAGAAAAAGGTAGGAAGGGAGGGAAGGACTGAGTTTGTCTTCTTTTAGATGTTTTCATATCTGGATGAAGTCTTAAGGTATGGGTAACAAAATGTGGGACTTTTACAAGCCACATGTACTATATATCTAGTCCAGGTGATGGTAAACTATGGCAGATAGGCCAAATCCAGCCACTACCTGTTTTTGCAAATAAACTTTTATTGGAGTACGGTAGTGCTCAATTTTTAATGTAATGTCTATGGCCATTTTTTTTTGTGTGTGTGCTAAAATGCAGCACTGTATAGTTGCAACTGAGACTGTGTCCCACAAAGTCCAAATATTTACTCTCTGGTCTTTTACAGATAATCCAGTTTGCTCTGGCTAGAAAGTATTTATTCACTAGGTAACTCTGGATAAGTCAACTAAATGAACCTCGTTTCTACTTGCAGGCAACAGTTTTCAGGAAAACTAGATCTTTCATGTATTGAATTAAACTGAACTCATATCTTGAAATGGATTTTCATTGCTGTCTTCCTTAGAGGACATGAACATAATAATGGAGTTCTTTTACCATCTTACTATTTAATTTGAACTAGAAAGGTGGTGTTCTTTTTGAGCTGATAACCTATTACGAGTTTGTGTGGTCACTTTTCTTAGATGGTATCTTAGTCAGTCAGGCTGCTATGACAAATATCACACAGTGGATTTACTTGACAACAGGAATTTATTGGCTCATGGTTTGGAAGGCTAGAAGTCTAAAATTAAGGCATCAGCAAGGCTATGCTTTCTCCCCAAACTATGTAGTATTTTGGCACTGGCTTGACACAATCCTTGGGGTTCTTTGGCTTGCCACTCTGCCTCCTGTCACATGGCAGTCTCTGTCTCTTGTGTCTGCTCTTCTGGTTTCTGCTGACTCATGGCTTCTCCCTGTGCCCTTCTCCAGCTGCTGGCTCTGGTTTCCTCTCTTTATAAGGCTTCCAGCAACATGGATTAAGATCCACCCTGATTCGGTTGGCCACACCTTAACTAGTCATATCTTCAAATGTCCTAGTTACTTAAGTTCACATCCACAGAAATCTGAATTGAGATTAAGAACATGTCTTTTGAGGGGTGCATAATTCAGTCTATCACAGATGGCCCCCAGATGAAATAATCTAATAGTATCTAGACTTCAAGACAATGCAATCAAGGGTAAATTTTGATTCCTTTTGCCAAGCAAATTGTTGGTTAATACTGCTACTTAATTAATGCATCATGATAATGATAAAACAACAAAACTGATGTTTAATGAACACTTGTGGTATTTAGGGTGCTGTTCTGATTTCTTTGCTTGCATTATGTAATAAAATCCTCACAAAAACCCTGTGATGTATATAAACTATTAAATTATTTTTTTTTAAATATTCATTTTATTGAGATATATTCACATACCACACAGTCATATAAAACAAATCATACATTCGATTGTTCACAGTACTGTTACATAGTTGTACATTCATCACCAAAATCAATCCCCAACACCCTCATTACCACACGCACAAAAATAACCAGAATAATAATTAAAGTGAAAAAGTGTGCTTCAGGTTTTAAAGCAGGGAAGGAAAGTGAGGCATTTGCCTTGGGCCCCAAATTTAAGGGGCACCAAAATTAAATTATTTTTTAAATAGAAAAGTAAATTGTGTGTTAATAACATTATATAACAAGCCCTAGGCCAACAGCTTGTCATTGGCAGGGCTAGGATTTGAATATATATGTAGTGTAGTGTAGAATGTATGTCTTTCTTACCTTTTTAGGGCACCCCTCCCCCCAGGGAGACAGGGCTGGTTTCTAGCAGCCATATTTTTTTGCAGTTTATGAGATTCATTCCAGCCACAGTAGATTGGTCTGGGGATGTATACCATATCCAAATGGGTTGGTAGATATATATCCAAGCTGAGCCAGTCAAGTACTGCCCTGGGATTTTATATTGGAGACTAAAATTATTTCTTCATTCTGTCTCCTCTTGAAGAGAGGTCAGGAAGAATGTGGCACCATTCTTCCATTCCAGTTTAGTGTTGTGCCCTTAAATAATATGAAAAAAATACTTAAAAATTCAGATCACTGTGAGTATCTTTAATATAAGCAAGACAAACGTGATAAAGAGTTTGAGGGTGTATATTAACTGAAGATGTTAATTACCTGAATGTTGAGCAAAAGGAGAAGCTGGAGAAGGCATCTCTCAATCAGGATTCAATGCAGGAAACAGAAACCACTCTATAGATATTTTGGTAGGAATCAAATGAACAGAGAGAATTAGGTGATTAAAACACCTGCTGGCATGACTGGGCTATTAGAAGCCAGAGGAGCTACCTAGGACTTTAGGTTTCATGGAGCTGAGATTCAGAGGTCAAGAAGCTGCTACCACCAACCATTATGTCACAACAGCTTTCATACCCACAAAGCTGGCAACTAGAAATAAAACAAGACATCTGGCTTCTGCAAATATGACTCTCCAGCCATCCTTGGCAGTACCCAAACAGTAAGAAGATATCCTCTCTCTCCTTTCTTGCTTTCTGAATCTTTCGAGAGTGCATCTCAGTGGTGGAACCTGTTTGCATGTAGGATCCTAGTTGATTGGGAATCTGGGAAATACAGTTTTTATGCTCTCCAGCTCCCTTGATAGGCAGGGTATGTAGAAGAGGGTGGGAATGGACGTCAAATCCCAAAAAACGGTCACAAGATCATGCTTCAGTAGTGGTCAAAATAGGCTTGATATATTTGTTTGCAATCCCAAAATATGTAAAAGAGCTAGTGCTCTTTGCTCTTATTCTCCTAGGACTGTGGTACTTTCAACCGGGACTGAATCCAAGGATCTCTTGATTTACCAAGGGAGTCATGAAATTATTGCACTACATTTGAGAAAGCTGAGATTATAGACAGGATCATTTATTTCCCAGAGGCTTTCAATGGTGCAGCATAGTGTGGCCACTATCCACACTATTTCATCTATGAATTCTGATGCCTATGTGAGAAAATAATGAAAGGGAGCCAGAGCTTCTCTTTCTAGGACTGGACATCTCCTAACTCATTATACTGTGTGTGTTGCTAAATGTTTAATAGAGTGTATAGGATGCTATAAAACAGAATACCCAAGGATATTAATATTAGATTAATGACATTGCCTAGAGGTTTTTCTACTAGGTAAAACTTGCATTAAATAGAGCTCAAAGAGGAATAAAGAATGATTTATGACTTCTTCCTCTGTCAAAAGTTTGAGGTAATTCCATGTTTATTCTGTGTTACTCTGTGTAACCAGTTTTGTTTCCAAATTTATTCATTTTCTGGTGATTGAGAAAACTGTAAATAGTGAAGTTGTCCTAACCGTGGTCATATAAGTAAATGTCAAATTGAAAAATGTAGGTTGTATACACATTTCTATTTTTCTTGACCTTACTGTAGTTCTTTTTCATTGACTACACATGTAGGTCAGGAATTGTGGGTTTGGGGGGCATTACAGATAGGGGCATATGGTGGATGCTCTGGATCTCCTTTTAAGATCCTGGAATACAATTTTTATGCTCAGTGGATCTCCAGATGGCCTACTTTGAAGACTCACTGAAAAAAGAAAAATAACCTAATATAGCAATGCTCTCTGAATGTCCTTTTGGGACATTTCTTTTTCTAGAATGTTCATTCTATTCTACCAAGCAAAATGTTCAGAGAAGTGCTTGTTCCTAGACCATAGCTTGAGAATTGCTGTTCTAGGAAGAATTTGTCTCTTTCCATAGTAACTTTCAGTGAGACAGAATGTCTGACAATTTTTAGTATCCAAATGGTGTAAATTCTGTAAATTCAGCACATTTAATCTAAATTACTCACTGATCTTGATTTCAATGCCTGTTTCACACGCTACCAACTCACAAATCATATGAAGTACAATAGGAATGGATATTCATATGACAGAACGTTATTACCTTAGTAATTTACTCTATAGTATTGGGGAGATTTTGAGTTGTCTTTTCTCAGAGATCATCTAACCTGAACACAATATATTTTCATTTCTCTTTCTTCCCTTTTTGGTTATCACCTTCAGCTCTGATTAGCATGCCCTTTATAATGAAGGCTATGTTGGAAAAATAAGTGGCTTTTTTTTTTTTTAACAAAACTTTTTTCCTTTTCCATGTAATCAGAAAGGATGTCAAAAAAGTGTCAAGACCTCCAGCAGCAAAAATAAATAAAAGAAAAAAAATCTTAAAACATGCTAAAAAGAAAAAAACATAATCTATGTTTCCCTTTGTGATAATAATCTGTAACTCCTGAAACTCTCAAGAAATTTCCTTTAGTTGCAGTTAGTCCTTTTTTGAGATAGATTGAAAAGTTGGGTTATCAACTATCAAAAATTCCTTGGTCAAATTTAAACAATGTGCTGCCATTACACACTAAACATCTTACCAGTATTAGTTGACTACACCACTGTTTTCTTTTTTCCCTGTGGGCTTTGTCTTGGAAATAATATCAACTCATTTGTGTTCAGGTCCAGCCAGTGGCCCTGTGTCCAGAAGTTGAAGTTCAAGCTTACCTCTAGTTCATTAATTAGAATTAATATGCTGTCTTCATTCTTTGTACTACTCCTAGGCAACACTAAGTATACAAAAAAAAGTTGAATGCATATTTAAAAATATTGGTCTGAGGGAATAGCACATCATTAGCATTCCTTAATCTTGTTCTTGGGGCAGGACTGGGGAATTATGATAATGTTTGTAAACAACAAGAAAGAATTTGTGAGACTTGGTGAGGATAGGTAAAGAGAATCACAAGAATGCAAGTTAATATACAGTGTTTCAGGAGACAGAAAGAATACGTGAGACCCTTTGACTTTGGGGCATGCTTTGTAGGAATGTGGATTCTTCGGGTTCAAAGATGGGGGTGGGAGTTTATGAAGTAGGGTTATATCTTTGTAAGAAAAGGAAAAGTTAAGGCATTTAATCTTTGCCAAGAGATAAAAAAGATAATCTTAAGAAGGACATCAATGGAGTGATTTACTTACATGATAATTTTAAAAAGTGATAAAGACATTTTGCCTTTCCTCCATGAACATGAGACATGTACAGTTTATGATCTGAGGTAGTGAAAATGGTTTTCAGGACATGTCACAGCCAGTCATGAATTCTAAATCTTACTCATTTCTAATAGAAGTGCTACTATGCAGGAGAGAAATAGAGAAGACTTGTAAAACATTCATCAAAGCAAAAAGCAGTGCTTTGGCCTGAAAAGATGAAAACAGCCAATTTCAAATTGAAGTTCAAACTACTTATCATGTATTCACTTTTCTGCAAAAGATACTAATGGTGACTGGCCACATGGACAGAAATGAGACATTGATATTATCCTATCTCTTTCTCCCCCAACACAAAGATTGAGAATCAAATACTGTGGATGTGCATGTTCCACAAGTTTCTGATTAAATGGGAAGGTCTAGTGTAGACCATTATAATTTCTTCCAGATTCAAACAAATTGGAGGGAAAGGATTTTACCGTTTGGCTGAAAGTATCAAGTGTCCTAGAATAAGGACAGTGGGTTTCTAGTGGTATCAACTTTTGTAGGTGTATATTGAATGTTGAATGTATGGTCAAAATAGACACACAGTGCTCAGTATACACATATTTAAAAAGGTGCTTTTTTTTTAAATCACAAATTTGTTCCTTTCTGGACCTCTCTTCCTTGTAACTATTGTTTGTTGCACTTGCAATGCTGGGTACTTTGCTTTTTTACTACTTTGCTAGGCAGTTGGGGAAAAACTGTTGTTACAGGAAGGAAAATGAGCAGGAATCCCTGTTCTTAGGGATGGAGAAGGACTCTGATCTGGAATGTAAATAGTGATGGGGTTTCTCAGGAGCCTGATTTCCTAAGTGGAGCTTAGAAACAGTGATATAGCATAAGCAATCCCAGACTTATGAACAGGTTAAGTACGATTCCCTCATGCTGCTTCTGCAGTGCCAACTGGAGCTTGCTCAGGAACTCTTAATATCAAGGGAATAGTAGTCACAACTCCCTAAGTGTCCTTTTCCACCAGAGGAACCCTTTCTTCTAGATTTTCTTGAGAAATCTATCATGGTTAGAACCTTCTTTATTCCTTTTAGAAATTGTACATTAGAACTCCAATTTTTGTAGCCAGAACAGAGCAAGAGCAATCCCACAGGTAGTGTAGAATAATGGTAAGGGTATGGCAGGTGTTCTTGCACTACCTATGTTGCCTACTAGCTATATTGGACAAGTTTTTCTGCTTTTTGGCCTAGTTTTCCTCATTCATTTCCCACATGAAGTGGTTGGAGTAGTAGATTTCTATGTCTGTTCCATTCTGGCACTGTGATTCTTGATAGTGTGAAAACTGCTGGAGTTGATACAGCTGGTTAATCAGGTTGTCTGGGAAGCAGATGCCAAGATCGTATTCGACATGGAAGAGATTTATTAGGGAAATGCCTTAATGGTAAATGGGGTGGGAATTTTGAGGGGCTGGGAGAGCCATCATGTTTAGAGTTATGTATCAGTTGCTTTGCATACATTATTTCATGTAATTCTCACAACAATTCTATGTGATGGTTGGTGTGGTAGGCAGAATAATGCCCCCTGCCCCAAGATGTATGTGTCCTAATCCCTGGAACCGGTGAATATCTCATGTTACATGGCAAAAGGTATTAAGATTGTAAACATCTGACCTTAAAATAGGATCATTATCCTGACCCACTGTAATCACAACAGTCTTTAAAAGGGGAAGGGGGAGGCAGAAGAGAGAACCAGAGAAATGGTAGCATGAAGACTTGGCCTGATGTTGCTGGCTTTGAAGACAGAGGAATGGGACCATGAGCCAAGGAATGTGGGCCTCTAGTAGCTGGAAAAGGCAAGGAAATGGATTTTCCCCTAAAGTCTCCAGAGGAACAAAGCCCTGCTGACACCTTGGTTTTAGCCCACTGAGACCCATTTCAGGCATCTGACCTCCAGAACTGTAAGGTAATAAATTCGTGTAGTTTAAAGCCAACAAGTTTGTGGAACTTTGTAACATAAATATTTGGAAATTAATATAGATGGGTATTGTGCCAGTTTTTGTATATTGTGTCCCCCAGAAAAGCCATATTCTTTAACACAATCTTGTGGGGGCAGATTTATTTATCTTTCTGATTATTAGGGTGTGACGTCTTGGTTGAATGTTTCCTTGGAGATTTGACCCCACCCATTCAGGGTAGGTCTTGATTACTTTCCTGGAGTACTTTAAAGGGAGCTCACACGGAGAGCAGAGGAATGAAAACTCCTTGCGATATGCTAAGCCAAGACCCAGATGCTTACTGACACTTTGAGATGATTGGAGATGAGGACAGAAGGAGGTTTGGAGATGCTATGCTAAGAGATGAAACCCTGATACTCTGGAGAAGCTAAGAGATACAGAAGGCCACAGACATTTTGGAGAATGCCATTTTTTTTTTTATCTTCATTTTATTAAGATGTATTCACATACCACGCAGTCATACAAAACAAATTGTACATTCGATTGTTCACAGTACCATTACATAGTTGTACATTCATCACCTAAATCAATCCCTGACACCTTCATTAGCACACACCCAAGTATAACAAGAATAATAATTAAAGTGAAAAAGAGCAATTGAAGTAAAAAAGAACACTGGGTACCTTTGTCTGTTTGTTTGTTTGTTTCCTTCCCCTATTTTTCTACTCATCCATCCATAAACTAGACAAAGTGGAGTGTGGTCCTTATGGCTTTCCCAATCCCATTGTCACCCCTCATAAGCTACAATTTTATACAATTGTCTTCGAGATTCATGGGTTCTGGGTTGTAGTTTGATAGTTTCAGGTATCCACCACCAGCTACCCCAATTCTTTAGAACCTAAAAAGGGTTGTCTAAATTGTGCATAAGAGTGCCCACCAGAGTGACCTCTCGGCTCCTTTTGGAATCTCTCTGCCACTGAATGGAGAATGCCATTTTGAAATACAACCTGGAAGCAAAGGTGCAAGCCATGTGCCTACAGAAGTGTTCCAGACGCCATTGGCCGTTCTTTGGTAAAGGTATCTTCTTGTTGATGCCTTAGTTTGGACGCTTTTATGGCCTCAGAACTGTAAATTTGTGACCTAATAAATCCCTTTTATAAAAGCCAATCCTTTTCTAGTATTTTGCATAACGGCAGCATTTGCAAACTAGAACAGGTATTCTAATTCTAATTTTATAAATAAGGGAAGTGAGGCTCAGAGTGGTTAAGTATGGTTCTCAGGATCACAGGGCTACTTAACGGCAGAGAATTCAAATCCAGATCTGTTTATTTTCAAAGCCTGCACACTCTGTTTGGTATGTTACCTTACACTGGTAGCTGGGACCCTCAGGTATCTTTAGCAGGTCCCTGGCCTGGGCCTTTCTTGCTTGTCTTGGTGTGCTACCGTAGTGTCTTCTCCTAGCTGGATGCCTTTCTTGGTTGCTGAAAACAACTTCAGCTCTTTCTGAACACACCTTTGACTCTAACAAGGGAGGACTCTCCATGTCTTTGCATCCAGAGTCTTGAAAATGCCCCTACTTATAGTTTTTGAAACCCCCAGTCCTGCTGAAAGTCAGGGGAAAAATCCTATTCCCAGGGCCTCTCTTTGATTAGAAGCCTTTCTTTTCTATCCTTTCTCTGAAACTTTTAAAACGGCTTGCACTAGATGTTACTTTCCATTCTCCAGAGAAAGCACGAGATAAAATATGAGTAGGGAATAATCCAGAATATACATGTTCTTTTCTTTATTTGGTGCTTTCTGCCCTAGAGTTGGTCCACTATCTATTTTGAGGGCATGAGAAACAGAATTCCCAATCTAGCAGTCAGCCTGGTTACATTCCTTTCAACATCATTCATTTACTTAATGGGTTAAAAAAGTTTTTCTGTGCTAGACTATGAATCTAAACCATTCTTTATAAGAATGTCACTGACATGTATTATAAATTATATATAACAGATATGACAGCAGTTTAAAACACAATTTGATTGTAAATTGCAGCCTGATGGTATTTATAGTTGATCTGTGAATTAGACCTCGTAGCAATTGCTGACTATGCTTTTGACTTTCATACAGAGAAGGCATATTACCATTTGAACCTTAAAGGGTGGTTCCGGCCTTGTCTCTTGAGCAAAAAAATGGGACCCTCAAATAAATCCATTTAGTTCTATTCGTTTTATGAGCTATACAGCAGCTGAAGCCCAAGTTTAATGACTTATTTCACACATGTTCCCATAAGTCTTTCCCAAGACATCTGGAGTTATGATGGATGCAAACCCAAGACATCCTGAGTTATGATGGGTTATCAGAAAAAGGGAAGACAAGGTTTATTTTTCCAGAAATATTACTATCTTTAGGAGTGCACAACAGTTGAGTACTTAACTATTTTGATGGTTACTTTGTACTAAATGAGCTAACATGCTTCAGATCTTGTCACAAGTGAAAAATTGTATCCTAGATAAGAACTGAGATAAAAGTCTCTTAATTCTCTTTGGTGCATTTTATCTTCCTTTATTAATACACTTATTATTTTGGTTATTTTTCTAAAACTCAAATTTTTTAGGATCTAAGTCTTCTTTCCTGTTTTTGATCAGTAGGGTTGATTTATTGTGGAATATGTGCATCAAGTTATGCATGGATCAATTATTTAAAAATAAACTCTTATTTTAGAATAGTTTTAGATTTACAGAAAAGTTGCAAAGATAGTACAAGAATTCCCATTCACCCAGTTTCTCCTGTTGTTAAAATCTTATATTACTGTGGTATATTTGTCACAACTAAGAAACCACTCTTCACTAAACTCCCCACTTTATTCAGATTTCCTTAGTGTCCTTTAATTTAAATGTCCTTTAAATATCCAAATCCTCGATATCTTATTACAGGTAGTCATCATGTCTCCATAATCTTTGGTCTGTCACAGTTTCTCAGGCTTTCTTTTTAATGACTTGACAGTTTTTAGGAGTGATGGCCAATTATTTCTTAAAACGTCCCTCAGTTGGGATTTTTCTGATGTTTTTCTCATGATTAGACTGGGGTTATGAGTTTTGGGGAGAAGACCACAGAAGCAAAGGGCCCTTCTCATCATGTCATGGTAAGGGGACATGCCATCAACATGATGATTATGACTGATGATATTAATCTTGATCACTGGCCAAGGTTATGTTTGACAGGTGTTTCCACTGTAAAGTTACTCCCTCTCCCCCTTCCATTTCATATTCTATTCTTTGGAAGCAAGTCACTAGTGTAGGCCACACTCAGAGTTTGGGGGAGTTAAACTCTTGCTACTGAAGGGCAGAGTACCTATGTGAATTAGTTGGAATATTGCTATAAGGAAGATCTGTGTCTGCATCATTTATTTACTATAGCTTGATTTCTTCCACAGTTCTATTCTTTTTCCCTTTTCAAATACAGTCTGACAGAGAAGAGAGGCAAAAACAAAAATCAAAGAAACAAAACCACAAATCCTGCCATGTTTTCTTTATATCTAGGATCCCATTGATTGTAAGACATATCCCAACTTCAGAAATGTAAAAATGTGAAAAAATGTGATGTTAAAATCGATGCCACGCAGTAAAATGTGATGTATAATCTGATGGTCCAGAGGAGATTTTCACAAATTCCTTCAGAAGTATTTTCTATAAACTATATGGTGAAGAAATTCTTAAATCTTAGATGCAGTATTTTAAGATTTTTGCCCTGTTTTAGAAGGCTGTGAACATCACTCCAAATGAAATCACTTTGAAATTCCTTATATGTATAATAGAATATTTATATTTTTGAGCTATCCTTTTGTAATTCTACTTTGCACAAAGTAGATTGGATTACATTTTATTTATGAGGTTAGAACAGTACAAAAGATTTTGTCTTTTTAATGTAAATTGTGTACAGTTCTGTTAATTATTCCTCTTTTTGTAACTCCTGTCTTCTTTGGTTCATTTCCTTGTACGTTGACTCCATTTGCAGAGTTTCATAAAACTGTAAAATTTAGAGTTGAAAATATTTAGAAGTGATCTAGTTCATTTCTCATTTAAAAAGGCACATATATGAGACTTAACACAGTTTATCAACTAGTAAGAACAGAGAGATTGGAATGTAGCACTTTTGACTCTGAGGCCAATGTGCTTACTGCTGTACAGCAATGCTTTATTTTTATTTGGCTCAGAAATTTCACTGTGAATCAGCATCCTGTTGTTTTGAAATAGAGTTTTTCATGTGGAAAAACTAGACTGCTTTAGTCCTTCCTTTCTCTTTGACTTTGTCCCAAGCTTTCTAATAGAGTCAGAGAAAATTACTCCTTGTAACTTGTTCTCAGGATTTTTATCATCATAGAGGAAACAGTCTGGGTTGTGAATTGAATTCATTTAAAAATATATTTCTTAGATAGCCAAGAGGATTTGGATCCATCTCCTGACTATTGAAGGTATGAGTGCATTTTTTGAATCTCTTGGATCAAGTCTAAAAATACTGTATTATTAATGCACCTTAAAATTAAAAGAGAGGCAGCTTGAAAGTGTTTGAAAAAGAGTCTTGAGAGAATCCGTCCATTTTTTATGCAGTGATTCTGCCTGATAAATAGAATTTCTCTGTCTATAGATTTTATGTGATACTAGCTCATACCCAGTGTATGTTTTATTTATATTGCTCACACAAAGAAAAAAATTCTGTATTTATGTGGTTTCAGAGAAATAAAAAAAGAAAACCATTGAAGTGGATAAAAATAAGTGTCTGTTATTTTAGGGCATACACATGCCTGTGATGGTTTCTATCCACATTGCCAAGAAACAGCACCATATTTTTCCAGGATTGCTCACTTTTACACTTAGGATATTGGACTTAAAATATTCACACTCAAAATATTTCTAAATTAACAAAAGAGTACTTCACATTAACATGATTTATAAGCTTGTTTTGACTGCCATAGTGCATTCATCACAACAAGGTCTTGGAATCTTTCAGATTTTTTCCTTCCTCTGCTATCTATACATTTTTGCATACAACAGACTATTCTGCATTTATTAATGAAGCCTCAATCTGCAGTGGTTGCCTTTTTTTTCTTTTCCAAATGGGTGCATTATTTGGTTGGATAGAATTGGAATTTGGGTAAGTGAAATTTGTTTTCCATACTGGATATAACTTGCAGTGAGTGTCCTTGGTGATCTAGATGTGACTTACATTTTACAATGAGTTTGCAACAGCAGTTTTGGCAAGGACAAAAGCAGAACATAATCCTTGGGAAGTTTCCAACTAATTGATTACCCAATTTTTTAGAAATAACATGGCAGAGTTTACCATTTGGACATCAGTATTTATTCTCTAATGCATTTTCAAGGTTATCTGGATGTTTAATTAATAGAATTTCTAATAAAACCTGTGTTTCTCCAGGCATTACACCAAGGAGTACAAGAGTCATCATATTAATAATAAACATGTATTTATATGGATATTGCAGAATTGTGGACTTCCAGTGTTTGTGAAATAGTTCTTAATGTCTTTCATATGTACTGCTGAGTTTGTACTTGCCATACAAGTCACTCTTTTCTCTCCAGCTGGTACTTGGCTATGTCCTTCCAAATAATTTCTCACATAGTGTAGGGTGTTGTTTTACTTTCGAGACAAAGTCCTGAAAATAAAATTTCTTAATTTTGATGAGGTCCCATTTATCTATTTTCTCTTTTGATGCTTGTGCTTTGGGTGTAAAGTCTAGGAAACTGTTGCCTACCTAACACACATCCTGAAGATGCTTCCCTATGTTTTCTTCTGGGAGTTTTATAGTTCTGGCTTTTAAATGTAGGTCTTTGGTCCATTTTGAGATGTTATTGTATATGATGGGAGGTAGGGGTTCACTTTCATCCTTTTGCTGGGAGATCCAGTTTTCCCAGCACCATTTGTTAAGAGACTATTCGTTCCCCACCAAATGGACTTGGCACACTTCTTAAAAATTAGTTGGTCATAAATGGGATATTTATTTCTGAACTCTCAGTTCTATTCCATTGGTCTGTCCATGTGTTAGTACCATGCTGTTTGATTACTGTGGCTTTGTAATAAGATTTAAGATTGAGTCCTCCAACATTGTTCTTCTTTTTCAAAATGGCTTTGACTGTTTGGGGCCCCTTACTCTTCCATGTAAATTTGGTGGTTGGCTTTTCCATTTCTGCAAGGAAGGCTGTTGGAATTTTGTTCAGGATAGTACTGAATCTGTAAATTGCTTTGGGTAGAATGGACATCTTAATATTTAGTCTTCAATCCATGAGCACAGAATGTTCTGTTTATTTACGTCTTTGATTTCTTTCAACAATGTTTTGTAGTTTTCTATGTATCCTTGTTTTAATTTATTCCTAGATATTTGGTTCTTTTAAGATGCTATTGTAAATAGAAATTTTTTCTTGATTTCTTCTGATTGTTGATTTCTAGTTATAGAAACACTGCTGATTTTGGGGTGTTGATCTCGTACCTGGTCATTTTACTGAACTCATTTATTAGCTCTAGGAGCTTTGTTGTGGGTTTTCAGGATTTTCTCTACATTGAACTACATCCTTTGCACCTAGGGAAAGTTTTACTTCTTTTCCAATTTGGATGCCTTTTATTTCTCTTTGCCTAATTGCTCTGGCTAGAACTTTCAGGACAATGTTGAATAACAGTGGTGATAGTGGGAGTCAATGTCCTGTTCCTAATCTTAGATGGAAAGCTGTCAGTCTTTCATGTTAAGTATGATGTTAGCTGTTGGGTTTTCATATATGCCTTTTATCATATTGAGGAAGTTTCCCTATATTCCTAGTTTTCTAAGTGCTTTTATCAAGAAGGTGTGCTGGATGTGTCAAATACCTTTTCTGCATCAATGGAGATGATCATGTGGAGTTTTCCTTCATTATGTTAATGTAGTATATTACATTAATTAGTTTTCTTATATTGAACCACCCTTGCATGCCTGGGATAAATCCCACTTGATCATAGTGCATAATTCGTTCAATTGCTGTTGAATTCAGTTTGCTGGCATTTTGTTAAGGCGTTTTGCATCTATATTCATAAAAGATATTTATCTGTAATGTTTTTTCTTGTGTTGTCTTTATCTGGTTTTGGTATGTGGGTGATGTCAGCCTTGTAGGATGAATTGGGGATTGTTCTCTCCTCTTCAATTTTGTGTAAAAGTTTGAGTGGGATTGGTGTTAGTTCTTCTTGGACTGTTTGGTTAAGTTCCCCTGTCAAGCCATCTGGCCCTGGACTTTTCTTTGTTGGGAGGTTTTTGATGATTGATTCAATCTCTTTTCTAGATACTGGTTTGTTGAGATCTTCTCTTTCTTCTTGAATAAGTGTAGGTAGTTTGTGTGTTTCTAAGATTTTGCCCATTTCATTTAGGTTATCTGATTTGTTAGCATACAATTGTTCATTATATCCTCTAATAATCCTTTTTATTTCAGTGGAGTCAGTAGTAATGCCCCACTTTTCATTTCTGATTTTACTTATTTGTGTCTTATCTTTTCTTCTTCATCAGTCTAGTTAAAAGTTTGTCAATTTTATTGAACTTTTCAAAGAACCAACTTTTGGTTTTGTTGATTTTCTCTTTTGTTTTTAATTCTCAATTTCATTTATCTCCACTCAAATCTTTATTTTCTTCTGCTCTCTTTAGGTTAATTTGCCCTTACTATTTTAGTTCTTCCAGTTTTGAAGTCAGGGCTCTGATTTGAAATCATCCTTCCTTTTAATGTAAATGTTTTGAGCTATAAATTTCCTTGTCAGCACTGTCTTTCCTGCATCTCCATTAGTTGTGTTAATGTTAGTTTTGTTAATTAGTTGCATTGTCATTTTCATTTACCTCAAGATATTTCATTATTTCTCTTTTGATTTCCTTTTTTAAGGCAATTTTATTGAGATATATTCACATACCATACAGTCTTCCAAAGTGTACAATCAATTGTTCATAGTATCATCACATAGTGTGCATTCGTCACCACAATCAATTTTTGAGCATTGTATTACTCCAAAAAATAAAAATAAGAATAAAAGTAAAAAAGAACACCCCAAACATCTCATACACCTCCTTCCCCCCTATTTTTCATTTACTTTTTCGCACCATTTTTCTACTTATCTGTCCATACACTGGATAAAGGAGATGTGAGCCACAAGATTTTTTACAATCACACAGTCACCATATAAGCTATGTAGTTAGTTGATTGTCTTCAAGAATCAAGGATACTGGATTGCAGTTCAACAGTTTCAGGTATTTCCTTCTAGCACTTCTAATACACTAAGAATTAAAAACGGATAACTGTAAAATGCATAAGATTAATCTCTACATTGACCTCTTGACCATTTGAAATCTCTCAGCCGCTGAAACTTTGTTTCATTGCGCTTCCCCCTTTGATCCAGTAGGCTTTCTCATTCCTGTGATGCTGGGTGCAGGCTCATCCCTGGGAGTCACGTCCCATGTTGCCAGGGAGATTTACACCCTGGGAGGACTCATGTCCCATGTAGTGGGGAGGGCAGGGCGTTTAACTGCAGAGTTGGCTTAGAGAGATAGGCCACATCTGAGCAACAACAGAAGTTCTCTGGGGGTGACTCTTAGGCACAATTATAAGTAGGCTTAGCCTCTCCTTTGCAGTAACAAGCCTCATTAGGGCAAGCCCCAAGCTTGAAGGCTCAGTGTACTAAACTGGTAGTCCTCAGTGCTTGGAATATCAAAATTTCCTGGGTGGGGAAGTTTAATACTTCCACATTTCTCCCCCAGTCCCTCAAAGGGGCTTCACAAACACTTTTTATTCTCTGCCCAAGTTACTTTGGAGTGTATCAGACTCCACATTAACCTGTACAAACCAATCAGATCTCCCTCCTTATTCAAGGTTCCCTGTAATTATGATGTATGAATAAACTGACCATACAAGTTAAATTATATAGTGTGCTACAGAAAATACAGACTGCACCAAATAAACTTCTCTTCTTTTAGTCTCACACAGAAGCTGAAGTTTTAAAACACAGCCAATAGCATCTTTTACTCTTTAGTCTGATTTACGTAGGTCCTAACCAAGTCCATTTCATTCATATTTCTAATTGAAGTCTGAACTCCTTTTCCTCTTCTTTAACAGTTGCTCTGTGGGGTAATGCTGACATTCATAGCTGCCAAACTCTAGCTCTAGTCTCAGTCACACAGATACCCAGAGTTCCAGGGACCAATAGGTTATACACAAATATCTCAGCATCTCAGAATTTAGAAATAACCATTACAGTTCGTGGATAGATGTGACTGCTGTAAGAGCTTACAATCGAGGAATCTTTACTAAAAACCTTTCCCTGATAGCCTGTGCTCTCAGATTCAATTCTTGAGAGTTTTCACATTATAGTTAGTCCTTATTAGTGAGGCATTATAATGTTTTTCTCCTCAATTCTGGCTTATTTTGCTCAACATATGGCCCTCAAGGTCCATTCACCTACTTGCATACCTCACAACTTCATTCCTTCTTGCTGCTGCTTAATGTTCCATTGTATGTGTACACCCATATATCACCTTCCTGTTCACCCATTGGTGTACCCTTAGGCCACTTCCATCCATTGCAAATTGTGAGTACTGCTGCCATAAACACCAGTGTGCTAATGTCCATTCATGTCCCTGCTCTCAATTTTTCCAAGAATATACCCAGTAACAGGGTTGCAGGACCATGTAGTAATCCCATTCTCAGCTTCCTGTGGAACCATCACACTGCCCTCCAGATGGGCTGCATCATTCTACTTCCACACCAACAGGGAATAGGTACATCCCTCTCTCCACATTTTCTCCAGCACTTTTATCCCTCTGTTTATTTTTTAAACAGTGTTAGTCATACACAATATAATCCATCCTAAATAAACAATGATTCCTGGTGTAATCACATAGTTACGTATTCACCGCCACACTCTATATGAGGATGTTTCCATTTTTTTCCACAAAGAGGAAGAGGAGAAAAAAAATGAAGAATAAAAAAATAAAAGATAGAAGGAAAATAAAAATAAAATAAAATACAATGAAAAGATCAGACAACAAGAACAACACCAAAGATCCCATAACAGTTCCTTATAGACAGACATTTAGCTTTGTTATATTGCCTTTGTTACAATTAATGGAAGCTTCTTACAATGTTACTGTTAACTATAGAATCTAATTTACATTGATTATATTTTTTCCCTTATACCATCCAATTTTCAGTACCTTGCAATGCTGATATTCATTTCTTCTCCCTCATGTAAAAACATTCTGATATTTGTACATTTAATCACCGTTATTGACCATTCTAGGTTTTGCTAAGTTACACAATCCCAGTCTTTATCTTCTGTCTTTCCTTCTGGTGTCATACATGCCCCTAGCCTTCCTATTTCAACCGTACTCACACTCATCTTTGTTCAGTATACTTAAAATATTGTGTTACCATTGCATAGTATTGTGCTATCCATTTCTGGATCTATACGGTCAATCCTGTTGAACCTTCTGTACTCCTTTAGCATCAAATGCCCAATCTCTTACCTCATTCTATCTTCTAATCACCTGTGTTCTCAACTCTAACTCTCAAAGTTCACTCATCAATGTTTGTTCATGTTAGTAAGAACATACAGTATCTGTCATATTGTTTCAGGCTAATTTCACTCAACATAATGTATACCGTCTACCATTTTGTCTTTTGGATTTTATATGTCATATTTTATTTTATTTCTCTCTCTCTCTCTCTTTTTATTCTTAGTGATAGTCTTCATTTATACACTGTTCTCCAAACCTGTCTCCTGTCTTCCTCTGTTCCTGTAGTGCTCCCTTTAGTAATTCTTGTATAACAGGTGTCTTGTTCACAAACTCTCTGTGTCTGTGTGTCTGAAAATATTTTAAACTCCCCGTCACTTCTGAAGGACAGTTTGACCAGATATAGAATTTTTGGTTGGCCGTTTTTCTCTTCACTATTTTAAATATATCATACCACTGCCTTCTCACCTCCATGGTTTCTACTGAGAAATTTGCATATAGTCTTATTGAGTTTCCCTTGTATATGATAAATTGTTTTTCTCTTGCTGCTTTCAGAATTGTCACTTTGTCTTGGGTATTTGATAATCTGATTATTAAGTGTCTTGGAGAAGGTCTATTGGGATATATTCTGTTTGGGGTATGCTGTGCTTCTTGGACCTGTAATTTTGTGTCTTTCATAAGAGATGGGAAATTTTCAGTGATTATTTCCTCCATTATTCTTTCTGACCCTTTTCAATTTTCTTCTCCTTCTGGGAACCGTTGATATTTGTACTCACGTGCTTCATGTTGTCCTTCAGTTCCCTTAGACCCTGCTCATATTTTCCCATCCCCCCCCACCTGTTCTTTTGTGTGTAGGTTTCAGATGTCCTGTCTTTTAGTTCATGAATCCTTTCTTCTGCCTCTTCAAATCTGCTGTTGTATTTGTCCATTGTGTTTTTCATTTCTTCTGCTGTGCCTTTCATTCCCATAAGTTCTGCCAATTGTTTTTTCAAACTTTCAAGTTTTTCCTTATGTTTACTCAATGTCTTCTTTATATTCTTTATCTCTTTTGCCATATCTTCTGCCAACTCATTGATTTGATTTTTTTGAACATCTTTAATTAGTTTCAACTCCTGTACCTCATTAGAAGTGTAAATTTGTTCCTTTGACTGGGCTACATCTTTGTTTTTCCTGGTGCGACTCGTGATTTTTTATTTTCTAGGCATCTGGTTTACTTGGTTACACCAATCAGATTTTCCCACATCAGACCAGCCCAGGTCTCAGGAGGAGGGTATAATCAGTGTCAAGTTTCCCTGAAGATGAGACCTAGAAGGTTGTCAGACTTTTCTGTGAGGCCTCGAGATTCTGTGCTTTTCCTATCCTGCCTAGTAGGTGGCACTTGTCAGCCCACAGCTCCCCACTGGTGTAAAGAGATGCAGTGCCTTTAATTCTCAGCAGACCCTGTCTCCACCTGGGACCAAGGGGGAGTCAGAAACCAAGCTGAAGCTGTTCTGTTTCTTTTTTTTTTCCCCAGGCCCTGGGGCCTGAATTCTCTGAGGGAGGGCAGCCACTGGAGCTGGGCCTCACCCCTGCATTTTCTTAGGGAAGAAATGCCCTTTAGGGAATGATCTCCTTCACTTGACTTCTTCCTCTTTCTCTCTGACGATCTTAACTCTACCCTTGCCTGGGTCAGTGTTGACAATTGAAAATGCCTGAGGCTTTCTCTAATGTGCTACTTAGAATAAGGGAAAATTAAAAAAAAAAAAAAGAAATCCCCTTTTCAGAACAGTCCCCAGTCCCCCAGTTTCACCAGTTAAAAGCCAGATTTGGTACCTGGTTGTGTGTGCCACTTTTCTTAGGACACAGCCCTTTTCTGGTATTCTGAGCTCAGCCAACAACAAAAGCCTCTATTTTTATTCATTTATTATTATTTTTTCTGTCAGCCCCACCTCCTCTCTGCTGGCAGAGACCTCAGGCTTCCTTTCCTGCTTGCTCCAGATTTATCTGTGCTAATAGCTTGTATTCAATAGTCCAGATTTGTTAATTAAAATTGCAGTTGGAGCTTGGTTTAGCTACCTTCTCTTGATTCCAGCAGAGACTGCTTCTTTTTCCAACAGGAAGTATTCCAACTCAGCCTGCCATGCCAGTGGGCGAGGGGCACCAGCTTCTCAGTTTGGAGGCTTTACTTACAGTTCTTTTGTTGAGGTCTAGGCCCTTTTACCCATTCCAGACTAGTGTATGATGTGTGTCTGATCACGGATGTTCACCAAACAGTTGTTCCAGGCTATTTACTAGTTTTTCCTGGCTATTTACTGGTTGCTCTAGAGGACTAACTACATTCCACACCTCCCTATGCTGCCATCTTGCCCTGCATCTTTGTGATATCCTTTTAACCCACTGGTTGTTTAAGAGTATGTTGCTTAATTTCCATATATTTGTGAATTTTGTGTTTCTTCTTCTGTTTTTGATTTATAACTTCAATCCATTGTGGTTGGTGAAGATACATTGTTTGGTTTCATTATTTTTAAATTTATCGAGTCTTGTTTTTGACCTAGGATATGGTCTATCATGGAGAATGATCCATAACAATTAGAGAAGAATGTATGTTCTGTTGTTGTTGGGTGAAGTGTGCTATATATGTCTGTTAGGTTTAGTTGGCTTAGAGTATTGTTCAAGTATTGTATTTCCTTATTGAACTTTTGTCTAGATGTTATATCTATTATTGAAAGTAATGTATTAAAATCTCCTGCTATTAATATGGATCCATCTATTTCTTGCTTCAAATCTGTCAATATTTGCTTCATGTATTTTGGGGCTCTGCTGTTAGGCCCTTATACATTTACAATTGTTATATATTCTTGTTCAAGTGACCCCTTCCAGTATATATTGACCATCTCTCTCCCTCCATAGCAGTTTTTGATTTGATATTTGTTTAGCTGGTATTGTTCTGGCTACCTCAGCTCTCTTTTGGTTACTACTTACAAGGTATGTTTTTTCCTATCCTTCAGTTTCATCCTACTTATGTCTTTAATTTAATGTGAGACTTCTACAAAAAAGCCTATAGTTGGGTCATGCCTTTTTATACATTTTGCCAATCTTTGCCTTTTGGCTGGAGAGTTTAATCCATTTACATTTAAAGTCATTACCGATAATACAAGACTTTCTTCTGTCATTTTGCTATATAGTCTTTATAAGACTCATACCTTTTCCCCCCTCAATTCTTTTGGTAGTGTCTGCTTTCATATTTATTTCATTTTTGTATTGTACCATATTGAAATTCTATCTGGATATGTTTTTAATAGATTGTCCTTGTGATTACCATAGGGTTAATATTTAACATTTTAAACATTCTAAAGTATATAACAATCATATCTGATTTGATATCATTTTGACCTGAATAGCATACACATACAGTGTTCCTGTAACCCTTCATTCCACACCTTTTTTTGGGTACTTGTTACAAATTTTATCTTTGTACATTTTTTGTCCAAAACCACAGATTTATCATTATATATTTATATTTTTATGCATTTGCCTTTTAGTACCTTTAGTAAGTAAGAAGTAGAGTTACATACCAAAAATACAATACAGTAATACTGGCATTTGTAATTACCCAAATGGTTACCTTTACTAGAGGTCTTTATTTCTTTATGATGCTTTGAACCACTGTCTAGTGTCCTTACCTTTCAGTCTGTAAAACTCTTTTTAGCATTGCCTGTAGGGAAGGTCTAGTGGTGATGAACTCCCTCAGCTTTTACTTATTTGGAAATGTCTTTATCTCTCTCATTTTTGAAAGAAAGTTTCACAGGATATAAAATTCTTGGTTGGCAGTTGTTTTCTTTCAGCACTTAAAGTATTTCGATCCAATGCTCTCTTACCTCCATGGTTTCTGATGAGAAATCAGCATTCAATCTAATGGGGATTTCTTTGTATGTAACATATTGCTTTTCTGTTGCAGCTTTCAGGTCTCTCTCCTTGTCTTTTGCATTCAGCAGTTTAGTCAGTATGTCATGGGCCATATTTTTCTCCAGTTTTATCCTGTTTGGTGTTCTCTGGGCTTCTTGGGTGTGCATATTCACATATTTTGGTAAGTTTGGGAAATTTTCTGTTATTATTTCTTAGAATATTCTTTCTGCCTGTTTTTTTCTTTCTGCTCTGTCTGGGACTTGCATAATGCTTATATTGCTATGTCTTATGGTATCTTCAAGGTCTATTAGGATATTTTTGCTTTTTATAATTATTTTTCTTTCAGCTCCTTAGCCTGACTCATTTCAATTGCCTTGTTTTTGAATTTGCAGATTCTTTCTTCTGCCAGCTGCAATCTGGTGTTGAGCTCTCTTGGAAATTTTTATTTCTGTTATGGTCTTCAATTACAGTAGTTCTGTTTGATTCTTTTTAAAAATTTCTATCTCTTTGAGATTTTCATATTATTCATTTGTTGTTTTCCTGATATACTTTCGGTTCTTTTTTGTATTTTCCTTCATCTCCTCTCGTCCTTGAGCTGTTTCTCTGTATTTTCCTTCATCTCCTTGTTCATATTGAAGATTATTTTTTGAAAGTTCTTGTCTGGTACATCCATGGTTTGGTCTTCTTCATTGGTGTCTTCTGGATTTTTATCCTCTTCTTTTGGATGGGCCATCATTTCCTGTTTCTTTGTTTGTCTTGTAATCTTTTGTTGCACACTGGACATTCTAATTTTTAAAAATGCCTACTCTGGGATTTACTCCCTGAGTTATCTGTTTCTTGAGTTTGTAAGCAGCTAGTGGTATGAAAGAGATTTTCTTGAGTGTCAGGAGCTAGCAAAAGCAAGCAAACCTAAGCAAAAAACACCTTTCACTGTCTTTACAAATTGGCTTTGCATTGACTGATACGCTCCTATCAGGAAAGTGAACCCAATGCAAATACAAAGTACAGCGTCTTCCCTGTGTTTTCTATGCATTTGTCTTTTCCTGGGCTACTGCTTGCTTGTGGCCTTAGGAGTTTCTCTGTTTACAGGTGTTCAGATGGACTTTCTACTTCTGAGGAAACAGACCTTGTCCCTCTTCCTGTTGTTCCACTTCAGGACTTAACGCAGGTAAACCTTTGCCCCAGGCTGTTAACTCAATTGTTTCTTATGCTACTTTTGTTGTATCAAGCTACTTTTGCCTGGAGGGCAAATTCTGGGAGGCAGGGCATGCTGGAGAGGTGTTCTCCAAGTCACTCATTCTCTACTGGAACAAGACCAGGGACTCACAAAGGAAGTGCCAGGCAACTCCAAATTTTCCTGGGGAGAGATTGAGGGAGGGGCCAGGAAGGGTACCAGGAACTTTTTCTAGGACTCTCCAAAGCTGTGCTTTCTTGACTCAGCCCCTACCCAGCAAATGCAACCCTTCAACTGTCTTCTGCAGCTCTGAGGAAATGTGCACTCTTTAAGTCTCCTCCACTGCCTTTTCCCAGAGCCGGTGGGAACAATGGCTGATCTCAGAACTGTGCCCCCAGCGATCCCAAGTAGTTAATCAAAAGCTGTGATCAGAGATCAACCCATGTAACCCCATCCCCATCTTGGGGAGGTGGATCTTTATGTCCTTCTCTGGCACCAGAAAGCTATGTCAGGAGCCAGACCCCACTGTTGCCTGCCATGAGAATGAGGGATGGGTGCTGATAACTGTGTGCAGAGAGAGCAATTTACTGGTATTTACTGTAATTTACCAGCTTCTTCCTCCTATTCTTCTCTGGGAGCTGTGCAGTGTTCTGCTGGATTTGGCAGTTTGAAATAGTTGATTCAGAGGGTTCCTACTTGTTAAATGTTTTAATGGTGCAGGGGCTGATTCTCAGAACTTCTATTCTGCCACCTTCCCACCAAGACCTTTGCAGTCTTAAGCACCTAGTGTTGGATGCTTTCATCACCTCCCAGTATATATATTAAAATATACTATAATCTAACATTAAATATGGTTTTTGGTGTAGAAATATTTGTAAGCATTTTTATAAATGTGCTTTGAAATTACCTTTTTGTGAATAACTAATTTATGTGTGACTGTGGCAATCCTTAGGCTTCTATAGAAATTATTTTGTAGTAAGATAATCTAATGTACAAACTTTTTGAATGTAATGAATTTTTATAATACTATACTTCAAAGTTAATTGAGTTACCTTAATACATTTTGTAGACCAGTAATCATTTATTCATTTATGTTTTATAATTTCTACAATGTTTTTATATCAATAATTGTTTTTTATGTGTTCTTGAAAAGACTGTGAGTCCCAACAGTTGTATCTGTAATACCTAGAGGATTAAGAGCACCCTGGAGTTCATAGTTGGAAACTTTCAATTGAAATATTACTGAGATAGTCCTCCCTTTCTCCCTCCCTTCCACTCCTTTCTCCTTCCCTTCCCTTTCCTTCTCTTTGCAGTATTTACTGAGGGCCAACTATGTGTTTGCAACCTCATAACATGGATCATTGTACACTGTGTATGTGACTCCTTCACCCGTTTGGATATTGTACATAAAAGTGAAGGTGATGAAGAGTAAAGTACAGGCCTTTATGTAGCAGCACTGAGTGAGTAAAGTGGTAAACTTTTTAGGGAAAAGTAGAGATTTCCTCTAGTTGTCTTATCCCTTTCATAAGGCAGGGCATGGCAAGGCTGGGACTTGGGGGTATGTGTGGGTCAGAACTGAGGAAGCAGCAATGAAACATAATACTTCATTTGAAAAGCAAGGGCAGAGTTGAAGAGCAAATGAGAGACCAGTTATTGGCTGTCAGGAAGCACGAAATCAAGATCTCACTAGGTACCAAACTCAGAATCAAGGATGAGCCAGAAATGTCTCCAAATTCTTCTTTGCTAGTTGCATTTCCTTTTCCATGAATTGTCTTTTTTTGATCTTTGCTCGTTTATCTTTTGTGATTTTAGTGTTTTTCTTATATGCTTGTTTGATCTCATTATACAGTCAATATGTTAAATAAGATCTATCATATTTACTACAAAAACTTTCTTGAAATTGCTTTCTGCTTTGAAATTTTAATGTCATACTTTTCTGTTGCTTCTATATTATTTATTTCTATAGTTTCTAAGCCTAGAAACTCCATTGTTTTACTTTTCCTGCTGCTAAAACAAATACCATATGATGGATTGACTTAACAGGAATTTATTGATTCACAGTTTAAGTGGCTAGAGACTTCTTCCCAGGTGGGATTTTCTGGCTGGCTCATTATCTTTAGGATTCCTTGGCTTTTCTGTCACCTGGCAATGCACCATGGTGGTGTCTTTTTTTTCTACAGGTTCTGTTGACTTCCAGAGTCTGGCTGCTCCTTGTGTCTTCTTTCTGTACGTTCAATTCCCTTTGCATGTAAGGACTTTAACTACATCATATTAAGGCCCACCCTCATTCAGTTTGGATACACCTTAACTAACAACATTTTCAAAGGTCCTATTTACAAATAGATTCATACCCATGGGACCAGGGATTGGGACTGGAACATTCCTTTTGAGGTGGACATGGTTCAATTGCCAACAGCCATCTTCTCTTTATCTATGATGACTACTGATTTCCAAGTTTTCTGTGGTTAATTATTTTTAACTCACATAGAATTTCTTTTAGTACATGATATGTCAAGTGCTCTAAATATTATTTTTTGTAAATATATAATTTTTTCCAAATCATGAGTGATATCTTATTAATTATGAGTTAGGTTCTTTATATTTTAGGCTATGCTATTTTATTAAACTGTCCACTTTTTTTCTCCTTTAAAATTTTTTTTTTTTAAATTCAGGTTAAATCACATGACAGAAAATTAACCATTTTAAACTATACAATTCAGTGACATTTAATGCCTTCACAAGGCTGTGCAACTAAATTTTAACTGTCCACTTTTATATCAGTAGTACTTTGCTTTATTGTTATAGCTTTAGAATATCTAACTTTTTTTTTCCAGAATTATCTGCTTAATATTTCAGATAAATTTTAAAATTATTTTGTCAAGTTCCAAACAAATTTTCATTGTGATTTTGATTGGAATTACATAAAACCTATAAGTGAATTTGACAAAATACCTCCTTTTTTCTTTGTTTTCATACCCATGGACATTTATTCAAATATTCTAAAATTTCATTTTATTAGGGATCAGCCCCTCCCCCACCAATTATTTGATTGAGATATGACCATGTGTACCAATATTATTGTATGAGGGTGACAATTCCCTGCTGTCAATAGAAGTTATTTTTAAAGCAGGGTGGGAAGAATCATATTTGTGGCCAAATGCTTAGCTCTTCTGGAGTTCCAGCTATATATAGTTTAACTTTCTGCTAAGTTAAGTGGCTCCTTCTAATAGCACTTTTCTAATAGAACCTCATTTACTTTGTATCACAAGTAATGGTCTGATGTTTATTTACTTAACTAATATTGAATGAACACTTATTTTGTGCCAGCTTCTCTTCTAGGTGCTGAGGATACAGAAGTGAATGAAACAGGAAAAGTCCCTGACCTAGCAAAGATTTTATCCTAGTCAGGGAGACAGACAATAAACAAACACATATCAGGCAGTGACCAGTGCCATGAATACGAAGATAGATACAGCTGGGTAAGGGGAAGAGTGTGATGATTGAGAGGTATTATGTGATACAGGGTGGTCAAGGAAGACTGTTCTGAGAAGGTGACAGTTGAGCAAAGCCCGAATGCAGTATAGGGAATGAGCCATGCACATGTGTCAGGAGCAGGGAGGAGAGGGTGGTACTGACAGACTGTTCTAGACAGAGTGGATGGCCAGTGCAAAAGTGGAGGTTCTTTTTAGAGGAGAAAGAGCTAAAGGAAAGAGAGGTAGGCAGTGAGTCAGAGAGAGCGCGAGATCATGTGAACAGTGGTCAGAGCTTTAAATTTCAGTGCATTGGTGACCCTAGGAAATTTTGAGCAGGAGAATGGCAATTCCTTCAGGCTTTTAGAAGGAAACTGTGAAGGGGATGCTTAGCCATTAGGATAACATGATGTGAAGGAGTTTCGATGTTGGGATCTGATGCTGAGGTTGATAAGGTCTGGATACCTTCCTTCAGCAGATGTTAAGAGAGAGTCTGCAGTGTGCCAGGTACTGTCCTGGGAAATTCAGCAGTGAATAAGACATCCACAAATCTCTCTCCTCATGGAGCTTACACTCCAGTGTCAGTTTGACAGCCTTGCCTTACTTAGGTTGACATGTGAAGTTTTTCTCCTTTAAGGGAGAGGAGTATAAACTTGAGCCTAATCGCCAAGTGTCTAATAAGCAGGAATTACACCTTTGCCATGAGCCAGCGTGCTTTTATTTTTCCTTTCCTCTTAATTCATTTACTGGGCCCCAAGCTATTGATTGAGAGGTATTATGTGATACTGAGTAGTCTCAACACTCTTTCATGATTTTGACATTCCAGTGATGTTTTCCTATTGAACCATATATTGGTCTTTATTTCCTATTGAACCATATATTCAGTCTTTATTTCCTATTGAACCATAAATTGTGAAAAAGAATGGCTGTGTACTGAGTTTGTCTAAGTTACAGAGCAGAATGAATGTGGGTTTTACTTCAGAGCCATTGCCAGAAAGGAGCATTAATTATAGAAATTGGGTTTAAAACTTAATAGAAAAAGAAGGCCTCATGTCTGAGCACTAATTACAAACAAAAGTTAAGTAAAGAGAAAAAGGGAGAGAAGTCCTTCAAAAAGCTAAGAACATTTGAATATGTGATAAAGAGATCTATTGGTAGATTGTGGAAGATGGAGCAGATTCCTATAGCAATACATCAGAACAATAGATATAATGTCACACTGCTCTGGAAGCAATCTGTATACCCATCTACTCCTTTGTAATTGTTAAGGTTGCTTTCTCATTTTGTAGGTATTCAAGACAGTAAAGATACGAGGAATGTGGATTTAGATAGAAAATTGTAATATTTTCGAATCTGAGAAGCAGCCACAGGCTCTGCCATTTACTAAATGTGTGGACTTGTTAAGTCATGACCTTTTCACCTTAGATTCCTTATTGGAAAACAAAGGGGTGAATCAGTTGATTTCTGCCGTCTCTTATAGGTTCCAGCTTTACATTTCCATGATTTCATTTAGGTTTTGATGTGAATACAGTTGAGCTGCTGGAGGTACGTATATATTAGGAGCAATTTCTTTATTAGAATGAACTTAACTCACAAACATACATGCAAAAATGAATAAAAATAGACATATAATACCCTAAGTTTTTATGGTCAATAAATTCCATCAAGCAAATAACATTGAATGGTTTCCAGATTTAACCTGGGTTTAATTTGAACACAGCTAGAAATATATTAAAAATAGTAAAATACCCGTCTTGAAGGAGTTTCAGATTAATAGGGTAGACAAAAAGACCAATATATGGTTCAATAGGAAAATGTCACTGGAATGTCAAAATTATGAAAGTGTGTTGAGGAGATTATTCCCAGGCTAGGCAAAAGTTTAGAGGTCAGAAAGGATGTGTTTCAGAGGGAGGTACAAGAGTTTGGTGCCTTGCTTGTTCTCTATTCTTGCTCCCTGACAATACCCTTAAACCTGTGCAAAACCCCTTGCCCCTTTGAAGCTCCCACATATGGCACTGCTACCTTCTCTTGTTTCTGTCTTTTATCGCTTTTATAGGCACTTTGTTCCCAAAGACTCATTATTTATTTTTTTTTCCATTTAAAAACTATAAGGTATAGTTTGCATCTAGTAAAACTCACCATTTTTAGTGTACAGTTTTGAGTTTTGACAAATGAAGACAGTAGTGTAATCACCACCACAATCAAAATAGGGAACAACACTGTTACCCCCACATATTCCTTATACCTGTTTGTAGTCAACCCCTCTCTTGACCCGCACAACCCTGACAATCACTGGTCTGTTTCTCCCTTTGTATTTTTGCCTTTGCAAGATGTTATATAAATGAAATAATATAGATGTAACCTTTTGTCTCTGCTTCTTTCACGTAGTGAAATGCATTTGAAATTCATCCATGTTGTCACTATGTAATGGTAATTGTGTCCTTTTTATTCCTGAATAATATTCCATTGTATGACTATATAGTACCTCAGTTTGTTACTGATTTTTCAGTTGATGCACATTTGCAGTGTTTCCAGTTTTTGGCAGTTCGCACAAAGCTGCTATACATATTTGCATACAGGTTTTATGAGAACATAAGCTTTCACTTGGGTAAAGACATAGGAGTGGGGCTGCTAGGTCAAATGATAAGTGCATGTTTACCTTTATAAGAACTGACAAACTGTCTTCCAAGGTGACTTTATCGTTTTGCATTCCCACTAGCTGTGAATGAGAGTCCCAATTGTTGGTAGTATCAGTTTTTTTTTTTCTTTTTAAAATTTTAGCCATTCTAATGGGTGTGTAGTAATATTTCAATGTGGCTTTAATTTGCATTTTCCTAATCACTACTGATACTGAGCATTTTCTGATGTGCTTGTCTGCCATCCTTATATCTTCTTTGGTAAAGTGTTCATTCAAATCGTTTCCCCATTTAAAAAAGTCTGTGTTCATTTTTTTTTTTTTACTACTGAGTTTTGAGAGTTTGCAAGCAATTCATCAGATATTTGTGTTGTACATATTTTCTTCCAGGCTGTGGCTTGATTTTCTAATGGTCTTCACAGTGTCTTTTGATGCACTGAAGTTCTTAATTTTGATGAAGTCCAATTTATCAAACATTTTTATGGATTATGCTTTTGGAGTTTGTAATTTTTTGCCTAACTCACAGTCACAAAGATTTTTCCCTTTGTTTTTCTATAGAAGTGTTATAGTCTTAGATTTTATATTGGGGTCTATGATCCCTACTAAATTAATTTTTTGGATGTGGTATGAAGTATGGGTTGAAGTTATTATTTTTTTTTAAATTTTTGCAGTGGATATCCATTTATTCCAGCACTTTTTGTTGAAAGGACTATCCTTTCTCCATTGAGTTGCTTTTGTGACTTTGGCAAAAATCAGCTCACTGGTATATTTGTGGGTGTATTTACCAACTCTGTTATATTCCATTGATCTATTTGTCTGTGTTTCTTTTACCAATACCACATAGCTTTTATTAGTGCAGCTTTAGGATAAGTGATGAGATCATGTTGTGTGTCTTCCAATTTTTTTTCTTGTTCAAAGTTGTTTTGGCTCTTCTCATTCCTTTGCCTTTTCATATACTTGTTGGTTTTTATAAAAAAAATTGTTGTGGAATTTTGTGGATTTATGTTGAATCTGTAGATTTGGGAAAATTGATGTCTTAACAGTATTGAGTCTGTAAGTCTTAGAAATCTGTATTATCTCTTCATTTATTTATCTCTTCTTTGATTTACTTCATTTGTGCTTTGTAGTTTAAACTGTATATATCTTACATATATTTTGTTAGATTTTTACATAAGCTTATAAACTATTTTGTACTACTGTTAAATACCGATTTTTTTTTTCGGGGGGGGGGGTAAAATTTCCAGTTGTGCTACAAGGTAAAAATATAATTGAGTTTTGTGTATTGAACTTGTGGACTGTGACCTTGCTAAACTTCCTTATTAGTTCTAGTAACTTCTCCTTTCAATTCTTTGGCATTTTCTAAGTAGGTTATCATTTAACTTGAGGACATGTTTTATTTCTTCATTCCAGTATGTATGACTTTATTTCTTTTTCTTGCTTTATTGACCAGCTACAACGTTCAGTACAGTGTTGAATAGGAATGGTGAAAGTGGATATTCTTGCCTTTTTCCTGATCGTAGGGGGAAAACGTTCATTTTTTCATTAAGTTTAATGTCAGCTGTAGTTTTTGAAGATGCCGTTTATCCAGATTGCAAATATTCACTTTTATTCCTGGTTTCCTGGTTTTTTTTTAAACAGAAAATTTTTAAAATATTTTTCTTGATCTTTTGAGATGATCATGTATATGGGTTTTCTTCTTTGGTTTGCTGATATGGTGATTTACATTATTGATTTTTAAATGTTGTGCAGTCTTGCATTCCTGGGATAAAAGTCTTCTTGGTAATAATGTTTTACCCTTTTATATATTTGGATTCAGTTTGACAATTCTGTTAAGAATTTTAGCATACATGTTCATGTGGGATACTTTTCTGTAGTTTTTCTTTTTTCCAGTGTCTTTGGTATCCAGATAATGCTGGCCTTGGTATCCGTTGTAATGCTGGCCTTGCAGAATGATTTGGGAAGTTTTACTTTCTTTTCACAGTTTTGAAAAATTTTGTGGAGAATAGGCATTGTTTCTTACTTAAATCTTTGGTAATATTTGTTACTGAAGATACCTGGGCCAATATTTGTTACTGAAGATACCTGGGCCTGAAGGTTTTGTTTGTGGGGGATTTTTAGTTACAAATTCAATTTCTAAGTAGACATGGAGCTATTCGGATTGTTTGTTTCTTCTTGGGTAAGCTTGGTAGTTTGTATCTTTTATGGTATTTGTTCATTTCATCTAAATGTCAAATTTATTGGCATAAAATTGTTCACTATCAAAGGGTAATTTCTCTAATATCCTTTAAATGTCTGTTGGATCTGTGGTGATAACCTTTTCATTCCTGTTATTATAATTTGTGTCGTCTTCTTACTCCCTCCTCCCTCTTTCTCTACTCTATTCCTTCCCCCTCCCTTTTTGATTTTTTTTTTTTTTTTATAAGTCTGGCTACAGGCTTTTTTTTTTTTTTTTTTTTTTTTTAATCTCCTTAAAGAATCAACTATTAGTTTCATTAATTTTTTTTCTTGTGTTTTTATGTTCTCTATTTCATCAATTTCTCATCTTTACTATTTCCTTTTTTTTCTGCTTACATTAGCTTTAGTTTGCTCTTATTTTTCTAGTTTCTTATGGAGGAAATTTAGGTAATTGATTCCAGATCTTTCTTATTTTTTAATGTAAGTGTTTAGGGCTTTAATTTTCCTCTAAGACTGCTTAGTTGCAGCCTGCAAATTTTAACATGCTGTGTGCTTATTTTCACTCAGTTAAAAATAATTTTTAATTTACATTTTTATTTCTTCCTCGACACATGGGTTATTTAGAAGTTAGGTATTTAGTTTCTAAATGTTTGGGGATTTTTTTTTTCAGTAGTTGATTTCTAATTTCATTTCATTGTGGTCAGAGAGGATACATTGTACAATTTGATTCCTTTTAAGCTTTTTGGAACTTGTCTTTTGGCCCAGAATATTATTCTCTCTTGGTAAGTATTCCATATATATGTAAAAGGAATGTGTGTTATGCTGTTCTTGTGTGCAGTGTGCTGTAAAATGAATTTAGAATGTCAATTTTCAAGTCTTCTACAGTTTTACTCATTTCAGCCTCTTTAGTTCTCTCTGTTATTGAGGGATGTTAAATTTTCAATAAATTGTAGATTTGTCTAATTATCCCGTTAGTTTATAAGCTTTGCTTCATATATTTTAAGGCTCTGTTATTAGATGCATAAATGTTTGGAATTGCTATGTACTCTTTTTTTTTTTTTTTTTTTTTTTTAATTTTTATTGAGATTGTTCAGATACCATACAATTATCCAAAGATCCAAAGTGTACAATCACTTGCCCCTGGGTACCCTCATACAGCTGTGCATCCATCACACTTAATTTTTGTTCAATTTTTAGAAACTTTTCATTACTCCAGACAAGAAATAAAGTGAAAGATGAAAAAAGAAAAAAAGAAAAGGAAACTCTAAACCTCCCCTATCCCTAACCAACCCCCCTCAATTGTTAACTCCTAGTATTGATATAGTACGTTTGTTACTGTTTATGAAAAAATGTTGAAATACTACTAACTGTAGTATATAGTTTGTAATAGGTATACAGTTCTTCCCTATATGCCCCTCTATTATTAACTTCTAATTGTATTGTAATACATTTGTTCTGGTTCATGAAGTGATTTCTAGTATTTGTACAGTTGATCATGGACATTGCCCACCATAGGATTCAGTTTTATACATTTCCATCTTTTGACCTCCAACTTTCCTTCTGGTGACATATATGACTCTGAGCTTCCGCTTTCCACCTCATTCACACACCATTAGGTGCTGTTAGTTATTCTCACATCTTGCTACCAACACCCCTGTTCATTTCCAAACATTTAAGTTCATCCTAATTGAACATTCTGCTCATACTAAGCAAGAGCATCTACATTTCTTCCACAAGGCAGGAGGGAGAGTCAAAGAAGGTAGAGAGGCAAAAGAAAGAGGAAACAAAAAAAAAAAAATGACAGCTAGGAAGCAGCAAAAGAAAAAATAACCTTAAATCAAAGTAGAATAAAGAATCAGACAATACCACCAATGTCAAGTGTCTAACATGCCTCCCCTATCCCCCCCTCTTATCTGCATTCACCTTGGTATATCACCTTTGTTACATTAAAGAAAGCATAATACAATGATTATATTAGTTACAGTCTCCAGGTTATGCTGATTGCATCCCTCCCCCAATGCCTCCCCATTTTTAACACCTTGCAAGGTTGACATTTGCTTGTTCTCCCTCGTAAAAGAACATATTTGTACATTTTATCACAATTGTTGAATACTCTAGATTTCACCAAGTTACACAGTCCCAGTCGTTATCTTTCCCACTTTCTTGTGGTGTCTCACATGCTCCCCATCTTTCTCTCTCAACCGTATTCATAGTTACCTTTGTTCAGTGTACTTACATTGTTGTGCTACCATCTCCCAAAATTGTGTTCCAAACCACACACTCCTGTCTTCTATCACCCTGTAGTGCTCCCTTTAGTATTTCCTGTAGGACAGGTGTCTTGTTCACAAAGTCTCTCATTGTCTGTTTGTCAGAAAATATTTTGAGCTCACCCTCATATTTGAAGGACAGCTTTGCTGGATACAAGATTCTTGGTTGGTGGTTTTTCTCTTTCAGTATCTTAAATATATCACACCACTTCCTTCTTGCCTCCATGGTTTCTGCTGAGAGATCCGCACATAGTCTTATTAAGCTTCCTTTGTATGTAATGGATTGCTTTTCTCTTGCTGCTTTCAGGATTCTCTCTTTGTCTTTGACATTTGATAATCTGATTATTAAGTATCTTGGCGTAGGCCTATTCATATCTCTTCTGTTTGGAGTACGCTGCGCTTCTTGGATCTGTAATTTTATGTCTTTCATAAGAGATGGGAAATTTTCATTGATTATTTCCTCTATTATTGCTTCTGCCCCCTTTCCCTTCTCTTCTCCTTCTGGGACACCAATGATATGTACATTATTGTACTTTGTTTCATCCTTGAGTTCCCAGAGACGTTGCTCATATTTTTTCATTCTTTTCTCCATCTGCTCCTTTGCATTTAGGCTTTCAGGTGTTTTGTTCTCCAGTTCCTGAGTGTTTTCTTCTGCCTCTTGAGATCTGCTGTTGTATGTTTCCATTGTGTCTTTCATCTCTTGTGTTGTGCCTTTCATTTCCATAGATTCTACTAGTAGGTTTTTTGAACTTTTGATTTCTGCCGTATACATGTCCAGTGCTTCCTTTACAGCCTCTATCTCTTTTGCAATATCTTCTCTAAACTTTTTGAATTGATTTAGCATTAGTTGTTTAAATTCCTGTATCTCATTTGAAGTGTACATTGTTCCTTTGGGCCATAACTTTGTTTCTCTTAGTGTAGGTTGTAATTTTCTGTTGTCTAGGCATGGTTTCCTTGGTTATCCAAATCAGGTTTTCCCAGACCAGAACAGGCTCAGGTTCCAGAGGGAAGAAATATTCAGTATCTGGTTTCCCTGTGGGTGTGTCTTAGAAAATTGCTCCACCCTTTGATGCCTCAGGTCACTGTGCTTTTCTGCCCAGCAGGTGGCACCTGTTAGTTTATAATTCTTGACTGGTGTGAGGAGGTATGGCCGTGTTCCCCCAGGCTCTGGGGTCTGGTTCTGAATGTTCCTCCTAGAGAAGACAGAGCTCCCAGGTGGAGGTCATTAGCATTTCAATGGTCTCTCTCTCTGCTTGTGGTATCTCCACCCTTCCCAGACTCACAGCCCTGGAAACTGAAAATGACTGGGGCTTTCTCCACTGAGCCAAAAAAGAAACAGATAGTCCCCTTCAGACCTAGTCCAAGGCAACCCTCCGGCTCTCCCAGATCAGTCGTCACCCAAAGCCTCTGTCTGTTTTTTGGGGCTGCGTACCTGTAGTGAGCAGTTCACACTTGCTACTTAAAACCCCAGTTGGAGCTCAGCTGAGCTGTATTCCCTTGCTGGGAGAGAGCTTCTCTGTGGCACCACATGGCTCTGCAGCTCGGGCTATGGGGGAGGGGGTCTCCCGACCTGGTTCCGCAGGTTTTACTTACAGATTTTATGCTGTGTTCTCGGGCATTCCTCCCAATTCAGGTTGGTGTATGATGAATGAATGGTCTCGTTTGTCCCCCCGCAGTTATTCTGGATTATTTACTAGTTGTTTCTGGTATTTTGTAGTTGTTCCAGGGGGACTACTTAGCTTCCACTCCTCTCTATGCCGCCATCTTGCCCGAGTCCCTAGAATTGCTATGTACTCTTGATGAATTGACCCCTTTACCATTAATGAAATGGCTCTTTTTATTTTTTGTAATTTTTTAAAATCTGAAATCTACTTTGTCTAGTATTAATATAGCCACTTAAATTTTCTTTTGATTACTGTTAGGATGGTATATCTTTTCCCAGGATTTAATTTTTAAACTATTTGTGTCTATATTGTAGTTGGCTTCCTGTACATAGCATATATTTGAATTTTCCTTTTTTATCTAATGTGACAAGCTCTTCCTTTTAATTGGGGTCTTTAGAACATTTATATTTAATTTAATTACTTATGTGCTTGGCTTTAAATGTACCATCTTTCAATTTCTGTTTGTCCTATCAGTTTTTTGTTACTTTTTCCCTCTTTTTTCTTCATTCCTTGGGATTAATTTGGTATATTTCATAAACATTTTATCTCTTTTTTGCTTAAGAACTATAACTTCTTGTTTTTATTGTAGTAATTACTTTAGTTTATAGAATACATCTTTAGCTACCACAGTTTACCTTTGTTTAAGAATTGTACAACTGTATACTTCCATTTCTAAAGTACTAGTCTTTGAACTATTGTTGTCGTACGCTTCTACGTGTTATAAATCTCACAGTATATTGTACTTTTTTTTTGCTTAAAAAGTCAGTTATCTTTTATAGTGATTTAAAAACTGAGAATAAAATTTTATTTTATATTTACCTACATATTTGCTATTTCTGGTTCTTTTCATTCTTTTGTGCAGATCCATATTTCTATCTTGTGTAATTTTCTTTATGCTTAAAGAATTTGTTGTAGTGCAGGTCTTCTGGCAATTAATTCTTTCAGCTTTTGTATGTTTTAAAACATCTTTGTTTTGTCTCTTTTGAGTATGTTTCTTCAGTTTGGATATGTTGCTCCATTGTCTTCCTCAACTCCAGGTACCTTTCCCTCCATGTCATCCTTTCACCCCTCACCCCACAACTTGAACGTAGTCTTTCATTCATGCATTGAACAAATATTTATTGAACATCTTTTATATGCTGGGCAATTTCCTGGGTTTTAGAGATACAGCAATAAACAAGATATACATTGTAGCTGTCCTCATGCAACTTCCTGTCAGAATACTGACATTAAATAGTAAATGTAAGTCTAATGAGTACTACCAAAAGTTAAACACAGCATGGGATGGTCTTGTGTGATGGGGTTATCAGATGACTCAGGGCATCTTCTTAAGGCTATAACTTATAACTTGAGTTTAAAACACTGAGTAGGAGTTAGCAAGGTGAAGTAGGTCAGTGTGAGTGGGTTAAGGGAAGGGGACAGCAGGACTTATAATAGAGAAGGATCAGTCTGAAGGCCAATAGGCAAAAGGGAACATAGCATATTCAGGGTAATGAAAGAAGTAGAGTAAGGATCGGGGGTGGGGGGGAGAGAGAGAGAGAGAGAGGCGGGAAGATACGGGGTGGAGGGAAAAAGAAGTAAGAGGGAGGTGGTCAAAGATCAGGCTGTCAGGTCATGTGATGGATATTTTGAACTATTTTTTTTTTTTTAAGGGTAATCACAGCCATTACAGGTTTAAGCTGGGTAATGACTTGATCATATTTGCATTTTAAAGACATCTCTGGCTGTGGAGAATGGATTTGGTTTGGAATTTACAGTGATGACACTTTGAGACAGCAGTTAGCAAGCCACTGTTCTGGTCCTGGAGCAAGATTATGGTGGTTTGGGCTGCATTCATAGCTGGACTATAGAGATCTAGAGGAGTAAAATCTAAATGATTTTAGGTTGGATACACAAATTTGGGGAGAAATTAGAATCCAGGATGGTGACTAGGTTTCTGACTGAGTGATTAGTGATGCCATTTACTGGAATAGGAACACTGGAGGAGGAGCATGTTTTGGTGAAAGATATTCAGTTTTAGATACTGTTGTTTCTGGCAAAGCTACTCTGATCAACTGATTACTGAACAAGTCACTATGCATAAAGCATTTAGAAGGGTGCCTGAGACACAGTCTGTGGGAGTGGTTCCCAAACTGATACCTGATACTGATTGACATCCAGTCTGTAATCCCAGACTCTGAAAACCTCAAAGGGATCCTTTTTTTTTTTTTTCTAGAAAAGTTTTATTGTCAGGGAATAAGGCTGTAATTGATAAATACCATTTCAGGCCTGTGATATACTTGCTCATTAAATTGCTGACGTCAGTAGTCCATTATTGTGACCTCAAGTGATATCAAAAGGCTAACATAAAGGAACCCATAAATGGTTGCCATCCACTCTATCTATGACAGTCATGAGAAAGATGACGCAGCAGCCAGAGGGCAACTGCCTTCCCTTAACAGCTAAACTCAACCCTAATGCCGTTTATCCCTTTTGCTAATTTAAGGCCTTACCTGAAGTTTCAATTATAAAATAACTCAGAGGAATTCAGCAAGAACAGTAAGTTTATTTGTTATTGCTGAAAAAAATCTCGTCATCTGTCTATAGGCTTGGGGCACAGAGCCCATTCTGAGAACTGTTTTCTTTCTAGAATAAAGGTGTGAATGGTGTGTGTGTGTGTATGAGTAGGTATGCGTGAAGCATTCCCATTTATCACAATAAATTTTTTCCAAAGAATAATTGCATGTAATTTAATGTATTTTTATCCGCCACTAGACTATAAACTGTATTAAAGTAGAGTATTTCTTGACTGTTTACTGTTGTGTAATGTTTGATATGTCTAGCATATGGCATGACAAGTGTTCAGTATTTTTTAATTAAATGAAGAAGCTGAATATTCATGAAGGAGTGATTATAACCATTTATTGTCATCTCCTTTATATTATAAAAGCAAAAAAATTATTTGATAGGCTGCTATTAAATATATAATTGCCCTCTGGAGTAGCTGTTCCTAATCACAACAAGATCTCCTGTTTGCATTCAGCTGAAAGAGATCTGAGAGGTCATTCTACCCAATCCAACTCTCACCATTTGCAGATTTGGAAATAGAGTGCAGGAGAGATGAAATGACTCTGCGTGTGGCTACATGGCTGTTAAATTTATACGCAGGTCTTAAGATTCCTAACTCATTAGTTTTCCAGGAAGCAACTGTGCTCCTTGAGCTGAATGGTATAATTATGTTACTGAAGCAACAAATAAAGGATGTTGCATTTTTGGTAATATTTGTAATGTTTCAGAACAGGATCATGGAGCTAGGAAGTGAGTAGCATGCAATTTGAAAATGAAACATGAAGGATTTGGACAAGGGCTTTGGCATTATAAATTAAGAGAAAATAATGTGGTCTTCTGTTCTAGAATAAATTTCATGGAGAAATATCAGTGGAACACATTTTCCTTTATCATCCAAGTCTTGTTAATTCTCTAAGTTGAAGACTCTTTGGCTTCTATTCAGTGAGAGAGATCTATGCTATATTGAGCACAGGTTTGTTTTTGTTTTCTCTCTTTTACATGTGTAACATTAAAAAAAAAAAGCTTCCAAATTGCTAGGCTTGCTTACTTTGAGAGGACTTTTCCAATTGCTTTTATCAGAATAGTCTTCCAGATTTAGGAAGAATCTAGATCTAGGTTTCTGTTGCTTTCTCCAAAATGTCTTTGGGCTTCTGTGTGTCCTTGGCTCCCAGGTTGCATTGCTTTCAGCTTCTAATTCCAGTGGATTTCTCTTTAAGCGTCTGTGGGTTCTCACTTAGCTTCTCTGGGGCAAACTCTAGATTTCATCTCTTAGCTTCGATCCTAGTTCTGGTTTCAGTGGCTGTCTCCAAAATGTCTATTGGCATTTCCTCTTTAAGCGTTTCTCAGCTTACTTCAAAATATCTGTGCCTTTTGTCCTCTCATAGAGGACACCAGTAAGCTAATTAAGACTCACCTTGAAAGTGTGCGTTCACACCTCCATGTAAATAATTTAATCAAAAGGTCTCACCCACAATAAGTCTGCCTCCACACAATTGGATTAAAAAAAAATGGCTTTTCTTGGGGTACATAATAGATTCAAACTGGCACATGGGGTAAAAACCCTGCCCCCTTGCTCAGGCATAAGGTAGGGACCTGGATGGTTTTACAAGATTTTCTTGATATAGCTTTTGATTTTTCTGTTTGTTTCTAGCAAATATAAATGGAGATAAATAGTGATCCTTTGTTTTGAAGAGCTGATGAGTTCTACTAGTTAAATGATCAGTTCTGTTTATCTAACTGCATAAACACAAGTTAATGCCTGTTATTTCTTACATTGGAAAAGCATTCATCTATTTTCATTCTCTTCCCTAAAATTATGAAGAGAATAGAACTCCTGGGAATAAAACATCTTTTTCCAGAGAAATATCACTTATTTGTTGGTAGCATGGCACTACCATTATTATAGTCAAAGTCTAATTTCAGTTACTCCTATTGAGGCTATTGTGTTTTTATAATAAAATTTTAAAGTATATCAGAATGTGGAAGAAAGATAGATGTAAACCAGATCATTATATTCTTAATCTGTTTGAATGAAAGTAAATGAACTAGAAGTTAGAGGGTTAATTTTGATACTTTAGGACTTTTATTTGTAAAGGAAGGCTAAAGTTTTAATTAGTAACTTAATGAATACTTGAGAAACACAAATCAAAAACCAATTCATTAAGGTTAATGTGTGATCACCATATCCCAATAAGGATAAATACAACTATCACTGTAATCAAGTTTAGGAAATAGTATGTTATTTGGAATTCACAGGAATAAAGAAGGTGTCACTAACTATTCTGTGTTGACTGAAACTACTTTAATTAATTCATTTCCCCAGATATTTGTCCATTTATTGTGCTATGTTACAATGTTAATATTTCTCTTTACAACTGCAATTGTTATAGTTTGTGCTCTGGGAAAACCTATTAAAATATATTCATAATTAATTTATGTGTCCATAATTTTATTACTAAGGCCCATTTAAAAGATGATTTCTTCATTTATATATTTTCAACTCCTTAATAGTATATAAATGACTTCCCTTTTATTGTGTGTTAGTGGAAAAAGGATTTTAATTAGTAAAAGCACCCCCAAATTATAAAGGTAAATTTATGTCATTAGCTAAGAGCATTTAATATACCATATTTACGCAGGATGTTCTAAACTGTTATGTTTATATACTCTGGCTGTCATTCAAAGAATATTTGATATCTTTATCCATACCAAATACCCTTTAGGAATGTTTATGCTTATTTATTTTAGATTCTTATGTGGATAAAACACAATTGGTGATGGGCTCCTGTTTTCTTCTGGGCTCTTGTTCTGAAAAAAGATAGACTAAATTTCCAGGGGTGGAGATGAAAGGTGAACTCTTAGACCTCACTATGTGATACTGGGTCAGTCTAACAGAACTAGAGCCAACAAATTGGGAAGTTTTCTGTAATCGTTGCTACTTTTCCACAAATCCTAGCAAGCCCCAGGATACCATCCCCTCCCCCCATATTTAAGTTTGGGGCGGACAATTGCTGCCAGGTGGTGCCACACTTCAGCTTGGAATGGATGAATTTGAATCTCTCAGAACCCCAGCTCCCTGCCTAGTTTTTCCCTGGTCATTTTGTTAATTTCAAAATAATGAGAACTTTCACTTAACAGGGTTGAATATTTTAGATCTTATTTATTTTGTTTAATATATATATATATATATAAATTATACATATAAATATACATTTAAACACATGAAAGTAGGGGAATAGTGTCCACAATCAACTGAAAACGTTGAGAGGAAAAAGAATCTCTTAAAAAGGTAGGGGGCTTTTTCAGCATTAATATGAAATTAAATTTAAATTAAAATTTTTACAAAGAAAAGAGGGCTAAACTTCATGAGTTTGTTCAAATAAGGCAGGGAATGCTAAGATAATATGAAACAATATGGTATGTTTAATCACAGTATTGTACTGCTTAGTATTTCTTGCTTCTGGCATACTATAATCTCCAGGAAGATTCTGAAATATAGAAAGTTATTTGTAGTTTCAATTCAGAGTGGATTTTCTAGGGCAGTTGTGGGTAGAGCAGGAACTCCTGGGGGATGGGGCAGGGGGGACTCCTACTTGAACCACCTAACCATAGGATATACCTGGTCACCCCTATTTTATTTGTTTTTGCTGGAAGCAAAATTAATGGGTTCCCCAAAGATGCTTGTTACATAGTGTCATGTAGAATAGAACTCAGCTATGGCCATTAGTGGCATACATTAATTTTCTTAAAGATCATGAAGCAAAACCATTGCTGTCCATTTATCTTAGGTAGTAAGTGAGAAATTAATTACCCTATACTAAGATAAATGATAAGAAAGGAATACTGAATTTCAAAATCAAGTTGACAGTCTCTTGATGGCTGAAAGAATCTAGAAAAAACTTAGAGTTTTATTTCCTATGTATTCATCTTTGTGGATCATGAATATGTTAACAGGCTAGCTAATAAAATTGTATCTTTATTTCAGGATTTTTTTTTCTGTTTTACAACTTTCTACTACTTACAACTTTCTTTCTACTGTTATAAACTCATACTTATCCCAGCTTTAATTTGTTCTGTTCCCTATATATGAAATTTATTGGGAATTGTTAACAAAGAGTTACATTTGGGAGTTAAGATACTGTGGTGTTCCTCATGAGCCTGTATACTTTTCTTACTTTTAGAAGTAGTTTTAGGGAAGTATCAGGAATTTTGCTATGTCAGGCATGGTTTGCAGACCAGCAGCCTAGACATTACCTGGGAACTTGTTAGAAATGCAGAATCTCCAGCTCGGCTCCAGACCTACTGAATCAGAAACTCTGGCGATGTGGCCCACAATCTGTGTTTTAACAAGCCCTCCAGGTGATTCTGAGGCATAAAGTGTGAGAATTTCTGTTTTGGGGACCAGTCTTTCCTTGCTCTCTTCCACCTGCCTGTACTGACTTTCTTCCCAGGACTATTGCTACTGTGATGTGGGGACCTGCAAACTTGAATCCTTAGTTAGCTGAGAAGTGTGTATGATCAAAAATCTTTTTCCTTATATATATTTCCATAACAATTTCTCACTTTGGAATGGTGAAACAGAATTTTGTGTTTATTATGGGAATCCTGCAATGAGAAAAGAAGGTGAGAGTAAGCTATAAAGCATTAGCTAATGATGATTGTGACTTTTTTTTTCCAGTAAGTAATTCACTGGGCATTTTATCCTGTGCCTAGTGTAGAAGTTTGACTGTGACCGTAATTGTGTTGAGCTGATTATACCACAAAGGTGCTTTTTTTTTGATTCTGAAACAAATTGGGAAAATTTCAATAACTGTTTTCTTCTTTTGGCCTCCCCTAGACCTCAAAAACAAACAAACAAACAAACAAATCAAACTACTAGATACTTAGTGCTCCTTGTTAAATGAATTTTGAAATATCACATGCTATTGTTTCCATTTCAAACAGCTTAAAAATTTAGGATTTTATTACTATAATGAGTTTAAATTTCTACTACATTTTATTTCCTTCAGAGAGATTTCCACATCTATACTATCCAGAAAGTGCGAGACATTTTATACAAAATTTGTATAATATTTTAAGAGAATAAACAAATTTCCAAATGGGTTCAGCCATTCTTTGGAGTTATCTCTTTTCTGACACATTCCTACTGAGATAAGACAAAATATTTTAAGTAGGTCAGACAACAGAGTTGCTGTAAGTTACTATTGCTGTAACAGAAGTTTCTGAGTGGTCTTTTCTCTGGCCTGGACAGTTCAGTGAAATAATAGAGGTTTGACAGACTCCACTGATATTGGAAACAATAAAGACAATATATCCTGCACATGAAATATTAAATTAAATCCCTATCATGTTATCTTTGGTGGCTGTTCATGTGCCAGTTAAGGATACTTGGGCGTGTTTTTTTTTGAAACAATATCAGATAACCCTGCTTTTAGACCAAATAATTTTCTTTTTCTTATTCCATTATGGCAAAACAGCACAGTGGCTTTTTAATTTTCCTACTTGGTCACTGTATTTCATAGGTATTTTCCAATTATTGATGTAAGAAAAGCGATTTAAAAAAATGTGGTACGTAATCATTAAATAGACTTTGTCTTAATGTGAATCAATGATAAAACAGATTTAAGTACTATTAGATAATACTCTTTCAAACTGGTCTAGATATAGCCAACCTGGAACATTCTGTCTTATAAGCAGAGAAATTCCATCGTTGAGTCCATCATGTTAACTCACACCTTTAGCTTGAAAAGCTTCTCCACTAAATTATCTCCCTTGTTCCCAGGGTCTTCTCATTTTCAGTCCATCTTCCATGCTGCCACCATGATTATCATCTAAATGCATTTGCTTGCTTCATTTCTCTGATTCAGAAGTGTTGTTGATTTCACAATGCTAGCAAGATAAAGTCTTAACAGTGTCATTATTAGGATACGAATCTCTTCACAAGTTAGTCCTAATGTTTCAAAATGGCTTTCTTATTTTTTTACCCATTTATTCAGTATTTCATCCATGTTGGACTTCTTTCTGGTTTCCAGACATTCCATGTATTGAAACACTCATGCATTCATTTCATGCTTTATGACCTTCGAGAAAAGCCTCTTCCTTAGGGCCTGTGACATACCCATGATGCCATGGAATTAACAGAGGGAGTTGTGATTGAAAAGCACCATGGGCTGACAAATTTTCACTGAGTTCTGCTAAAAGCAGTAAAAAGGGTTGTAGTATTTCTCTTTTTCCCCTTTCTCCTTCACAATAGTCACCTGTGGCCACATTGGCCCAGCTATGGGTAGCAGATGACCCCTTTGTCATCCACCTCTTAGAGAGGGCTTTGCATCATTTGGGTGCTTCAAGAATCATACCTTCAGACAGAAGGTAGAGGCAAGGATATATCTGGATATTTCTTGCCACTGCATTTGACAGTAAGTAAAGGAAAAGTTAATTTCTAGTAGCTAGATTCTCTTTCTATACTTTTTTTCTGTTATCAAAAGAATCGTAGTCCGGCAGTGGCCAGAGAGAAGCATTCCAGTCTTGGCAGAACCAAGAATACTCTCTATCCCCTTTGTATGGATTAAAAAGTTTTTGCTTTCTGGCTGGTGAACACTTGATCAACCCTTTCCTTTGAACTTTTCTGATTCTTCCTTCTCACCAAGGAAAGTGCTTTTCCTTTGCACTGTGCTCCAGCAGCTCTGTTGTGTATGTTTACATTACAAAGTTTCATATTCTGTAGTTTTGTTCATATGTTCTTCTTCACTAACCTGTCTTATCCACCTTGCTATCCTCAGCACCTAGTGTGGTACCTGGACTCTAGTAAGCCTTCAATAGATATTGAGTGGCATAAATGAACAAAAAGAAGTTAATTAAGACACTTTTAGTTTTGCTATGATGTTAAATTTTCTTATGGCATTTCATAGGAAGAAGCAAAGTAACTTTTATAACATGCAATTTATTTCAATTTAACACTTGGTGAGTACCTTAGAAAGCACTGGGCTGAGTCTTTTGTGTGACACACAGATATCTAAGTCCCCAGTTAATTCTTGAAACATTTCATATATATATGTATTTAAATATATATATATATATATTTATATATTTAAAAGGAACAGGAATAAATGAATGTGTGTTCAATTAAATGTTTCTTGAATATTTCAAAAGAACTGGGCAAGTTCAATGAATCTCTTCATTCTTTTAACCAGCATTTATTGAGCCCCAACTATGGGCCAGCTTGATGCTGGGGAAAGAAAGACTAACAATACAATCAAACAAAACAACTTAGTGGGTGAGAGTAATTAAAGAAATGCAGAAATAGTTGATTAGAGAGTTGTGATGAGTGCTAGGAAGAAAATTATGGAGTAAAATTTTATATTTCCCTGTCTTGGAAAGAACAGTATTTAGAAATTGGTTGTCTTAAAATACAGAAAAGAAATTTTTTGAAAGAAATTTTGAAATTTTTAGGGTATCCTGAAGTCAACAAATGCTACATAATCAGAATCCTTCAGGTATCTTTAAAGATATTAATAAATGAAGTATTGTTATTATAGGGGACATATAATTTTCTATTGGAATTTTCATTCATGACATTTGTAAAAGAAACAAAAACATATATATATATATATATATATATGTGTATCTATCAACATCAAGGAGAGAATAGCCATACATCCTCAGCTTATTAGCAGTTTCCTTGTCATATCTGGCTTTTATTTCATCTTTAATGCTGTTTTGGTACAATGACAGCATTGAATTGGAAGCCTGTTGAATTTTTACTATCTTTGAAAATCTATTGTTTGAAGAAATTGGAGCTGAATGTCAAAAAATGTTAACAGTAATATGAAGTGTGTAGAGGTAGTCATCCATTTGTCATTTAAACAACCTCGTCAGTCACACATACAGAAAATGGGTAAAGGTGAAAGAAACAGAACACTCATTAAGGCTGATTGTTTCAATAGCCTTTGATCCACATTTCATAAGCCTAATTTTTTGAGTATTTAGTGATTTTCCTAAAGTATAGCATTTATGCTCTCATAATAGGATCTAGAATGATCTGTGTCTGAAACTAAGAATTATTTCAAAGGAAACATGATATGTGTATTCTCCATCAGTTATCATTTGTAGGCACTTCCATTTTTGATAGCTAGTGTTTGTGAGTATTGGGGAACTTCCAACCTTTCATCAAACATTCATTGAGCACCCGCTGTATGCTGAGTCCTGTTCGAGGCACTGTATGTATAGTAGTGAGCGGGACCTGCCCCCACTGATTGCACATTCCCATGGAGCCCCATTCTGTGAGTCTGAGAGAGCAATACATACCATCATGAACTATCAAAGGAATGTTAGCTTCTGTTTGTCTCTTGTACTGTCATTGTGTTGGCCTGTTTCTTTTCATGTTGTGGTTGGTGGTGGAGGGTTGCAACAAGATAATAAAATAAATACTCTAATTCTTATTCTGAATTTGATTTGAACTAAAAAGTCCACTAGTGTATATGACTTCTGGATTAGATAAGACTATATGGTAGGTGACCAAAACACAGCCCCACCTAGCTTTTGCTTTCTTCTGGGTTGTCTCTGTTCTCAGACTGATTTTCTTCATGAAGTAGCAAAGAGAGACCCTAGCCATCCCAGACTTCCCTTATTATTATTATTTTTATTTTTTTAAGTCAACTGGTGATCACAAAGAAATGAGTATAATCCTTTATGTCAGTCTCCCCAAACACTTGGACTGGCTCTGCCTGGGCCATGTAAAATTCTGGGCCAAGATGTTCTGTCTGGTCAGCATGGGTCATTTGCCCATCTGTGGAGAGAAATATAAGGTGAAATGACTGACAGCTTTTATAGAATCGCAGGCAGTGAGGGGAAGGGCAGCTGGCTAATGGAGAAAGAAAAATGTGCTGTTACCAGAAGGGCTAAAAGATGCTGGTAGGCAAAAGCAACAGATGTCCACCCCAAATATCTGTAAAATTTTAATAACTTTTGTGACTTATCTGAATGAGCATCTTAAATATATTAAAATCAATCAATAAAATTTTCACTTTGCAAATAAATATGACTGAAAATCATAAAATCAGGAAATTCTTAGTTATAATAATCCATTTTATTCAAAAGGTCAAATGACTTCTTTGTTGAATGACTAAGATTTTTAGAAAGAGCATTCCACCATTTCTTTTTGTTAGATGGATTTTTTTGGTGAGGGAGGGTGTAACTTTAACAAAAATATTTCAAAATTACCAACAGTTGTAGGAATAGTTTAAGGAATTCTTGTTTACCATGTATCTTTTATTCAGATTCATTATTTATATGATGGACCACTTCTTTTATGATTCTTGTTCTATTTTTTGTTCTGAACATTTTGAAAATAATTACTTCATTGCATATTTCCTGAGAACAGGGACATTGTCTTATATAACTTCAATGTAATTATTAAAATCCGGAAATTTAACATTAATACAATACTGTTATCTAATTTAGAGTCCATACATACTCAATTTTTGTCAATTGTCCCAAAATGCTCTGTTTGGCTGTTTATTTTTTCATAGCCCAGAGTCCAGTCCAGGGTCATGCATTGCATTTAGTTATATTTAGTCTCCTTTAATTTGGAAGTTTTTCTAATATTTTCTTTGTGTTTCTTAACCTTGTTATTTTATTTAAGAGCACAGCCCAGTTATTTTGAAGAATATTTTTCAATTTGGGTTTATCTGGTGTTTCTTCATGAGTAGATTCAGGTTATACATTTTTGGTAGAAATACCACATAAGTGATATTGTATCTTTCCAAGTGTTTCATTTCCAAAGGCACATGATATGCATACAAATACACACAGATATACATATATCTATATTTCTATATCTATTTATATGTATTTAAAACCATGAATTCATTTGATGCCATCAGTTCCAATCCATTGTACCATATGGTACATTCTGGTCTTCCCTGTTTCATATTTATAACTGTTCCTCAATAGTGAAAACCAGGCTTCTATTATCTTCTATATATTTACTTGCTGAAGCTTGGAATACATAGAGGATAATTTCAGAATTGGATAGATGGACTTGTAACTGCCAACCATATTACTAATAAATACTTTATCACTTAAAAAATATTCTAAATGTTGAAATTTTGAAGTTAAATTTGACCTGATTTAGAGAGCATATCTCAACACTTTCAGGATACCTTTAGCAGCTAATGATACAAAGATTGCTGATAACCAGTGAAAATGGGTAGCAACTATATTCATTGATAGTCATACTTTAAGAGAAATACATTCATTTATTCAACATACTTTTTTTTTAGTTTATGTAACATACAGAGCACTTTATTAGTCACTATGGAGAAATCAGTAAGAGTGGGAGAAAATATCTTTGCTCTGAAAAGACTTATTAATCAGATTGACTTTTTTCATTTGGTGATGAAAAACGTAATTTATTAAGATTTGTAAGCTATCTAAGAAGAAATCAATATTCAGGCTTATTTTTAAAGAACCCCAAAGAAGGGTTGCAGTTTAGATTGAATACTTAATATCCCTAAAAACACAAAGCCTGTGATGAGCAGGGAGGTATACATGTTTCCCATATGTATTAGCTACGGTTCTCTAGGGAAACAGAATCAACAAGAGATATCTATAAATATAAGATTTTATAAAAGTGTCTCATGCAACTGTGGGTATGCACAAGTTGCACGAGTCCAAATTCTGTAGGGCAGGCAGAAAACTGGCAACTCCAATGAAGATGTTTGATGAACTCCTCAGGCAGCAAACTGGCAACTTCAATGAACATGTTTGATGAACTCATCAGGAATGAACTGGAAACTTGGATGAACTGCTCAGGAAATGCTTTGCTGGTCGGCCAAAGAAGTGAAGGTCCTCTGTCTTGCTTAAAAGTCTCCAACTGATTGGATTAAATCCAGCTGATTGAATTCTCTCATTGTGGAAGACACACCCTTTGTTGATATAATCAGTCACAGCTGCAGCCAACTGACTGATGATTTAATAAACCAGCCTTCTGGTTTATTAACCAACCCCAAGTGTCCTTGCAGTAACAGGCCAGTGCTTGCTTGACCAGACACCTGGACGCCATCACCTGGCCCAGCTGACACATGAACCTAACCATCACACCAGATGACAATGAAGTAGGTTCCTTGTGCTTAGTCTTTTGCAGCTGATTTGTTATGGTACTTTAGGCATGTTTGCTTTTCTTATAAGATCTATGAGGAAGTTTAGAGCAGATGAAGTTTGGACTGAAAAGAAAAATCTTGAAAAATTAGGGGTAGAAGTAATTAACTTCATGAATTAGACATGAGATTATAATTCTTGGGAAAAATCTCCTTGGCTGAATTTATGATGGACTGTTTTCAGTTTTATTCTGACATTCCTCATTGTTAATTGTAACATTTTGCAACCTGCAAAATAGCAGACATATCTCACATTTTTTAGTTCTTTCATGGTAGTATTATCAGACCTTGTTTTTCTTGTCAACCTTGTAGCATGCTCTGTGGGTTTTATTGATGGCCTGTGATTCAGATAATTGAGAAGAATTCAACTTCTTCTTTTTCTACTTCTCAGACTTTCTTTTGTAAAGGGGAACTGTCAGGAAATTCTAAAATCACAAGATAAAGGTGGTGTTATTTCATTGCAAGGCAGACAGTTACGTGTACACTGTATCTGTGGCATATTACATTATTATACAATAGATGAACTGGAATTACTTTACTTAAAAACGAAAACAACAAAAAGAATGACCAACTATTGATAAGAGTCTATATTACAATCAAGACTCATTGGCTTCTGAATAATAAATATAGTAACTGCATTAACAATAAGGGATGAATCAACTATTTTACCTTTATTCTGAGAAAATAAATAAAAATAATAGTAGCTAACTCACATAGTACTTATTATATACCAGGGAGTATCCTAAGTATTCTAGCTATGTTATATGTATTAGCTCATTTAATCCTCCTAAAACACCTCTGAGGTAGGTCCTGATAGTCTTCCATTTTTCAGATGTGCATAGAAAGTTGCATGGAATTACTTGCCAAGGTCATACAGCTAAAAAAGACAGTACTGGGATTTGGACCCAGAAACTTTGTCTTGGGAATGTGGGTCACTAACAAATTGCCTCTTTAATAATCAGTTATCAGTTGGATTAATTTTTTGCTGAATATTTTTTGTGTTGTTATTCTTTAAAATTATTTATAATTGAGAAGCATTGGAAGATACTATTTTAATAATAATAATTGAAAAATCATGCCATAATGCGTAGTTTATATAATAACGATTTGTTAATTCTTCTGGAATTTGTTTTAGGGGATTGGAAGTACAAATTACACAAATACATTTAAATACTTTTTTATTAGTAAAAACAAAATGCCACTAGTTTCTTATGTTGGTTTTCAATGTATCGTATAAAGCCTGAAGGAACACCAGTACATTAGATATGTGCCTAATTTAAGAAAAGAGACTTTATGAATACTGTACGATTGTTTTTATAAAAGAATGAAATTCAAATAATAATTCTGGAGTATCTCAGTTGGAATGCATGTTTCCTAGCAAGGGGAGATACAGATTCCATTGATTTCTAAATTTCTGAAGATGAATTATTTTACTGATATTCATTTACATTCTTCTGAGAAAGTGGTTTAATGTATTTACTATTGAAAACAGAATTACTATAGAGACATGAATAAGAGACTGAAAAAAAACCTTTTGGTTTGAAGACAAGGGTGATGCATATTACAGTGTTGCCCCATTTAATTGGATATCCTTTAAAGGTTTTTCCATTAGAACCAGCTCTGGATTAGTCCCAATTCCTATTCATTAGCCATGAAATTTTTGATAAAGTCACTTAACATCTGAGCCTCAGTTTCCTCCTTTGCATAATGCCTTTCCCCACTTTCCATAGTTGTGGGACTGACTGAAACAATGTATGCCCATTTATATTGAGGCATTTTCTGAGAAGTTATTTAAAAGCGTAGTCAGTGTCTTCATTAATGAAAGTAGAGAGCCATAAAATTTAGTCAGCTTTATTAGACTTTAAAAATTATTAAGCTACATATATTTTAACATCTTTATTACAGTATAATTTACATACCATATAATCCACCCATTTTGTGTGTACAATTCAATTATTTTTAGTAAATTTACTGAGTTGTGCAGCCATCACCACAATTCACTTTTAGAATATTTCAGTCACTCCAAAAAGATCCTCCATGCCCATTAGCAGTCACTCTCCATTCATCCCTTTCCCCTGGCCCCTGCAACCATTAATCTAATTTTTGTGTTTATAAATTTGCCTTGTCAAGGCATTTCTTTTATTTGGAACCATATAATATATGATCTTTCCCATTTGACTTCTTTTACTAAACATAATGTTTTTGAGGTTCATCTGTGTTGTAGTGTGTATCAGTATTTTGTTTCTTTTTAATATTGAATAATATTCCAATTATATTTGCCACATGTTGATCCGTTTACTAGTTGATGGACATTTGTGTTTCTTCTACTTTTTTGGTTATTATGAATAATGCTGCTATGAACATTTGTTTTTGCATGTACATATGCTTTCATATTGAACTATATGTATACATCTGGATGGGAAATTTTGTTTTATTCAGCCATATATAAGTTTTCAAATGAAGAGATTAAAATATAAGGAGTTTGACGTATTTTGCTTACGATTATATAGTAGATGGATTAGGAAATAGATTCAGTAGATGAAACATCATCTTTATAACATAAAACAACCCTGTCTTTTCTCTTAGCTCGTTCCTTTCTCTTCTTCAATATAATAGATTAGACTGACTTTCTGTAAGAGCTTTGTAGGTGAGTCTACTTAAAAAACCCAGACCCTGACTTTAATATCTTCCCCCTCATCAAGGTTTTATTTTATTTACATTTTCATTATGTATTATTGTCTTTGTATTGATAACCCCTGGCCTTTGTATTATGTATGTTTATGATGTCAACTTTTTAACATCTGATCACTAGCACTTGGTGTTTTCTTGTTTGTTTTGGCCTAGTAATAGTCTATATGCAGATTTTTATATCTGATATAAATTTAATACTTAGGAGTCCAGAGTCATGTTATTAGATGAGCTCTTGAAGTTTAGGATGCCCATAAAGCCTTTTAATTGATACAGTTTCTTAATTTAATTGTCAATTTCTCTGTAATTTAATTCTGTATTTCTATTCCAAATGGTTGTATTTAGTTCCTGTGGTTTAACATATTAAAAGAAAAGCTCAATGAAATTATATCCTGATAATACCCTATAGGATATAGTATTACATATTATTAGCATAACTTTAGTAAATAGTGGTGAGGGTGCTGTAACTACTTATAGCAATAGCAGTTGCATACATAGTCTAAAATCTACCAGCTTGAGTGCATAATTTTGGGATCATTTCTTAAAAATCGTGTGGTTTGCCATGTATTATTTATTAGCACTTACGGGTTTTCTCTGAAAATGGTCCTTTCTCTGGTAATCATTTCTGTATAGGGTATGATTGGAAAAGCATCTTTACCCTAAATGTTCATTCCATAGTAATATGAGTATCTGACATTTATATGGGGATAAGATTTAATATCTGGAATTATTTTCCCATGAATTGTTCATTTCTGATCTCATAATCAACACAAGATGTCAAAATAAATGTATCTGTACGCTTACTTCTGATTTCTTATTTTTAAACATTGTTCAAAATATGGGGGAATAACTTTTCATGCTTTCTATTGGTATAGGACATTTGTGGGTGATAAAATAGATTGTTAGATACGGAACAAATTATACAAATGACAGGCACTCACAGCAGTCACCTGTGTTTTGATACATTTTAATGAAAAGATCCTGATGAAATTATAAATAATGGTTTTAAAATTTGAGAATATTAACTACAGCGCTTGTCTTTCATGCTAATAAATTAGATTACATTGATTTTCATACTTATGTCAAAATTATATAACTGAGATAATTTTGTCATTATGATAGTGATTATTATGATAATGACAATATCTGTAAAATTTGAAGCCAAATAATAGAGCCATCTCATTAATATTGTATTTGGATGTTTTCTTGAATGGTCTCATCATCGAATAAATTATAAGTTTAAACACACAATCCTAGCTCTCTGTATGCAAGTTGAGTTTGACATTTGTGTCTTCCTAGAATATGGTCTATTTTCTTTTTTGAATAATTAATATTTATAAGTTGATGTTGGTATTTGTCTTTAGATAGCTTTCTTGTTATTTCTTTTCGATCACAAAACTAGCCTCAAAAATTTTATCTGTGTAATTTTTAGCTGTTTCTCTTTAAAAATATACTTTGTTTCTATTTTACAAAATTACTTTTGATACGATATTTTAAAATGTCAAGTTAGTATTCACTTTTACTTTATAATACTAAAACAATAATAAGCAGTTTAATATATTGAAAAGAGCTCTGAAATGGTAACCAAGAATTGTGTGTCTGCCATTAAACTAGTTGTTCCTTTGAGGTCACCCTGAGGTCACTCTGAAAAACTCTGCTTGTTTGTAAAGAAGGGAATAATAATTCTATTTGTGTAGTTTGTTGGAGGATTAAATTAGATAAAAGACTTTAATGTAAATGCTCAAAAATCTTAGCTATTGATGTTCTGCACCTTGCTCCTTTTGAGTCTATGTTATTTTTTATTTTTTTATTTTTTTAATCTTCATTTTATTGAGATATATTCAGATACCACGCAGTCAAACAAAACAAATTGTACTTTCGATTGTTTACAGTACCATTACATAGTGGTACATTCATCACCCAAATCAATCCCTGACACCTTCATTAGCACACACACAAAAATAACAAGAATAATAATTAGAGTGAAAAAGAGCAATTGAAGTAAAAAAGAACACTGGGTACCTTTGTCTGTTTGTTTCCTTCCCCTATTTTTCTACTCATCCATCCATAAACTAGACAAAGTGGAGTGTGGTCCTTATGGCTTTCCCAATCCCATTGTCACCCCTCATAAGCTACATTTTTATACAACTGTCTTCGAGATTCATGGGTTCTGGGTTGTAGTTTGATAGTTTCAGGTATCCACCACCAGCTACCCCAATTCTTTAGAACCTAAAAAGGGTTGTCTAAAGTGTGCGTAAGAGTGCCCACCAGAGTGACCTCTCGGCTCCTTTTGGAATCTCTCTGCCACTGAAGCTTATTTCATTTCCTTTCACATCCCCCTTTTGGTCAAGAAGATGTTCTCCGTCCCACGATGCCAGGTCTACATTCCTCCCCGGGAGTCATATTCCACGTTGCCAGGGAGATTCACTCCCCTGGGTGTCTGATCCCACGTAGGGGGGAGGGCAGTGATTTCACCTTTCAAGTTGGCTTAGCTAGAGAGACAGGGCCACATCTGAGCAACAAAGAGGCATTCGGGAGGAGGCTCTTAGGCACAACCATAGGGAGGCCTAGCCTCTCCTTTGCAGCAACTGTCTTCCCAAGGGTAAAACCTGTGGTAGAGGGCTCAACCCACCAAACCACAGTCCCCTATGTCTGTGGTCATGTTAGCAACCATGGAGGTGGGGTAGGCGAATACCCCTGCATTCTCCACAGGCTCCTCAAGAGGGCACTACATCTTTTTTTTTCCTTGTTTTTCTTTTTCTTTTTCTTTTTTTTTTTTTAACTTTCCCTTCTTTTTTAAATCAACTGTATGAAAAAAAAGTTAAAAAGAAAACAAACATACAATAAAAGAACATTTCAAAGAGACCATAACAAGGGAGTAAGAAAAAGACAACTAACCTAAGATAACTGCCTAACTTCCAACCTGTTCCTACTTTACCCCAAGGAAGTTACCTAATATAGCAACTTTTCTGTGAACTTGCTCCTACTATATCCATCAGAAATTAACAGACCATAGTCATTCCTGGGCATCCCCAGAACGTTAAATAGCTTATCTGTTCTTCTTGGATTATTGTTCCCCCTTCCTTAATTGCTCTCTATTGCTAGTTCCCCTACATTCTACATTATAAGCCATTTGTTTTACATTTTTCAAAGTTCACATTAGTGGTAGCATATAATATTTCTCTTTTTGTGCCTGGCTTATTTCGCTCAGCATTATGTCTTCAAGGTTCATCCATGTTGTCATATGTTTCACCAGATCGTTCCTTCTTACTGCCGCGTAGTATTCCATCGTGTGTATATACCACATTTTATTTATCCACTCATCTGTTGAAGGACATTTGGGTTGTTTCCATCTCTTGGCAATTGTGAATAATGCTGCTATGAACATTGGCGTGCAGATATCTGTTCGTGTCACTGCTTTCCGATCTTCCGGGTATATACTGAGAAGTGCAGTCGCTGGATCGAATGGTAACTCTATATCTAATTTTCTAAGGAACTGCCAGACTGACTTCCAGAGTGGCTGAACCATTATACAGTCCCACCAACAGTGAATAAGAGTTCCAATTTCTCCACATCCCCTCCAGCATTTGTAGTTTCCTGTTTGTTTAATGGCAGCCATTCTAACCGGTGTTAGATGGTATCTCATTGTGGTCTTAATTTGCATCTCTCTAATAGCTAGTGAAGCTGAACATTTTTTCATGTGTTTCTTGGCCATTTGTATTTCCTCTTCAGAGAACTGTCTTTTCATATCTTTTGCCCATTTTATAATTGGGCCGACTGTACTATTGTCATTGAGTTGTAGGATTTCTTTATATATGCAAGATATCAGTCTTTTGTCAGATACATGGTTTCCAAAAATTTTTTCCCATTGAGTTGGCTGCCTCTTTACCTTTTTGAGAAATTCCTTTGAGGTGCAGAAACTTCTAAGCTTGAGGAGTTCCCATTTATCTATTTTCTCTTTTGTTGCTTGTGCTTTGGGTGTAAAGTCTAGGAAGTGTCCGCCTAATACAAGGTCTTGAAGATGTTTTCCTACATTATCTTCTAGGAGTTTTATGGTACTTTCTTTTATATTGAGATCTTTGGTCCATTTTGAGTTAATTTTTGTGTAGGGTGTGAGGTGGGGGTCCTCTTTCATTCTTTTGGATATGGATATCCAACTCTCCTAGCCCCATTTGTTGAAAAGACCATTATGACTCAGTTCAGTGACTTTGGGGGCCTTATCAAAGATCAGTCGGCCATAGATCTGAGGGTCTATCTCCGAATTCTCAATTCGATTCCATTGATCTATATGTCTATCTTTGTGCCAGTACCATGCTGTTTTGGCAACTGTGGCTTTATAATAAGCTTCAAAGTCAGGGAGTGTAAGTCCTCCCACTTCGTTTTTCTTTTTTAGAGTGTCGTTAGCAATTCGAGGCATCTTCCCTTTCCAAATAAATTTGATAACTAGTTTTTCCAAATCTGCAAAGTAGGTTGTTGGAATTTTGATTGGGATTGCATTGAATCTGTAGATGAGTTTGGATAGAATTGACATCTTAATGACATTTAGTCTTCCTATCCATGAACATGGAATATTTTTCCATCTTTTAAGGTCCCCTTCTATTTCTTTTAGTAGAGTTATGTAGTTTTCTTTGTATAGGTCTTTTACATCTTTGGTTAAGTTTATTCCTAGGTACTTGATTTTTTTAGTTGCTATTGAAAATGGTATCTTTTTCTTGAGTGTCTCTTCAGTTTGTTCATTTCTAGCATATAGAAACATTACTGACTTATGTGCATTAACCTTGTATCCCGCTACTTTGCTAAATTTGTTTATTAGCTCTAGTAGCTGTATCGTCGATTTCTCAGGGTTTTCTAGATATAAGATCATATCATCTGCAAACAATGACAGTTTTACTTCTTCTTTTCCAATTTGGATGCCTTTTATTTCTTTGTCTTGCCGGATTGCCCTGGCTAGCACTTCCAGCACAATGTTGAATAACAGTGGTGATAGCGGGCATCCTTGTCTTGTTCCTGATCTTAGAGGGAAGGCTTTCAGTCTCTCACCATTGAGTACTATGCTGGCTGTGGGTTTTTCATATATGCTCTTTATCATGTTGAGGAAGTTTCCTTCAATTCCTACCTTTTGAAGTGTTTTTATCAAAAATGGATGTTGGATTTTGTCAAATGCTTTTTCAGCATCTATTGAGATGATCAATTGATTTTTCCCTTTTGACTTGTTAATGTGTTGTAATACATTGATTGATTTTCTTATGTTGAACCATCCTTGCATGCCTGGAATAAACCCCACTTGGTCATGGTGTATGATTTTTTTAATGTGTCTTTGGATTCGATTTGCAAGTATTTTGTTGAGGATTTTTGCATCTATATTCATTAGGGAGATTGGCCGGTAGTTTTCCTTTTTTGTAGCATCTTTGCCTGGTTTTGGTATTAGATTGATGTTAGCTTCATAAAATGGGTTAGGTAGTGTTCCATTTTCTTCAATGTTTTGAAAGAGTTTGAGTAAGATTGGTGTCAGTTCTTTCTGGAAAGTTTGGTAGAATTCCCCTGTGAAGCCATCTGGCCCTGGGCATTTATTTGTGGGAAGATTTTTGATGACTGATTGGATCTCTTTGCTTGTGATGGGTTGGTTGAGGTCTTCTATTTCTTCTCTGGTCAGTCTAGGTTGTTCATATGTTTCCAGGAAATTGTCCATTTCCTCTACATTATCCAGTTTGTTGCCATACAGTTGTTCATAGTATCCTCTTATAATTTTTTTAATTTCTTCAGGATCTGCAGTTATGTCACCTTTTTCATTCATTATTTTGTTTATATGGGTCTTCTCTCTTTTTGATTTTGTCAGTCTAGCTAGGGGCTTGTCAATCTTGATCTTCTCAAAGAACCAACTTTTGGTGATATTTATCCTCTCTATTGTTTTTTTGTTCTCTATGTCATTTATTTCTGCTTTAATCCTTGTTATTTCTTTTCTTCTACTTGGTTTAGGATTGGTTTGCTGTTCACTTTCTAGCTTCTTCAGTTGATCCATTAGTTCTTTGATTTTGGCTCTTTCTTCCTTTTTAATATATGCGTTTAGTGCTATAAATTTCCCCCTCAGCACTGCTTTTGCTGCATCCCATAGGTTTTGGTATGTTGTGTTCTCATTTTCATTCGTCTCTATATATTTAGCAATTTCTCTTGCTATTTCCTCTTTAACCCACTGATTGTTTAGGAGTGTGTTGTTTAACCTCCAGGTATTTGTGAATTTTCTAAGTCTCTGATGGTTATTGACTTCTAATTGTATTCCATTGTGGTCAGAGAATGTGCTTTGAATAATTTCAATCTTTTTAAATTTATTGAGGCTTGTTTTATGTCCCAGCATATGATCTACTCTGGAGAAAGTTCCATGAGCAGTAGAAAAGTATGTGTATCCTGGTGATTTGGGATGTAATGTCCTGTATATGTCTGTTAAATCTAATTCATTTATCAGATTGTTTAGGTTTTCAATTTCCTTATTTGTCTTTTGTCTGGTTGATCTATCTGTAAGAGAGAGTTATGTGTTGAAGTCTCCCACAATTATTGTGGAAACATCAATTGCTTCGTTTACTTTTGCCAGTGTTTCTCTCATGTATTTTGTGGCACCTTGATTGGGTGCATAGACATTTACGATTGTTATTTCTTCTTGCTGAATTGCCCCTTTTATTAGTACGTAGTGGCCTTCTTTGTCTCTCAAAACATCCCTGCATTTGAAGTCTATTTTATCTGAGATTTATATTGCTACACCTGCTTTCTTTTGGCTGTAGCTTGCATGAAATATTTTTTTCCATCCTTTCACTTTCAGTTTCTTTGTGTCCCTGTGTCTAAGATGAGTCTCTTGTATGCAACATATTGATGGTTCATTTTTTTTGATCCATTCTGCAAATCTATATCTTTTAATTGGGGAGTTTAATCCATTTACATTCAACGTTATAACCATGAAGGCATTTCTTGAATCAGCCATCTTATCCTTTGGTTTATGTTTGTCATATTTTTCCCCTCTGTTTATTAATATCCTTTATTGTACCCATACCGAATCTCTTTAGTACTAAACCTTTCTCCAAGTCTCTCTGTCCTTTCTTGTTTCTCTGTCTGTAGGGCTCCCTTTAGTATCTCCAGTAGGGCAGGTCTCTTGTTAGCAAATTCTCTCAGCATTTGTTTGTCTGTGAAAAATTTAAGCTCTCCCTCAAATTTGAAGGAGAGCTTTGCTGGATAAAGTATTCTTGGCTGGAAATTTTTCTCACTCAGAATTTTAAATATGTCGTGCCACTGCCTTCGCACCTCCATGGTGGCTGCTGAGTAGTCACTACTTAGTCTTATGCTGTTTCCTTTGTATGTGGTGAATTGCTTTTCTCTTGCTGCTTTCAGAACTTGCTCCTTCTCTTCTGTGGTTGACAGTGTGATCAGTATATGTCTCGGAGTGGGTTTATTTGGATTTATTCTATTTGGGGTTCGCTGAGCATTTATGATTTGTGTATTTATGTTGTTTAGAAGATTTGGGAAGTTTTCCCCAACAATTTCTTTGAATAGTCTTCCTAGACCTTTACCCTTTTCTTCCCCTTCTGGGACACCAATGAGTCTTATATTTGGACGTTTCATATTATCTATCATATCCCTGAGGTCCATTTCGATTTTTTCAATTTTTTTCCCCATTCTTTGTTTTATGCTTTCATTTTCCATTCTGTCATCTTCGAGGTCACTGATTTGTTGTTCAACTTCCTCTAGTCTTGTAGTATGAGTCTCCAGAATCTTTTTAATTTGGTCAACAGTTTCTTTAATTTCCATAAGATCATCCATTTTTTTATTTAGTCTTGCAATGTCTTCTTTATGCTCTTCTAGGGTCTTCTTGATTTCCTTTGTCTCCCGTACTATGGTCTCATTGTTCATCTTTAGTTCTTTGAGTAGCTGCTCTAGGTGCTGTGTCTCTTCTGATCTTTTGATTTGGGTGCTTGGGTTATCTATATCGTCTGTTTTTTTCATATGCTTTATAATTTTCTGTTGTTTTTGGCCTTGTGGCATTTGCTGAACTTGATAGGGTTCTTTTAGGATTTGTAGACCAATTGAAGTCCTTATCTCTAATTTATCAGATCTACAGCTTCATGGAGTACACTTTCTCTAACCAGCAGGTGGCGTCCACTAGCCACCTGTTCTCCACAAGCCAGTTCTCCCCTGCTTAGCCTTTTTGGTGAGTGGGGGAGTGAGTCTTGTGGGGTCCAATTGGTGTATCAAGCTTGCGTGTGTAGTTGGTGTTGCCTGTCCTGTATATGGGGCGTGTTTCTGGGCAGTCAGGGAGTGGGGGGGTGGCTCTAACAATCAAATCTCCCTGGTGATCCTAGAGTTTTAAAGCTGCTGCAATAGTCTAATCCTTCAGTTCAGTCCTGCCACAGTTTGTCTCTGCCACTGACCCACAAGTCCTTGGTGTTGGCGTATGGCTGCTGAGACTTGCAAGTGGGCCCCTCTTCCAGGCCGTGCACCCCGGGTCCTCTGTTGAGGGATGACTGTGCTATGTCACAGGTGAGTGCCGTCCCCCCAGGGCAGTTCTGGGCTGCTGGGCTGTGTAGGAAGGCTCCCAGTCTGCTGAAATGATGGCTGAATGGGGCTTTGTTAATTCACACTGCTCTACCTTCCCAACTCTGGGACAATCAGCTGAGGTTGCAGGGAAGGCTAATGTCCACACCCAGTTTTGTGGTGTGTGCCTGTTATTTGAAGCACTTCCGTCACACTGGGTTGTCTGGGGCAGTTCTGGGCTATGGGGCTGGCGATGGGCAGGAGTGTTTCCTGTCCACCAGGATGGTGGCTGTGAGCGGACACCCCCGTTTTCTTGGGAAGTTGTGGTGTTTAGTGAATTTTCTCAGCCACTGGATTATTGCGTTTTGTCTCAGAGCTCTCCTAGTTCTGCTCTTGACTTGACCTGCCCAAATAGCAAGTCTTTGAAGCTTTCTGTATTGGGCTTCTTAGAGTAATTGTTTTAGAAAAAGAAAAAGGGATTAAAAAAAAAAAAGAAAAGGGCCCTCCTCAGAGATCTAATGGGTTATTGAAATGCTAAGAGACAAAGCAACCAGGGCCATTAAGGAAAGGTCCACAGGGCAGAGAGATCAGCTTTTCTTCGGGATTTGCATATGCGCCTCAGGGCCCTTCCCCTTTCTATGTTCACCAGAACTCCAAAAATCCTCCGCTTTTATTTTGGAGTTTTTTGTGCTGTTTTTTTCTATGCCTGTCTCCTCTCTGCTGGGCTGGCTGCTCTCAGATTCTCTGGTGTCTGGTCTCAGTCTATCTGTGGTTGGAGTTTGGATCAGTAGAATGAGTTTCCGATAAGGGCTGCCACTGCAGTTCTCCCTTCTCCTTCCCGGAGCTGACAGCCCCTCCTCCCACGGGACTGAGCCTGGCAGGGAGGGGCGCGGGTCCCCTGGTCACAAAAACTTACAGATTTCGCTGATCTCAGCAGTTCCACGTTTTCATGAGTGTTGTATGAAGTATGCCCAAATTCAGATTGCTCTGTGGTGTTCAGTCCACGCAGTTCCTGGCTTTCTACCTACTTTCCTGGAGGAGTAACTAAAACATACAGCTCACTAGTCTGCCATCTTGCCCCGCCTCCGAGTCTATGTTATTTTATAATCTGAAAATGTTTTCTGCTATTTGGATTCTGACACTTGTTTCATCATGACTCTTCCAATATAGAGATCACTATGATGTGCTAATCTAAGTTTAAGAGAAAATACTGGATCTAAATTTTCCACCACTTCTCTGCCTGCTGCTGTCAGCACCATAGTGTTGATGTTTTGAATTAACACTGTGAAGGGAATTTATGAGAATAATTAGTTCTGTGTTGCTTGTATTAGAGCTGGTTATCTCAATTTTTACTTGGTGGGAGGTGTGTCCCCTGCCATCTTTTGGCTTCTGGTTCACAGCTTTAACTTATCTAGAAGAGAAAATGATTATGAATGACTCTTTCCTGTGGTGTGCCTTATAGTCCCTCTACTAACAAAAAGTCTCTTAGATTTTCTCATCAGTTTCTCTTTGTTTTGCAGTCTGGAAGATATGTTCCATTTGGTGGTCTAGCTGGAAATTGATTCCTTTAAGCATCATTAGCCTATGGCTAAGAATTCAATTTGTTTTTAGAGAGGACGTTTTAATTGGTCATGTTTTTACTGACATTTTTTTACTGAACGTTTGGTAAACATTTGGTAAACATTATTGGTGAATAACTGATATTGTATATCATGTTTTTGACATGTTTTGGCATATAAGCCAAGTTTTATAGAATTTTTAATTTATATTCTTATCATGCCATTTCTTTTTTTTTTAATTTTTATTTTGAAATAATTTCAAACACATAGGACAGTTGCAAATACAATACAAATCCCATGTGGAGAACTCCAACACCCCCCCCCCCCAGATATCTGTATCTAGCAATTTTATATTTTGCTACCTTTGCAGTACCTTTCTTTCTCTACCCTTCCTCCCCTCCCCTCCCCTCCCCTTTCTCTTTCTTTCAACTATATCTATTATCTTTCTATCAATTATTTATCTACCCATTTATCATCTTCTGAATATTTGAGAGCAGGTTGCATATATCATACTCCTTGAACTCATAACACTTCCATGTACATTTCCTACGAACAAGGATATTCACTTATGTCATTAACTTAACTGCAGTTAATTCAAGAAAATTAATATGATATAAAGCTTAAATTCTATATTCCAATTTTTCCTTATGCCCCCTTTGAGCTTTTCTCCTCCATTCTTAGATCCACTCCAGTATCATATATTGCATTGATTGTCATTAACTCTTCATTAACTTTTTTTTTAAATTAACTCTATAAAAAATTTTTTTTTAAAAGATACACAGTAAAAAACATTTCAAACAAACGATAACAAGGGAGTAAGAAAAAGACAACTAAACTAAAATAGCTACTTTACTTCCAACGTGTTCCTACTCTACCCCAAGAAAATAACTTATTATAGCGACATTTCTGTGAACTTGTTCCTACCATACCCATCAGAAATTAACAGACCATAGTCATTCCTGGGCATTCCCAGAACGTTAAATTTACCCACGATAGCTTACCTGTTCTTATTGGGTTATCATTCCCCCTTCCTTAATTGCTCTCTGTTGCTTGTTCCCCTACTTTCTACATTATAAACCATTTATTTTAGGAGTGTGTTGTTTAACCTCCAGGTGTTTGTGAATTTTCTAAGTCTCTGACTGTTATTGACTTCTAATTGTATTCCATTGCGGTTGGAGAATGTGCTTTGAATAATTTCAATTTTTCAAATTTATTGAGGCTTGTTTTATGTCCCAGCATATGGTCTGTTCTGGAGAAAGTTCTATGATTACTAGAGAAGAATGTGTGTCCTGGTGATTTGGGATGTGATGTTCTATATATGTCTGTTAAATCCAATTCATTTATCAGATTGTTCAGGTTTTCAGTTTCCTTATTGGTCTTCTGTCTGGTTGATCTATCTATAGGAAAGAGTGATGTGTTGAAGTCTCCCACAATTACTGTGGAAACATCCATTGCATCCTTTAGTTTTGCCAGTATTTGTCTCATGTATTTTGTGGCACCATGATTGGGTGCATAAACATTTATGATTGTTATTTCTTCTTGTTGAATTGCCCCTTTTTATTAGTATGTAGTGGCCTTCTTTTTTTCTCCTTACGTCCTTGCATTTAAAGTCTATTTTATCTGAGATTAATATTGCTACACATGCTTTCTTTTGGCTGTAGCTTGCATGAAATATTTTTTCCATCCTTTCACTTTCAGTTCTTTGTGTCCTTGTGTCTAAGATGAGTCTCTTGTGCGCAACATATTGATAGTTCATATTTTTTGATCCATTCTGCCCATCTATATCTTTTAATTGGGGAGTTTAAGCCATTTACATTCAGTGTTATTACTGTGAAGGCATTTCTTGAATCAGCCATCCTGTCCTTTGGTTTATGTTTGTCAGATATTTTTTCCCTCTCTCTCTTAATGTCCTTAATTGAACCAATATTGAATCTCTTTAGTACAGAACCTTTCTCCATATATCTCTCTCCTTTCTTTGTTTCTGTGTCTATAGGGCTCCCTTTAGTATCTGAAGTAGGGCAGGTCTTTTATTAGCAAAATCTCTCAGCATTTGTTTGTCTGTGAAAAATTTAAGCTCTCCCTCAAATTTGAAGGAGAGCTTTGCTGGATAAATAATTCTTGGTTGGCAGTTTTTCTCTCTCCAAATTTTAAATACGTCATGCCACTGCCTTCTTGCTTCCATGGTGGCTGCTGAGTAGTCACTACTTAGTCTTATGTTGTTTCCTTTGTATGTGGTGAATTGCTTTTCTCTTGCTGCTTTTGGAACTTGCTCCTTCTCTTCAGTATTTGACAGTCTGATCAGAATATGTCTTAGAGTGGGTTTATTTGGATTTATTCTATTTGGAGTTTGCTGGGCATTTATGCTTTGTGTATTTCTATTGTGTAGAAGGTTTGGGAAATTTTCCCCAACAATTTCTTTGAATACACTTTCTAGACCTTTACCCTTCTCTTCCCCTTCTGGGACACCAATGAGTCTTATATTTGGATGTTTTATTTTATCTGTCATATCCCTGAGGTCTGTTTCCATTTTTTCAATTTTTTTCCCCATTCTTTCTTTTGTTCTTTCATTTTCCGTTCTGTGGTCCTCGAGGTCACTTATTCATTGTTCAGCTTCCTCTAGTCTTGTACTATGAGTATCCAGAATATTTTTAATTTGGCCAACAGTTTCTTTTATTTCCATAAGGTCATCTATTTTTTTATTTACTCTTGCAATTTCTTCTTTATGCTCTTCTAGGGTCTTCTTCATGTCCTTTATATCCTGTGCCATGCTCTTCTTCATGTCTTTTATATCCTGTGCCATGCTCTCATTGTTTTTCTTTAGTTCTTTGATTAATTGCTCCAAGTAGTGTGTCTCCCTGATCTTTTGATTTGGGTGTTTGGGTTTGGGTTATCCGTATCATCTGGTTTTATCATATGCTTTAAAATTTTCTGTTGTGTTTGGCCTCTTGGCATTTGGTTTACTTGATAGGGTTCTTTTAGGATATGTAGGATTATTCAAAGACCAATCTCTAATTTGTCAGATCTACAACTTGGTGGCGTACTCTTTGTCTAACCAGCAGATGGCATCCGCAAGTCACCTGTTCCCCTCAAGTCAGTTCTCCCCAGCTTTGTCTTTGTGGTGTGTGCGTGTTTGATTCTTGTGGGGTTCAATTGGTGCACCAAGTTTGGGTGTGTTGTTGGTGCTGTCCACCCTGAATGTGGGGCATGTGTCTGAGTGGTTAGGGAGGGAGGGCAGCTTTAATAATCAAAACTCCCAGGTGTTCCTGGAGATTTAAGGCTGTTGCAAGAGTCTAAACCTTCATTTCAGTCTCACCACAGATTGTCTCTACCTCTGATCCATAAGTCCTTGCTATTGGCCTATGGTCCCTGGGATTTCCGAGTGGGTCCCTCTTCCAAGCCACACCCTTTTAGGGCCTGTGCTGGGGGAAGGTTGTGCTAGGTCACAAGTGTGCACGATTCCTCAAGGGAAGTTCTGGGCCACCGGGCTGTGTACGTGCATTCCCAGCCTGCTGTAAGGGTGGCTATATGGGGCGTGCTGATTTCCCCCTTTTCACACAGCTCTGTCTTCCCAGCTCTGGGACGATTAGCTGTGGGTGCACAAAAGGCTACTGTCCACGCCCAACACTCTGGTATGTGTGCATGCCACTGGAAACACCCCCCGTCACTCTGGGTTTCTTGGTGAGGCTCTGAGCTGTGGCCCTGGTGCCGGCAGGAGCGTTCCTAGCCCGCCAGGAAGATGGCTGCAAGGGGTGTGGTTTTTATTGCCTTTTGGCTAACCTCTGCCTTCCTCACTCCGAGACAGTTAGCAGTGGGTGTGCGAAAGGCTATCTTCCACACCAGACACCGAGGTGTTTGCATAGCCCGTTCCTGTCACACTTCACTCTGCAGTTCTTGCTGCCCTATCTGCAACCACTTTTGGTTTTTTTTTTTTTTTAAAAAGAACCAATCCACCTCCAAATGCCAACCCTTGGTTCCCCCACACTGCAGCGTGGCTGCCGGATATTCAGTGGTTTACTCACTTGTTTCAGAATGCAGACTCCCGGTTTCACCAAGTGCATGGTCCCTGTGGATTTAGCAGACCTTGTCCAGCTGGTGCATCGCTAGAACTGGTGTTCTGGGTCACTTTCTGGCTTTTCTCTAGTATTTTTCACAGAGGTGTTTTTTTGCCCTGTCTCTCCTAGCCACCATCTTAGGTTCTATCATGCCATTTCGATTTATCAGTTATCTGCCTGTTACTTGCCTGCCAAGCATGAAAGGCATTTTTGAGATATGTAGTAATAAAAAACAAATGCCAAGGAAACTTGGGCCCCAGAGTTGGTCTTGCTCTAGAAATAACTTGAATACTGTGGTGGCTGTAAACAATTTTCTTACGGATACTGATGCTCTCTACTTGTGTTTTTATTTGAATTAGTGGTCAGATTCCTGTTTAAATAATATCCTGGAGGTGAGGAACATCATTATAATATAGATATTTTAATGCAACAGTTGGTTGGGTCGTCCTGAATCAAAATGATTTTAGCAAGCATCATGAGGAATAATATATCATGAAGGAATATATTGAGATTTTGGAGGATTACTGTTTCCTTGCAAGGAGGTGACTATGGCAAGCAACTGTGTAGCACTACCACTGATTTCCTATGTCTTATTTCAAAGGTAGTATGCCTCTTATAGATATCCATGCACTAAAGATGGATACAGTTTGCTACCTTTTTCATTCTTAGTGCTTTGGTCATAAATGGATGTAAATATATTTCATTTACTGTCACATTTTTCAAAACATATATACCAAGACCATTGTGTTTGAAATTTAAATCTTTTTTCGTATAATATTTTAAGAAGTTCCCCAATGCCTTATTACTAGACAAGGTTTTCCTGTCTGGTTTTTTCTCCCTTTTGCTCATTTTTCCCTGGGATTTTTTTTTGTTTTGCTTGTGTTTAATGAAGGCCTTTGGTACAATTCACACAAGTATTTGATGTGAGATTTTAAGGTAAAAGAACTTGGAAAAGGCCAATTTTGCCATCTGAAGAGTGAGAGTAGGAAGGATGGGATACTAGAGTGGTAGAAAGGGATGGACATGGAGACAGGTGTGAAGCCTGAGACCCCAGTGTGGTATAAGGGCCTAGAGACATGAAAGGAAAGATTTCTGCTCAGAAGAATTTCCCAATATTCAAAACCAAGGCTGAACCTAAATAATTGAAAAGAAATTCATTGCCTGGATATAAAAAGTAAGAACTCCTCACTCTTTAGTTCAGAACCTCCCAAATAAGTTTATATCTTTAGAAGTACCTTCCTGACAGTGCATGCCAATTTGAAGCTCAGAATCAGAACTAACACAACACCCCCCATTTGTAAGTGTTTTATTTTTTATATGGAAGTTGATTATATTATTGCCATGAACTGATACTGCACATTACAATTTTAGAGTGCCTTTTTATGCATCTCATCTTTAGTTCCTCACAACAATGTGGAGATAAGAGCAGACCAGGAGATATTATTTCCATTTGCTATATGATTTAAATATCCTTTTACTACCCTGCATGCGTCCAGGAGGCCACACTGATATTAAAGCTCAACTGCCAAGGCTTGTGGTTCTATTTGCATGACTATGAGACCTCTTCTCTCCTACAACACTCCCCAGGTTATTTTTGAGATCCTTTAGGGTGAGTCTTCACTAGGCACTATGGCACCACACCTGTTGCTGAACCCACTGTGGGAATGTGGTTCCCGGTCACAACTGTCTTGCTCAGGTGGTGCTGGTGCCTTGAACTCAGAATGCTCAAGTTGTACTTGCAGACTTGGTTTAGGAGAATGGTGCTAGGAAGGAGGAGAGAGTGTTGGAGAGTGGAAGAATTGTCCTATATTTGATTCCTTTTTCCTCTAATGTTTTCTAACTATACAAACGTATGTGTTTGTATAGTTAGAAGAATATTGTGAATATCACAATCAAAAGATAACAGTAGTGCAACCTTTATCATATGAGAGTCTGTGCAAAAAGTTTGAAACCATTGCTGAAAGCATGTTCACCAAGATGTTACAGGTATCAACAGGGATTTAGCGACCCTCAAAAATTATCTTTTGGTTCAAGTGCTCCTTTGGCTTCAAATATTCCTTTTATTTTTTTAATTTCTGAAAGAAAAGTTTTGGGGTTCAAACAAATTTGAGTTTTTTTCTTAGATTGAGCAAATTCTGGACAGATGGAGAAGGTCCTCTTTGTCCACTGTGAGACAGTGGGCAGATGGTTGGAGCCATAGGAGGCACCAGGATGCCATTATTCTACACTGAGTTCATTAGAATAGAAGCCACATAAAGCTGGCCATCTAATGGCCCTGTTTTAATAGCAGTTCACATTTAAAGAAACAACAAAGTGGCACCCGAAATAATTGAAAGGAAATTTAAAGCTTTTCTTCTGTTCCTATCAAATAGCCAAAGGGGCAATAATTGCATAACACACAGTAAACCTTTCTTAAATGAGAGAGGTGAGGAAAATTATTTATAGGATCTCACATACGCTTACCTGCACAATTTCTCTCTCCTTTCCATTCTGCTCTTAAGTTCTCAGAAAGCTATTTCTTTAACCTAGGTCATATAGGCTCTGTATATTTCTTCCAGTTTGTCTCTGGCTCAGAGTTTTATTAAATAGATCAACCCAGCTTCAGGGACCTGCTTCAGTGTTCCTACTCCCATCTCACATACGCTTACCTGCACAATTTCTCTCTCCTTTCCATTCTGCTCTTAAGTTCTCAGAAAGCTATTTCTTTAACCTAGGTCATATAGGCTCTGTATATTTCTTCCAGTTTGTCTCTGGCTCAGAGTTTTATTAAATAGATCAACCCAGCTTCAGGGACCTGCTTCAGTGTTCCTACTCCCTGGGACTGTGAATCTATGTAATATAGGAGGATCTGATCAAACAAACAAGAACCTGTTCTCTCAGAAGGGTGGTGTGTATGAGTAGTGGGGATCCAGAAGATTGCAAGCATATATATAACTCAGTATCTTTTCTTTTATTCCCAGAACAATGAAAACCAAATCTATGGATATATTATATGAATGAAGAATGTCATACTGGATAGTTGTTTATTAACTCACATTTATATTTTAAAGTTTCAGAGAAATTGCCAACACATCTTAATACCAAGGATAATTGTATTTCTCTTAACCAATGGAAAAAAAATCCCTTTGGCATTGTAAACTCTGTATGTATGTTTCTATTTTAGGTTGGCTGCTAGAAAGAATAGAGCCAAATTTGCCCACCACGGTGATTTATAGCTCACTTTGCCTTCACTCTTATTTTTTCTTTTTAACCAACTTTGAATTTATGCTAATTTGTATTTTATATATCCTAATAAGCCACTCTATATCCTTTGTAGTACAAGGTGATGTATTAATATACAAATAATGATAAGGAGCTTACACAAGTGTAGATTTATTTATCTTAATTCTGTAGGATTTAATGGTATACACAGTAAGGAATTAGTTAGTGGTCCTTAGTATAAGAGCATTAGTCCTGACTTAGAAATAAATCAAGAGAGGCTGTTCTGACATTAGGTGGAACAGAATTTCTCCAGTAGGTTAAAAACAAACTACTTATTATTTTTATCTCTTTGTTGAATACATTTCAGATTCTAGTGAATATCACTGTTCAAGGTTAGAAATGGCTCATTTTTGTTTTATTCGTCATATACAGTGGTTTGCATGCTGCTACCACATAGTAGGGACTTAGTATTTACTGGCTGATTATATATTTGAACTTATAATCTAGTAGTTATTAAACTAGTAGTTCAATAACAAGTCATTGAACTCCCAGATATACTTGGCATGGCTCTAGTAAGGCTAGTAAAGTTAAGTGGGGTGTGAACTCCTTAAAATTCAAAGACAGTATTTTAGCTTTGATTTTGGCTCTATACTGTCTTTTAAATCAGCTTTGGGTAATGAAT